>NC_138193.1:101741848-102389384 GCF_964194105.1 Spermophilus citellus
TACAATTAAGTGTTCAGTTCAGCATCTCTCCCAGTACACTTTGAGTTACACCTGAGAGTAAAGATTTAATTTGAGTATGTGGCTGGCACATAATAAGTGCTCAGTAAGTAAGTTTCTTTTTAAGTTAATAAATACTTTATGGACAATATTCTTTCTTCTTCTTTGTCCTCTTTCTCCTTCTTTTGTTTTTTGATCCTGGGGATTGAACCCCAGGCCTCCCTCATGATATGCATACACTCTACTGATGAGCTGTACCCCCAACCTGCCATATTCTTCTTAGAGAATTGCATTTATCTTTTACAGATTAAGCATGCAAATAGGTATTTATTGAATAATAATAATTGGTTATTTGTTTTAGGGCACAAGAGATCCAATTTGTGCCATAACTGCATCTGATAAGACACTCATTGTGGTAAGTTGGAAAAAAACTTATTTTATAAGTAATAATTGTTTAAATTTTAAAAGTAGGTTAAAGCAATGATTTTTGGATATGAATAGCATCTTGTGAGTACCCCATGTTTTACTGAGTCTAATGTAAGAAAGGAGAACGTTTTCTAGCTAACCTCACAAATTAATCATGTACAAAAAATGCTATATATAAAGGCAGTAAAATGATGGCTATCTGAGAAGATAAAGTACATGTAGAGTTTGACACCAGGTTGAAGGAGCCCTATAAAGGGTTGAAAGATGTGCTATCAAATGGGATTTAGAAAGTTTTCTCTGTCGTCTGCTATTTTATATTGAAGAAAATGCTTTGGCTCAATTACTTTCATACAACTTAGAATGAAGAGGTGGTGTTTGCCAGCCAGTAAAGTAGAGAGGTTGCTGGCAAATGTCTGTTGAACTTTGCAAATAGAATCAATGGTATAGTGTTTTTTCCTGAGCTCTGACATTTGAAAATATTAATTTTAGAAATAAGTGCTTACTTTAATATAGTAATACTGGTGGAATTGCATTGGAATTACAGAAACAGAGACTAAGTAGTATATATTTCCAGTTTTACTAACATTTGTTAGCTGTTAGCTAATTTTATGGGGGAAAAAACTCCAAAGTGCCCTGTATTCTATAGTATCCCCACCTTTTTGACAGGCTCCTCTTGGTTTAGATTAAAGAGGTCAAGACTGGCTGTGTGGACCTTCCACTCTTTCTTTTGGCCAGGGCTTGAAAAACTGTAGCTCTCTCCTGTCTGATATACTTGCTGCCAATCTGTCAGTCTTGATGTTTTCCCAGAATTACATAGAAATATATTTAGTTTTATTTTTAAAAACATATTTAAACAAATACTCAAGATTATAACTGTTTTCAGGTCATTTTTTTTCCTTACCAAAACTAGAGTTAGAAAAGTGGCTATAGGATAAAAATCCAAGACTTGCAAACAGCTGTTTCATACCATGATCTTTTATTGATTTTTCATTCATATGAAATTTAAATCAGCAAGGGCTTTATGCTTTAGCTCTTAATGTATCTTGAATATTAACGTAGATAGCAACTAGAAACAACTGTAGATATTTCTTCCTTGTGATGGAAGAATTTACATATTACTAAAGAACTAGGTTTTTGACTACTTTCTTGAACATTATATGAAAAAAAAAATCTTTCCATCTTTAGCCACTTTAAAAAGGTTTAAATTAAATTAGGAGATAAGTATATACTTAATGATATAATTCAGTATCAGAATTGGAAATTTGCAGGACAATGTCATTTTGGTTTTAAAACACACATGTAGACGTATAGAGAAATCTGCAGTTGTAGTTTTATATTGTTATGGTAAATGTTTTAGTAATCACAACTAATTCCTATAGGGTCGTGAGTCTGGCACCATTCAGAGATACAGTCTTCCTAATGTTGGTTTGATTCAAAAATATTCCCTTAATTGTCGAGCCTACCAGTTATCCTTAAATTGCAACTCTAGGTAAGTATAAACACTCTCCTTCTGGGGTGTTAGAAGTTATCAGTTGGGATTGTTGGGTTTATGTAATAAATGTGAAGACAAGTGTGTTTGTTATGAACTTGTAAACTATATAGTTTTTGGTTTAAATGCTTTTTATTAGATATATATGGAAATCCTTATGTAGTTTTTATTCTTAAAGCTTAAGTGTTTTGAGAGTATTTTATATTTTCCTATCAGTTGGTTTAATCTCTCTGGATATATTTTCCTTACAAGGAAGCAAAATGGAGAATAGTCTATATCTCCTGTCAAATTTATAAAAAAAATTTAAAGCCATTTTTACCATGATTCAGGTTTTTAAAAAATATATAGTTATATATTTTTTTAGTTGTCATTGGATCTTTTATTTATTTATATGCGGTGCTGAGGATTGAACCCAGGGCCTCACACATGCCAGGCAAACGCTCTACCACTGAGCCACAACCCCAGCCCCAGCCACAACCCTAGCCCCATGTTTCAGGTTTTTGATAAACTGATTTTGAATATGGTTGTAGGTTGTATTCAAGATGGTAATTTCACATTTGTTTCTCTTTCCCTGATGGCATCCTTTGTAGTCGTCTTGCTATCATGGACATCTCAGGAGTTCTAGTGTTCTTTGACTTGGACACTCGGGTAACAGACAGTACAGGACAGCAAGTAGTCGGCGAGCTGTTAAAATTGGAGAGGAGAGATGTCTGGGATATGAAGTGGGCCAAGGATAATCCTGATTTGTTTGCAATGATGGAGAAGACAAGAATGTATGTTTTCAGAAACTTGGATCCTGAGGTAAAAACAAGAAACGAGTGCTAACAGTCCAGAAATAATGAGCCAAAGATCAAAATCTGGATATTTCTCCTTTGTTTCTTTAAGAGGTTCATTGGTGTTGTCTATGTAAATTCGTGAAAGTAAACATTTCTGTGGAGGTTAAAAATATTTGATCTGAAGTAGGAATAATACTCATCTTTTAGATGTTCTCCTCTTCCCCTTTCTCTGAAAGATACTGCCTAAGCATTTATCTGTTCTTCTTTTTTTTTTTTTTTTTTTGTACTGGGGGATTGAACTCAGGGGCACTCTACCACCGAGGCACATCTGTTTTTTTCTTAAAAGACAGAATTATGGTCACTAGATGGTCTTTTTCTTAATCAAAATTCAAAGAGGAAAAGAAAAAAGAAAATCAATAGCTTTATTTGCTAAAATTTCTTTTAAAAATCTAACCCCAAAAATATAGCTTTAAAGTTGCCTTGTTCTTTCATTGTCTTCTCCCTGAGTCTAGTTTCACAGGGACCTTGTCTTTCTTATATATTCACCATGTCACCCATTAATCCAGGCTCTTTCTTAACTCAGATATTCTTGCAAATATGCTAGGTGGATTCTGATTCTCTTTTCTCTCCTGGTATCAGGAATCCCTTTTCTCTGATTTTTATGCTTATGTTTTGATTTTCCACTTTTGCCCTAATCAAGAAGATAAATCTTTTAAACAATATGTAAATTAGTAATGATTTTCAATTTGGAATTTTCTGTTGTACTTCACTGGGGGGAAATGAGAAGAGGAGCAAGTTAATAAATGCTTTGCGTTGTTCATTTCTGTTTGCACTGATAGCTTCCTTTGGAAGAAATTGTATGTTTGGCCCTTGAGCTGCCAAAGATTTTGTGTGGTGATTTGTTTAGTGGTTAAGCTGTTGGCTCCTTCACCAATATCCTAAATTATTTTTACATTTCCCCATTTAGCCCTACTCAGGATCTCTGGCAAATAACCTGATGTGAAAGGCTCTGTTAAAGCTTTAGGAAGTCTGAGGGCCTTTGTAATTCTTAGACCCTGAGGAATTGTTCAAAGGAGAGACATTTGGGACTGCCACATTTGACCTGCAAGCATGGGCTTTTTCCCAGGACTTAAGGGGCATTTGACCCTTGCCACAAAACAATTATAGAAATTTTACAGGTAACCACAGCATAACCTTGAAGATGGGAGTAGAATACTTTTTGAATGTTAGAGTCCTTTTTTCTATCCTTGGCTCCACTCACATTAAGCTGGAAATCATATGCCTGGAGAAGTGAGTGTTTGTTATGGCTGGCTGCTCTTAATGTGTGGAGCACATGTGGCCAATCTAGCACCAAGTGAAATTTTTGCCTGGTGGAAAGTGTTTCTTAAGTAGTTCTAACAGAACAGCCTTTATTTTTTAAAAAATATTATTTTCGTTATTTGAGTTTATTTTTCGTTATTTGAGTTAATAATTTTTAAAAAATATTATTTTCGTTATTTGAGTTTATTTTGGAGTTTGGCATGAAGTTCAATTTCTATTAGATTTAAAGCTAGATGAATTTTTTTTGAACAACCTTCTCTGTGTAGATTTTTTTTTTTTTTTTAAATAAACCATGCTGTTCTGTGCTTCTGTTCTTTCATGAAGACACTGGCTTGTTCTGGTCCCTGCTTGTTTAATTATAAGTAATCATCCTCTAGATGCTTATTGATATGTAAAAACATACTTCTCAAAACAGATTTTTTTTTTTGTATGTGTGTATGTATGGGGATTGACCAGGGCCTTGTGCATGTCAGGCAAGTGCTCTACCACTAAGCCACAGTCCCAGTCCAGGAAAGAATTTAACAGATCTGCAGAACTACAGAAGAGTATATAACTTCAGGACATAGTAGTTGGTATTATCATTCAGGAGATGAACTATTGTTTAACAGTTAAAACCAAATATATTTTTGTCCCTGTGAGGATAGGAGAGAATGTCCCTGTTTTCACACTGTAGTGTGGCTGACCTAAGGCTTGTACTGGGCATGCCAGAGCAGTCAGTTCTGCCTTTCCATTTGCTTGCACTTGCATTACCAATATTACCTTGAGTTCACAAATTTTTGTCAAGAAACTTTTATTATACTTGTCCAATCTGTGAGGGATAGCTAAAAGTGGATTGTATAATAACCTCAAGCCACTTAATTAGGTATATCCAAACTCCAGTATGTTACAATTTGTAAGATTGAAAAGTAGAGAATGCCTGTGGTATTACATGAGTTGTGAGACCTTCTGAGTTAGTGCTGGGTAAGGGAAGCAGGTTTCTTGGAACAGCATGGAAAACTTTAGATAGTGTCTTTTTGATATATATATTTTAATTTCTTTATTTTGTTTATTTTTATGTGGTGCTGAGGATTGAACCTTAGCGCCTCACATGTGCACAGCAAGTGCTCTGCCACTGAGCCACAATCCCAGCCCTCTTTTTGATATTTTGATAAATAGAAATATCTTGCATACTGCTTAGCTTTATAGACCATTGATCTGAAACTTTATAATCAATTGAGATATAAATGAATGAATAATGAATTTTGGAAAATAAAAGATAATTGGTTGATTGGGCACATCTACTGTGCATACAACAACCTCATTCTTAGACATACTAAACTAAATGTGAATCCATTTTTACTTCTTAGTTTCATATTATTGTATTGTATAGTATAATTATATGTTATATACCTGCAGATATATTCTTAAAAATTATATTTTGATATTATTTACATCTCTTATTATTTATAACATATCCTATTTCTTTTATATTATTCATAAAGGTATTAAATATATTAGCAGTTTATTTATTTTGGTATTGATACCTATTTTTTTCTACTAAGGATTTAGGGCAGCTACTTTACATTACAGTATGCATTTCTTATACTTTCTTTCTATAAGCCTGCATAATATTAGGGTAGAGATAGACATATAACAGATGTATTTATTACATATTTGCAAATAAAATCTTGTGTAGGCGATATGTCAGGAACATTCTCTGACTTACGTTACAGAAGACAGACTTTTCAGTATGTTATGGTATTATTGTCATTGATGTACTATGATACAAATATAGTATTTATTGGTTTTACTAAGAATTAAATGTCCTCATCTTGTAGAGAAATGTACTTAGGGGTGTTTAGGGGTGAAATGTCATGATATCTGTAATTTACTTTATAATACTTCTGCCAAAAGATTAAACAAAGTATATTTAGCAAAATGTTAGTAATTATTTAAGTGATGGATATATGGTGGTAATGGTATTCTCTCTACTTTTTTGTTGGTTTGAATGTTTTGATGATAAAATTTAAAATCAGATTCCTTAAAGGAGGCGACATTTTGCATGATGAAACATTAACATTTGTTTTTGTCTCTAAAGGAACCCATTCAGACCTCTGGATATATTTGTAACTTTGAGGATTTAGAAATCAAATCTGTCCTGTTGGATGAGATATTAAAGGTAATTTAAAAAAAGTTATATTTCTTTTGCCAGCTTAACTGGGATTTGTGTTTGAACAGGTGGTCAGACATCTCAGGTAAAGTGGGGACTCGGAGGTCAGACAGATCTGGGGTCCAACCCTGCTCTGTTCATTGTGCTTTGATTCCCATGGGTAGGGGCTAATATGGTTTGGATCTCTGGCTGGCCCCAAAGGAGGGAGCACCTGTGCGTTTCAGCTTGCCCATGTGAGGCAGAAGGGGAGGGAGAAAAGGATGAAGCTCAAGAAGCTGCCAGCAGTCAAACATCAGAAGGAGTCTGAGTCTGTTGCACCCTAGGATTGTGTGCTTTCCATGTTGACCGGCTCTTTTGTGTGTGGATAGCACTTCTGCCAAGATAAGGAGAGCGATCTCATCTTATTTAAGGTATATAATCTGTAAAACAAGTGAGAACATCAGAGAATATCTATTCCCCCTTTCCTCACTTGTGCTGGGAAATAGTCTTTTTGTTTGTCTTGACCTCTTTTCCAAAAGACTTAGGTTTTGGGAACTCTTTTTAGAAGATATGATTTTGCCTGTATCCTTTAAAAACAGAGGCATAGGTGGGTAAAGTCCACCTAAGGTAGCTGAAGTGTCTCACCTGTTTTTGTGCATTAATGCTTTGACAATAAGCTTCTTGAGTACCCAGCATCCAGCAAGGGTCTGCTATATACTTGGTTCTCAGGAAGTGTTTGTTACACTGAGTTTTAAAAAATGAATAATGACTTTGTAACTTTCTAATAAGTGGTGGATATTATTATATAGAATTCAAGAAATATGGAAAATTGCTGAAGAGGAAGACTTTAAAAAGCACCTAAAATCCCACCAGATAGCTTTTTTCATAATTACCATTACCATTCCATATAGCTATGAGCCATATGTGGAGGGACAGATTTGATAGGTTAGATAGATGAACAGAAGTAACTTTATAAAAATGAAATCATTATGTAATCCACAATTTTAGTGTCAAGTTTAATTTTGGGGATAGGTACTGGAGATTGAACCCAGAGGTGTTAACTACTGAGCCACATCCTCAGCTTTTTTTATTTTTTAAATTTTGAAATAGAGTCTTGCTAAGTTGCTTAGGGCCCCACTAAGTTGCTGATGCTGGGTTTGAAGTTGAGATCCTTCTGCTTCATCCTCTGGAGTCTCTGGGATTGCAGGTGTTTACCACATGCCTGGCTGAATTTAATTTTAATTAAGTAATCTAAAAGTTAATAAAGTCATTCTGGCCTTTTAGGTAATTTCTTTTTCACTACAAACAATATCATTTCCCCAAGTTAAAGAAGAAAATTTGTGGAAAACTAAGTTATCAGTTTAAACTATATTTTAATTTTTAATAGGATGGATTGACTTTTCATTTTAAAAGATGACATTCTTTTGTTTTCTCCCCTTTTTTGTTAGCCATATTATTATGTTCACATTGTCAAAATTCAGAACATTTTAATTTTGTTTTGTAAGCCTAAGTTTCATTTGTTGATTCTTATATTTAAATGAATTCATAGTACTAGTCTTTTTTTTTTTTTTTACTATATTTTCTCTATACATGAGTTCTTAATTTTGATTAGTCTTTTAGTTGGCTGGATTTCATCATTAGTAGTGTTTTTTAAGAAGGGCTCATAGTTGCTGATTGTATTAACTTCTACAATGTTTGAAAATGCATCACTGTATCTAGTGATTGTCTGAAGTGTTTCAGAAAATATGTATTTCAATTGGTTAGGTGTACTCCAAGATTGTGGATACACTAGTGTTAGGATAGACTGCCTGCAGTGTTGGTGCCCAGTTTTTTGAGAAAGAATAGGGGTGGGGTGGGGAGTTAATTTGTAACCACAACCAAATTTTCTGTGATGGATCCTTACCTACTTGGCTTACTACAGGCAAAGTTTACCAAAGAATATGGTCATACTTCTCTCTGAGTTCTTTTTCATCCAGGGTTGTGGATTAGCTGGACCACAGATTCATTCAAGCATAGTTTTAAGAATAATAGAGAAGTTTTTTTGGAGGATGAGAGAAGAGGAAATATTAAAGAAAAAGGAAGGGGTTAATGTTTACTATGGTACCTTCAAATGAGGTGTTAAATTTGTTGTTTGTCATTATAATGTACCTGGTAGGTGTTACACATACCTCTTTTTTGGATGAGGAAGGCTCTTGGTGAGTAAAATGGCTTATCCAAAGTTCATCTATCCATTGATTTGGGAAATATTGATAAAGAGCCAGTAAGTAAACATAGTTCCTGGCTTCAGGGGAGATAGACCAGGAATTCAGCAACCAGAAGAGGTTTGGTGGTGCTGATTTGCCAGGGGGTGTTCCTGTTCAAAGCTCTGATGTAGAGAATATTGGGTCAGTTCTCAGACTGGGAATAATGTGAATAGCATGGCTGAGCCTTGTGCACAAGGTCTGAGTGTTCTCTCTCTCTTTTTTAAATTATTTATATTTTACTTGTAGTTGGCACAATACCTTTATTTATTTATTTTTTTATGGACACAATATTCTTTATTTTTATTTATTTTTATGTGGTGCTGAGGATCGAATCCAGGTCCTTGCACGTGCTAGGTGAGTGCTCTACTGCTGAGCCACAACCCCAGCCCCTTGAGTGTTCTCTCTTAATCCTCACAATTCTAGGAAGCAGATTTGATTACTTTCTCTGCTTTTTTTGGGGATGAAAGGTGGAGCTTGGAGAGAGAAGCTGATTTGCCAGTGTCACCCAGTTAGCAAATGGCAGAGGCATAACTTGGTTCCAAGTGATGTGGCTTCCAAACTGGCAGAAATGAGGCTGGGAGTGCGAGGTTGGGGTGGGTCTTCAGGGACCCTGAAGCCTGGTTCTTGTGTTTACACTTTATCCTGGAGTCAGTGGGGAAGCAGTGGAGGGACATGATTGGGTTTCTGTTTGGAGAAGAGGGGCCCAGGCTTCCTGGGTGGGTGGGCTGGTATGTGGGGAGGTGTAGAAGGAGTTGTCACATGGCCAGTGAGTGATGGGATTGGATTAGAGCTTAGCTGTTTGAATCCAGATCGTCTGCCTTTTCCTTACCAGTTCCTCCTTTGTGCTCAGGAGTTCCCCAGACGCCTTTGCAGCTTTAACTATGGTGCTTTCGTCGCAGGGTGGGGGGTTGCTCCCTGTGGCTCTGTTTACCTTTTCAAAGAGCTCTCCTGTCTAAGATCACCCTCTGCTGTTTTACCCTCATGGTCTGATTGCCCTGTGTGCTCCATTCTTCCATTACTTGGGATGTGTAATATCAGTAAGTTGATTATAGCTGCCTTTCCTGTCTTTGGCCATTAGCTAGCTCTTTCCTGAAAGGCAGGCCTTCGGTTGTTTTGTGGTGTTAGTCAGCCTGCTTCACTATGATAGGAAAGCAGTGATGACAACTGTCCCTTTTTCTTTCATCTCTTGGCTGCCTGAAAGTACTGTAACAACAGTTTATTACTTCTGGCAGGGAAAGAGTTGCTGAAGGAGTGACAGAGTGGAGGCTGCTGCATGTGTGTTTTCTGCTCCAGTGGAGGGCAGGGAGCATTCTGGAGGGGAAAAAGGATTGCCTGGGGAAAAAAATTAAGCAGAGAGAAACAGGGACGCAGATCTGGGAAGGACCCTTCCACCACTGTGCACTTCTTCCATAGGCAGCTGATTGCTCAGGAAAGACTTAATTTGTGTGTTGGGGGTTTTCCAAGTAACTCATAATATCCAAACATGGGTATTTTAGTCAGCTTTTTTCCTGCTGTGACCAAAAGTCCTGACAAGAAGACTTGACAATTAGAGAAGGAAAAATTTATTTTGGGGCTCATTTTCAGAGGTCTCAGTTCATAGACGGCCAGCTTCATTCCTCAGGGCTTGAGGTGAGGTAGAATATCATGGCAGAATTGTATGGCAGAAGAAAGCAGCTGGGGTCAGCACAGGGAAGCAGAGAGAGACTCCCATCACCATGGACAAAATATATCCCCCAAAGAAATGGCCCCAGTGACCTACCTCCTCCAGCTACACCCTACCTGCCTGCAGTTACCAACCAGTTAATCCCTACCAGGCAATTAATGCATTGATTAGATTAAAGCTCTCATAACCCAATCAGTTCTTCTCTAGGCTTTCTTACATTGTCTCACACGTGAGCTTTTGGGGGATACCTCATTACTAAACCATAACAATGGGGATTTCTTTTCTTTCCAATTTTGCTTACCATAAGATGTAGGGTTTTTTTTTTGTCTGTTTTAATTGTAAAAAAAAGAAACATATTCTATTAGCAGCTATTTGAATCCTTTGTTTTAATTTTTACTTTTAGAATCCAGAACATCCAAACAAGGATTATATAATTAACTTTGAGATTCGGTCTCTTCGAGATAGTCGAGCATTAATTGAGAAGGTTGGAATTGAAGATGCATCTCAGTTCATAGAGGACAATCCACACCCCCGACTTTGGTATTTTAAAAACCTAAAATTTCTCAAGATGTCAGGTGCATGCTTTTAAAGTCCCAGCTCTGTCATCTCCTGCTCCCTCCTGATGGGAACAGACTTTTCTTGCTCTTCTTTTGAAAATATAGAAATTCATTTTAGATGTGGAAGTCCTCAATATTAGCAGTGTTATAAGAAAAATGTTTGCATGTGTTAAAATAAATACTTCCCACCACGCTTTACCAGAAGCAATAGGCATAATCATTGAATTCTGGTTCAAGGCTTGTTTATCAGAAATTTTCAATAGCCTTTCTGTTTCTTCTTTTTAATAAAGGCGATTACTGGCTGAAGCAGCTCTTCAGAAACTGGATTTGCCCACTGCAGAGCAAGCATTTGTGCGCTGCAAAGATTACCAAGGCATTAAGTTTGTGAAGCGCCTGGGAAATCTGCAAAGTGAGTCAATGAAGCAGGCGGAAGTGGTGGCCTACTTTGGTAGGTTTGAAGAGGCTGAGAGAATGTATCTTGATATGGACAGAAGGTAGGTGTCAAAGGATCAGGTGTCACCAAGTACTTTTGCTCATAATAGCTTAAAAGTGAATGTATCATATCATTTCTTTTAAAAATAATTTTTAGTTTGGAATACAACCTAGATATTCTACACATTAATTTATCTTTTATAATTTGGGGGTTGCTTGCTTCTATGTTTTTACTATTAATAATTCACTATAGAGACTTTTTCATTTGGCAGGAAAATACTGATAGAACTACAGAGTAGGGGATTTTATCACTTATCATATGGCTCATAATTTTGGTCCTCTTTTTTTGGTTTACACCATTATTTAATTTTCCATTGTCAGGAAACATAAAATAAAAATCAAAGGTGTTATGGACTGTTATGTTATTATATTTTCATTCTTATTCATATAAAATAATGTACAAACTTAATTTCAGGTGTAAATATTATGTCTATATTTTCTTAATGTTATTTATCTTCCCAGAAGATCCTTAATACAACTTAAGCCCTGAAAAGACAAGACTCCATCTCTTATTGACACCACAAAGGGGATTATATTTCCACATGAATTTTGGAGGGGACACACATTCATTGCCTCTTACCTGGTCAGGCTGTTTTTAAAGTGTTCGGAGAGTTACCTTATCTGTTCCTATTCTCTGTACCTAGAAGTATACCTAACAAAAGGTAGACACTTGATAAATATTTGTGGAATGGATGAGTGACTGAATGCCATTGGTTGCAGAGATCTCGCTATTGGCCTCCGACTGAAATTAGGAGATTGGTTTAGGGTACTCCAGCTCTTGAAAACTGGATCTGGTGATGCAGATGACAGTCTCCTTGAACAAGCCCACAGTGCCATTGGAGACTACTTTGCTGATCGACAAAAGTGGTATGTAACCTATCTGGAGCACCTCATGCATTCACACAACACTTAGCTTTGGCACTGTGAGAGGACTTCCATTATTTCCACTAGAATTGGAAATAAAGCTAGGGAAATGAGGACCATTCTCCTGAGTCCTAAAATTCAGATATCTCTCGATTGACATTAGAGAGCAAGAGATCCTTGAAGTTGTGAGATGAGCATTGTAAAACTTTGGAGTTAGCAAACAAAAAATTTGCACTTACCTCCAGGAATTTTTCCACTGTTTGAGATCATGGTGTGTAAATCTAAGATATTATGTGATTTATTTTTGAACAAAGTTAAAATGTATTTTATATTTGCTTGTTTTGTTATTATAGATTGTTTTCAGGAATCATTGCTTTTATTCTTAAGTTTTCATCTTGATCAGTGTGCTTTTTTATGTCAATGGAGATACTGTAGTGGTATATTAGATTAAAATAACATTTCATAAGAGTATTCAAAGACTGTTACAACTAGAATATGCTACATAGTCTCTAGATTTCCCTCTCTGATTTATATGCTTTAAAGCAATTGTGTGACTGAAGATGATGAATTAGATAGTACCACTACTGGTAAATCTAATGAACATTTTTGGTGGAAGGACTTATTTATTAAGATTCACATTAGTTTAAAAAGTTTTCTTTCTTTCTTTTTGTAGGTTGAATGCTGTACAATATTATGTACAAGGCCGGAACCAGGAACGCTTAGCTGAATGTTATTTTATGTTAGAAGATTATGAGGGATTGGAGAATCTTGTCAATTCACTTCCGGAAAACCACAAGTTGCTTCCAGTAGGTATTACAAATTTTAGTTGTTGAAGTTGTTAGGTTATTTTATTAAATTTTTATGTTATAGTCAGGAAATATCCTCTGTAATAAAGAAAATTAAAAATCTATAATTTTATAGTTTCTTAGACATGGAGTAGTGCTTTTATTTTAATTAGGAAATAATATATCAGTATTATAGAATGTTTGAAAATAGAGGAGAAAATCAATTATATTCTTAATACTTTAACATAGTCTTGTATAGTTTCTTCAGTTTTCTAAAATTGCTTTAAAAAGTTAGCTGAATACATTAACTGTTAACAGATGAAATGTCTGTTGTCAGGTATTTGGTTGAAAATAATTTTAAATTTGCTGCAACTTAAGTTTAAAAAGATAGCTCAGCATTTATTAGGTTACATTAATAATAAAGTATTTAATGTCAAATAAGAGAAACTGAGCCTGGCATGGTGGCGCACGCCTATAATCCCAGCAGCTTGGGAGGCTGAGGCAGGAGGATCAAGAGTTCAAAGCCAGCCTCAGCAAAAGTGAGGTGCTAAGAAACTCAGTGAGACCCTGTCTCTAAATCAAATAGAAAATAGGGAAGGGGATGTGGTTCAGTGGTTGAGTGCCCCTGAGTTGAATCCCCCGTACCAAAAAAAAAAAAAAAGAGAAACTGAAAGTAGAGTTCTCTTTATTTTGAATATTCCTTTTAAGCCTCTTTTAATTAATTATTGAATATTGTTAAGATGTTTATATTTTATTTGTAAATCACTGAGCTGTACGATACCTTTGAAGTTGTAGCTCTAAACTGTGGGGTCTGGACATGTATCAGTTGTGAGTTCCACCTCAAAAATTTTGTTTGTTATTTAATAGGTAAGTATAGAGTTGTGATAATTCAGTTTTCTTACTGGCATTGTCATTTACCTTTATTCTCAATCTTAAGTATTTTCTTGAGTAGGAAGGACAACAAAATTTCTTAGAATATTGGGTATGGACACCTGGAGTGCCTATCTTAGTGTTCTCTATGAGGTGTGTCTGATGAAGTAAAAAAAAAAAAATGTTCCTGTAGAGGATCCAAATAATAATATTACTAAGAAAATACTAAATAATTATAATGGTAATAGTAACCAAATGAATAAGATAATGAATTTTAAGTTGTACTATAAATTTTAAATCATGTTTTAGAGGAATTTTTAATAGAATGAAAAGATGTACATAATACTGAAGTGGGAAGTACAGGATACAGAACTACATATAGTATGGTCACAATACATACATGAATACACATACATGTACATTCATAGGACAAAGATACTAGGAAATTACATAGACTATTATGAGGTTACTTATGAGTAATAAGATTATGAGTAACTTTACTTATTCATGTTTTATAATATTTTGCTACTAAAATTTATTATTATTATTATTTTTGCAGGGGCGGGGGCAGGTCCTGGGGATTGAACTCAGGGGCACTCAACCACTGAGCCACATCCCCAGTCCTATTTTGTATTTTATTTAGAGTCAGGTTCTCACTGAGTTGCTTAGTGCCTTGCTAAATTGCTGAGACTGGCTTTGAACTTGTGATCCTCTTGCCTCCGCCTCCTGAGCTGCTGGTATTATAGGCATTCACCACTGTGTCCAGCCTAAAATATTTTTAATCAGAAAAATAGAAACATTATTTTAAAGAGATAGTTAGATAAAAAACCATACTTTTATATTTCCAAAAGTATTTTGGAAGTGGGGTGGCGGGGTGGAGAGAGAAACAATTTGGCTAAGTAGAAATGCTGAAACAAACAAAATATTGATTTTCTGAAAGTGGGGAATGTAGCCAAACAGGTCAGATTTGATGTGGTGGCTCTCCTTGCCTGTCACAGCTTCCCAAAGGAGCGGTTCGGGTCTAGCTTCTTGAACTGATGAATGACATGTTTCTCTAGGGCATTTCCCATTTTGTTTTGAGATGGGGGGTCTCCCTTTGTTACCCAGGCTTGTTGTGTTAGCTTTTCATGGCTGTGACCAAAATACCTGACATGAACAATTTAAGGAAGGAAAGACTGATTTTTACTCCCACTTTCAGAGGTCTCAGTTCCATTGCTCTGGGTTGAGGTGAGGCAGAACATCAGGCTGGCAGCTGGGAATCAGAGACAGCCAGGAAGGGTCCAAGGACAAGATATACCCATCTAGGGCACTCTCCTAGTGACCCACCTCCTTCAGCTAGGTTCCACCTCTTACACTTTCTCTCACCTGCTCATAGTCCATTCAGTCTTTGATGACATTAGAACTCTCAGGGTACAGTAGCCTCCTAAAACCCCATCTCTGAACACTGCTACTCTGGGGACCAAGTCTTCAACACATGAGTCTTTGGGGGATATTCCAGTTCCAAACTGGTCTTGATCTTCTAGCCTCCTAGGCTCAAGTGATCCTCATGAGCCTTGACTTTATGAATAGATGTACCAAAATGTATACCAGCATGCCTGGCATAGGGTATTTCTTTAGAGAGGTATTTCAGAGCTCTGTGAATGGAAAAGTTTTTCTTGTGCTTTTAATTAATGATTACCATCAAACATACTACCAGTTCTCTTATAGGTCTTCTTTTTACCTGCTAATATGGGATATGTTTTGGAGCTTGACGTTTCTATATACTAGTTACTGAGCTGAGAGAGGAAAGGAGTGCAGTGTTTTCAGAGACTGGTTAAGATTCCAGTAAAGTACTGGTTTTGTTGGAGGTGCTTTAACATCTGTTCTGATTTGTAGCCTCTGCCCCTGTCTGTTTAAAAGAAAAATTCCTTTAACTACCAATTTAATTTTCATATGTCCCTGCACAGTTTTGCTAAATTAAAATGTAAGTGATTTCCTTTATCTGTGAAATCTGATAGTACTGTTTTGTCCTTACAGGAAATAGCACAAATGTTTCAGAGAGTTGGAATGTGTGAACAAGCAGTGACTGCGTTTTTGAAATGTAATCAACCAAAGGCAGCTGTAGATACCTGCATACATCTGAACCAAGTAAGGAGCTGAGACTTATGTCTGTGCAGCTAGTTGTCTTAGGAATTTTTAAGTTAAAGTAAAATTAAAGTCACTGTCATGATCCTGTAGAGATTATGGCGAGTGCAAGGGTTGGAGGGTTTGAAGGGAATTTTGTGAAAGGAGGCGGCCAGATATGTCTCCCTTGGAGTTGAAGCCGGAGAAAGTGTTGGAGTTTGTTGAAGGGCTACCTTGAAGGGTAACCACTCATTATTGACCCTCTAACTCAATAAGGGAACATGAACAAACCAGTGCTTGTAGTCTGGCAAATTTTTATCTGGAAGTAATTTCACCATTTTCTGCATTTTTTTAGGATTAGGTTTTCTTTCCAAAGAAGGACCAATTAATGGTTGGTCATTGCCTGAGGAAGGAATCTGGTTACTTTATCAATATTTATTTTGGCAAATCAGTTTTCCTTTCCCTTTATTTATTTCTTTTAAAAATTTTTCTTAGTTGTAGATGGACACAATATCTTTACATTTATTTATTTATTTATTTTTATGTGGTGCTCAGGATTGAATCCAGGGCTTCATATATGCAGGGCAAGCGTTCTCCTGTTGAGCTACAGCCCCAGCCCTTGCTTTCCCTTTATAGAAAACATGTATTTGACATTTTTAAGAACTGAAATTTAATTAAAATGAAAGTGCAGAATTATTATAGAAACTGTTGACTATTAGTATGTTCTTTTAGTATTTTTCTTATTTTATAAAGCTGCATTTACTGTATAAAAATAAGTTTTAAATGTTAAATCTGAAATGATATTTTCTTAACTGAAATTAGATATTTTATTTTACTATAAAGAATAAAAAATGAATCTTTTTCTGGTTCACATTATGTTCAAAAATAGAATTATAAGATTAATATGATCATAAACTCTTTCAGGTGCACTTCTTAAATTAGTCTTAAATCATTTAATCCTTTTGACACATTTAGCTTGTAGAACTTATAGTTTCTCTGATTTTAAGTGATTTTTAAAACCATATGCCATTTTTTTCTATTTTGAAGAAGTATCTTCAGTTATTACAAACTTAAATTCTTATTGTGTGAATTTTATGACATGTGAAATAAATACTTGGGTAACCGAATGATATAATTTTTTTCCTAGTGGAACAAAGCTGTTGAATTAGCTAAAAGTCATAATATGAAAGAAATTGGATCTCTATTAGCTAGGTATGCATCTCACTTACTGGAAAAGAATAAAACTCTTGATGCTATAGAACTCTATCGGAAAGCCAGTTACTTTTTTGATGCGGCTAAACTGATGTTTAAGGTAATGTAATAATTTTGGTGAGTATTTGGTTTGTCCAGGTTATAATTGTTTTTGTATAGTTTTGAACATATTTTCCATTTTCTTTAGAAACAAATGTTTGTTATAGCAAACTCCTGGTTTTATGACTAGGTAAAAGGTAATAATTTTAAGGTAATTGTGTAGTTTTGGTATTATTACCTTTTACTAACAAGGGTGTTTATTACTATTAGCAACTTATTGATTCCTAAACAATTATATATTTATTACTCAAGTTAACAGAGACTTAAAGAATTTGCTGGAACAACCAAGCACACATTCCCCACATTGGGAATTGAATTCTATTGATAATAGAGTTTTTGAGTCCTTGCAAATGTTACACTTTTGATAATATCCATTTGGAGGAAATATAACTAACTAGAACAGTATTAATCTCTGAAAAATTTACATTCTATTTTTTTCCTGTTTGATTTAATGAAAAAGGAAAAATTTCCCTCAAAATTATTTAAATAAACTTCTGGAGGATGTACCATGTTAATGCCATTGTATCTCTGTGTATTTGGAATGTTATTTATAAAACCTCTGTGTTGTGGAAGATACCCATCCTATCATGACTTTCTTTGTTCTGACTTAGCTATTTTACAGCAGATATTTCAAGATTGTTAATAGGTTTAACTCCATGGGCTGAATACTAAGGAAAGAACTGAGTATTTATGTTAGTAATAAGGAAAGGAAAATGGCTTTTAAAATATGAAACACAGATACTTGGTATTTATATTCCATCCTACTGATCTTTTTCCTTTTTTAGATAATCAAATTTCAGTTAATTTTGAAAATGATTGTATTTGTACAAATACAGATTAAGAAGTATCTTTCCCAAATTCTGTTTAAAGATTGCTGATGAAGAGGCAAAGAAAGGAAGTAAACCTTTACGTGTGAAGAAGCTCTATGTACTGTCAGCCTTACTTATAGAGCAGTATCATGAGCAGATGAAGAGTGCCCAGCGAGGAAAAGTGAAAGGGAAGAATTCAGAGGTAAGGTGGAGCACTGTGTAACTTGAAATGACATCAGATCCTCTCAAGGGCTTAGGGCGAACCTTTCTTTATAGAAAAGCCCTTTAATTTGTACAACTGCATTTCTTTATTTTTGTTTTTAAAATATTTATTTTTTAGTTGTAGTTGGACACAATACCTTTATTTAATTTATTTTTTTTAATGTGGTACTGAGGATCAAACCTAGCGCCTCGCCCATGCTAGGCAAGCAAGCTACTGCTGAGCCACAATCCCAGCCCCCTGCATTTATTTCTTTTAAATGACACAAAGTACAGTGTGACTGATTTAAAATTGGTATTCAAATTTAGAAATTTCTACTTAGAAATAATGAAAATTATTTTCAACATGAAAAATATCTAGTCTTTGCTTTATTTATTTATTTAAAATTTTTAAATTTGTTTTAATTAGTTATACATGACATTAGAATGCATTTATGCACTTCAATATATCATATATAGATGGGATATAATTTCTCATTTTTCTGAGTGTACATGTTGCAGAATCATATTGGTCACGTAGTCATATATATATATATATATATATATATATATATATACACACACACACACACACACATATATACATACAGTAATAATGTCTGTTTCATTCTACTATCTTTCCTATCCCCATATTCCCTCCCCTTCCCTCCTATCACTTCCCTCTACCTAATCTAAGGTAATGCTATTCTTCCCTAGTGCCCCTGCCTTATTGTGAATTAGCATCCACATATTAGAGAAAACATTTGGCCTTTGGTCTTGTGGGATTGGCTTATTTCGCTTAGCATGATTTACTCCAACTCAACCATTTACTGGCAAATTCCATAATTTTACTCTTCTTTAAAGCTGAGTAATATTCCATTGAATATATATACCACATTTTCTTTATCCATTCATCTATTGAGGGATACCTAGGTTGGTTCCATAGTCTAGCTGTTGTGAATTGAGCTGCTATAAACATTGATGTGGCTGCGTCACTATAGTATGCTGATTTTAAGTCCTTTGGGTATAAACCAAGGAGTGGAATAGCTGGGTCAAATGGTGGTTCCATTCCCAATTTTCTGAGGAATCTCCATACTGCTTACCATAGTGGATGTACCAATTTGCAGTTCCACCAACAATGTATGAGTGTAGCTTTTTCACCACATCCTTGCCAACATTTATTGTTGCCTGTATTCTTGATGATTGCACTCTGACAGGAGTGAGATGAAATCTTAGAGTAGTCTTGATTTGCATTTCTCTAATTGCTAGAGATGTTGAACACTTTCATATATTTGTTGATCAATTGTATTTCTTCTTCTGTGAAGTGTCTGTTCAGTTCTTTAGCCCATTTATTGATTGAATTATTTGTTTTTTTTGGTGTTAAGTTTTTTACTTACCTAGTAAATCTTCCTTTCTAATCAGAGAATTTTAAAAAACTTTCTTAGGGCCTAGGAATGTAGCTCAGTTGTGAGTGCTTGCTTTGAATGTGCGAGGCCCTGGGTTCAATTCCCAGCACCAGAGACAAAAACAACAAATACAGAAATCTTTTTTAAAATATGTATATTATTTTAATGTGTAAATGGATCTCATATCAACTTAAATTTAATCAATCCTACTTTAAGATTTGATCATACCAGTTTAACAAAATATGAATTATAATGGAAAAAATCCATAAAAAGTTTTATAATCATAAATCTGGTCCTTTAGATATGCTCCTGCCAGTTTCAGAGGTTACCTTCATTGTAATGACGAGGTTGTGCGGTAGCTGGCATGGTGTGTGTTTGAGCTGACCCAGAGTGCTGTCTGCTTTTCTCGAAGGCCACTTCTGCTTTGGCTGGTTTGTTGGAAGAGGAAGTTCTGTCTACAACTAGTCGCTTCACAGACAATGCCTGGAGAGGAGCTGAGGCTTACCACTTCTTTATCCTTGCGCAGAGGCAGCTCTATGAGGGCTATGTTGACACTGCACTGAAGACAGGTGGGCATTTCAACTGTGTATATAGTTCGTCCGAAAAATTTTAAATTGAGTGAAGGGCCAATTCCTTCAGCTTGTCTTTGTTTTAGTTTTGATAACATTTTTGCTATGGATTTATTTTTATATGTTTGGATTATTGTATATATTATTTTGTTCATTCCCCTTTTCGAAGTTTAAAAATATTTTTAATATGTCGAAGGTAGCACATACAGTGCATAGATACATCAGAAGTTTGAGATAAGCAAAAGAATGTGTGTAGTATTTATATGCTGTCCATTCAAACCCAGACACTTGATAGACCAGTCTCTATCTTTTCGAGATATCTGTATCTATATAAAACTATTAAAAACATTCTTTTTATAATATTGGGAGTAAAAGAGGGCATAATTTTGTTTACTTTAAAAAAATAATGATATAAGACATTTTCACGTGGTATACATTTCTATGGTATTTATCTTGTTTTTATAAAATGATTCTTAATAATTTCAACCAAAAAAACTATAATAATAAATAATATCATATATTAATATAATAATATAATAAATATAAATAATAATAATTTATAAAATAATGTTGTAAGTCAGAGATGATCATCACTGACCTTTGGGTAAACTTCCTTTCAGATGTTTCATAATACCAGAGCTTACTTCCCCCCCATCAGTATGTTGTAATTATCTTTTCTCATTGGTAAACATAGATCTGTATCACTTTTAATAGTCATCTAATATTTCATGCTACTTATGGATTATAATTTATAGAAAATTATTTACATGTAGGATCTGAATCTAGAACTTATTTTGGCTTAACAGTATGCTGGAGTTTAAATATATTAAATCCTAAGAATTAATTATGAGATCTATGTTATAAACCAAAGCATATCAATGGTTAAAACATTACTGTGACATTACTGCTGTTTTAGCTTGACATGACAGCAGTGCAAACACTGTTCTTCAACACACTTCTCCCATGGGCCCTCTCCCCTGCACTGGGTGGGCCACTGTGATATCACTCATCCGCTGCTCATATTATCACCAAGCGCATATCACTCGCTAATCCTGAGTAATCATTAATCTGCATTCTGGTGGAATTATTTTTAAAAAATCTTAGAGAAATTCTCTTATTTGAATATTTCTATAATTCTATAGTGATATTACTGTGACATTACTGCTGTTTTAGCTTGACATGATAGCAGTCATGTTTTCACTATTTTCATGTTTTCACTATTTGTGTAAGAACTCTTAAGAGATTATATATAACAAGCTTCTATCATATATGTTGATTTCCCCAGCGGTTATAACTTCATTATTTAGCCTTTTCCAGCTATAGAGTTTCTCTCTTCTCTCTCTTTTTTTTTTTTTCTTTTAGTACCCAGGTTTGAACTAAAGGGCATTCAACCACTGAGCCACATCCCCAGCCCTAATTTTGTATTTTATTTAGAGACGGGGTCTCACTAAATTGCTTAGTGCCTCGCTTTTTTGCTGAGTCTGGCTTTGAACTCATGATCCTTCTGTCTCAGCCTTATGAGCCGCTGGGATTATAGGTGTGAGCCACCACTGGGCGGTAGTTTCTTTTTTATGTAAAGTGGAAGTAATAGTATCTTCCTCTCATTGTTTTAATGATGAAGAGAGAAGTTCCTGAAAAGAAAAATCACTTGTTATGGTGCCTAGACTTCATGAGTAGTGACAGCATGATGATGATATTAATAGTGAGTTTTGATACAGTCATGTCTGTCAGTCTGATTTCATATTTTTCACTTAGGAGTCATGCTTAATAAATCCTTTACTCTAAAGTTAATACATATTATATTTTATTGTAACTTCTTAGTTAACCGAAAATCACTTATTAAACATGTATTCTTCCCTCGAAGATTTGAAATTCTCCCTTTATGAAATTAAATTCATGTATCTAATCCCTTCCTAGACTATTATTTTCTATTTATGTATTTCTATGCTGGTACTGTGCTTGTATTTATTTTTAAATTTCAATATCTGGGAATTGAAGCTGTTGCCCTTCTTTTTAAAGGGTATTTTCTTATGTTAGTTCATCCAGATCAACTTCATAATCTTTTTGAGGGTAGGAGTTGTTTTGGTGAAGTCCTGTTGGACTTTGTATTAGCATTGCTTTAAGTTAATATATTAATATTAGTATCAATAATTTATTTGTGACTTTTTTCATCCAGAAGAATCAGTTTTTAAAAACAGTTTTTTGAGCCCAATCATTGGTGTATCTGTATTTTTAAAAATTTATTTATTTATTCTAATTTGTTGTACATGACAGCAGAATGCATTTCAATTCATAGCACACATATAGAGCCTAATTTTTCAAGTCTCTGGTTGTACACAAAGTAGAGTCACACCATTAGTGTCTAAGTACTTGTACTTAAGGTAATGATGCCTATTGCATTCCACTGTATCTGTTTTTCTTTACAAAAATTCTTTTTTTTTTAAGGTTGCAATTGTCTTGCATGTCTTTTATTTTGTGGCCTTATTTAAAAAAAAATAAATTTGTTCTTTTTAGGTATACATAACAGTAGAGTGTATTTTGACATATTATACATACATGGAATATAATTTATTCTTATTAGATCCAATTTTTGTGGTTGTATATGACATGGAGTTTCACTGGTTGTGTGTTCACATACACGAGGAAAGTCATGTCTGATCTGATTCATTCTACTATCTTCTCTACTCCCATCACTTCTCACTTCCCTTCATTTCCCTTTGTCTAATCCAAGGTACTTCAGTCTTTCCTACCCCACCCCTCATTGTGGGTCAGTATTCACATATCAGAGAGAACATTCCACCTTTGGTTTTTTGGGATCAGCTTCTTTCACTTAGCATGTTAGTCTCCGGTTCCATCTATTTACTGGCAATCTTTCCAAAGATTCTTAGTTTTCTTCCTTATGCTCTAAATATTTGTAGTTTATTTCTACTTTTGTTTTCATTAGCAATGGGTCTATGAAAAAGTCTAACTGGTTATTAGTAATATAAAATAAGTTTTAATATTTTATTTTATAACTAATCTTAATTCTAATTAATGTTTGATATAAATTAAGCACTGTGTAAAGTCATATTTTAATAATTTATGTACCATTTGTAGACAAATTAAAAGAAAAATTAGACCTTTAACTTGAGATTTTTTTTACCTATTGGGTGGAGATTTCCATGTACTTCCAATTTTTTTTTCAGTTATAAAATGATTTGAAACAACATATGTCCTGTAAATTGCCTGTGAACCTATTATGTGCCAGATATGAAATTAGAAGGTATTATTTATTGTAACTAAATGAATGTATTTTTATACCTTTTTTTATACATTTCACTAAATTTTGTTGTCAACACTTGACCTCGGAACCAGTCTGAGGAATCTAATTATATATACTCATGTATATTATTTTACACTTGTTTTGTGACATTTCCAGTATATTATGATAAAAGGGATATTTTAAGACTGCAAGATCTAGAGAAGAAAGAGATACGAATTAGGTACAAATCTAATATTAGTACTAAGGTACATTTTAAAGAAAGATTACAGTGTCTTTAGCATAGAAGAATTGCAAATTAAGATGTAATAGCTATTAAAATAAATGGTCTAAATGGACAATTTAGAGGTTCATTTTCAATTCCTTTTTCTGAGTCTTGTTTCAATGAGACAAACAAAAAGTATTAACCAGTTTTGTCCTTTCATCCCAGATGTGGAACATCTGAACACTGAAATTGAGCAACATATATACCACTATGGTAACTTTGAAATACTATTTGAATACTTACATTTGCAGAATTGAAAACTTGAGACCTTATGGGTTGATCTATTTTTAAAAACAATAAGAGAGAACATGTGATTTCATACTTATTTGCCTTTATTTTTGCAAAAATAAACATGCTATTTTAAGAGTTATGATTAACAGTTATGATTAATATTAATAGTGTAATATTAATCTACTTTCTATGGAATGCCCCAGAAATTTATAATTTAAATGGAAGAAAAGATGTGTCTTTCAACATCAAGGCATTTTTTTTTCTCTTGTGTATCTTTCTGGGTGGGTCAGCCATGTGCATCATTTGGTGGCTATAATCTTCACAGGACTGAGCTGTCAGTTGGTTTCTCAGAACCTAGGAATCATGTACCCTACTTTTTCTATTAGTACTCCTCTCTCTGAACATTATTTTAAGTTCATTCAAGTTCATGTGGATTAAACGACAGCACCTTTATTTACATTCTTTCCCATGCATGTTCATGATATCATGATTAATTTTAAATACTCACAATGTTCTCTCTTTCCTAGCTCTTCACCTGAGAGACTATGAAGACATCATCCCTGCAGTTGAGATATACTCTCTGTTAGCACTCTGTGCATGTGCCAGTAGAGCTTTTGGTACTTGTTCCAAAGCTTTCATTAAACTTGAATCATTAGAGACACTCAGTTCGGAACAGAAACAGCAATATGAAGACCTCGCTCTAGAAATCTTCACCAAACATAATCCAAAAGATAACAGAAAATCAGAACTGGACAGCCTTCTTGAAGGGTAGGTTAATTGTTGTTTATAGCTACCATTCTCCCTTGTTTGAAGCTTGAATTTCTATGTGTATGGTGTGTAATACAATAATTAAAGCACTCAATTTGTACCTTAACAATAAACTCTTTTATTTAATCTATATGCATATTAATGCTTTTTCTCATTGTAAGAATTATTTTGAAATGTTTTTTGTTCTTCAATTTTTAGGCTATTAATTGCATTATTAGAGTCATTGGAAATTTTACAGTATAATTAACTGTTTTCCTCTTGTTTCTCCAGGGGAGAAGGGAAATTGCCAACATGCGTTGCCACAGGAAGCCCAATCACTGAGTATCAATTCTGGATGTGTGCTGTGTGCAAGCACTGTGTTCTTGCTCAGGAAATCAGCAACTACAACTTCTGTCCCTTATGCCATAGTTCAGTGGGATAACAGAAAGAAGAATGTATATAATTTTAAAAATACATGTAACATATAAAGCTCTAACTGTATGTATAATAAGGTTTCTTTTCTATAAGTTTTATATGAAAATAAGCTTCATTTTTTTATAGTTGGATTTTTGTACAAAATTTATGTAATAAAATAGCTTTTATGCAGAGGTACAACTGTGAAATAATAAGGTTAACTTTCATATAAAACTTATGCAAGTCAGTCTTATTTTTTTCCTATCTCTATTGCTATCATTTATTTATCTCATGGTTGGTTACATGATCCTATGGCAACATTCCAAATAAGAAATATTTTTTCTCCCCATGCCAAGGTTACTAATTCATTATACAACCTTGGGGAGGTAGATGGACAATGGGGGAAGCATGGGAATGGGCAAAGCTGAATTTAGAGATTGACATAATCTGTGCATTACAGGATATCTGCCCAAGAGAACTTATCTCCTGTTGAACTTAATTATATCTTTCCACAGGACTTTGTTTTTTAGGGATGAGACTATTCTCTGCTTTATCAATGAAAGAAATTTTCAGAGTTGTAGGGAGAGTGTGCCTGTCACTAGTTCCATCATTGTGAGAAGCTCCTGCAGGACTCTGTTTAGTTGTGAGTCTTGGTCCATGGTCTGATGCCTAGGTGTCTCTTCTTTCCCTATCCCGTTCTTACCCAGGAATCTACTGAGAACTCATTAACTCCTAAGCCTCTCCTAATAAACCTTTCAGGAACTTTCTGTTGAAGCCATCTAGCTCCATCTGCCTAAGCTCTGGACTTTTCCTCCAACTAATTATTTTAGATAGATCCTGAGTTGCTGCCAAGCTGAACTTCATGTTCAGTTTTGATTCAGATAAACTCTGATACCTTGTGGATCTAATTTTCATATACGTATATGTATCTGTATATTCATCCACACATATATAACTATGTATGTGCACACAAGAGATACATCTGTTCTACTGTTGTAAAAATGTGTATGATTCTTGGGGATCTAAATCTGTGGAAGTTTTTAAATGATCTGCCACTATGTCTTGGGACTTTTGTTCAACTTAAAAATGGTACTAGAACCTACAGTATGAATTGATCTGATTGGTTTTATTCAACTCTCCCTTGATGAAAGGGACAGAGAGAAGCAAAAGTGGCTATATAAAACAAATACCTGAAGAGAAGTTGGATGGATGGAGGTAGTGTACTGGAGACAGGATAATGAAATTGCTATTCTTTTTTTTTGGCCATCATAAGCATGGACTTACTTTGAGCAATGCTGAGTCATTCTTTATTCTGAATTACGTTATGTTTTAAAATGGTATGGTGTAGGCATAAGTATTCAAATGACAGAACCAACTGATGCAGCTGTACACATAAGCAATGTGCCTAATAAGAACTGTAGCATTGTTGACTTACCACACTCAAAAAATGCTAACTTCATTTTAAGTTGCTTTGCTTATATTTTGAAACTGCTGAGACCTTTGGTTTTTATTATTATGTGAAAATAATAAATACTGAAGAAAAAAGGACTTGTGTTTATCCCAGGTTTTCTTTATGTGTCTTCATTTATCTATTTTGGTGGGGGTTGTTGAGTAGGGAGTTGTGCTGCACAATGGAGAAGGCAAGGAGAGGGCAGGTATAGTAGATGTACTGCACCATTTTTGCTGTCAAAGGGGGAAAAAACCCAACCCTTATACAGGTACAGGGCAAATGTCAGATGATTGACATTGCAGAAAATTACTCCTTAAAGATCACATATTCTCATTTAGAAATAATGGGAAAAATCACATTATCAAACTTTTGAGAAAAAAAATCAAGAGTACTAAATTTGCTGACACAGCTCTAAGCTCTTGCTTCTGGGTTTCCAAAGTGAAAATAGTAATATTATGTTGCCCCCTACTGTTTATTTTTATGATTACTTTCTCAATTCATTATTTTTTCTTTTAGAAACTAATATTTATTTGCTTTAAATATAAAAGTAACATGTTCATGGTTGAAAATTTCAGAAATATACAAGAATATAGATGAGAAAGTAAAAAACTTTTTTAAAAATAAAAGCATTAATTTATATTTTAGTGTGATTTAAGAGAATAAACAGGCAAAACTTAAGAAACTAACAGTGTTTTGTAGTTTTCATTGGACAAGTCTTTCACCTCCTTGAATTCATTTGCTAGTTTTTAACAGTGTTTTCTTTTGGTGGTATCTTTAGGGACACAAACATGTATGTATACTTATGCATGTATGTGTATGCATGTGTGTGTGTGAACAGGGATACTCTTCTTTCTTTTCACTTTACTTTTTAAATTGCTTTGGCTAGATCTTCATTGCTACATTGAGAAGTGATGGAAGTGAGCATCGTTGCCTTGTTCCTGGTTTTAGAGAAAAATCTTTCAGTCACTGTTGAACCTGATGATCTAATGTTTACTGCAGGTTTTTCATATAGGCTTTTACTATGTTGAGGTAGATTCCTTCTATTTCCACCTTGTTTTTATCATGAGTTTTTAATTTTGTCTAATGCCTCTTCTGTATGAACTGAGATGATCATGTAATTTTTCTCCTTATTCTGTTATTGTGGTGTATTATGGTGATTGATTTTCATGTATTGAATCAGCCTTGCATTCCAGGAATAATTCCTTCTTGGTCATGGTATATAATTCTTTTTATTGTGCTGTTGAATTTGATTTGCTAGTCTTTTGTTGTTGTTTTTTTTCCCCATCAGTGTTATAAGTGATATTAGTCTGGCTTTAATATGAGAACAGATAGCTTTATAAAGTTAACAAGTATTCCCTCCTGTTTTATTTTTAGAAAGAATTTAAGAAGAACTGCCTCAACTGGTAAATTCATCAGTATGAGTTTTTTTTTTAAATTATCCAATTTTACTAGTTATGTCTATTTCTTCAGGATTCAATCTTGGTTGGTATTCTGTTTGTAGGAGTCTGCCAATTCCATCTAGTTATCAATTTTTTTGGCATATAGTTCTTCATAGTGCTCTTATAATCCTTTTTATTTCTGTAGAATTAAAAGTAATGTCCTCACTTTCACTTCTGATGTAATTTTTTTTACTTATACTAGCTAAAGGCTTATTAATTTTTGTTGATCTTTTCAAAGAACCAATATTTGGTTTCCTACTAGTTTATTTCTGTTCTATCTTGTACACATCTTGCTATTCTTCCTCTCAGATCACTGGATGTTGAGATACATGAATATTCTTGTTACTCCTTGAGCAAATCTTCTACTTCATGGCTTTCATATTTGGTTTCCTCACCCATTTCAGTTTGGCTTTCTCCTTCACTTGCTTTAGGTCTGTACTCAGTAACCTTTTCTATGAAGTCTTCACCCAACTTTTATAAAACAGAAATCACCTCTTCCCTATCCCCTATACTGTTTTTTTTTTTCCAAGTCATTAAATAACTGATTTTAAAATTGTGTCTTTTTGCTAGGCTGTAAGCTCAGTGGGGGCAGGGGACTTCATCTTGTTCACTATTCCCAGTTTTTAATCTGCCACATTGTAGATGCCCAAGAAGTGATTTTTGAGCATTAAGTTCTGTATATGTTAAAGATGATAATTTTTTGTAAGTTGAAAATTTCTTTTCTCTCTGCCTAATTTTTATAGTTAATTATACCAGATTCTTTGTAACTTTTTCTTTCTTGTCTTCTTCAGTTTTGTGTTGCGGTAATGATACCACAGTCTAGGTAATTTTGTAAAGAAAAGGAATTTATTTGGTTTACAGTTCTGGAGCCTGGTCCAATGTCATGAGACTTTAACTGGTTAAGGCCTTCTTGCTTCATCATAATATTGCAGAAGGCATAGCATGGCAAGAGAACAAGAGAAATTGCTTCAATTTCACGCCCTTTAAATAACTGGCATTAATCTATTCATGAGGGTGGAGCCCTCTTGATAACTGCTATTAGATCTACCTCCAGACACTGTTGCACTGGAGATTCAACTTCCAACACACAAACTTTGGTGGACACAAAACCATAGCATTCCTTTTTTTTTTTTTTTAATGTATAAAGACCTGTTTATATTTGAGATAATTATCTTTCATCCTACTTTTTTATTTTTGGAGACTTTAAAAAATATTTTAAGTTTCTAACTCACCTGGAATAAGAGTATTGTGAACTGGTAACTTAAATGATTAAAAGTATTTTTCCTCAAATGGTTAACTCATTCTCCCAATAGCATACATTTAAATGATATTATCTTTTTGCATATGTTAAAAGCCATTAAAACAAACAACAAAATATCGAAGACTGCAAACTCTGGATACAGTATGCGATTTAATTAAGCCTTCCCTACACAAGTTAAGGTGGAAAAGTTCGCCATCTCCGTTGTTGGAGTTAACCTTGGGTATGGTTTGAATTCGGGCTCAGAGCCGTGGGACACGAAGCCTAGAGGATTCCAACCCAAATGTCTCGGGGTAACCACTGTCTACTTAACACCCCAAACTCCGGTTCTGCGAAGCGGGGCGCCGCACCGGAAGCCAGCTGCAAAACAAAGAGCCACTCATAGAACCACCGCAGGCTTCCAGTTTCCGTTTCCAGCACAATGGGCTTTAGTGCACCGTGACTGAGGGCACGTGCCTCGCGACGTCAGACGTGGATTTAGAAATCCTTTGGGACGACTTATTGATTTTTCCAGGAAGGGAGACAGGTGGAACCAACCATAACAAGGCAAACACTTCATTAAAACCTGTTCAAGCTTCCCTTGAATTCCCGCGCGTTCCGTTAGCGGACCAATTATCTCGCGAGAAGAAGGGTCCTCACAAGACTCAAACTTCCTCCCCGTAACGCCGAGGTTCTGTTGGTAAACTATATTCCGGGGTGCAGTGGGAGCTCTGTGGCGCCGCCTCTAATCCCTCAGAAGTAAATCCCTATTCCCCTCCGAGAGCCAGGCCTTCGACCGCTATGGAAGGACACCAAGGGCAAGGAAGCCATGCTACCCTAGCACTCGCCCAGGCTCATTTTGACAAGGGCGAGTACGCGGAGGCCGAGGCGCTGTACTCCGCTTATATTCGCCAAGGCGCTTGTGCAGCCCCCAACGGCCCGCATCCGGGGAGGTAACTATCGCGAGAGGTGGGGCGACAGCGTCTCGGCTTAAGGGTGCGTGGCTGGGATCGTCTAGTCCTCGCGTTACTTCACCGGAGTTCCGGGGCCGCTTGTGTTTCGGAAAGACCGAGACGAGGCTTAGGACATGGCCGGGAGAACCCGAGGCAGGAGCCCGCCTCGAGAAGCCGCCGCGGGAGCGCGCGCGAGCGCAGCCTCTGCCTCCTCCTCCGCCCCCCACCCCTGGTCTGGCCGCCCGGTCTCTCCCAGAGCCCGAGGCGTGGAGCGCAGCGGGCTGTCGTCCAAGACCCAGGGGGAGGTGGCTGGTCGGAGCACCGTGCCGCAGCCGCAGCCTCGCTTAAACGTTGTCAGTTAACACAGACACGCGGTTCATGGGTGTTTAGGAAGGCATTTCCTCACATTAAGGATTCCTAAAACGTAACCATGATATCCTTGATACCAAATAACCGGTCAGTGTTGGGACTTTCCTGATTGGCCATTAAAGTACTTCACTGTTACTGCCTGGTGTGTTATTAGCCATTGATTCTAGTTAGGTTGCATATCTGGACTCCAAATCTTTAATGCCCCCCTCCGTGTTTTTTTTTCTCCTCCTCCTCCTCCTCCTCCTCCTCCCCCCCACCCCCCCAGCAGTTTATTTGTTGAGAAAACTGAATCTTGTGTCCTGAGAGTTTCCATATTTTGGATCTGTTGAATGCATCCCTCTGATGTCATTTAATGTGGTCATCTGTGAATTGGTAGTAAAATCTTGACGTTTAATTGAACATTATGGCAAGAACATTTTATAAGCAGATGTGTGTGGTTCTGCTAGGAAGTATGTAAAGTCTGGTTGTTTTCTTTTTTGTGATTTTAGCGGCCTCACCTGCCCACATCCACTTGTCCAGAGCATCTTTGGGGTTTATGCTTGGATGTGTAGCATTTGTTGTTGCTTCAAGTTTTGCCTTTGTCGTACTTGTTGATGGTGTAGAGTGGACCAAGGTGAGGAAAGAACAGAAAGGGGCTGGTTGGATTTCCTTGACAATTGAGAGAGATCTGCACCATCCTCCTCCTCTCCCCTGGAGGATTTGATTTTTCTTGTTCAGATGCCCGTAGTTTTTTGAAGTTTAATAAAAAAACCGAAGACTTGATTTTTACCATGTTAAACTCATATAGAATTAAACTAGAAAGTTAAATTGTTCTCTCAAGAATACATTGGAATTATAGTTAATAAAGTTTCTGAATGGACAGTGAGATGATGCCACCTTCTCTGCCTTACATTGCCCCCCTTGGAAAAAAAAAAAGGTAAACATAGGAAACTTAGTTTTCTATCCTTGTTTTGATCTCTGAGAATAGACCTGTCTAGTAGGTTTGAAAATATATTCAGCAGTAGATTATGTGGATGCCATCTAGACTTCCTCCATTGCATGTCTCAGCCCAGAACCCAAGTGTCCATAGCAAATGTAATTTTGGTCCTTTACCAACACAGGAAAGAAAATTTGCCGTGGCTTATTTGAAGGGACTTTATCATGTGTGTATTCTCATCTTGGCTTTGCTGCAGGACTGCACCTTTCTCAGCCTCAGTTTCTCATCTGTAAAATAAGCCTCCACTTTCCTAACAGCTCTAAAATTCCTCTAGGAAGTCATGAATTGAAATTAAATTCTGTTAACTTTCCCCTCTAACTATATCCTTCAGAGTTTAAACTTGTTTTTAAAATATTGGGGCCCTGAGTTGTTTTGAAACACCGTTTGCAATCTTTTTTTTAAAAAAATATATTTATTTTATTTTTATGTGGTGCTGAGGATCAAACCCAGGACCTTGCACATGGTAGGTGAGCTCTCTACCGCTGAGCCACAACCACAGCCCCCATTTGCAATCTTTAAATGCCTTTTACTCTGAATGCTTTATCACATTTTCTTTTTAATATCCAAAGGTACAATCATAGCTGTAATCTAATTTTCAAGTACTTTGTCTTTGCCAAAGCTAGCAAATGCTAAAAATCTACATTTGGATTAGGTAACTTGGTTAAATTTCATGACAAGAAATACTATCTTCACAGAAATCCTAACGTAAAAAAAATTTCAGTGTCAACTGTTATCCCATTTCTTTAAAATTGGAAGTAAAACTTCTGCATGAAAAAGTAGGCTTTTAGAATTTGTTGTAATGAGATCTAACTAAATGGAACATTCTGTGTGATCCTTTGAATATAAGAATTTATAACAAAACTCTGAACCTTCAAATTTATAACTAAAACCTTACTGAAGGCCTGACACTTCTTTTTTTTCTTCAAACTACTGGGTAGCAGTTCGACTAGTGTCCTAACAGACAGATGTAGGGCCTGTACCCTCTGGTTCTCCAACTTTTAACAGTGGTGTTAGTGGCATCTAGAAGTAGTCTTGTATCAATCTGTAAGGGCTTACAAAACAGAGATTTTCTAAAATTGTGGCAGTTCCTCTCCATTTTTAGCAAACTTAGACTGAGTACCTCAGCTGACCAGTGGTTACAGTGCTTATGTAAGATAAAGAATTGATATGTTAAGTAGCTGACCAATGTCACAGATATTTTCTAAGGACTACACTTTGCACTATGGGGTATAATGAAGAAATGACAGATAAGTTTAATCTGCAGCTCCTGTTTGGTTTGAATTTGAGAGTCACTTTTGAAAAAAAGAAAAGAAACAGAATCATCTCTGACTCAGAGAAGAATCCCTAATATTCTCTGTGCAGATAGTTGTCCAATACAGAGAGAGTTTCAAATAATAGGGAGGGGACTGAGACCTGTTGAACTGGTGGCTTCTTGGAACTGCAGGTTGTCCAGTCCCCTTAGGAAAGTCTGTTCACTTCAAGCTCTTGGGGCAGTCTCTGGAGCCTATCACCGGCAGAACTGATTCTGTACACAGAACTCCCAAGTTAACTGGAATCTATCCTCCCTTTAGGAGCCAGCCTGGTGTTCTTCAGCTAAGGCTGGAGATCACTCTCTGGAATCAATGTATTGAATTTTCATCTAGGGTTAACTAGTATTTATATCTTTGGTGGAAAATGATTTTAAGTCCCATTGTTTTAAGGTCACTTCAAATTTTGAAAGTAAATTTGGTGGTTCACTTTGTGATCCATCCGTAGCAAACTTGAACTTTGGGCTGCCTTTCCCTTCTTGCTCAACATGATTTGATCTGTCTTTTTTGCCCTGCTGGTGTGTGCTTAGAAAATGAAGTCATTTTAATATTATATTCAGCAAAACATGTTGGCAGTGAATAGGAGTGTTGAGCACCCTATAAAATTCATGTGCTTTTCAGTTTGACATCTTAGTTCTGTAGCCCTACAAAAGTAACGGGATTAGACAAAAATTCATTTATTTACTTGCATGATTTCTCAGTGTAGATAGACAATGCATGTTATAGGTTATGAAGTTTGACAATGCCTAAAAGAATATGAAAATAGAAATGAGAGGAATTTGGTAATACTGTGTTTTTAATGTGAACTTTTTGTTTAAAGCAAATGCATCCCTGAGGATTTGGCTACTGCGTATAACAACAGAGGGCAAATCAAGTACTTGAGGGTTGATTTTTTTGAAGCCATGGATGACTACACATCTGCCATAGAAGTTCAACCCAATTTTGAAGTTCCATATTACAACAGAGGGTTGATACTGTATAGGCTGGGTAAGAAAATTTTAAATTTATCTCTTTATTTTTGCTTTCCTTCATTGATTGTATTGTTATTTCAGAGCTATTAAATGTTGTGAAACAAATGTAGCAGTCATCAAGTTTTAAAGGTAACACAAACTTTAGGTTTAGAGCATGGAAGGAAGAAGAGTACCTGAGTTTATTTTAGGCTTTTGATGGCCATTATAGATCACAGCAGAGCACTGGGGTGGGAATTGGACCTGGGTGCAGGAGTGGGGGGCACCCCATTACTTTGTGCCTCTGCATTCCCAACTGCATAATGAGGGTGATGGAGATGGTCACTTTTGACACTTTTCTGAGTTAAGATCTCTGAAGACCCTTGAGACAATAGAAAGTAAAGAAGTTTCAGATCCCTTTATTAAAGGGATTGTGGATCCTGTTTCTCATTTAAAGTTAAAACTAAAACTAATTTTCTATTTCTCAATTTTACTGCAGTTGTATAATTTTGTTAAAATTTTAGGACTTATGCTACTTAACCTTAATCTATTAAATCTTATAAATAAAACACAGCCAACTTCATTTTTTTTTTTTTTTCCTGCTATACGGGGATCAAACCCAGGGCCTTGCACTCTACCCCCAGCCCTCCACAGTTAATTTTAGGTGTAATTATTCCATAAGAACACACAAAATTAATTTACACACCCCTATATTAAGAGTAAAAACTTGGTATACTACAAGTAGTCAAAAGTCATAAACATAAAAGTTGTATGTCCAGATTTTGCTATGAATAACATTCACAAATACTCAGCTTTTTTTCTCTTTTATTTTTTGGGTTCTGGTACAGGATATTTCGATGATGCTTTGAAAGATTTCAAGAAAGTACTAGACTTAAATCCTGGATTTCAAGATGCTATTTTGAGCTTAAAACAGACTATTTTAGACAAAGAAGAAAAACAAAGAAGAAATACTGAAAAAAATTATTGAAATTTTTAACTCAGTTGAAATGTTAATTCATGATCTTTACATCTGCGTCTTGGGGCTCTAATTTAGAATAGCTACTTTGATTTATATTTAAGATAAAAAGATTCATGCATTGGTACTGAGAGTTCATGTATTTAAAGTTGTTAATTTCAGGTTGAGAAACTGTTGAATGTAAATAAGTAATATTAATGTATAATTGCATATAATTATAGTAAAATATTTAAAGAAATGTATGGTATTTTCTTCAGTGGAACATTTTAATTTTTAAATTCCCAACTTATAATTAAAAATTTTTCATCTATAGAACAGTTGTAAGTATAATACAGTCAACACCTATAAGCTCTTCACTTGGATTCATTAGTTGTTAACACTGTGCCACATTTGTTTCTCCTCTATGTCTAAAATTAATACATTTTTCTGAACCACTTCATAATAAGATAAACATCACAATACTTCACCCCTAAGTGTTTCAGCCTGTCCCTTCCAAGAATAAAAAGCATCCTTGTTATAACAACAATATTATTATAATACCTAATATGAATTAAAGTGTCACAAAGCCCTCCATATCCAGTCCAAATTAGATTTACCAAATTATTCCCAAAATGTGTAGATTTTTATTTCGGAGTCTATAACCAATCAGGTTTCATTGCATTGTGTTATGTCTCTGATTTCTTTTAATCTAGAATCATTCATCCCCTGCTCATTTTTTCCCCATTCCACTTGCTTGGAGAGTAAAGCTGTTTTATGTGACCAGGATACACAGACATTTTGGGCTTAAAAATAAAGATATGTCCTGCAGGAGAGCAGTTTGAAAGAACTCAACTTATACTTAGTTTTCTCTAGAAATCATTGATAAGACATTAGAATTTTAAATATTGCACATACTTTTCTGTCTCTGGATAATGACCATAATTATTGTCATCAACTTTTACTGAATACTTACTATATAAGCAGCACTGTTCAAATTAATGATTTTGCAGGTGGGGTGGAGTGGATAGAGAGGTAAGGATTTGACAGAAACACATGGTAAATGTAAAGCTTTGAAAGTTCCATTTTATCATGTGCTGCCAACAAGAGATTGGGCTCTGATGAGACTCAAGAACTGGGACAAGCTTGAAGGGAAAACAAGCCAAAGCCAGCACGTCCCATCTATAGTGGAATATTTTTATTGTTGTGGTTTGGCTTTCAAAGATACAGACCCTCATCTTGAGATCTACCAAACTAGTTGATTGCTGCTGCAGGAAAGCTGTTCTGGAATGGAAATTACCCTCCTGGGGAGAAAGGAAAGGGTGTTTGCCTATTGTCTCCAGAGGAAGGCGCAGCCAAGCTTCAGTGGCCTTTTGAGATGCAATAACCATCATCAGCCTTAATAATTTTCTTAATTTTTAAGTAAAAGAGATCTCACGAAGCAGACAAACTAATTGCCTTGTTTGTAGTTCATAAATAATATCTGGCATGACACATGGAGAATTTGGGCTGCAGGTGAATGACTATGAAGAGGAAATTAAGTTAGATGGCCAGAAATAAGGTCTATATTCTGGAATTAGTCACATTTTCCAATATGATTTATCTTTTAGTTTGTTGGAAATGTCTTTAAAAGAACTTATAAAGTTGCATGAAGACAGAAAAATCCCTTTTAAGAAAACTTTTTTTTTTTTTTTTTTAAAGCAAAGTCTCTAGACCTTGGGAGAGCTTAAAGCTATTCCGTTCAAGAGAATCAAATACTTAAATGCTACTTATATAACTGTATTTTTTTTTTCTTGGCTTATATTCTCTTTACTTTACTCTTGCCTCAGATCAGATATAATATGAAAAAGAAAAATTGTTTAAAAAATTTCATTTGGTTGTCTGGATTTTATTATTCAAAGTTTCTTCATCCTTTTAAAGGAAAAATATCAGTGAAGTTCAGAATCAGCACTACCTTATTGAGAATGGATGGACTTATTTTTTTTCTCGTAACTGGAAATAACAAGGGAATAATACATTTATCTCATTTATGGTCTTCAAAATGAGGCATTATACATTTGGGTTCTAAGTTTCTGGTTGCCTAAATAATACCTTTGATATTTACCTTAAAGATACTCTTATGTTCATTATTGTTCCCATACTTCAGAATTTGTTCAGTTCTTTTCATTTTCTTACTAGAAAAGTGCCTAAATTGAATTGTTCCATTTTTTCCCTCTACAAAAACAAAGTAGAAGAGAATTATAGTTTGTTATAAGAATTGTCTTTCTCAAAGTACAGTAAAATAGAATAAATGGACTTATGTTACTTTTGAGATTACAAAGTTATTCTTAGCACTAATTGAGAAGCGTGAAGCTATTTGTCTTTTTCGGAAGTCTGGAACTGAACAAAACCCTGGACTGATTTTACAATAGCAAACTATGGTACAGCTGGTGAAAGCAAGCTTAAATTTCCAAGTCAGCTTTTAGTCATCATCAGATTATTCTTTTCTGAATCTATGTTGGGTTTGTGTCTTTTACTAGCTTCTCTATCCTAAACATAGGCTTGGCCCTCTGCCATTTTGTAGGTCATAAGTCTTTCTCAGTGGGCATAATATAATTATCCTCACCACTCAGGGCAAATCAGTTCAGTATATATTCTGGCCTCAACAGCCCATCTCTGCTGAGTCTAGTCCCCTTAAAAATTTAACGAGAAGTTTCAAATAATTAAACCTATCTCTTGCTTAACAACTTCCATTTGTCCCTGAAAATGCTTTTTCTAACTGAAAAGCCATTAAATCAAAAATATTTGTATTACTTTTAATTGGAAAAATTATGAATTCCATTTTATTCCATAATACTCACTTTTCACAGGAAAACAAATTGTTTCAACAATGAAAACAAGTGTAACCATTGGAAAGTGAGCAATTTTCACACAAACTGTTATAACATGAATGTTTACTTTTTTTAATGCATTAAAAAAAGCCTTTTTGAGATAGAATTCATCTATTTGAAATGTACAGTTAGATGGTTTTAAAGTGTGTTCAGTTTCTGCACCATTTTTTTTTCAAGCTTTTTGGGTTTCGTGCTCTTTCTGCATGCAAACTGTACTTAATAGTGTTATAACACAGAAAAGCACCCTTAGGCAAATTAAAGACCAAGCATGGGTGTGCTTCAGAAACATAATAGCACATGCTCAAAACAGATGAAAGATGCCATTTCTGGTTTTGTCCAAATATGCAGCATGATACTAATTTGCTTCATGTGATAGTCTTTGGCTAGAAGCTGTGTTAAGAAAATTAGTAGGTATGTCTCTGCCTGCAGCTGTGGTGTTGAATTTATTTAGGGTGTTTGGGCTAATAGACTGTTATTTTTAAAAAACTGATTGTTGACATACATGTGTTCTAACTTTTCAAGTGCCTAGTAAAAAGTAGACTGTGCTGTTGCTATGTGAGCTAAGTGTGTAATTTTAACTGCTTCTACATAAATTCAGATTTTAACATTTCCTATATTTCTCAAAAATGTGACAGTAAATTAGGGGAAGGGGATTTCAATCACAAATGGCACTTGGTCGGGGGTTGAAGGGAGACTGAGAGACTTGTTGCATTTCATATATAATGTTAGGAAACTTCAAAAGACCACATTTTACTCTTTCTGAAAAGGAAAGGAAGATGATAAATACAGTTTTTGGAAAAACTGTCAGGTTAAAAAACAGTTCATAGGTAAAAACAATAATCCATGTAGTAAAAGACAATTTAAAAACCCTGTAAGGAAGTAAAAAAGCAGAAATTATGGGCTGTGAATATGTACATAACCATGGTATAGTACTGTGGATCAGCATACAGTCATACGTGTAGCAGGGCAGAGAAGAATGTCTTTTTTCACAGGGGAGGAAGCTGCAACTAAGAAATTCAGTAACTTGCTCAGAGTCTGCCCCAAATCCTTACAAATATCTGAAACTGCAGTTTGTACCAATTTGATATTTTTGTTGTTGTTGCTGGGCAGGCATCAACTCAAAGCAGATATATAGACTTTTTGGGTCCTGATAAAAAATTTAAATTGCTCATAAAATGTTTTAATACTTATCAAGGTAAGTATCCAAATGATGTTAAATATATTTCAATTTTATAATGCAACATTATTGCAATGCTAGAATTGCTTGTTGGTCATTTTTCTTTCTGATTGAAAACAGACATAAAGGATGGTGAAAAGCAGATTAATATTATGAGCAAACTCCATTTGGAAACTTTAAAACTGTGGCTGCCCGTATGTAAATTTGTATCTTATGTTAAGAAACAGCATCCAACACTTAGAAAAAATGCAAAAGGAGGAATTGCATGTTCTTTCAACATCATACTGAGCTGTCTAACAGACCCATCTGAGGACTGTTTAATTCTACTCTTGACTGGGGGCCAGACTCTGAGGTTACATGTAACTTGTCAATTTTTGTTCAGAGGAGATGCAAATGAACTGTCTGGTAGAAAAGATAACCCTAAAAGCTATGGTTTTGTTGCCCTAAAGAATGCTAACCAGTTTTGCATCTAACCTGGCAACTTTATTCCCAGTTCTTCATTGCCCATAAATACTTAGCTTTTCAAATGCTGTCTTATCACCTGGGTGGTTCTTTCATTAATGAGTTAAACATTTATCATATTTTCATTCCGTGTTCTTTTAGGAGCCATGCCTAACTTTTCAAAGTTTTAGCACTGCTATTGAAAGAAATAAACACCGTAAGGAGAGCTTATTATTATGTACTCATTATTTTATCAGGTATAAAAGAAAAGGGGGACTGAAAGTTTCTATTTTCGTGTTGCCTGTTTCTTTAAAATATTCAACCCTGTTTGGATTGTGTGGAGATTTAATTGAGTTCTGGGTAAAGCAAAATACAGGGAAGACCTTTATCTTAAATTAAAACACATGTGAAAGTACTCCTTTAAGAAGTAGCAAAAGCTGCGGAATATAATGTAAAAAGTGAAAGTTCTCCCATTATTCCCTTTCTGACTCCCTTGGGTCACCATGGTTCATATCTGCCCTTCCAGGCCTTTTTCTTTGTACATATATATGGACACATGTATGCACACACATGCAAAGGATTATGTTGTATGTACCATTATTCGGTAACTTAAATAATTTATCTTGGCCATTATTCCCCATGAGGACATAGAAATCGACTTCATTTTTCTTAGGCCTATAATTTTAAAAACCACTTTAAAAATGATTGCCAATTTTTTGTCATAAAGTATATTTATGGATATGGAAATGACAATTAAAACAGTCAAGGAGGTGTAAATGAAGAATTAAGACCCTGCCCCACATTCCCCTCCAGAAGTAATCACTTTTAACCAACACAGTGGGAAGCCATGGATTAAAAGCTCCTTTTCCGATTCCTGCCAGTTACTTCTTTAAAAATTACTTTTAGTTCTGTTCGATACCTTAGTGACTGTTTTTTCTAGGCAATTTTGACTACCAAGAATACCGCTGAATATCTTCTTTTGGCAGTCTATTGTTTTGAACCTATTTCCACTTAATGATAGAGCTCTTTTAAAGTAGAGTTGATGTGGCAAAAACTCACCTTATCCCAAACCTAGCTTTCAGTCTTGCGCCTGTAGCTGACGGCATCTCTACTGCACCAGATCTTCAGGCCTGACTTCAATTTCATTGTACCAGTAGCAGACCCAGATTCCAGCAACTTCCATCTCCTCATCCCAGGATATGACTCTGTGTCTTACAAGTCTCCTGCTTTGCTTTCATCTGAAAAGTATATTTCAACACAGTCACCAGAATGAGGGGTAGATCTCAGGCTAGTGCCCAGAAACTTTGCTCTTGCTGTTCCTGCCATGCATTGCTTGCCCCTTGGCCTTATTCTGGCCCTCTTCTGACCACTCTGCTTAAAATTGCAAATCCCGATCATACTCATGTCCCTGTATTTTTTTTTCCATCTACCCATACCACATTTTGTGTATTTTGTCTGCCTGTTTTCTTCCCACTGTCAGGTAGGGCAGGGGTCTGTGTCTGCTTTATACACTCCTATACCCTCAGCCCCTAGGACTGTGTGTGGCAGGCAGAAGAGCCTCAACTGTGTGGAGTGGTTCAAGGAACAACTCAATTGGAATCTGCTTGTGTACTTGCTGTCTAGAGTTTTCGGATTCATCACTGGCTGATAGGTATGAAGTGGATAAGACCCTGAGAAAGGACCCAATTTGTAGTTAAGTTTTCATTTTTCTTAGAACAGCTTACACTTCTGGTTTAACTTAGAGGAAGAAAGTCTCTAAGAGGTCAAATTCAGCAGGGACTTTTAAAAAAATACAGCATTGTAACAGGTACCTGTGATGGCTTTAATTGAATTGATTTAAAAATAAAGATATGTGAAAGCCACAGATACCTCTGATGAGATGTTATTTGGGAATGGGATTGCTGCAGATCTGATTGGTCAAGATGATGTAGATGGAAGCCAGATCTTTCATCCACCATTCCTAGTGTCCTTATGTGAATGGTGTTCTTATAAGGAAAAGGACATTTGAATACAGTCACGGGCCTTCCATCATGAAGGCCTTATGAAAATGGCAGAAGAAGTTGGAGTGATGCTGCCACAAGTCAAGGAACACCCAGGGCTGCCAGAAACCAGAAGAGCTGAGGAGATTCTTTCCCTGTCATTGGAAGGAGCATGGTTCTGCCTACGTCTCCATTTTGGACTTCTGGTTTCCAGAACTGTGAGAGAACAAATCTCTGTTGTTATAAATCACCCAGTTTGTGATATTTTGTTAGGGCAGGGCTTGGAAACAAGAACAGTACCCAATAAATAATCCAATTTTCAGGCGACAAACCTTTTGTGTATTTTTGTGTTTTCGCACCCACAAATGAAGCTCTATTAAGAAAAGGGTGGGTCTTTTGTTGGTTTAGCCTATAAACTAAAGATTTCCAAGGCAAGGGAGGGTAGAGAGAGGGCTGTGTTTCTTTATTTGGTCATGACCCTGACTGAATCAGGAAAGGAACCCATGACTAAGCACCATACAAAACATGCTGGTTTGCTCTGGCTGCCTGCTGAGAAATTCATTATCACCCTGTGTGGCTTCGAGGCACTCAACTTTTGGAGAACTGAGGCTCTTCTGACTTGAGATTGGAAAAGTGGGAGTCACTCAGGCTGCCAAACAACAAACCATTACTAGCAAGCCAGGTGAAAAAATATCCAAGTTGGCTGAGCAGACAGGAATGGGAGCTGTCAGTCTGGGGCTCACAGAACAGTAATTATTTCCATCATGAAGACCAGCTGCCAGTAGACTTATTGGAATTGGACCAGCTTCTTGAATGGGGAGGGTGAGGTGGATACAAATGGAGTGAGGCACCTGCACGTGGAGCCCTAAGCCTCGATCTGTCACTTCCACCAGCGTGTGACAATGGCCGGTGTCCACTTTTCTACCTTTGCTGCCTTTCTAAGTATTCTCTCCAGGAGCACCTTCTTTTTCTCATTTACTTAAATCGTCTCATTTTTCAAGGACTAGCCTAAGTTCCAACAACTCTCATTAAACCTTCTACACCAATATCAACCCACTCACCCCCATTCTCCAATCTCTATGACACTGATGGTCTAGACAGAGCACCCTGGCTGCTGAATGTGGTCCACAGACTGGCAGCCTTGGCATCACCTGGCCTTGTGAGAAATGCAGAAAAGGTGTAGCTTAGTGGTAGAATGTATGCTTATCATGTGTGAAACCCTGGGTTCAATGCCCAGCAAGCCAGAAGCAAGAAGGAAATGCTGCCTCTTGCACCTGTGCCTGACCTACTGAATCAGACTTTGCAGCCTAACTGATCCCGAGGTGGTTCTCATGTATACTAAGGCATGGGAAGCACTGGCCTGTTGCATTCATTCTCAGTGTGGTCTTTTGACCAGCAGCACCAGAAGGAACCAGGAACTTGCTCTAAATGAAGATTTGAGCCCTGCTGAAAAGTAACTGAGTCTGACTCCATGGAGGGAGGCCCAACCATCTGTGATTTAATGAGTCCTCTGGAGATTCTGATGCACACTCAGGTTTGAGAACCACCCCTCCATAACATTTAGCTTAGCTTCTAAGTATGTTCTTTCATTCCATGAGTGTTCATCTCCTTCTTCAAAATGGGGATTTGGGAGCAGGAGCCACGTTGGTTGTGTATATTTTTGGCACTTAGCCCTATTCTAAGCCTAGGTCATACATGTCCAAGGGTCATTGAACAGTTTTTGTTCCCCCTACCGTCTCTGAACAATCAGAGAGGGCTGGGAGCAGTACAGGGCAGCTGGAGGCAGACCTCCCTTTGTAACAGCCTCGAAGGACTGAGTTTTTGAGAGGTGTTATGCTTCCTCTTTCAAATTGGAGACCGGCAATACCATGTAATTTTGTTATCTCATCACAGCCTGACTTGATCCAGAATTCTGTCTCCAATAGTTTTATGTGGGTTTCCTCCCTGGAAAAAGTCATTTTTATTTGCTATTAAAATAAAGCATGCTGGCTGACTTCCTTTTTCTGGATCAATAAGTCCTTCATCTGGGCAGTGGCCGTGCTGGCTCCTTAGGCTTGCAGTATCAGTGAGAAGGAATCTCAGACATGACTAATGTACAGCCTCCTCAGGCTTCCTGCTCATGAACTCTCATAAATCGCTGCTGTGTTCCATCATCGTCCATTAACGCCACAGCAAGAGTTCTGGGCTGGAGAGCAGATCGTCCTTGCCCCCTGTGCTCTTCCTCCTTGGGCTGGCTGCTTTCAAATCGCCAGACATAATTCCTTTGGACTTGCTTCATGGGCATACAATTTTCATCAGTCATAGAACTTTTGAGCTGGAAGGAACCAGAGGAGTCATCTGCTCCTTTATTTTACAGGTAGACCAACAGAAGAGGAACTTCTGGATTAAAGTTTATGTGATTGGTTAACAATAGAATTATGACCAAAGCCAGTTCTTCTCTCAATTTGGAAGAGTAGTGGTGACTTCCAGTTAGGGGAGCCCCTCAGTTACACATATATTCATTATTTCTGACACCAAACCTTAGACCCACACCAGTATTCAGTTCTTTGCCCAGGACCATCCTCTAGGATTGGAGCCCTTGATCCAATCCTGTGTGGAATTATGCAAAGGTTCAGCGTCTAACTCAGAGAAGAATGTTATGGGCACCCAAATCAAGTCCCCAAAGTAAACAGGATGCTCAAACCATAGATGAGTTGCGGGGAGGCACATGTCTCAAACTGTGGGCTATAGGAAAGGAAGCTGGCCTGAAGGACCTTGGGAAAAGGAGACATTCCAACCCCACCAGGTTTCTGCTCACTGGTTACAGATATGGGAAGAAGAATAGAGATTTCAGATTAAACCCCAGGTCCAGGGGAAGACAACCTATTGGAAGTAGGGGTGGGAAGAAGGAGGATGAGAGATCGTTAGAGCACCTTCCAATAAGGCAAGTGTCCGTTATTTTCCATGTATCAACATGGAAGCTGCATAATATCCCTTCAAGACAGGCAGATCTGTTTTACCAAAAGAGACCCTCAGGTGGTTCAGTGAGGCTGTAGCCAAAATTAGGAGACAGCCCCCAATTCTATTCTTTACACCCGAGTTTCTTCCAGGATGACTAACTTGTCCTGGCTTGCCCAGGACTTTCTCTGTTTTGAAACTGGAAATTCAGCATCCCAGGAACTCCCTCAGCCCAGGGCAAGCCTTGCTCCTCTGTCTTTTTGTCCCACAGAGGACAGGAGTTCTTGCCAGAAGCCACCCTGGCCTCAAAGGTACTGAGTTAGGCCTGCTCTGCTTAGCTGACTGGCGCCTGGCACCAGGGCAGGCTTCTGGCTCTGCAGTCCAGTGGTGGAGGTGGGATGGAGCCACAGCCCTGGGGCTGGTTGTGGCTCTGCCAGCCGCCAGGCCATCCCACTGCACTTTCCTGTGGAGGGTTGGTCATGGGTAGGATTGTGGCTGTCTTTTTCTACTTTAAGTCATACCTACAAGAAGTGGGACATGAGGGAGACAAGCAGGAAGACAAATGACTCAGCCCCTGGGACCAGTTCTTCTGCCTGGGGAAAAATGTAATTGCAAGGGTCAAAAACTTATTCAGAGTTGCCTCAAGGCAAAAGGGACTATATTTGAAGGACACAATTCTCACAGCAGCAAGTCAGGCTTCATGAGCAGCTTGGAGAGTGGAGAGTGGAAACAGCTTCTCACCTGCTGGTCCTGTCCAGCTCAGCCTTGCTGGGGTTCTGAAGGACCAGGAGTAACATGAGGTTTAACTAATTGCTAATGTGGACAGGCAGATCTGGAGGCCATGCTGGGCTTCTCTGGGAGAAGGACTGGGTAGGAGAGAAGGGGACACTTCCTTGGCAATAGAGTTTCAGAATTAGGACATGATCCTAGCTGTCAGCAGAGCAATACAAAAGGGGAAGGGCTGAGCTCTGCAGCTTGGTTCTTTTTTTTTTTTTTTTATTTTTTTTTAAATTTTTTATTGATTATTTAAAGCATTACATAGCTCATGATATATCATCTTTCATACATTAGACTCAAATTGTGTTTTGAACTCCCATTTTCACCCCAAATATAGATTGCAGAATCACATCTGTTACATATTCACATTTTTACATAATGCCATATTAGTGTCTGTTATATTCTGCTACCTTTCCTAACCCCTACTATCACCCCTCCCCTCCCCTCCCCTCCCATCTTCCCTCTCTATCTCCCCTGTGCAGCTTGGTTCTTGATCCCCACTAGTGGAGAAGTCGCTGGCCCATGGGGGGTAGGGGTGGAGAGGAAAGTAGGTGAGGAGGTCCCTGTAGTCCGAGCCCTGGATTCCAGCCCACGTGGCAGTGCCTGGGCTCAGCTAGACCACAGGTGATGGCAGGTGTTCCACTGTCGGCTCTTGGACTTCACAGAGTGCTCCCCCTTCCCAGGCATTTGCTACTTTCACTTTTTAGAGCAGTTCAACTTTTAGACAATGACAAATGACAACATGCAAATCCCAGTCTCAGCCTTGGCACTCACTACAGCCTTGTGGATATATCCCCTTCTCACTGCATCCTGGGGTGAATATTGGGATGGATCAAAGCATCCCTTATATGTGAGCCAACATTTTGTGCTTAAAATGTTCTGCTTTTGTTTTTTGCTGTTAGTGTTTCAAAATCCTGATAAAGAACTGGTGTTCAATGAGGAGAATTCACTACATTGAAGCCTTTAGAGTCTAGCAGGGGCTGAGGAAGTCAGGGCTCTTCCCCCCAAGGCCAGTAGGCCCCACCTCCTTATAGCTAACCCACACCTGATGCTTAGCTAGGTTAACAGATGGACCACCCATTTTTACAGTAAGAAACATGGCCCTTTTGAGACAGCTGCATGGGCCAGAAAAGAGTGTGGGCTGAGCTGAGGCCTCCGTCCATTACGGCATGATCTGGAAAGGAGGCCAGCTCAGTAACTGGACTCAAGGGAAACATTCTTACCATCCTCCTGCAAGACTGCTTCAAGACCTGGCCAGGAAGGGCCCCAAATAAGAGGCCTGTATTTAAACCATGAGCTCTAATTCAGATCCTGATTTGTGAACTCAGAATTGAGCTAAACATTGACCCTGGGAAGTGAAGATGGTCTTACAGACATCACTGGAAAACACTCGTGGAGAAGAGGGACAGGCAGGTATAACCAGTCCTATGATGCAGAACATAACCATATTCCTGAGAAGTCAGGCCAACTCCTAAGAAAGAGGAGCCAGGTCACAGGCAGGAGCACTGAATGCCCCTGGGGTTCTGGTTCTCAGGCCTGAGGTGGCTCCAGGGCAGTTTTTCTTCCACTGAATGACTCTAGGGGTGATAACTATTCTTGTTCCTGTTTCCTCCTTGCTAATAGGTCTGTTGGTACCTGAGGAGCTGGACAACTTTGCTGAAGTTGATCATCTCACTTTACTAAACAAATTCCAAGTCAAGGTCTCAAGGGCTTCTGTGGAATGCTGAGAGTTCTCCCTGATTTGGCAAAAGGCAAGATCTCTGAAGTGGAGCACTACTGGAAGGACAGCAGGGTGCTGTGTGCTTGGGTCTGCCTCCAGATCTGCCTGTCCACATTAGGAATTAGTTAAACCTCATGTTGCTACTGGTCTTTCAGAACCCCAGCAAGGCTGAGCTGGACAGGACCAGCAGGTGAGAGGCTGTTTCCACTCTCCACTCTCCAAGCTGCTCATAAAGCCTGACTTGGCTGCTGTGAGAATTGTGTCCTTCAAATATAGTCCCTTTTGCCTTGAGGCAACTCTAAATAAGTTTTTGACCCTTGACATATTATACCTGGAATCTGGTGTCATTCATGGATGACTTACAGGTCATCTTGGACAGAACCATCATAGCAGCCACCACTGTAACCAGGAAGCAGATCATCAGCCAAGGCCACAGACAGGACCTTTGGGTACTGCTCTGTAGAGAGGAAGATGACAGGGTTTCAGGATAACAGTGTGGGTGGAGGGAGGCAACATGCTTCCTTCAGAATTCCACCAAGATCCCAATCTTCTAGGTAGTGGGTGTGTAACCCCCATAGCTACTGAAAACCAGGTCAGATGAACAAGCACATTTCCCAGGACTGAATTCAAGATGCCCAGGGGTTGGGGGAGTCACTGAGGAAGGAAGAACAATATTTCTGGATTCACATGGATTTCCTTCTCCTAGGAAGATAACCAGACTTTTTAAACTTATAAAATGCCTGAAGATTAGCATAGCCAGACAGCAGACAGGGTGAGAGCCAGGCTTTTTTGGCCAAGGAGACTTCTGAATTCACAGGGCTTTGTAGGCAAGGCCTCCTCCAGCAAGAGTTCCTGGTCCCAGCTAAGATGTCACTGAGGACACTCTGCAGGAAGGGCAAGGTACCCTTTGGTCAGCACTCAGGTTGGAGCTGTGGAGGAGAGATGGGTAGAGAGGTTCTTGGGCAGGGCTGGTGGGGCAGGGCTGCTCAGTGTTACTGCTGTCCAGTGTGGTGAGGGGCTGTTTCCTCCGCCTCTCTCTTCAGGAGATGCAAGTTAGGCAGACTTGGTCAAGCGATGTAGATGGAGCTGAGAACAGAAGTGAGTGCATGACAGAGACTGAATGTTGGCAGAAGAGACCTTGAGGGGCCAGTGTCTTGGGACCCTCTCCAGCATCTAAGCTCCCATAGTCAGAGGCTCCTCTGTTCTAGCAGGAGTGGAGGTTCCCTCGTGGGAGTCTCAGCAAGTCAAGAGTGATCCAATACCCCTCCTTCCCAGCCCCACTTGTCCTAAGACGTAAGCCTTCGGGCACCTTCTCACTCCTGGCTTTGGTGGGAAGGAAAGCTTCCTCTTAAGAGAGAATAGGAAGGGGACAGGAGGGAAGGGAAGGGATAAGTAGGAGAGGGTAGGGAAGGGAGAGGAGAGGGGAGGAGAGGAGAGAGGAGCTAAAGTCTGAGAAGGGACGGGAAGGAAGACTTCATTGAGGCAGGAAATGAGTTCATTTGGGGGTGTCAGTCAGGAATAGGCAGTTCCTGTCCTTCTGAAGAAGTCCACATGCAGATGCTTTATCAGCATTTCTAAAGTCTCTGGTGACTTTAATGAAGTTAATGCCCCATTTTTCATAAAGTGAGGTTCAAAAAAAAAAAAAAAGACTGTCCAGGTCACACAACTAGTGACTGGCTAAGCAGAGGATTGGCTAGAAGTCCCACTCAGGCCAGGATTCCTCTTTCTGCTTGGTCTGTTGTCAGTTACCAGCAAACATTTGTCAGACTCGACTCTGGACATTGGTGCTAAGTCATCAAGCTGAGTGTGCCAGGAAGATGTCTTCCGGAGAGCCCAGGAAATGCTCCAGGACCTGGGCCTCCAGGGACTTTTCTCAGTGTCCCCAAAATGTATAATAGGGAATCTAAATCTCCATATGGCTCTTTCTGGTTTCTGATAACTCACTTTTTTCTGGGATCTGGATGCCACTGGTATCACCACCAGCCTCTTGACCAACCATGGGTACAAAACTCTCACTTTGGAGTTAGGTCAAAGTCTATCTTTAGCAGATTATTTTCTTTTCTGCAGTTGCCAAGAAGAATTTGGAAACAGGATGTGAGGAACTCTGGAGAAAGCGTGTGTCCATTTATACCTGTCTCCAGTCCATCCTGATAGTCACTGAAAGAAATGGCTGGAAGCAGCTGGCTCCTCAAGCATGAGGAGGTATCTCACAGGCTTGGGTAAATGCCATGGCTGTGACCAGGACTGAATCTGGAAGAATTCAGGGGAAGATCCTGAGTAAGAAAATGAACAGGAGGGATGGGAAACTCTTGATGGGCTCAGATGACAAAAGATCTCCTGGGAGATGGGTCTTCACTTGGGGATCTTGCATGGCAGATATGAATTTGGAGACAGGGTATGAGGCACTTGCAGACTCTTGGGCTGTTACTGCTAGGATGGGTTCTGGTCCTGTCTTCTCAGCTTGGGGTACTTGCCTATTGATGATGTTTCATGGAGGCCACCATCAAAGTCTGCTGATCCAACACTTACCTAGGTGTCAATCTGCAGAGGCACCTGAACTCATTAGATTTACCTCAAAGGATGCCAGCCCTGATGGCTGATTCACTAGTGGCCATTTTCCCATTGTGGAACTGGTGAATGACTCATTTCAAGAGGGGAAGTGCTTGGTATTCTCATGGAGAACTTTTTTTCTGCCCTCCATGCCCAGATACCTAAAACACTGGCTCTCATTCCGCTTTCTGAGACCAGAACTTTCCTACCATACAGCAGGGCCCACACGGTGTGCAAGTGGAGTCTCACCTTGACACGGAACAACATAACCACTTGATGTCTGTTCTCTGCATCCTCCTGCAGACAGGGTTGGTTTCTCAGTGCCTTGTGCTCAGAGTTCACAAAGGTCAATTATAGAGCATTTCTTGATCTGTCCCCTCACCTGGCAAGGATTACACCCAGGTAGAAGAACGTACTCAGGTGACTTTAGCCTTGCTGCTGGAGTAGGGTGAGTGCTGGAATGCAGGCCCCAGTGCTGGTGAAGCCATAGCCCAGCTTGGCTGCACTGCCTTACAGCTCCCAGCCCAGCATGAGCAGAGGTGAGAGGAGAGACCCAGCCAAACAGGCCTGCAGAAGGGAACTCTGTACTTAGTCTTCAGGCCAAAGAGGGAGGCTCCCAGTGGGAGGCAAGACTGGCAAAGACAGGGGGACCTTTCTAGGTGGGCAGGGGGAGATGGGTAGGGCTCTTGTCTCTAGGCTGTCGATAGACCACAGGGGAATTTGAAGGCTGATGTGGTTTTGAGCCTCCCTCTGAGATAAGCCCAGCCACAAATTATATGGGAAAGCCTTGCCATCCTCCCCGAGGCTCCTTACCTGGAACATGTCTCCTCTGAGCCTCACCTGAGCCCAAGGCTTCTGTGGGCTGCTCCGTTTAACCCTCTACAATGTTTAGCCTCCTGCCAGCCATCTGGGGCTGGGGAAGGACCAAGTAGGAAATGAAGCAGCTGCTCCAGTTCTGGTCTCCCCCAAGCTGAGTAAGTCACAGCCACGTGCAAGTGGTACGTGTCTTTCTTTGTCCACCCTACAAAGCTGCTCTGCTTGCTAAGGCTTTGCTCATCAACCTGAAGGCAAAGATGGAGTGGTGGTCTCTGTGGCTGTGAAGAAAGCTTGTGCCAAGGTGAGGCAGCACACCTCCGGGAAGAAAGGCTGGATTCCCGAATGTTCTCAGCCCTAGGAGGCGGTGTGTGTGTGTGTGTGTGTGTGTGTGTGTGTGTGTGTGTGTTTTCTTTCTGACTGTTACATGGTATTTGTCTTGGCTGTTGGGGTTTTAGACTCTTGTTTCTTGGGGCAGTTCAACCAGGGCTTCTTGGAAGCTTGCTCACCCGGTCAGCCATGACAGTCCAGAACAGAGTCCCTGAATAGGGTCCCCAGGTATTTTCACACAGTGGAAGGCCAGCGAGGCTACCAGGGGATTGGCAGACCCCAAAGAAGATCTGAAATGGTGGGAGTAAGGTCACTTTTCAGCCTAAGAAAGCATGGCAGCTCTCAGAGTCCTGTCACCAACAGCACCTATGCTAATGCTCAGGGCAGCAGGCCCAGGGCCTTCTGCTGCAGGGCAGATGGAGCCGGGAACAGAGGCTCCGAAGTAGCCTGAGCTGGGGAGCCCCTCAATTCTCTCTGTCTCCTTTCCTCTTCCCCAGGCCAGGCAGTCTTGCTGGGTTGGTTGGGAGAAACTGCCCTGGGAACACTGGGCCACAAAATTCCCCTCACAACTACCTCCATCCAGAAGGTTTCGTTTGCCGAAAGCTTGCCACAGTCTCATCTGGAAGTTCCTGGTGGCGCAGCTGGTCTCCACCCAACCTGGGAAGTCCCCATTGGTTAGGGGGTCTGTTAGGAAAGGCAGGTACCTTCCTGCTACTCCTGGGGGAACCCATGTGGACAAACAGAGGTTTCCGAGGCACTTCCTTTGGATCCTTCGTCTGGGGCAAGCAGAGACCGTGGGCAGCAGAGGCCAGGGCAAAACCAGCAGGAGCAGCAACCAGAACCCGGGGTAGAGAAGTGTGTGGGCAGGAAGGATGAAGGAGCAGGGCTATGGAAGGGGACTGGGGCCACAGACCCCCATCTTGGTGCCTGCAGTAACCTGGGTCCTGGTACTGGGCAGGGTGCAGAGCAGCGGCCCTGGACTTTAATCTTGTTGATCTGTTGCATTGCCTACCAGGTGCGGAAGCCGAGGTCAGACCAGAGGGCCAGGTGTGTCCCCACAGCTCTTGCTGGCTCTCTCTGAGAAGGTGCCATGGAACCTGCTGGGACTGTGAGGCTGTTCCCAGGCCCTGGAGGCCCAAGAATCTCCAGTCTGTTTGCAGGGGAGGAGGCATGTCTGGAGCCAGGGGCAGGGGTTGGGGAAGAGCAGAAAGCAAACCCTTTGCACCTCTAGGGACCAGATGTAGGATTTTCTGCTGTTCGCCCTCACTAGTTGTTAAGGCCTACCTCTGTGGACCTCAAGGAAGAACCAGGGCAAAAATCGATACCTTGAAACTCATCTTACCATTGGTTTGGAGCCCTCCAAGGCTCTGAGCTGGAAGGACTTTGTGCTTGAATCTGCTGCTTAAAAAGCAAAATAAGATCTATCATCTATGTATTTATTTGTTTAAAATATGATTTAATTATTAAAAAAGTACAAGAAATGCACAGTTTATGGTAATTATTCTGAAGCAGTCATATTGTTCCCAACAAAGCTTTTCTAGTGTCCCAGAAACCTTCCTCTTCCTTCTCTGCAGTGGTTCTGATTTATTCATGTGACTTTATCTGGTTTCCTGGTTTTAATGTCACTTTTGTGGCTACAAAATGTCTGTGCTAAATTGTTCCCATTCTCTTGAACGCATAGGTCATTTGCAATACTTAGCTGCTCTGAATGATGCTGAGACATACTTTGGTTTCCTTAGTGGAATTTGCAGCCAGGAGACACCTTTATTTTCAAGATTTTTGGAATATGTTGACATGTGTCCCCTCTCCCAAGGAGTTTTGCCAATTTACATACCCATCAGCAATTTGATTCAATAAATGCCCACTCTGAGCCAGTCCCCAGGAATAAACATCAGTTTCATCAGGCATAAATCCTAGTTTCACCCCATCCTGGCCAGCATTGGGTTTTAGTTTTCTTAGTCTAAGCAAATCTAGGATCTTCTAATTGTATGTATGAGCTGTCTCTGTGCCCTTGGGATGTTGTTCTTTATGTGGTAGGAATAAATGTCTTTTGCCTTGTCAGAGGTTTGTAAAGCTGAGTGAGATCTGGGCTTCATTTGGTCAAACCCTTTGTAGTGGATTGAATGACTGTGCCCCTCCTCCCCCATATGTCCTTGACCTAACCTCTAGAACCTGTGCTAATGACAGTATTTGGAAAAAGAGTCTTTGCAAATATAATTAAGATAAGGGTCTTGAGATAAAGAGATTAACCTGGATTATCTGGATGGACTAAATCCACTGCAAGTGTCTTTTTGAGAGAAAGGCAGGGGAGATTTGAGACAAAGGAGAGTGGACAGCCACGTGAAGAGGAAGGCAGAGATTGAAGTGATGCCGCTGTGGGCCACCAGACACTGGAAGAGGCAGGAAAGATCTTCCTCTAGATCGTTTGGTGGGAGTGTGGCCCAGTTGACACCTGAAACTAATTTCTGACCTTTAGAACTGGGAGAGAATCAACATTTGTTTTAATTTATCAAGTTTGCCATACTAAGTTACAGCATCCCTGGGAAACAAACATACCCCCTTTTTTTTATAGCAGAAAAGGAGTCTGGTATGGGGCTTGCCAGGGGGCCATCTGTTAGTTCAGAGTAGAGCTCTAAACCCTGGGCTGTCCTCTGCTCCAGGCACCTGGAAGCATGTCCTGGCTTTCCTTGAGTACCCTACAGTTGTAGATGGAGTTGGTGAAACTCAGGCTAAGTGAGAGCACTTGGCTCTGGTTGTGGCTTTGCTGCTGATTAAATTTTGGTCTCAGACAAACTAGTTTCCCCTTATAGGCTATCTAGTAGTCTGATACATTGTTGCCACAGCTCCTTTTATGCTCTTGACTCTTTGAGATGCACATACTGGCTTTGCCCCATGGATCCTTTGGGTCTTTGGAGAAAGTGGCTATTTGCTCAGAAGTTGGATCCTATTTCCATTTCTCTTGGGTGGATATTCCTCTTGATGCTCCATTACCCATACCTATGAATCAGCTGGAGGGATTTGGGACAGACAGCCCAATAGGATTGTTGGACAAGGCAGGAAGAACAGACATGGGTTCCAAGTGTTTGATATTTGGATCTGGTCTTACTTAAGAGTTATGCAAAAAAAGATCTAGAGCTACAACTGTCCACTTTGGCAGACATCAGCAAATGTGGCTCTTAAACATTGGAACTGTCGTTTCTGCCACTGAGGGACTGTATTTCTAATTTTATTAGAATTAATTTAAAATAAAAAATATTTAATTCAGTTACTGGAAAATGTTAAAGCATGTTTGGAACAACATATTAACATTTAAAACATGTGAATCTGCAACTGCAAGTCAAGGATTTTTGGAAGAAAATTTATTGTCCCAATTGAGATGTGCTGTAAGTGTTAAATAGATACCAGATTTTGAAGACTTCATACAAATAGAAGAATGTAAAATATTTCTAACATTTTTATATTGATTATGTGTTGAAATGATAATATTTTGGATACACTGGATCAAATAAAATCATATTGAACTTCATTTCATTGGCTCCTGCCACTTACTGGCTCTGTGGTTTCAGGGAATTCCCCCAAGCCCTCTGTGTCTCTGCTTTCCCTTATCTAAAGTCACTGAGTAGAAAGACCCTCTGGGCTCATGGCAGCCTGTGCCTGTCTGAAGAGGACACTTGGTGGGAGGGAGGTCTCAAGTCACATAGTGTGGGGTGGGTGTCGGGGCTGGAATCCTTCCCCACCCAAAAGGAAGTCCTCCACTAGTAGGAAGCTCAGCAGAAGCTTCTCAGGGCTCAGAACTAGTGTTTGCTTGCCACAAGATACCTAAGAAGTAGGCCTTGCTCTTGGCCCGACGGTTCTGTCTAATGGGGTGACAACCACATCTCTTTAGTTTCTGGAACCCTTCCTTCTGGCTGAGTGCTGGGACCCACCTTGTATCTGAGCTCCAGAGCTTCACTTTGGGCCAGCCTGGGTGGGGAAGGAGCAGAGGGGACCTGCTCTGTCCACCTTTGGGCCTCTCCAGTCTTCTCCAGACAGCTGTGGGGGTTGTGAGTGGGAGCTTCAAGGAAGGAGGGGGGGCAATGTGGCCTTGACCTTGAGGGGGCCAGAGAGGGTCCTAGGCAGCTGAGGGGTGTGTGTGTGTGTGTGTGTGTGTGTGTGTGTGTGTGTGTGCGTGCATGACCAGGGCTATGTGAGGCCTGTGGCCGAGGACCTGGGGGAAGGACAGAGGAGGTAGGTGATTTGGATCTTCCTTGATTATCCACAGCTGCCTTACATCTGTGGAAACTGTTTTCTTCAGCTCTAATGTCATGAGCACCTGTTACAGAATAGCACTGTGTGGAGGTACTTGCATACAGTGTGTCATTGAACCTTCAGGTAACTCAAGAAGGGGAAAGAAAGAAGTTGGGGAGCAGTGGTTGAGGTCACAGAGCTGTTGTGGGCAGAGTCAGAATTTGACCTTTTTTTTTTTTCTGTTATCAAGAATCAGAAGACAAGTTGCTCACAAAGACCCAGAATTGCAGATGCCCTCAGAAGTGGTTTAACAGAACCTGGGTTGGGGTGGGGCTTGTAGAGTCAGTCCGGGGACAGAGCAAGGTCCAGGGCTCCAGAGAGCACCGAGTTCTCTCCACTCCCTGATGTCAGTGCTGAACCTGCTGGAGAAGCCTGGAGTTCTGCAGTGGTACGTGTTTCCTGGGACAGAAAGCCCAATTAAAGGGCTTGCAGGCGAGGGCTCAGTGACCCCACTCTCATGCGACCTTTGTTGTTTAATTAGCTGTGCACGTGGCTAGATGGTCCTGTACAAGGGAGAAGCTCTTGCTGTCCCTCCTAGGGACTGGAGTCTTAACTTGGAGTCCAGAGGATATGACTTGCACAGAATCATTTGCATGAAGCTGAAGCTGGCCAATTTCACTGCTTCCCTTTCACAGCTCAGTCCACAGGGTTGCATGAGTCATTTCCAGGTGGCCACTGGGTGTCGCCCTAGCTCCACGAGAGGGCTTCCTGGCCATGGCCTAAGGCTCCTTTGGGACCTACTGTGTGCTGGTTTATGACAGGTATGTGTTCCCTTGTCCAGGCTTTGTTCTGAAGCGAGTGCCTGCCTCAGCCAGCCGTGGTGGGGCTGCTTCCTGTACGCACAACCATTTGCAAGTGACTGTTCTATAGGCTGCTTCTCTGTGGAGGTCTCAACCAGCTGATCTTTGAAACTGTCCCACTTGAGAAATTTCTAGGGCTCCTGGGTGAGGTGATACCTTTGCACTCTGCAGTGCCCTAGCTCCCAGTCTCAGGGAGTGGGATTGCTGGTAACTCAGGGAGTGGGATTGCCTCATGTCCTTATTTGAGTAGGGTTGGAAGAGTCTCTTAGTCTAGACAAGGGAGGCGTTGCTGAGACCTTGGGAAAAGTCAGCTGCTGGGATGCCATACATCACAGACTCAGGTGTGGCCCCTGGTCTTCCCAATGTGCGGGAGGCAGGTGGAAAGGGACCATCATCCACCTCTCACCCACACTCCTCTGTAGCTGAGTCATTGAAGTCAGGCAGTGAGTGAATTTTCAGAGTCCCTGAGCTAGTCGGGGCTGGTCTCTTTTCTACTCTTACCTCCTAGAAAAGATTCTGTTATAGGCTGAATTGTGTCCCCCCAAAATCCTCATGGTGAAGTTCTAACCTCCAGAATATGACCTCCTTTGGAAATAATAGCATTGCAGATGTAATTAGTTAAGATGAGTTCATACAGAAGTAGGGCGGTTTCCTAATCCAATATGGCGAGTGTCCTTGTGAAAGGAGGACATGTGGACACAGACAGGCAGCCAGGGAGACGGCCACATGAAGACCAAGGATGAGGCTGGGGATCTTCCTACGTGCCAGTGATCCCAAAGATGGCTCCAGACCACCAGAGGCCAGAGGACTGGCCTGCAACGGATCCCCACAGCCCCAGAAGGCAGCAGTGCTGCCAACACCTTGTTCTTGGGCCTTCGGGTTCACAGAACAGCGGGGGCAGTAGGTTTCTGCTGTTCCAGGCACTCAGTTTGTGGTCCTCCATTACAACAGTCCTGGCAAGCTGGTCTGCTGGAGTCTGAGAGAGGCCCTTCCCTCCCCCTCTCCCTCCCAGACTTTTCTTCTTCTTCTTTTTAAAGATTGTATTCATTGTTGATGGATATTTATTTATTTTATCATTTATTTATATGCAGTGCTGAGAATCAAACCCAGTGCTTCACACAAGCCAGGCAAGTGCTCTACCACTGAGCCACAGCCCCCCTCCCAGGCTTTGATGTGATCAGTCAGCTCTTCTTTGTCTCCTTATTTGGCCTCTGGCTGAACAGCACTTTCTTTCCCCACTTCTTCTAAGTCTCTTGTGGTGCTCCTGGCCCACCCTGTATCAGTCTCCACCAGAATCCCTTTCTTTGGGCCATTGAATTCTACCAGCAGACAACAGGAAAGCAATTTGAATAAAGTGATTCATGCTAAGGGGTGAATGACTAACACCTAGGTAGTATGATTCCAGGGAACGTCCCCCTTGGCTCTCCCAGGGACACTCCCATGTTCAAAGAGAAAGGAGGAGTAGGAGAAAAATTATATAAGTGGAAGAAACGATTTATAGTAGAGGGGATGGAGAGAGAGTAGGGGAGGGGAGGGGAGGGGAGGGGTGAGGGGACAGTGGAGAATGGGATAGACAGCAGAATACATCAGTCACTAGAAAAGCAATTTGTAAATCAATGGAAATGTAACTGATGTGACACAGCAATCTGTATACGGGGTAAAAATGGGAGTTCATAACCCACTTGAATCAATCTGTGAAATATGGTATAATAAGAACTATGTAATGTTTTGAACAACCAACAATAAAATAATTAAAAAAAAAATAAAAAATAAAATTAAGATCCCTCAAAAAAAAAAAAAAAAAAGAGGAGTTTGTTAACTCTCCAAGAGGACCCTTTGTTCAATGAACAATACTTTTGTAATGTGTTTGTCCCTCTCAGTAATTTGTTGGTCATGTCAGCGTGTTTTTCTTATGACAAGGGTCAGATTCCTGAAGGCTTGTGTCTGTGCTGCTGACCTGGAGGCCCAAGACTGGAGGTGGCTTCTTTCCAGGTGGAAGCCTCTGTGTAGGCTCATCCTGTGCCCCAACCAGTGAAGGTATGGCCAGGCTTCCCAGTCCGGAAGAACGGAGATGGGGACCTCCCAGCTCTCCCGCCTCTTTCCCCCACGCCCACGTGCTGGCCTTGCAAAAGCGAGACTGCTTTCTGGGGTCAGGCTGTTTTCAGCCTCCCTGACCAGACAGGTTGCCCTCGGGGATGGATGGTGCCGGCAGCCAGGCTCAGTGTGCCTCCTGGGAGTGGGACTGGCTGGAAGTGACGATGTCCAGAAAGAGTTGGCACTGGGCAGGGCACATGTCTGGCTTTAATGAGCCATGACCTGTGGCCTTGAGCTGTGGGGGGCTGGTGAGGGGGGCTCTGTGAGGTGGCGCAGGAGGCAGGTCACTTTCTAAACAGAGTCGCTGGTGCCTGTCTCCAGGAGCCTTGAAGAAAGGGCTAGAAGCTGTGGTTCCCAAACCCAGAGCTAGGGAGGCTCAGAGTCCTGCTTGACAGAGATGGGCTAGGCCTGGGGCCTGCTGGGCATGACAGCCTCTCCCAGGCTGGTCTCCTTCGGGATTGGAGGGTCATTCTCCAAGTCCTGGTGCACCAGGCCTGGCCTGAAGCTTGCTGTGGGGAAGCTCACAGAGGAAGGGCGGGGCCTGTTTCTAGTGGCCCTCCGTGCAGTCTACCGTGAGAAAAGCTGCTGACCTGTGAAATGCCCGTCCACGCCTTGTGGTGGCCTGAGCCGATGGCTATGGTGGGACAAAAAAGACTATGTGCTAGAGAAATTGGGGCAGGAGAGGAAGAAGTGATGCCTGTGGAGGAATCCCAGGAGAGCTTCCTGGTGGAGGTAGGGTCTGAGCAGGGCGGGATGGGTTTGCCGTGCAGCAAGGAACAGGGAGGCAATCCTGGCGAGGATGACTGCAGACAGAGTCTTCTAGGGAGGAGTAAGAGTCGGGAGTGTGGTGGCCAGCATCCCTCCATCCCAGGGCCCTTCTAGAACCTTCCAGCCAAAGGAAATATCATAATGTCATACCTGCCATCTATTTATCCCAACTGTGTGTCCCCCTCTCACCTCCAAAGCTCCCATGGAACTGAGCTTTCTGCTCTTCCTTGTGTTCTCCAGGCCCCGCTACCCCGGGCTTTGCTGGCCCACCTGGCGCCTTCCACCTGCTTGATGCTAGTGAAATCCTACCATCGCGTTCCGACCCAACCCCACTTTGCCTGTTACACCTCCCATTCCTCTCAATCTTCCTTCCACACGGAGACCTTCCTTCTTGGCCTCCCTTGGCGACTGTAGCCATTAAGACCCCATCCTCACTCATTGCTCTGCAGACATTGGCTGGGCCTCCAACTTGCTGGGTGATGGGGATCCACACCTCTGGCCTGCAGGAGTCCAGGGACAGGCACGGCCCAAGATTAGTTCCCTCCTGGCCCTCTGAGAAGCAGCGTCTCTGCTGAGGCTGTGGCAATCTGTCCCAATGTCTCAAGGTATTTGCCCTTCCTGCCAGGAACTGGGCAGGGGCAGGGTGAACCAGTCCATCTTGTGTGGATCTGTTCTTGTCATTTCTGAAGGGTGAGGTCACTCAGGTTGCTCATGAAGACCTTATTTGGAGAGTCTGCCTTCCTGCTATGAAGTAGAAAACCGAGGCGAGTTAGACCTGCTGATCCAGGGACAACACCGTCAGAAACCAAATCCTTTTTCTGTTTCCCTGCAAGCACTGGGAATTGAAGTATGCACGGAAACACAATTCATAAATTGATGGACTGTATTTTCACCATTCCCAGGCTTTAATTTCCAGAAACAAAATGTCAGTGTTATGGCTGAAGTTCTCTTAGTTTTAGAAAACACATCATAACCCAGAGCTGTTTATGCATAGTTCATATATTATATGACAAGAGTGGGTTTGAGAGTAACCAAGGGTCACAGCACTGTGGTTACACTGAAACAAGATGATCTGAGTGTGGGGATCCGTTATTTCTATTATTTATATTCCAAGTCCTGCCCTTATGCTCCCCCCAGGAAAAACAAAGGGGGTGGGGTTTCTCCTGGGAGCCACAGCTGTGGGTAACCAGCCACCAGGGTGTGCCATGGTCTGTCACTCATCAACAGCCTGTGTGTGTGTGTGTGTGTGTGTGTGTGTGTGTGTGTGCATGTACCAGCGTGTGTGTATGTGTGGTCACTGTGAGACAGAACATGGGCTGAGGTGGAAGAAGTGGGCTCCGATCCTGCCTATTGCTTTCCAGCAGAGAGGCCTCCATCTCAGTCTCTTCTTCTGCAAAGTAGGCATGCTGGCCATTTCTCAAAGGTCCTCTGAGCACCGATTGCACATGGGTACGGAGTATGGAGGAGATAACATGCCAGCACAGCCTGGAGATTCTGGAAATGCATCTTGGGGGCTGAGGAGGGTCATTGGAGTCTCCTTGGTCTTTCAAATGGCACCTGAATTCTGGGGTCACTGGGATCCCCTGCCTCCCTCGTTTCCTTCCCCCAGATTGTCTGGCTGCTGCTTGGTGTGCAGAGCAGCCAGGCGGGAAGGTGAGCGCTGCATCCTCTCTGTTCCTGGCGCGGGATGATAGAGTGGCTGTTGGAGAAAAGCCCCTCTAGGGTAATTTTTATAGCCCTGTTTACGAGCAGAACAGCAGTTTAATCCCATCGTTTTATGTGATGCTCCAGGATTAAAAAGAAGCACTTTGCTCATTTCATTGCTGAGAGCACGCAACTTCATTGGATGCCCCTTGTAAGCGTGGGGAAAGGAAACTGTGGCTCAGGAAACGGCGCGGACAGTGTGGTAGCACTTCCCTGCCTGGCCATCTGAGGGGCACCTCTCCCTGCTCAGCCTCTGAGCAGGACCAGCTCGCTCTGCTCACTTTTGCCAGGTGCAAGGCCTCAGCACCTCCCCCCTTGGGTGAATCCCTGTGCAGATCCTAAGCATGATTTTGATTTAGATTTCATGTTTGTGCTCACTTAGCGGAACCCTGAGACTGCCTTTCTCAGGAGAGCTTTGCTCGGGTCTCCGAGAAGCCTTCAGGGTACCTTTTGGGGGAAACAAAGCTAACAGCTCCAGAGACGGCTTTCAGGGGATGCTCGCAGCTCCCCTTGTGCCTGTCCTGACTTGGGTAAAGTATCTTTAGGCACCTAACAGCACAGGGGACTCAACTCTTTTTTTGGTACGGGGGACTGAACCCAGGGGTGTTTAACCACTGAGCCATACCTCCAGCCCTTTTTTATATTTTATTTTGAGGCAAGGTCTTGCTAAGTTGCTTAGGGCCTTGCTAAATTGCTGAGGTTGGCTTTGAACTTGAGATCCTCTTGCCTCAACCTCCCGAGTTGCTGGAAGGGACTCAACTCTTGAGAAACCTAGGGAGGAGAGCTGACAATGGCAAGAGCCCACTCTGTCTCTGGCAGGTGCTCTGGGTGGGGTCAAACAATACTCCTCACCTCTCTCCAGAACCTTGTGCCCCCACATCCCAACACAGGCCCATCCTTTAGAGCCAGAAGCTCAGCAGGTGGGCTAGATGTGAGCTGTCCCTGCTGGTCCACATCAGTAGGAGGAGAGCCTGAACTCCTTCATCCTTAGTCTACTGGTATGAGGGGAAGGAGTGGGAGATGGGAAACTTTGGAGTCGCCACAGTTGCCTCATACTTGGACACTGGGCATGGTCTAGGCCATGAGGACAAGCCTCCTCCACATGGCCAGCATGGTCACTGTCCCTGCAAGGTGGACCACAGGCTGCTTGTGCCTGTCTCCTGAGCAGGAATGGTTTTCTTTGAGAAGGAAAAATGGGCCATCCTCGCAGTGAAACTTGCTTCATTTGTCTCCTGAGTCACAGTGGGTGGCACTCTGAAAAGCGTGTGACATGGCGAGGGCCCGCTGTGTCAAGTGCTGCACTGACACCCCAAGGCTGCTCCTCCCCTGTGCCTGTGAAGCAGAGCACGGGACTAGTCAGCGGCAGGGGAGCCCAGGGGCCTTTGAAGCACTGGCCAAGTTTGGACTGTTTTGGTTTACTGTGAATCTGGGGAGTCTGATTTGTTGAGAAGCATGGAATGTGCACATTTTATAATTGCAATCCTATCTTGCCATGATAGGGGCTTTCTGGATCCATGGACACTGGGCAGCAGTATTTTATTTTGCAAAACAATTTTCCAAATATTGTTTGAGCTGATACCCGCCAACTCCTGGCAGGACAGGGCAGTGTGGCCTCCGGATCCCATTCCCTCTCAGTCCTCTCTAAAGACTACTGGGGTCCAAGGGCAGGAGATGGGGACATGGTGGCTGGAAAGCGACATGGAGCCTGGTCTAAGCACATGGCCGCGTTGCAGTCTGCCTTCCTGGTGCTGTTCTCATGGGATTTGCTCCTGCTGGAATGAGTAGGGAGGAGACCATAGGGCAGTGGGGGCACATCTGTGTTCTATAAGGCTGACCCTGAGCTTCCCATGCAGTGGGCTCCGCCTGCAGAGTTTGCGGTTAGAGTTGATAAAATGGGTTATTGAGTCATCCTTATGACAGGGTCAGCACTGCCGGAACCTGTCCAGGGGCTGAAAGGTGAACTGAGACAGGCTCACGTGTCCTCTGTGTTAACCTGGTGCTCTGCAAACTGAGAAGATGTCCACACCAAGGACTGCAGGTTTACAGGCTGAATAAGTGACTTGAGGAATCAATATTTTTAAAAGTTAAAGCTAGGAGAGGAGACAGATGAAGTAAAGTTTTTTTTTTTTTCCCCATAAAAGGTAGTTTGAAAAAAAAATTGCCCTTTGAAATGTTGCCAGCAGTGAATGAGTGAAAATCAGAGAAAGTTCAGAAGTTAGAGCCCTACTCTGGTTTCATAAAAGGCACTTAACGATCCTTTCCCATCATTCAGCAAGAATACATATCCCCGAAATTTCTCCAAAATTTGATTTGTTCTCCATTTCAGGGAAAAAAAAGTGTTGTGAACACTCTGAGCCTGGTTTCCCTGGCCACGGCAAATTTTCATGAAACCAACACACGGGAATTGGATTTTCAAAGCTGCCTTTGGAGCCGTGGCGTGTCCCCACGGCAGCGGGGAGCTGCCCATGATGTGGGCTTCTGGGAGGGGGTCTGGGAGGAGCTGCGTATAAATTGGATTCGAGTATAATTGATATTTAAGTCTCTCTCTGGAAATTTAAACTTTGATAGTTTATATCTCCACTTAATAGCATATTAAATCATTTTATAACCCTTAACAACTATTTAATCTTTTCATTGTTGAAAAATGAGGTAACTGATCTAAACCACGTTGGAATACGCCAGGAAAAACTTATTTAAATGTACCACCCTCACTATGCATTCAGGGCATCCTAGGGGCCCGTATGTGTTGAGGTGGCCCACCTCCCCCACAGAGGGGTCTCACCCTGGATGGGACCAGGGCTGGGGCCTGGCGAAGGCAGTCGGCAGAAGGCTGGAGTTGGGCCCTTAGGCTAGGGTACCTCCGCCATCTAGGATTTTGGCTCCTAATTGGGCACATGAAAACATGCTTTTCTGGCCGACAGTATGTTCTGTGATTTCTCACTATGTTCGGCAAGGTTGTGCACCATTACAATCAGTGCTCATGACTTGGGGGGAAGATGGAGAGAGGGAGAGAGGGAGAGGGAGAGGGAGAGGGAGAGGGAGAGGGAGAGAGAGAGAGAGAGAGAGAGAGAGAGAGAGAGAGAGAGAGAGAGAGAGAAGCGAGCAAGAGTGCTTTGTTATTCCAAAAACAAGTATGCCTTCTCCTTGGGAATGACACCAAAGAATACCTTCTAAATGAAGTATGTTTCCCTTCAGAGATTACAGCTTTGGTTGATCAAAGTCCCCTGGAAATAGCTCTTGGCAACTCTGAGGTTCTCTGTAACTCTTCTTCCACTCAAGCGGGGTGGCCCTGTGCAGGGAGCAGCCGTGCTCTGTAGGCCTGAGCAGCCAATGTGGGGACAGATAGGTGTCTTCTGTGCCTGTGACCCCTTTGCGAGCCCTGTGGTGGGTTTGGGGCATGGGAAATGGTTTCTTTCCTCTGGAAAATTGACTGTGGCACATAGGCTGGCGTCCTCTGTCCAAGTAATGCAAGACAGGCATCTTCTAAACTTAAACAAGGCCTTGGCAATCCTGGAGAAACGCCGTGTCGTCGGCTACATGTCCTGATGTCCTCCATAGTGTTGAGGAATGTTTGGATCTCGGCCCCGAGCCCTTCCTGGTTTAAGTTTAATGAAAGTCCAGGCGATCCAAATGTCTACCTGGCAGCGTGGAAGAGACCCTTCATGTTAATTATTGCTAGGCTAAACTCTCTCCCTCCAAGCCCTCTGTACAGCCATACACATTTGTATACATTTTATATGGTCTATTTCCATTATAAATTGCCCATAAATTAAATACAGATTTTCTTGGGAACATCTTAAAAAAAAGGAAAAGGTCTGCGTGATGCATGTTTCTGGTATTGGAGGTGACGTGAATTACGAAGCGGAGGGCGCCCGGTGCGCCAGCTCCCCAACATGGAGGTCATGTGTCTGGGTGAAGCAACCTGAGTTGTGTGTGAACGGATGTGCAGCGTGCCTCTCCTCCATCTTTCATGTTGTGAGCTGCACGTCACGATTCACAAGACGATGGAGACTGATTGATTGACCTAGACAATCTGGAGCGGGGCCAGAGGAGGACAGGGAGGACAGTGAGGGATGGGAGCCTCTGCTCTCCAAAGCACATCCTTGGGATGGGGGTGGCTGTGCTTGTGTCCAGGACAGCAGTTCTCAGCACTGTGTTGCAAAGGAGTGGGGAGTTGTCTTGGTGGGGAGGTGTGTTGCCAGGATAATCTGATGCTGATAGTAAAGTACTAATGGATCTTAAGAAGAAAGCAAAGCAGATTCAAGTTTGGACTCTAAAATGTCTCCTTATTCCCCGCTCTTTCTTGAGTGGAGAACTAAGGGGGCAGTCGGCTGGACTACATAGCATTGTGCCCAACTTGAAGCCCTGGATTTTCTACCCCAGGGCCCTTGCATTTATTGCTCCCTTTGCTTGCCTTGCTCTTCTCCCATATATCTGCATGGCTTCCTAGCCCACTCCCCTCTTTGGGGTCTTTGTGCAATAACACCTCCCCTGACATTCTCTTTAAATAAATATTCCAAGCACTCCCCTCTCTCTTCCCTGCTTTATTTATTTTAAAACTTATCTCTATTTGAGATGATGTATATTTTACTTATTGTTATTGCAAGCAATAATGAAGTAGAGTTCATGAAGCAGGCCTTTTTTCTCTTCATGTTGTGCTCTGCTCCAGTGCCTGGTCTCTTGTAGATTCTCAGTAACGTTTGTTGAATGAATGCTTGTAGAATTCATTTGTAGGTCATCAGTTCCACATTATAGAAAAACAACGTTGCCCAAACAAAACAAACCCCAAACCCCCAAAACAGCTGCTCTATAACACTAGAGTTGAGCCAGTTACAAACAATTACAAAAAGGTAGATTTTAGCCTAAATTAAAAAAAAAAAAACTTAAAGAAATTCAGTTTTCAACTTCAGATTGTGCTGACTGCAGGGGCATGAACAGCCACTGGGGAAGAACTTAAGGCAAGTTTTTGGTGGGGTTGGGTGGGGTGAGGTGGGGGTGCTGCTGAGCTGGCTCCTGCCCTGGACAGGGAGAATTTTAGCATAGTAGACACCCTTCTCCTCTTCTCTGTGATTCTGTTTAAGGTCACAGAGTGTCCTATCCTGGGATCTCCTAAAATTCAATCCCTTATAATTTGGGTGCTTTTGGTGGTTCAATGATCCCAGGCTTGTCCCAGACCACACAGCTCTGGCTGGGGCAGGCCCAGGGGACACAGGTTTCTAACTCGGAGCATGAGCTTCTTGGACACCGTCCTCCTGCGGAGGCTGAGGCGGCCTCTGCACCTCCAGCAGGTGGCCTGGCCCCCGTGCCCCCCAGGATGCTGTGTTCGTGGTCTTCCTGGCATTTCCCGCAGGCGCCTCAGTGCTGCCATTTTCTCTTGCCCCACGGGAGGGGCTCCTTTATTTCCCCCAGCTCCAGCTGCCATTCTGTGTGTGCTCTCCCTTGGAGTCCATGCTGGTTGGAGAGGCAGGCCCTGTCCCTCTCCCAGGTGTCAGGCTGGATGCTTTCTGCCCCCACCCTGTCCCTGCTGCCCTGCTGAGACCTGCTCACGTGGTCATCTGCAGACTGGCTTTCACGTGTTGGTCGGGATGCCCAGGCCTGGGTCCTTCAGCTTCTGGGCCTCGGGATGAATGGAAGGCTGCTCAATTAGGCTTTGTTGGGGGCAGCTCAGGGAGGGCTGGGCAGGAGCCCCACAGCGGGGCAAGTGAAGCTATCTCCACATGGAGGGGAGGCTGCTGGGCCAGGAGCAAGAGCCCGCTGGTGGATGCAGTGCTGGGTACTGCACCCTTTGGTGCAAAACAGGAGCCAAGGCCACCCCTTTGCCACTATGCTTTAGAGTGGGCAGGGCATCAGGACCTGTGTGGGGTCAGGAATAGACTAGAGAAGTGTACCCTTCTAGAGCCAGGACGCAGAGTGTAGTCAGTGCCATCCACAGGCAACAGAGGTCCTGTGTGGTCGGGGGGGCCTGGCTCCACGGCAGACATGCTGTGTGACCTTGGACGAGCCACCTGACCTTTTTTTCTGTAGTTTTCTCATCTGTAGAGTGGATACTAGACTTCCCTTTTAGAAAATTCTTTTAATGTTTGGTTGCAGATTTTGCTTCTGTGCTGTTTGATTCTTAAATGCTGCACAGGCATCACTTGGATTAGAATAATAAAATAAGTGGCTGGAGAAGCTTATGCAATGCTGTGTGAACATTCATGACTGCCCTACCAACCCTGGGGTGATTGATGATAAGTGGTCTTGGGGGTACTGCACTTCTGTCCAGGCCCTTGCTCTGAGGCTGTGACACCCAGGCTGCATGCAGGTGGTGCAGGAGGGAGTCAGCCTATCAGCTGGAGCTGGGAGCTGGTGCAAGGAGACCTCAGCTGTGCCAGCCTGGGCTCTGCGGGGAGGCTGCTGGTGGATGAAGTCTTCCCCACTTGGGCTTTATAAATGGTTCTGTGGGGTCCATTAGAGCCGGGTGGGGAAGCAAGAAGTGTGATTTTATGGGCAATTTACACAAAGGGCTTTGTGCAAGGTCCCGTGCGTTGCCAGCTGGACAGCAGGCTGTTGGCCACTCCTGCAGCTAAGCCCCATCCTCTGGAGCAGCCCCCAGGATGTGAGATAGCACCACACTAGTGTCTGGGCAGGGTGGCCCCAAGGTCTCACAGGGAGGCGGGCTCCAGAAACAGCAGGAAGGAGGAAGAGTCATGGAACCCCATCTCTCCATCTGTTCTCAAGATGACTTGAAATTCTGACCCCCCAAGGCTGACATGCCCTGTCCTGTTAGGGAGAGTCATGTTTTGGGAGCCAGCAGTGACTTCATGATCATCTAAGTCCATTTGGATTTTACGGTGAGTGAAAGAAGCAGGCCCCGAGAGACAGGTGCCTTTCTGAGGGTCACATTGTAGGTCAGAGCGGGGCTAAGACAGATTTCCTTCCCCTAATCTATGCAGTCTCTTTGGAGGGCAGGCGGAGCCTGGGGTGGGAGGTGTTGGTGTTGAAGCAGCAGGGCTGTCCCCTGTAGATCCTGTGCTTGTGGGGCTGGGGTCTTCCTACTGTGCGGGGCGCTTACCTCTGCCCTCTCCTGCAGCACTGAGCCTGGAACTATTGAGATTCCCTGGTGCCTCCTCAGAGGCTGCCTGGCACTTCCCAGGGGTTTCAGGGAGCTCAGGGCTTGCAGCATCTTTCCTCAGGCATTGTGTGTGTTAGCCTGCGTTGTGATGCTGTAACAGAGCACAGAAGACTGGGTGATTAGCAAGCAATAGAAGTTTATTTGGCTCATGGTTCCAGAGTCTGGGGAAGTCAAGGTGGAGGGGCCACATCTGGTGAGTGCCTTCTCGCTGTATCATAATGTGACACAAAACATCATGTGGTGAGAGAGTGTGCAAGAGATGGAAGCGACCCAAACCCATTCTTTTTCTAGGATCCAACTTCAGAGGTAGCTAACCTACTCCTGAAATAGTGGCATTTACCTCTCAAAGTGCTGTCACATTAGGGATCAAATTTCCAACACACGAACTCTGGGGGACACAAGCAGACCTGAGTAATGTGTAGGAGTGGCTCATCATTCACACATTCTGCTGATGGTGGTGACAGCAGGAGAGAGGGATCTGTGGGTCCAGAGGGCTGGACCTGTGGCTGGACCTGTGTCCCATCTGAGCTGGGAGGAGTGCCTGGCGTGGGAAGGTCCTGTGTGCTACTCGCTGACTGCATGACCTTAGGGAACCCAGGGCTCGTGCTTCTCCTGGTGTCATTTTAGGAGCAGAATGCTGTGCTCCAGCCCCGATTGCACAGAGGACTGTGGGAGGCTCTTGCTCCTGCCTGCTCCTGTCGTATTGCCCCTCTACTTTCTGAGCTTCTGTGCTGGAAGGAGCCACACACTACCACCATCTTGGAATTCTTAATCAGTCGTGAAAAAGATGACGCACGTTTTCATTTTGTACTGGGCACCTTCAGTTGTGTAGCTGGTTCCTGGCCCCACCCTCAGCTATTCTCCCCCACTCCCTGTGTGGCCAGGTGGTTGACTGGGGGGGGAGGGGGATAGAGAGGGGACAGAGCAGAAGGTATCTCAGTTGGTGGGGCAGTAACTGGCCCAGGTGGGACAGGGTGGGATCGACCTCCAGTGACTGAATTTGGCAAAGCTTCTCTTGGCAGCTCTCAGGCCCTGCTTTCTGTGACTTCTCCCTTTATCTATTCAGACTTTCCTCATTCTCTCTCTTTCTGTTTTTGGGACAGATTTTATGGGCTTGGCCATTATAGTAGTCAGGATAGGCTGCGTTGGGTAGCAAATGACTGCAGCAAATCCCAGGGGTTTAATCTACATTTATTTCTTGCTCGTGTCTCCTGTCCATCACAGTCAGGGAGTAGGGATTCTGCTCCACATGGTTACTCAAGGTTCTTTCTCGTGGGCACTCTGCTGTCTTGGAGCCATACCACTGGGAGCACATGGTCTCTCCTGATGGCAGTAGTAGGAGCAGGGAATAGAGGAGGGCCTCTGAGCTCACAGTGCTCCTGTGGAAGGAGCACACACAACTTGCTCTCATTGCTCTTTGGCCAGAATTAGTTCTGGGCCCCACCCAGCTGCAAAGGCACTGGGATGTGTGGGCTCCTCCCAGGAAGAAGGGGGGAGTTAGGTATGGGTGAGCACTGTGAATGTCTACTGTAGTGACCCCAGATATTTTGTCTAATAGGTGGATAAATGGAAGGACAGAAAAACGCCATGCTCCTCTCTCTTCACCTAGGGGGAGAGTCGTGTTTAATCCTTACTTGGGAGCATGTTGGTGTTTTTTGGTGAATTACTAAAGGCAAGCCCTTACTCAGATCTCAAATTTTGTGGCAGGAGAATCTCCACCTGCCCTCTGCAGAATGTTAGTGATCTGGGTCTTCTCTGAGTGTGTAGGGGACAGGTTTGGGGGCTAGGAGCCACAGCAGAGGAGCAGATGAGAGGCCATGCTTAGTGTTTGTGGGTGTGGACCCTAAGAAACAAGTGCAGCCAGTGTGAACTTGATCCACGCCACTGGGTATAAGAAGTGTCACATTTGCTTTGCTAAATCAAATCTGCCTCAGTTCCCAGCCATCTGGTTGCTGGGATGTCCCCTCATCCCTGTCCCCCTCCTATTCTCCCATCTTCCACTTGTTCAGAGATGAACAAGAATGGGCTGTAGAAAAGCAGTAGTGGTCACCCCTTTGGCCTAAATTTCTCCTCACTTAAATGACTGTAGGGTTCATTTGGGAATAGGAAAGTCCTCCGGTTACACTCAGAAGGGGACGCCCCTGTGGTGCACTAGACTGTGACTCTCAGCCCAGTGCCCAGTGCCCGTGAGACAGGTCCCTCATCCTTTAGCGATGGTGGCTCTCATCCTGCTTTCCTGAGCCTCTGCAGTCCTGTCCCCTGTTCTGGAGCCTGTGGAGCCGTGGAACATGCTGGCTCCCATGGCCACTTGTTTGGGGTGTCTGCCTGCCTGTCTCTTTCTGCATTAGCCATTAGCCACGATGCAGCCAGAGGATCTGTGAGTTACCTCATTTTGTCCACATTTACGTGGCCAAAGCCCTTCGCAGACAAAACACCAATAAAAGCCTGGGCCTGGGAAACAGAGAACCGCAGAGCAGGGAATCAGGGTTGTTCTCATGGCCCAAGACTTGTGTCTTTTTTTTTTTTCCTCTTTCTTTTTTTGGCAAAAGAGAAAACGAAATAAGTTTAAAAACAATGTACAGTCCACATTTGATGGCTGTAGAGTATGTACGGCCTTCAGCTGCTTCCAGCAAATTATTCATGATCTATTTGAGCACTAGCTAGACGCTGACACCATGTCTCCTCACACTGACTCAGCCCCCACCTGGGGCCCAGCCTGGAGCCTTCTGGCCTGGGGGCCCTAAGGATTCCATACCTGAGCCAGGTAACTCCCCTTAGGACGAACTCCATGCTCACTTCCACAGGCAGGCTCAGGAAGCCGCTCATTGCCAGGGTTTGCTTCTGGGCTCTGAACCTGGGCTTTGGTGAGGTGAGGGCTATTAACCATCTTGTGAACATTCTAGCACAGGTACCTCTCCAGGTCTCGGCTTCCTGGTCAAACCCAGGTTGTGTGTGGTTTCCATCCATGGAAAAAGCCCAATTGGATAATCAGTGACCTTCATTCTGGATAGTATTTTTTGTCCTTGGGTCCTAAAACTTGATTAAATTATATGGAAAACACTCTGATGGGACAGTCAGGAGATTGCTACCAACGCCCTGTATGTCCTTGGTCAATTCCCTTCTCTCCTTGGGCCTTGGCTCTATTTTTTTCTTTGAAACAACAAAGGGTGTCCAAAAAGTTCCATGAGAGACTTTCTTCACACAAATTGCCCCATCTACAGAATGGATAATCTCAAAATTGCTCTTTGATGGAGCCGGCAAGGAGAATGTGGCTTGTGTTCCTTGCCTACTCGCCTCTACAATCCAACTCCCCAGCACCCCTTAATGTGCTCTGTGAGCTCCACAGGGCTCCCCTAAACATAGCTTGAAAACCATCAGTGTGGGTCACCTGTGAGGAATTGACAATATCTGATGTTCTGATTCTTACCTCATCCCTATCTCAACCAGATGACACAAAACCAAAATGGTGACAGAACTCTCCTAAGATGCAAGACTGAAGGCAAGAGAAGGGACAGTGGTTTCCTGAGAGCTTCCCCCTTCTCCTCTGAAGTTTGAAGCACTATTCTCTGACCAGTTGGATAGGTCCACTTCCCGGACTTTCCCTTGTCAGCCAGGTGGGGTGGTTCAGGCCTTCAGGGACCCCACCCTCTTTGGATGGCCCCTCCACTGATCTGGGACAATTGCAAGACCCAGGGGGCCCTGGTTCTCAACACTATAATGAAAAAACCCTTTGAGGTGCACTGGCAAGGTTTTCCACCTCTTCTGCAGAGGCCTCTAGACCTCCCCACAGCAGAAGTAGCTGAAAGGGTGAGATGGTGGAGGAGCCCCAGGGAGGTACTGGTGGGTGGGGATTCAGGAGGGCAGAGTTCTCTTGAAATTCTAGGTTGATTGGACAATTTAGTTCATAGTAGATGATGAGTAGGTACTTTTGGGCTAAATGAAGGGTTGGTGGGGAAAAATAGGAAGGAGATGTCCACACAATGGAAGGACATTTCTAAATTGCAGACATTCATGAGTCCTAGTCACTGAGGGTGTTGATTTGGTGCTCCTGTTCCTGCTGCAGAGAGACTCAAGGGATGGAGTGCTGGAGGGAACTTGGATTGCAATGGCCCTCACTGTCCCTGTTACTCTGTGTCCTCTTCATATATCTCTCCCCAAACCTGGCTTAGAGGTCTTAGAATCTTGAGAAGAAAGATGGCCCACTTTGGCTATAGCAAGTTTCCGGGCAAAGTGACTTTCATTGTTTCAGGATAGTTGCCTGCCTCCTGCCCAATTAGCCGGGTGAGCATCAGGCTAGGGAAATCTCCATTCGTTAATGGTGTGGAGACTGATCGGACGGAGATGTGTGTGTCCTGGGAGGCTCAGCCTGGAATGCTTCACTTGCAGGCACCAATTGCAGGTGGCCCCCTGTCAGGCGGCCTAGTTTCCTCAGTGGGTCACTGATGTAGAGCTTGCTTTGTTAGGCTCACAGCACAAGTGAGTTTCTAGTTTATGGGTTAGGAAAGGAAGTTGGGCATTTCGGCTTGACTTTTCCCGACTGGGAGTTGTGGCTAAGGTTTTGAAGGCTGTAGCATGGACCGAATTCACGTTCAGTCAAAGGAAAGGAGGTAATATTTTTTGGACCTCATGGAAGTGGCCAGCTTCTTGGTATGTGATGTTTGGGGTTATCCATTGAAATTTTGGTGGAGTTGGATTCTGACCATCTGGTGACCTTGCAGACATTTAGGTCTTGAAGGGACCTCAGAGTCACCTCCTTCCACCCTTCCTCACTAGAGAAATTCCTAGGGTAATTGATGGCAGATGGTCATTCACTATTAGGATCCAGGAAGTTCCGACACTCTGAGCTAAGAAACATCTTGTGACCTGGAAAGTGGTGTAGATGTGGCAGTATGATATCTCTAGAACCTCCCGATACCTGTACTGTCCTGGGTTCTGATTCTGCCTTCTGGAACCATGGAACCTATGTGCTTCCTCTGGCCTTTCAAGGGATCCTTTCAAGATCTGCAGATAGAAAGAGCTGCCCATCCCTCCCTCAGTCACATCTGGAGCTGAATGATGCTGTGAATCAGGATTCGTTTGTCTTCTTGGGGAGAGGGACACCTCAGGTACCAAATGGGGAGCAATCTCTCATTGGTGCTATTGTTTGGACAGTACTGTAGCACAGGGGAAAGGAGGAAGTAGGCTTGGGACTCTAACTGGAGGTTGTGAGTCTCCCTGCAGAGCATGGGATGTTGGTCCCATGAGAGTCACAGTTTTGCCAGGATATTCTCCCATCTTCTGGAGCAGCCGTTCAGTTTAGGCCAGGGCTCCAAAGTACTGTCAATGGGCTAAGAAGCAGTTAGGCTATGCTTAGAGTGGTAGAAGTGGTAGAAGGAGGGATCGAGAAGAGACAGCAATCAGTGTTTATTAAGTGTCTACTGTATGCTGGATTCTTTTACGTAATGCATCATTTAATTCTCACTTAACCCCATGGGCTATGGTAGTCTTATTTCAGCAATAAGAATTCTAGTCCTGGAGAGGTTGGTATGGACCCCTGGCCACATGGAGTTGTGTTGAATTCAGGACAGCCTATCTCCAAAGCCTGTGTTCCATTGCTGACTAGGCTGGCTCCATGACCTAGCTCTGATTTGCTTTGGACTGGCCGGCCTCCTCCTCTCTAGGTCTCCATTTCCCATTTGGAAAATGAAACATCGTGCTCCAACCTTTCCAGAGCTATCACCTATGAATTTCACCCTTGGGTGTTCCTGAAAGTGAATGTCACTGGGAGGTATTTAGGGACAGCAAGCCATTTCCGACTGGATAGTAGCATAGTCTAGAACTTTCTGGTCTGGGGAACAATCAGCTTCTGGGTTGGACTATGCTGCCACCATCCATATGTTTTCCAATCAGAAAATGAATGTCAGCATCCCTGTTGGCACCGTGCTCCTTCCCTGAGATGGGTGTTCCCTGAGGGGTGCTCCTTCCCTGAGATGGGTGTCCCCTGAGGGATGCTCCCACTTCTGTGCTTGCAGTGGGTCTCCTGGGCTTGCAGTGTCAGGTATGGACAGAAACCCAGAGAGCTTTGGGAGTCCTCCACCAGCCAGGCCAAATCCCCAGGAAGGACAATGAGGTGATCTGCAGCCTGGGAGTAGAAGTGTCCTGTGCTGGGCATGCAGGGTGCAGATGCTCCTGGCTGGGGCAGGACATACTCCTCAGCTGGGTTCTGCTCAGAAGATAGGAAAAATGGCTTCTGTTCAGCTGCCAGGAGGGACATTTTTTTTTTTTTTTAAGGAGGGACATTTTGATGAGGACCCTTTGGTGGGAGAATGCACGTTGGTCCTGGGCTCTGCTGGATTTATACCTTTGCTGTCTTTCAGAGAGTGCTCAGGAAAAGGCCACCAGGTGAGAGAGAAGCCCTTGGCTCTGCCTCTGCCTTTACTTCCTGGAGTTCTTCTCTGAGCTCAATAGCCAATTACAGGGGGACATTTCTGGAGCCCTGAGAAGACAGTCTTCCTCTTTGTGTATCTGAGGGCTTTGGTGTTTCATGGTGTTTCATGTTTGCTGCTCTAGATACGTACCTGGGGCAAAGGTGCCAGCTGCAAAACCTCATCACAGTGCAGGGTCCTGAGCACAGACCCTCTTTTGCAGATAACTGTGTTATGGGTAACAGATGTGCTTGCTTTTGTTCTGCACCTGGATAGGGGAGCAGTAAGAAGGGCATTGACTCCTGGCATAACTAAAATGACTTTTCATGATGACAGACTTCCCTTAGTGGTGTGTGTGTGTGTGTGTGTGTGTGTGTGTGTGTAACAAGAGTCCACACACAGATTCAAGGTTGAGCTCATTGGTCATGAGAGGGACAAAGGTGTTCTAGCTGTAAACAGAGATTGAGCTCTACAGATGTGCCTCTCTAGTATGTAAGGACCATTGCCTCTGTGTGTGTGTGTGTGTGTGTGTGTGTGTGTGTGTGTAGGTGACACTCATAGGTAGGCCATCCACATTGCCATCTTGACCCGTGGGCATACATGTGTGTCCATTACTCCGAAGCCCAGTTTCCATTTGGACTCCTCCCCCCAAGTGTCATGTGTCACCATATCTATGTCATGTGTAGCCCTTTTTCTTCTGTTTTAGTGGGAAGAAGTGACCCAGCAGGAGTAGCTCCCTGGGGGACTGCACAGTACCCCTGCTCCAGGGCCTCTTTCCTGGCCCCTGGCCAGCGCAGTACAGAGGGGCAGGGGCTTTGGAAAGGCTCTCCCCTGAAAGGATACCATGCTGGTGATTGAAGGTTAGTTAATCAAGACCATGTGGTCGGCTCCCCCTTGAGATGCTCCCAGGGTAAGAAATTGGAGAGTGGGAGGTATTGTTGGCCATCAGCCCTGAAGCTTCTCATACACCCCTTTCCTCTTTGCTCTTCAATCCCCATATTGAAGGGAGAGAGTTTATTTTATTTTTTTTGGTACTAAGGATTGAACCCAGGGGCGCTTAACCATTAAGCCACATCCCCAGCCCTTTTCATGTTTTATTTTGAGACAGGGTCTCGCTAAGTTGCTTAGGGCCTCACTAAGTTGCTGAGGCTGGCTTTGAACTTCCAATCCTCTTGCCTCAGCCTCCCAGGCTGCTGGGATTACAAGCACGTGCCACTGTGCCCAGCCAGATAGTCTATTTTAAAGACAGAAACAGCTCTGGACTTCCTTCTGTCTTTTCCCATCATCAGGTCCGCCTGGGAGTAGAGGAGCCTTGGAGTGTGTGTTGAAGAATTTGATCTCATAAGAATTGGGGTGTGAGTGGGGGAAGAGATGGGCTTGTGGTGGGTCACATGACATGGGAAATCCTAGTGATGTGATGGGAAGAGCATCTGAAACCCAGAATGGTAGAGGGATTGGCTCAGCTTTTGCATCACCAGGGTTGGCTTCTAGGACCAGATCTCTTGCTTCCTATTTGGCATTGTGTCTACTGAGGAGTCTGAGATGTGAAAATTGAATTGGGATTTGGTATGAAGAAGAAATATCTTGAAGAAAGAAGTGAGAGGAAAGTCCTAAGAGTATAGAGATGGGCAAGGGAATTCTGGAAAGAAGGGAGAGGGAGACATTCTAAGTCCATTTCCTGGACTTGCTGAGATGTGAGAGAACTGTAGCATCTTGGTTTCAGAGGACACAGCTGATAGGCAAGTGAGTCAGGAAGTATGTGGATCAAGACTGAGGCACAAAGACCACATCTTAGCTCCGTAGAATGTCTGTTTCCTTGGGAAGGAAGGCTGCAGCTATCTAGACCCCGGTTCTATGGCAATTTACATCATAGAAAGCTCTGGAGTTTGGCGCTAACATTGAGGGCTCACAAGGGTTGACAAAAAGATCTCTCCTTTGCTCCACTGTTCAGGGACACACTCAAACTTGCTAGTGCAGAATTGGCAGTGTAAACTAATCAACCTGTCTGGTTCTATCTAAATTGTGTGCAGCTCCCTAGCAAAGGACATAGGTGAGCAGGAGAAGCAACTTGAACTCATGGGCTCGAGTATGAGCCCTGTAACTTCCTCACCTAACAACCATTGGCTTGTCTCTCCCCTTTCCCAGAGCATGTTTCACCTATCATCTGGTGATGATAGTGCTCCTCGTCCCACTCACCCATGGCAGGCTCCATGATTTTGTCTGCCCAGTTTGCTCTTCTGATCATAGTGCACCCTTCTAGGGTATGGCTTCTCTTGCATGTTAATAATGAGTCCTGCCCAGTAAACTGACTCCCTTCTCACCTCTGCCCACGATCGTAATGAGATCAATCTATTTATCCCACTCCTCTGGCCATAGTCATTTTGCCAGAGAGTGTCATAAAAAGAATGACCAGAATTGTTCCTACATGTGGAAGACACCCAAAGCTTGCACCAACCATGTAAATAAGTTCTGTGAAGAAATAATCAAGGCATACTTGAAGGGGTGCTGAGTCCCCATGCAGTAAGTGGAAGCCACCAAGTGCTGTTGTCAGTAGGACCAGAAGTCTACCCATGGGCTGGTGAGGCCTGAGAGGATGTGGGGCCACAATAGGATTGTGATCTTTTGTGATCTTTTGCTCTTCACGGAAAGAAATCTCAACCCAAAGTAGCTTAAGTAACAAGAGAACTTACTAGCTCACTTCTCTGAGAAGGCAGAGGTTGGGCTAGTTCCAGATTTTGCTTCAGGTGGCACCTCGCTCATCCACCGTTGCCAGGATCCAGGATCTCTCTAATCTCTCTCTCCATTGCTCTCACCTCTGCCTCCTTTGGGCTGATTTGACTTGGAAGCAGGAGCCCTGTCTCAGGGTCCTTAATAGTTTCCTTAACTCCCAAGTTCCAGCAGGAAGGAGCAGTGGTCTCTTTCCTAGAAACTTTGGCTAGTGTCTGTTGCCTCTTACTGGTTTTGACTGGGTCCCATATCTGTCTCCAAGTTTTAATGACAGTGTGACCATAGGTCTATGCTATAATTAATTGGTTTAGTCTCATATTAGAGGTTCCTGTTCTGAGTATGGAGTGGAGTCCCACCAATACCCAGGGTCTAAGAGTAGATAAGAGGACACAATCATCAGTCCGTGCCAGGTCTTGTTGACCTTCAGCACCCAACAGGTTGCCCAGTGTATATGCCTCAGGGCAGTTCTCACGTTCTCTCTTCCTCATTGTGGGTTACTTGGCTACTGTAGCTGCCATGTTTTACTTCTCCTAACTGTTAGGAGATGATTAAAACTTGGTTCCCATGTGAAAAATAATGACTGTCAACGAATGCCAAAAACTACTGGTGGTGATAGACATGTAGAAAAACTGGCGTGGTTAAGAAAATGGGTGCTCTCCCAAGTTTTGGACAACATAGAAAATGAAGTTGTGAGATGGGCAGAGGCTTGCCCCAATTGTATAAATGAGTCCACCATGTGCTGTATGTGAGAACAAGAGCAGGCATTTCCTGAAACCATTTCAACAGCTTCTCTAACTGGTTGAAAACGGCTCACCAAATGGCAGGAAAGTAATGAAAGTTGGAGGTGCAGTTACCTGTGGTTCCGGAGAAAGCCAGGATCCAGTACAAGCATTTGTGTATCCTTGGCTCTGGGGGTTCACAAACCCCCAAGAATACATCTCTAATGAAAGCTAAGGGTCCACCCTTCTTCCTGTCATTTCCACTGCAGGAGTGGCCTTGGCATCACACACGGATGTTGTAGATGGTTATTTTCCCCATGTCCAACACTCATTTCCATGACCCCAGGTAACAACATGTCAGCATTCCTTGGGGAAATGGTCCTCCCCCAGGCTCCTTCAATTTGGTCCAGGTAAAACTGACAGCTGGCTCCACCCCTACCTAACTCTAGGCTCTGGAGTGAGCACGAGCCCAGGGCTGGTTGATCTGCTTATGATACCCCCCTGGCCATGGTAAGTGGTTCAAATGAGTGGATCAGCAGCAATCTTGGGACTTCTATCTGAGACATGAGGATGGAGCCATTAGGGTGCTGAGCAGGTGAAATATTAGCTGGGAGCTACTGGTGGCTGCATGGCTATTTCAGACAATGTTGAAAGTGAAGACAGCACAGAATGAAACCCGGCCAAGATCTGGTGAAGACGTGCAGTTCTGGTGACCGCATCTGAGCTCCTGAATCCAGTGGTGTGAGAATCTAGACCTCAGGTGAAAGTTGGACATGCAGTCAGACCTCGTCCACCCACCGTCACCAGGATCAAGAATCTCTCTCTCCATTGCTCTCACTTCTGCCTCCTTCGGGCTGATTTGAGTTGGAAGCAGGTTTATTTTTACAATAAATTTTCTCCTCCTCTTCCTCCTTATTCCGCTTCCTCCTCCTTCTATCTCCTCCTCCTCTTCTCTATTCTCTTCTTCCTTCTTTTCTATTTCTTCTTTCTTCTTTTATTCTCCTTCTTTCCTCCTATTCTTCCTCCTCCTTCTTATAGATATTTTTTCAAAGACTTCCTGGGAATTCTTGGTTACTGTAGCTGCCATGTTTTACTTCTCAACCAGTAACAGTCGGGGAGATGCCATGAAATCCCTAGCCAAAGGTTTGTCAATCTTGAGGTGTAATTTTACTCCAGTCTCTTCAGGAAGGGTCAGGTTAAACCATCTTCTGTGAGTCTCTGCCTGAAATCAAATCCTATCTACTTTTTCTTTCCCCTACTCTCACCAGTCTTTCCTGGTAATACTTCCTTAATAAATCACTTGCATGCAGATTCTCATTTCAGGGACTATTTTGGGGGAGTCTGACTTAAGACACTGAGTTCTCTCAATCTCTGTGGACAAGGAGAACATTCCCCCAAGAGTGGTCTGTGATGGTCCACAGATTCTGTGGACAAGCTGCCACCTTGTCTTGGTCATCTCTCCACCTTCAGGCCTGACCTAGTGGAGGTCAAGTTTCAGCAATTATCCAGATAATCTAGTTTGGATTATACCATGTCAGGGCCCCAAATTTGTGATCTCCATGTCACTTCTCTTGTTGGTTCCATCTTCTCTTTGGCTGATCCAATATTTGTGGCCATAGCAGGACCCACCTGGCTCCTGTTACTAAGCCTATATTTCTGTCTGTGCCACCTACTGTTTGAGGGAGCCTTTCAGACTGTGTGGGAGGACAGCTCCATGGTCATGTCCATTTAGGGGTGATTATGCAGATGGGGATATTCCTTTTGATTTATTCCCAATACTGAGTCAGGTAGACCCAATTTAGGGTCTATAGCAGCAAGTCTGCCAGATTCTTGCAATAATAGAACTTTAGGTGCTTTGGAAGGAAAGGACCTCTGAAGGTTCATTCTTTTGCCAGGGTCATTTGGAACAGTGCTCATGGGCTTTCTGAAAAAAAGCAAAATCCTTTGAGTGGACCTTGATTCTTATATTAACTCCACCACCCCCTGTCCAAGGGTTTTTTGAATGTCATGTTTCTTGGGCCTCAGTTTTTTCCTCTGTAAAACAGGGGAAAGGTGAAACTCAATGATTTTATTGGCATTCTGGTTCTGGCCTAGGAAAAATGTTGAATGTCAAGGGTCATCTTCCAGAACTGTACTTGAACATTCAAAAGTACACATCATGGACTCAGAAAAAGGGGTCCCCATCTGGCCATTGGGTCAGCAGCTGTGGCATGAGTCATGCCCAGCAGCAGATATTCTGTTCTAGTGAGGAGAGTCAGCAATGCAGACACATGGACTAGGAATTATGAAGCCATGTAATTGATGTTAACAGTACCATCAACCCCCAACTCACGGTTTTGGGGGAGACTTACCTGGAACAAACAATGGTACCACTTGAAGTGATCAAAATTCACTATAGCTGGAATGAACCTGGAGTGAGTGGTTGGTAGAGAAAGATGATAATTATTAAGAGAAGATGATGGAAAAGCAAGAACCAGTCCATGCTTGGTCATTTTTTTAAAATTCTTTTTTTAAAATTTGTTGTTGGTTGTTCAAAACATTACATAGTTCTTGATATATCATATTTCACACTTTGATTCAAGTGGGTTATGAACTCCCATTTTTACCCCGTATACAGATTGCAGAGTCACATCAGTTACACTTCCACTGATTTACTTATTGACATACTCGTGTCTGTTGTATTCTGCTGCCTTTCCTATCCTCTACTATCCCCCCTCCCCTCCCCTCCCCTCCCCTCTTCTCTCTCTACCCCCTCTACTGTAATTCATTCCTCCCCCTTGTATTATTTTTCCCTTTCCCCTCACTTCCTCTTGTATGTAATTTTGTATAACCCTGAGGGTCTCCTTCCATTTCCATGCAATTTCCCTTCTCTCTCCCTTTCCCATGCTTGGTCTTGAGGAACACATATCAAGAGAATTTTGAACTTTCCTCCAAGAACCGTGTGAAGACTTTTAAACAGTAGAGTGACATGATCCGGTTTGTCTTTTAAGAAGAGTGCTTTGGCTGCCTTGTAGGGATGGTCTGGAGGGGCCACACCAGAGTGGGAGACCAGGTCAGAGGCTGTGGCTGAGATGCAACTGGGTGATGGCGGCATGAGGTGGGATAAGAGCAGTGTGGGCAGAGAAGTAGACAAAGCCCAACAAGTTAGGAGTCAGCACTGACAAAATCAGTCTAGTGTTTGGCTGGACTGTGGGGGATGAAGGGAAGTGAGTCAAAGATGAATGCCTGGATTCTGATTGGGATAACTAGGTACACAGAAGCGTCACTAATGGAGATATGAATTATTGCATCAGTTGCATGCTGGGGACAGGGACATGATGGGTATCTGGACATCTCAGGTGGGTTATCTGAGTGAAAATTTGGATAACTTGGCCTTATATTCCAGGGAGAGATCTTTTTTTCCCCAACATTATTTTACTGGTGCATTATAGATGTACATATTGGTGGGATTTTTGGTGACATATTTATGCATGCACACAAGATAATGACATAATTTGGCCAATATCATGCCCCAGCTCCTGAGAGCGCTCTTGACAGGAGACACTACTATGGGTTAGGCATGTCCCCTGGCATTCATGTGTTGGAAAGTTGCTCCTTAAAGTTGTGTTAATGGTATGTGGACGTGGGGCCTCAGGGTAGTGCTTGGCATTAGATGAAGTAAGGTGGGTAAGACCCCAGGATGGCATTAGTGGCTTTATAAGAAGATGAAGAGAAAACTGAGCTGTCAAATTTGTTCTGTCTCATCATGTGATGCCCTTCACCATGCCCCAACCCAATAACAAGATCCTCACCAGGCATCAAGCACATGCCAGTGGCATGCTCTAGAATCATGAGCTAAAGAAGCTTCTATTTTTTATAAATTTCTCATCTGTGGACCAAGGCAGGTACTGATTTGAGAATTAGCAACATTCAAATTAATTTCAGCCATGGAGTGAGTGGTATAGGGGTCCAGGGAGAAGAGAAAAGTTTTAGGAAGCCCTCAATCCTCTCAGGACCACAGCATTTAGGAGCTGGGCAGAGGATGAATAGTCCATGACGGACACAAGATGAAGCACTTCAAAAGGTAGAAGGAAAAAGAGAGGATATCAAGGTTGCTGGGTGTTTTCAGAACAAAGGAGTGGTCGATTATTCAGTTGTGGATGGAGTCTCAAAACTGCATTTAAGTCTCTTTTGTAAGAATGTTTTCAAGGAAATGAAGGTGCCAGGAGTTAAGTTGAATGAACTAAGGATTACTTTCACTCCTCCATTCTCATTTCTTCCTCAGCCTGTTCAACTTAACTTTTGCCACTTCTACTTCCTGACAATACTCTTATCACTCTCTACATGGCTACTCATAGATGGAGGAGATCAAATGGAGACAAGGTCTAGGGTGCAGCAATAGGAATGATGGTTGGGATGGTGAAGGTCACTGATGATTAGAAGGTCATGGAAGTAGCAGAAGCCCAGTGATGGCCAGGTCTTTCTTGTAGATGTTGATATCACCTAGGGACTTTGGTTGATGGAGATAATTGTTAGCCAGCTACTGATGTTTTTAATGAAAGAGGAGAAAATCCAGGACATTGGTGGATGACAGTGATAGGGAGTGGTAGTAGGTAGCATTGCTTGCAGGTATAAGTCTCCAAAGAGCCAGGATTTGCAAACAGGGCGAAGAAGAATGGGTCTAGAAGAGCAGGTGAGGTCAAGAAAGAGGTCAACTCCATTTCTTGACTTTCTCCAGCTTCCTCTTCAGTGGGTTAGACACTATCCTTGCAGGTGGGGAACCATGACTGTTCCCAGATGATCATGGCCTTAGGATTAGACACAGGTTTTGGATAGCAAGTCTAGTCAAATGTGGTCAGCCTTTTGAACATCTGCTGTGGATACGCTGTTCCCAGCACCTGCCTGACATCTCCTCTGTGCTCCTGCCAATGGCCAGGCCCCCAGAAGTCTCTGCACAATGTTACTACACTTTTGATGTCCCTGAAAAAAAAGAGGGAACACATAATTATGATTAAAAATAAACAGCAGAAGACAAAGTATTTTGGTTCTTGGCTCTACCCTGTGATGGTGAAGTCATCTCTTCAAGTGGGCTCTGGCCACAGTGTTCTTGGATGACTTTGAGGTTTGGCAATCAGGAGGTTTGCCGGCAGAGGGTTAGAGTTGTTCACAGATGGAAACCCCCACTCACCACTGTCATGACTAGGTTGGGGCAAGACCTCGAGCTGGCAGATCCCTCCCTGGGCTTCCCCCCTCGCTGGTCTGTCTGCCTCTGTCTTCCTGTCCTTTCTGTCTTTTTGGAATGGTACAGAACAACTCCACCATCAATCAGAGAGTCACATCAATGGGTTTTCCATCCAGCACCGGCCAGACCTATACCAGGTGCTTGGCGATTCTTCAGGATTATCCAAACAAATGTAAGACTCAGAGGGCCGGGTTCCAAGGCTAACACTAAACCTTTGATTATACATCACCTTTAAAGAGCAGGAGCCTCGGAGGGGGGATGATCACACAAATGGCTTTCATCATGCCTTATTGAGAGCTCTGGGGTCAAAGGATAGAGGCTGAGAAGTGGAAAAGTATAGAGACCAACAGCACAGGGTCACCAGAAGGTGTCACATCAATGTCTGATTCTTCCCAGAGGTTAGATCATTGCTTCCAGTTACATTTATGTCTGGGCTATTTAGGACTTTCTGGGTGTGATTTAACTGCAATATTGAATAATTTAATAGAATAAATCCTCCTATAGGTTCTTTGTGTGCAATGTTTATTTAACAAAAGCAAAAAAGCATTTCCCTTGTGAAAATTCTAGTAGTACTTAAAGCCAAATGACAAACTGGGAAAGATAGTTGAATAATGACAGCATCAATAAGCCCAATATATGCAAAACCTTTGAAAAAGAAAAGGAGTAAGGAGAACAGCCCACATAGATTAATGGACAAAGAAACTGAGTAGGCAGTCTACAAAAAGACGAAACAATGTGGCCAGAGACATGTAAAAGGACATTCAGCATCACTAATACTGAGAAAGACGCTAATTAAAAATGAGGTATCATGTTTCGCCTAAGGGTGAAGGTGAACAGATTGGGTTAAGTAACAATATTAATGAAGGTTCTGAGAATTACTTTGTTAACAGGAGTATAAGTTGGTGGAACATGTTTTTAAACAAATTTGACAGCAAGAATTAAAATATAACATACCCATATTCTTTGGTCCAGCAATCCTGCTTTAAAAAATTTACTCTGAGAAAGAAACTGTCCAAGTGGGAGAAGTTGTATGCCAGAATATTCATTAATTTCTGATTAATGGAAAACCAGAAAAAACCCTAAAGCCTTATTACTAAGGGACTGGTTAACTAAATTAAGGCTTGTATTACAAAGGAAAACTATGCAATCCTTAAAAATGGTGAAATATCTTCCAAACTACTGGAAAAAATAGATTCATGATCTCCTTTTGAGTGGAAAATACCCACATTAATTCATCTCAATCACAAGACTTCTCCTCTAAGTGCATCTTGCCCCACTGTGGGCCCTCCAGTGGCTCACACAACTATCTTGGGATGTGGTGGCCAAGGTGAGCAGCCACTTAGTAGTATTTTGAGGAAAAGAGATGCCTCTAAAGAATATTCTCAGAGACCCAGGGAGGGAAGGGAGGCTGGAAAGTGTTGGATTTGAATGTTCCTATAGAAGATGCAGGCCCAACCCAGGTGAGTGGGGTTAGAAAACTGAGGCCCAGTTCTGTACGGTAGGAGCCAATACCAAGTGTGTGTCTTGTGTTTTAGCCTAGCATTGCTTGTGTCACCTTTCAGTTTCAGAAAAAGTCCCCGTTTGACTTTGGAAATTCGAGTGTCCTGATGAACCTCAGGGTCCCCTGCTGGAAGTCTCCCTCCTGCTGGGCACACATCCTTATTTTAGGGGCAATGGGCCACGGGCTGAGAGCACAGCCTCTGGTGCCCACCCACCCAGCTTCCAATGCCAATGACTCCCCATGGGGCCCCGGGTAAGTCATTCCACCTTCCTTTAGCCGGGTATTGTCACCTGGAAACTGAAGGAGAGTGGCAATGATCCCCACCTTGGAAGGACTGAACGAGCTATTGCATGGAAAACAGAAGTGCTAGATAAATGTTCTCCATCATTACCTTTTGCTGTTTTCTGCTATTTTTTTTCTTAACTGACCACAAAACAGAAAACGTTTTGGACAGCATCTTTTTGAAGGACGACTGTATCTTCTTAAAGGAAAATGATTATGTGGAAACTGTAACATCTTTCTATTTTTAACACCTCCCCCACCCCCATACGTGAAGAAGACTGACACGCGTGGTGCCTGACACTTGATTTCTGTGGTTTGTACTGCATCTGTGCTCAGTTCTCGCTCAGCTCTTCCTCTGGCCACCCGTGGGTGCAGCTGCTGCTGCTTCTGCAGCAGAACCTTTCTTGCTTGTCAGCTCTCAGCTCTCAGCTCTTGCACCTGCGGGTCCTGCAGAACCTCCTTGGTCCCTCTTCATTGTTTGACCTCCCGGCACTGGGATGCTTCTCTCTCTATCTGTGCTCACTCCCTGGGAGGCTCTGCAGCTCCCCCCGCATCAACACTGTTGGCAGGTAGTGTGACAGTATGGGTTAGGGTTATTTTTCCTTCAACCTTCCTTTGAGGGACTTATCAATTTCATTAACTGTCTCAAATATCACATTTTGGCATTGCTTTTCTATTTGATTGATTTATGTTCTTATTTTTATTATTTTTCCATTTTTATATTTACTTTGTGTTTGATTTGTTTCTTTCTTAATTTAAAGATGACACCTTTTATCATTGATTCTTATACTTCTCTTTTTGCCCCTAATATAAGTATGTAAAGCTACAAAATTTCCTCAAAGCACCCCTAACCGCATCTCATAAATTTGGATATGCTATGATTTCATTTTTATTTAGTTAAATACATTTTCTAACTTCCATTTTCAGTTCTTTGAAAATTATTTAGTATTTGTTTAATTTCTAAATATTTTGAGGCTTTTTCAGTTTTTATATTATCGCTAATTTCTAACTTAATTTTATTGTGGTCAAATAACATATTCTATAATATTTTAATATTTTGAAATGTATTTAGACCCAGCATATAGTGAATATTCCATAGGAATTTAAAAATTTGTGTAGTCTATAGGTATTGGATATAGTGTCCTTTTGGTCAAGATACTTGATAATGTCGTTTGGATCTTTTATATTAGTCTGGTCTCTTTGTTTGGTAGTTTTATTGTTGAGGGGGTGATAAAATATCTAGTTCTGTTTATACATTTGTCTACTTCTCTTTTTATTTCTGTAAATTTGGGTTTATGTGTTCTAAAGCTTTGTTATCAGCTGCAGGTCCATTTAAGTCTTTTTATGTGATATCAAACCCTTTATCATTATAAAATGTTCCTTCTTTTCTCTGCTAATACTCCTGGTCTTGAATTCTATTTATCTGATGTAAATGTAGCTATTCTAGTTTTTATTTTTAAAATCTGTTTGCTTACTTTCTCTTTTTTCCTTTTACTTTCAAACTATTTTTATCTTCATGTTTCATTTACAGACAGCTTACAGTTGAGACATTTTTTTTTTCATTTTATGTCCATTCTGATCATTTTGGCCTTTTTTTTTTTTAATTTAAATTTTGAGTTCTGGAGATTGAACCCAGGGCCTCATATCTAAACATTCTACCACGGAGTTAAATCCCCAGGCCCCCCAACCCTTGATTTTTCAGAACTGGGAATTGAACCCAGGGGTGCTCTACCACCAAACACATCACCAGCCCTTTTGATTTGTTATTTAAGACGGGGTCTCACCAAGTTGCTGAGGCTGGTTTTGAATTCATGATTCTCTTGACTCAGACTCCCTAGTAGCTGGGATCACAGATACCTGTAAGTGTATTCAGCTCCCAACAGCTTTTTAATTGCAGTGTTTGGATCATTTCCACTTAATGTATTATTGATAGAGTCGAATGTGGTCTGCCATTTTTCCATTTGTTTTGTGTTTGTCCCATCTGTTTTATATTTCACTTTCCCCCTTTCCTTCCTTAATTTGGGTTAATCAAATATTTTTAGTATTCCATTTTGATTTCTCCTTTGGATTTTTAGCTATATGTTTTGCATTACGATTTTGGTGGTTGCCCCCGGGACAGTAATGTGCATCTTTAGCTTATTACTTTATACTTAGAGTTAATAATGTACCAGTTCACATAAAATGTGGGCTCCTTGGCTCTAGGATTGTTCTACTTACCCAGCTCACTCTCCAGACAGAACGTAAGTCACATCTACCTCTTAAGGACATCACGCAGGATATTATCTCTTGCTGGCACCACAAATGCAGCTGGACTCTTGTTCTTGAGTAGGAACAGGAGAAATTCATCTGGTGCATGAGGCAGTTATGCTTTGCTCAGTGCCTCAGTCTGTGAGATGGCAGAGTCGGCCAGGCCATGAATCAACGAGACCGCTGGGAAACGAAGGAAGTTCTATGTTGCAAAACATGTAGGAACTAGAGAATTCCTGCTGTGGAGTGTGTAAGAAATCTGGATCCTTGCTCAAGGATGGTTCTGTCCTTTATCTTTGGTGTCAATATGTATTCTGTGCTAATTTTTTAAATTGTAACATTCTCTGTAACATGAGTTTAAAAATTCAAAATACATGTCTAAAACAAAATTAAGTACTGCTTTCTTTTTTCTTTAAAAAAGTTAATGGTGATCATGTAACTTGGAAAAAGTGTTGATCCCATGTATTATCACTGCCCAAGGTGGAAACCAGAAAGGACAAATCTATTGAAGAGGCCCCAGCATCTCAAAAGTTTACGGTTATTTTGAATCTGTGCTCAAATAGAATTAGGACCAAAAAACTGCAAAAGGTGTTTGCATGTTGTTGTGTGACTCACTTAGACCCAAAGACTCTTCTTGTATGTTAATTTCATTTACTCTCCTAATTTTCCTGGGCAAGGAGGGAAAGTGAAGTGATAGAAGAGGATGTATTGGCTTCAGAGGAGAAAAACAACTTCTCCAATAGTTATATGAAGCCAACAGTGTCATAAGATGCCTCACATAGAATATCAACTAAGATAATTTCTATACTGGTTCAGTTTTTCATCCAATATGGAACCAAAGAAATGCTTTTGTAATTTCATCTGTCAAAGGTGAAACCGCTAACAGTGAATGCAATTGTAACTTAAGAAACCGAACATTGAATTTTTTTTCAGTGATAATAAAAACACAAATTTTAGTGGAACACAGTGTTATAGAACAAATAATTTTCTGACTAAATTAAGATGTTTGTAGACTAGGAATGTTCTTGGAGTTCATTGGATGCATGCATAATTAATAACTGTTTCCAAACAAGCTGTTTTTTTTAAAGTACCAATTGAATTGGAAGATGTAGTTGCAAAAGTTAAGTAATTTTATATTAGCTCAAAAGACTGAACTGAAAAAATTTTGTGACAGAACTGATTTTATACAAAATAATATTTTTAGCATAACGCTATACACTTTCTTTAATCGTTATTGATTAGATTTTAGGAGTCTTCAAACTTTTAAAGAAGTACTTTGTGAATCAACCTAAGTATCCTTAAATGCTGTTGACCTTCTGTCTAAATAAATCCTCCAAGTTTGAGTTCATTTTGTACGAAACCAGCTGGGAATATTTAATCAAATTAAATGAATGATTCTCCCTGACATTGGTTTTTGAATCTTTTAGAGAATTGCAATTATTGAGAACAAAGTCTGTAATCAGGAAGACCCTGAGTTTTATCTCTTCAAAAGCAAGAGAGGAGTTGAAAAAAAATTAAATAATGAGAGATTAATGGTGTATAGTGTTTAATATTCCAATTTGATAAGAATGTTTTGAAATATTTCAGTTTACATGAAGAGTCTTGTGATAATGCTTATGTGGCAAATGAATAAATTTATATTCTGCACCACAGTGGAATATAGTTAAGTAGATCTGTGATTTTAAGCATCTAAAATCGGAGACAATTTATTTGATGTATTTTGTCAAGGAAAACTAGTCTGAGACAAAAATAAAGTATTTGAAAATATTTGAAGTGAAATATTTACTCATTTCAATTTGAGAAATAATTAAAATTGACAATAGCTTCAATTTCACTAAATTTTTTCTCCAATTTTACTAGATATCTCAGTCCTGGGAGGCAGAATGTTTCCTTAATTAAAAAATTGTGGTCTAAAAAGAAGGGTTGATTGAAAGAGTCAATGGTTTCAAATGTATTAATAACATTCAATTCTGAAAAAAAGTTACAGGTGATTTTAAGGAGAAAACTAACATGATAAGATGATGTTGAAAAACCTGCTTCTTTAGAAAAACCTATGATACAATATTAGAGGGTGGAATATGTAAGAATCTGATTAAAACATGTTAATCTACATTAATTTTTAATGCTCAGATTATCAATACAAAGATTATTTATTTGATATACACAAATATTTATTATAAGTTTAAAAATAATTCTATTTTTTAAAATTATTTTTTGAATAGAATAATTTTATAGGACCATCAATAAGACAAAATCAATTTGTTAGTCAATACATAAATATTATAAAAATTATATATTTTAAATAATTTTTTCCATTCTGTTTTACTCTCAAAAGTGTCCCAGTTTGTAAGGTACATTATATGCTCACCTTTGTCACTTGGCACTATTACTTGCCATTAGCAGGTTTTACAAATAACCTGGTGTCCTGGGCTGGGGCCATAGCTCAGTTGGTAGAGTTCTTGTCTTGCATACACAAGGCCTTGGGTTTAATCCCCAGCACCACACACACACAAGAAAACAACAAAACATAAAAAATCCTGGTGTCCTGCCAGAAGGATGATGTGCTTCCCCACTCTTCTTCTTTTTTAAAAAATTTGTTCTAATTAGTTATACATGACAGTTGAATGCATTTTGACACATTTTACATAAACGGAGTATAACTTTTCCTTCATCTGATTGTACACGATGTAGTTACGCAGGTCATGTAATCATGTATGCACATAGAGTAATAATGTCCAGTTCCTTCTACTATTATTCCTACCCCATGCACCTTCCTCTCCCTTCACTCCCCTCTAAGTCCAAAATACCTTTACTTTCCCTCTTTTATTGTGAATTAGCATCCACATATCAAAGAAAACATTCGGCCTTTAATTTGTTTGGATTGGCTTATTTTGCTTAGCATAATATTCTCTAGTTCCATCTATTTACCTGCAAATGCCATAATTTCATTCTTCTTTAAGGCTGAGTGGTATCCATTGGGCATATATACCACAGTTTCTTTATCCATTCATATGTTGAAGGACACCTAGGTTGGCTCCATAGTTTAGCTATTGTCAATTGAGCTTCTGCAAACATTGATGCGGCTGCATTTGTGTAGTATGCTGATTTTTAAGTCCTTTGTGTATAAACCTATGAGTGGGATATCTGGGTCAAATGGTGGTTCCACTCCAAGTTTTCCGAGGAATCTCCATACTGCTTTCCACAGTGCTTGTACCAATTTGCAGTCCCACCAGCAATGTATGAGTATACATTTTCCCCTACATCTTTGCCAGCATTTATTGTTGCTTGTATTCTTGATAATCACCATTCTGATTGGAGTGAGATTCTACTCTTTTTCTAATAAGCCATGGCCATGTGACTTACTTTGGCCAATGAAAGATGAGCAAAAGTGACATCTAAGAGCCAGTGTCTGACCTGCCCTCTTTCTTCCACACTAGGGATCATGGAAGCTTTGGTCAGGTGGTAAACCTGAACAGTAGTACTTGGAACACAGCTCCCAGTGATGCTGTCTAAGAGATAAAAAATGATCTTTGGACTATTAAGCCACTGAGATTTCAGGACTATTTATTACTGCTTCAAAACTTAATCTATCCTAATTGATAAAGCCATTTCACAAGTCAATCTATTAATTAATTAATTAGTTTAGATCTCAGTTTGTTCCAAAAGAATCCGAGGCAGCTTATAAACAGCAGGATAAAATAAAAAGATAGAGGATTGGTCAAAGGCAAAATAGGAGTATGAATATAAAATACCACCAGAGGGGAGTTTCGTCCTGGAAATGCATTCTAGGTATTTCCTAGGGTCTGTGTATTTTCAGGTGAACATACAGTCAGTCTATCATCTCAGCAGCCAAAGTGAGATGGCAAGTTGACCAGGAGTGGTGCTCAGGAGATCATAACAAACAGGATGCTTGGGAAAAACCATAGGCCAAATGGGACACGGTATCAAGTACTAGGCAATTTTCCTTCAATGAATAAAACGGAGTGCTTCACGAGGCTCTTATACCAATTCCCAATGAGAAAAGTGTACACAGGGCCATGTTTTATTCAGGAAAAATTAATGGAAGGTGATGGTCTAATATGGTCTGGATGATCTGGTCTAATTCAGCACGAGCCTCAGAAAATCTGAATAATTACATAGCTCTCAGTCAGTCCTTTCAGATATTTTGTATGTTTGAATGTATCTATCTATCTATCTATCTATCTAGCTAGCTAGCTAGCTATCATCATTATCATCATCATCATCATTATCATCTATCATCTCTGTTTTCATGATGGGGGCTCTTTTAATGAAATTTGTTTTGTTGTATTTTCTGCAAAGTTCCTGGAGCAAAATCAAACCTGGTTCCTACCCCCACCAGATGCTTTGCCTCCAACAATAGAACAAGACATAAACACCACAGCACAGAATGAATTAAATGCAGAAAGACCTGTCCACAGAGCATGCCTTGGGAGCCCTGGGAAAGGGCAGCAGCTCTCCTGGGGGATAACGATGTCTTTCACTGGGAGAATCACGATGGGCCCCAGTGGTCTGAGCTGTGGCCATTGCTTGGGGGGCTCTGACTGCTTGGCATCACAGTTTCTGAACAGCTTCATATCCAGGAACTATCTAAAAGACCCAAGGGATGAGTGTGCTGTGTTGAATAAGCCACCATGTCAGTTAAACCAGCTGTGCTGAGGTGGCCATAGTGCTCTGAGTGAGCTCAGGGGAAAGGACCTCAGCCAGGGCTGGAAGAAGCCTGTGAACCAATGACCCAAAGATTGGAATGTTTGCAAGAGTCTATTTTTGTTTCAGATAAAACCAGAAACAATGAGCCACTTGAGGAGCCAACCTCCTGGAGATTGATGGTGATGGAGCTAGTGGCAGCCACTGGGGAAATATGTGTGGCTTTGAGCTCACCATGATGTTTTGCTGCAAGGCAGAGGCCATCCAGTGGGGAATAGCAAGGGAAATCCAGCTCAGGGTCCAGAGGCCAGGGCCCCTCCCACAAGGCGCCTGTCAGCGTCTCCATCCCTCTGCCTAATCTGCTCCTCCTTCCCTGAGCTCTACCTGCTGGTGTCTGGTGCTGTGCTTGGCTAATAGAGGGGACAGGAGAAGACATAGGCCCTGTTCTCACAGGCAGAACACCATCAGGGGGAATACCAGACCCCTGCCAGAAGTGATCTGAATTCATATTCCTGGGATTTCCTGTTAATCCACCATCAGTGGAAAGGAGTGTTCTCCCTTGAGAAGTGTTTTCTGGGTCAATCTAAGAGCTCTATTTGGGGCTTAGTTTATGCTGGTGTGGGATGTGGCTGGAGACTGAGAGGGAGCACCTCTCCAGCCAAGGGGTCTGGCATGTCAGGCTCAGGTGAGAGGGAGCCCCCTAATCCTGGAGGTATAAACAAGGCACCACTGAATGCCTAGAGGACTGTCAATCCTGCACCATCTCCCCTCCATGTGCCATGGAGCAGGCACTTAGGGACCGTGGGGCATCACCCAGCTGATAAGAGAAAGAGCAGATTCTCAGGTCAAAGAGAGGCAATGCTCCTTCCTTCCATCCTCAGAGTCCAGCCATTGGATTTTGGGGAGAGGGTCTTTCACCCTTTGGCCATTCTCTAACCAAACTCCCTTTGCTTCTCTCCCTTCTAGCCTTGGGGGTTCTCGGTCCTACACCCATGACCTGCTAAAAATCCCTCAAACCTGGGGGTTTCTGAGCTCCAGTGAGGAGGTCCAGACTTTGCTGGGGATGTCTGCCTTCCTGGCTATGAGTACCAGGTCCATCCCTATGTGAGAAGGACCCTGCTGGCTCCAATGTCCCTGGTTGATGGCACACTGCTGTGTGTTTAACGCTCATGCTCTCCACCCTGAATCTGTCTGGGAACTGGGACGTGAGGAGACTCGGCTTGCAGTGGGACCTGCTGGCACCGTTCACAGTGTCTGGGGAAGCATGTCATTGACTTGGCAGGCCCCTTGGTGGATGTGGCATGGCATGGTCCATTTCTGACTGCAAGGCTATGATTTGGAAGTTGGCTGTGTTGAGTTTGCAGGGTTTTCAGACCGACATGCAGGAAGGGATCAGCCAGCTGCTAGCCTCAGACCTGGGCCAGGGTGAGGAGCAAGAACACACACCCTGCAGGATGCAGACCCTGACTTCGAGGTGCTTTTATCATACCTGTTGCTTCCCTCACGAGAAAGGAGGACCACAGAGGTTTCTTCAAGGCACTCCTTGTACCAACTTGGTACTAAGTGAGATTGGCACCCTTTCATCTTTAAATGGTCTCTTACTGCCTCATCTCCCATGAAGAAACTGCCAGGCCTGACTTGAAACTCTGTTTTGTAGGTTCAAATATTTATTTTGTAGGTTCAAATATTTCAAAGATGTTTTGAAAGAAGGAGGACCCTGTCAAGAGAGGGGCTGGGATCAGCCACTGTGCTGGGAAACCTTGTGGCTCCTGCAAGGATCATGTATTCTTTCATTCCACCAGTGTTTACTGAGCCATCTCTGCGAGCTTTGGGCCGGACAGCAGGCTGCAAAGATGAACCAGAAGTGATTCTGCCTCAGAGGCTGCCGAGTCAAGTAGGTGAGATCAAATCCTAACACCCAGGAGGCGTGGGCATGCTCCCAGGGTGGAAGGCTACATCCTGATGCTGTTCGGCTGGTTGGCACTTAGGAAGGGCTCCTGCTAGGAGGAGTTACAATGGCTATTTTTATGGACCAACTTGACTAGGCCACAGTGACCAGACCTTTGATCAAAGATTATTCGAGGTGCTTCTACAAAGGTCCTTCTTTTTTTTTTTCTTTAAAGATGTGATTAACATTTAAATCAATAGGCTTGGACTAAAGCAGATTATTCTTGATATTGTAGATGGGCCTCATTCAGTCAGCTGGAGGCCCTAAGACTGACCTACCTGAAGCAAGAAGGAATTCTGCCACAGATGGCCTGTGGACTCAAACTGGAACTCATCTCCTGCCCCTGCTGTTGACCTACTCTGAAGATTTTGGATTGACCAAACCTCCACAGTTGCACATATAACGTATCAACATGCACATATACACGCACACACTCTGTTGATTGTGTTTCTTTGGAGAACTCATACACGCGTCAATGGCTGAGGATATCTTAGGGGATATCTGTTCACATGGGGTACACACGAGCCAAGAAACTTCTGGAGTGTCAGTTTCCAATAGATGTATTTGGGTTTTATGAGGGAATAACGGAGGACTATTTTTCAGAGATTGATAGAATGTGGTTGGTCGGAGATGAAAGCTTTTCCACATTGGAAGAAAGGTTGACAGGGCTTTGTGCACCTGAAGACGCTCCTGGAAATCCCAGAACCCTGACAAGCCACTTGAGGGTTCTACCGAGAAAAACTAAGACAAAATCCAAAGTCAAAAGAGCAAGTGACAAAGAATACCACTCAAAGATTTCGGAAGCCTCACCTTCCTAATCCTGAGACCAAAAACCCCGAGAGCCGAGTTGACTCAGTTTTGGTGTTTGCTTTTCTAAAGTACACAACACTATCATTTTAGGTATGTAATGCTAAAGCAGCTTAGAATTTTTACTCAAATTCCTAATTTTCCAGTATAAAAATCATTTTAGAAAATGGAAAGTGCATTTGTCTTTCGCTCCATAGAGCCTATGTAGAGGTGAGGTTCTGTAGTGACCTCTGGGCATTAACTGCTGTGACCATCCTTTAAGGTCCCCTAAAGCTAATTTAGTTCTTCCCTGCTCTTATTCCTTTCAGTCCTTCTTGCAGTTTTACAAACATCTACATTTTTATTTATTTAGAATTTTTTTTATAATTATTAATGAGTACTAATTGGACAAATGGATGGGGTTCCACTGTGACATTTCCATACATGTGGTATACTGTGCCTTGACCATGTCTACCCTCCCCTCAGCACTTTCTGTCCCCCTGTCTCTTCCCATCCTCCTGGTCCTTTCCTCTTCTCTAACAGTCTTGTATTTCCAGGTCATCCCCTTTTCCCCCCCACATATGAGAGAAAACATCTAATACTTGTATTTCTGAGTCTGGCTTATTTCACTTCACCTGAATGAACATCTACATTTCAGTATGAGATGACTTCCAGCTTGGTGCGCCTAGAACAGTCCACATTACCCGTCTAGCCTCTCAGGGATTCAGCACTTGACAGCACGTGCTATGTGCTTCCAGAAAATAACATTTGAAGATGGGATGGTTTTCTGTGCAGTTTGGATTTGGAGCTAGTGATGATGGGCTTCCTTGTCAGTAGAAAATGGAACACTGACAATATGTGGGCTACAGTGGCAAACAGTTTTTGAAAAGTTACCTGAAATAAAGAACCGGCAGAGGTCATGACTTTTGGCAGATTGAATGGCTACTGCTGTGGGATGTCGTGGTGAATGTGCAGAGTGTGAGGACTGCAAGGTTGTGTGTGTGTGTGTGTGTGTGTGTGTGTCTGTGGCGGGACACTAGATACTTCCAATTGCACTAAAAATGAGAGAATGGATTCATCTTAGGGTACAGGTCATGGTTAGAGAATCAGAGTGCCTCTGTAACAGCCTTAGGATTTATGTGTCAAAAAGTTTGGTGATGAAGTCCTAAGTCATAGCACAGAGTAATTCACGGCTGTACCAGGTCTTGTGTGAAAGTGAGGACATTGTTTCAGAAAGAGGGAGATGCTGAGAATTAGAGCTGGGACATATGGGCAGGTTCAGCTGAATTCCCCAATCTCTCCATCCTACTTCCTTTTGAAGCAGTGCTCTCCATCACTCATTCTCCAAGGGAGCTCCCTCTTACTTGAGTGAGAACCTCCTAAGAAGATGCCAGATCTCAAGACATGTTCTCCCTGCTCCTTATTGCCCCTAATTCCCTCCAGATCCATAACTAAGTCAGATCCCAAGCATGCCAAAGAGGGATGAGAACAAAGCACAACCCTGAAGGAAAAAGAGAAAAGTGTATGTGCCCGAAGGAGCTGGAGAAGGAAGCTCTGTCATATTGGATTGGGCCAAATCCATCAAGGTGTATGGAGACTCCTGACCGAGGCAGTGAGCTTGAGCAGTTGGAGCGACACCAGCAATTTTCTTTCTTTTTGACTTAAACCTGGATCCAGTGGTAGCTTGCACTAAATGAGATGGAATTGTCAGGATTTCCTTGAAGTTCTGCAGACAAGGATTCAAAGGCTTAAAAGGATAGAAGTTGGAATGGATTTCTCTCTCTCTCTCTCTCTTCCTCTCTCTCACATGGTTGATCCTTGTGATATACCACTGGTTTTTACTTATGCCTTTTAGAGAGGAAAAATGACTTGTCCAAATCTCCAAGCTGGTGAGAGGTCTCTTTTCTTTTTCAGGGTGACATCCTGATGGGAGATGGCTTGTGTAGTTGACTGGCGTGTGACAGTGTCTAATACAAGGTTCTATACCTCGTTCTGGGCATAACTGGGGGAGGCAATAAAGAGTAACTTCGAAAATGAGTGAGCAGTTTCATTCCTCTTTTGTCCTCCAGAGGGAGCCATGGCCATCGGATGGCTAGTCCCAGACCCTTGACCTTGTGGCCAGAGGCCTGACTAATCAGTATCTGCCAGAGGGTGAGGAAGGGAGTTTGTGGGCCTTAGAGGAGGTCTGGTAATCGATCCTTCAGGTTCCAATTCTTGAGCCCTGAAGCCTGAGGAGACACAAGGTCAGGTGTGGAGAAAGTGAGAAAGTGGGAGGCAGAGAGAAGCCAGGAACAGGTGCTCTGGTCTTTAGGCCATGGTCATGACCCCCGTTCAGCATGGAGTTTCAGGATAATGAAAAAGAAAGAGAGAGAGAGAGAGAGAGAGAGAGAGAGAGAGAGAGAGAGAGAGAGAGAGAGAATGTCTATCTAGGTTGCAAGGTTGCAGCATGTGGGTGTAGCGTGGGGGTCACTGTTGAGACTGTTTCTTCTGGGTTAGGGCAGAGACAAAGCAAACATTCTCCCCATTTCCTCTAGTATAAAGTGGGGCATATAATCATTTCACAATGTTACAGGATTTTTAGTTACATAATGACTAAAAGCAGATAAAGATCCAGCCAGAGAACAGCAAATCATGGACACGATGCTCATAAAAGCCCTTAGCCAGTCTCAGGGATTGGCTGCCAACCTGCTCTGGGGCGATAGGGGTGGACAGAGCCAGGCATGAGGAGCCTCCAAGAGCCCAGAGGAGGAGGCGGTGTGGGGGAAACAGCAAGGAAGGCCAGCCCTGGCCGCCAAGAACAGCAGGTTGCAATGCTTAATATCCATGTTCATGCCAGTGTGCTTAGGAACTGTTGTTATTTTTATGAGAAAAATGCAGAAAGGCTAATCTGTCTATTTATGTCTGTCTGGAAACATGTAATTACTGAAGGGCTGCTCTGGAGCCAGGAGCCAGTTGTGGCTGTTCCTCTCCCAGGATGTCACTGGGAGGCTAGGCCTGATGGCCCAGCTCAGCTCCATCCAGGAGCCTGCCAACGGCTTTGAACACCAGTGGGACAGACAGACAGGCACAGAGAAGTGTCCTTGGGAAAACAAAAATCACTGGGTCAAATACTTTTCTTCATTTTTAGCCTTTTGACAGGTGGTAATTTTAGGATATTTTCATTGAATAGAGGTCTGCTGTGAAATGCGGAGCTAATCATCCATCCACCCTCCATCCACCCTCCATCCCTCCACCCTCCATCCATCCCTCCATCCCTCCCTCCTCTGCTCTCCACTCTTCCACCCTTCAACTAGTCTTCCACCCATTGATCAAGCATGTTGTGCCAGGCACTTTTCTAGACAGAGATAATAGTAAATAAGGCAGGATCTTTCTCTTGGGAGACTGAAGGTGTGTGGGGTGGTGGAAAGCTCATCATGAAGCGGGAATGTGCTGCAGGGCCTACAATGGACTTTTCCTGGCCCAAGGAGCAAAGGAGGAATGGGGAATTCAGAAAAAGCTTCAGAGAGCAGGTACTTTTGCCAGATAGGTCTAGATAAGTCCTGTCACTTCTCCAGGACCCCCAAAGGATGCCCCATGTGGCCCTATCTTCTCTATTCTAATGGAAGTCCACTCTTTGCCAGGTTTGGGTTGGGGTGCCGTGGCAAGGGAAATGTTCCACCTGTCGTTAGGTAGTGTGTTAGCTCTTCATCACTGTGACCAAAATATCCAACAAGAACATTTTAGAGAAGGAAAGATTTATTTTGGCCACCACAGCTCACTCCACCTGCCTGACAGCAAATCTACTCCAGTGTCTCCTGACCTGGGCCTCCGTCCTGCAAGGTCTCCATGCCAGTGCAGCAAGAGCACTCCCATGGCCACTCCAGTCACTGTGAATCTGGGGGTGATGCCATGTGCCATCTGCAGTCTGGTAACACTCAGCCAGCCTGGGGATCAGGCTGTGGTTAGCTGGAAGGAGCCAGGACGAGGGCTGGTGGTTGCAGCCCAGCTGGCTCTAGCTGAGAGCCAACTGGCCTCCTTAGCCAATGCCTGTCCCCCCACTCACGGAAGCACAAGTCCCATGCTACCAAGAAGCTAGCTTAGTCCATTAAGAGACCCCACAGAATCATGAGTCTTACTTCCAATAGCTCAAAGAGTGATGTAAAAAAGCAATTCCTTTAAAACTCGGAGAAAGACCATAGATCAGAAATCTCTAGAAGGAATGAGGCAGGGTTTACATGGCCTTGCCAGGCCCAGCTTCCCATAACTATTGATTCTCTCAAGGAGGTGCAGAATCTCAGGACGAGGGTGAAAGGAGGCGGCTGACATGCCTGCTACTGTCTTTCTCCAATCAATCAGCCCAGGCTGGCTTGGAACCCAAGTGTCCCCAGCCTTAATACCCAGGATTCTGCACTGAGAAGGGCCTCCTCCCAGATCACTGAGCCCCCAGGAGGAAATACCTGTATCTCAAGGAAGCCTAAAGGATAAGAGGGGACAGAGCATCCTAAGCAAACTGACCAACCTGGTCAACAGGAGGATGGAATCTGTGGGGCCTACCAGGGGACAGCATGGCATGGCCCAGTGCAGGACCAGGGGGAGCAGCAGGAGTGGACATGGGAATAGAAGCTCAGGGCCAGGCCACCAAGATTACCTGTTATGGTTTGGATTTGGAATGTTCCCCGAAAGCTCATGTGTCAAAAGCATGGACCCAGTGCAACAGGTTAGAGGTGGAGCTTTTTGACAATGATTAGGCTGTGACAGTTCTGACCTCGTCAGTAGATTAATCTGTTTGATAGTGGAATGGACTCGTGGGAGTGGGACCTACTTGGGAGATGCAGGTCATGGGGGAATGCCTTGGTAGGGTTCAACTTCTTCATGACCCTTCCCCCCACCCTTTCTCTCTGCTTCCTGGTTGCCATGAGCTGACAAGTTTTTCTTTGCCACACCCTTCTGCTGTGATGCTCTGCCACCTCAGTCCTAGAGCGACAGAGCCAGCTGGCACTGTCAGGCAGGTGGAGTGAGCCGTGGTGAGGGCCACCTGGGCCTCCGCCCTTCTCTCTGTAAAGTGACTAGGCTGAGCTCAGGCTCCCCAGGGCTCTTTCCAGTGCTGTCACTATTGGGCTACAGGCTTCTGAGAGGTGGCCTGTCGGCATGGTAGCACCCAGGCTGATAAAGAGAGGGAGATGAGGAATGAGTGATAAGAAGGGCTCAGCTGTTAACCTATTTGTTCAGCCCCCTGGGAGTGCCACAGGTTCAGGAACCGAAGAAATTAGGCTGCGCATTACACAGACAGGGATAAGGGAAACAATTTTTATTTTTTTAAACATTAGCAATCACGGACACCTTATGTTTCACCTTTTTGGGGTACCATCTGTCTTCCTTAGCAGAAGCTTGTTTACACATACCCCTCTGTCCAGTTCTGGGCTTGCTGTGCCTAGCAGGGCCAAGGTTCTGTACTGAGAAGGGTCAGACCTAGTTACTGTCCCTGGTCAGCTCGGGAACTCAGGTGTGGTGGGCTCAGAGTGTTAACAAGTCCAGCACCAGGAGGAGCCCCAGTGAGTGAATCAGGCTGAGAAGCTTCCTGGAGGAGGTGGTGAGGGGAGGATTTGGTCAGGTAATGGCAGAGTGGCTGAGGGAGGGAGGGAGCACAGTGAGCTTTCTCAGACTGGCACAGTAAGGAAAGGGCTGGGAATGCTTTGCTTTGAGGATCTGGGGCTGCTGAAGAGAAGTCCGTCTGGAAGCATGCTCTCATTGGCTGTCTCTTGCGTCTTGAGACAGGACTCCCTGCAGGTCACATGCTGGCCAGCCCCTGACAGCCTGGGTATTCACACCACACCAGGGCGGGGGCGGGGCAGTGAAACTCCCACCACAGGGAGAGGGAAGTGGAGACATGAAGTGGGCCTGGGTGGGTCAAAGTCACAGAGCATCAAGGTGCAGAGCATCAAGGTCCTTCTTGGTTCTTCAGTGGTGCTTCTGAGCCTCATCTCTCCTCCCCACTGTGCTTGGTCACCCCACATTTGGTTCCCAGGCCCCCCTCTCGCACACCTTGGGCCTGGTGCTGCTTCCCTCTCCTGGAGTGCCTTGCCTGCCCCCTGCCCAGGGCTCCCCTTCCTCCTGCTCCTGCATGCTGCTTCCAGGACCGCCTCCTCTGCTGGCACACAGCAATGCACTCCCACCTCTCCCTCCTGCCCGCCTGACAGCGCCCGGAGGGCAGCTGCTTCCTTGGACTGCAGACTGTGGGCAGTCCTACTCACCTCAGCATTCCCAGAAGGCACAGGTGCCCAGGAACATGCTGGTCAGGGAGGAAAGCAATTGCCCAGCCACAGTCCTTCGTGTCCCTGCTGTTGTGTCCTTCCAGCCTTGACCCTCCCTGGAGGACAAGAGACGGTGGTGACATTCTCAACTGGAGACTGATAGAGCCCCCACCATTTCCCTGAGGCCTGCTGGGGTCATCATGTGGGTCCTTGTAGGCCTGTGTGTGCACTGTCTACTTGTGCACTGCGTGTGCACTGGGTTTGGATGTGTGACCTGGGGTCCACAGACTTACACACAGTCGTACGCTTGCCCCTGGCTTGTGCATGCTGTGGTGGCCTGAATGGATGAGGTTTTTGTATGTGGAGCCATGTTTTCTGGGGGCCTGAGATTGAAGGCTGGGCTGGGCTGGAGGGGGTTGTTCAGCAGGTGGGGACAAGTGCTGGGAGGTGGAGTAGTCTGTGGGAGACCAGCCTTGACCATCTTGCTTTCTGGTCCATTGAATCTTTTAGGTTAATCATCCTTGTATTTATAGGTCAGATTTATTGAGCACCAACCATGGGCCAGACTCCACACTGGGGGGTTGCTTGCATTTATGTTTTAATCTTCACAATGGCCCCCTGGTGGAGACATACTGCTTTGCAGAAAAGGAAACTCAGTCTCAGAGTTACACATTAAGGACAGACCCTATCTGTCTGATGCTGAGCCTGACCCTGAGGTTTTTTTTTTTTTTTTTTTTTTTTTTTTTTTTTTTTTTTTTTTTGGTGCTGAGGGTCAAACCAGGGCAATACACTAGCTAGGCAAGTGCTCTACTACTGAACCACAGCCCCAGCCCCTGATTCTGAGCTTTTAACCATTCTGCACACCACCTCTCAGAGCAAGCCCTGTGGTGGCTGTGGCCCTAGCATCATGATGCCCTGAGCTTGGCATCTGCCCTGAAGCAGGAAGCTGAGGCTTGAGTGAGGCTAGGCTTTGCAGGCTTTCAGCTTCAGGAAGTGGGTGCATGGATGTCTGTGCTCCCTGACAGCTGGAGGTCTTGGAGGAGCCTGGGGGTGCAGTATGTGTGCATGTGTGCGCATGTGCACACTCTGGATGGAGGCAGGAAACTGGTCCTGCTGTGGATCTGTGACCTGCAGGTGGCAAAGAGCTCTCCCTTTGTTCAGCATTCCTGAGCTGGGCCTTCTGGATCAAGCTTTGGATTCTCTCTGCATGTGGATACTCACAAGCCCGGTGTTTTTGCTGCCCTGAGGACAATAATGATGACAGGCTGAGCTTCAAAATTTGAAATACTCCAAAATCTGGAACTTTTTGACCAATAAGATGATGTCATATTTGGAAAATTCCACACCTGATCTTGTGTAATGGGCCACAGTCAGAACAAAGGTGCATTAAAAATATCTCATAGAATTAGCTTCAGTCTATGTGTATAAGTGTACACAAAATGTAAATAAATTTCATATTTATATTTAGATAATTTCCCTAAGAGATCTCATTATGTATGTGTGTGTGTATAAATAGTACACATATATATGCATATATTATACACACACACACACACACATACACACTCACACACATACACAAATATTCCAAGATCTCACAACTGAAATCAGAACACTTCTGGTCCCAAGCATTTCAGATCAGGGATACCTAGCCTGTGTTATTATCAATGTTGTTGTAGTTGTTATTACTACTTGTAATACATTAGCTCCTGGACCCGAATCGGTCCCACTTTGGGGTTTTGGGTCCCAGGCTGCAGGAATGCCATTCTGGCAAGCTTCCTGAACCTCAGAGGCATGCCCACTGCCTTTACACTTTGAGATGAGGGGTAGGTATGTGTTGAGAACAAGGAGAGGCACCCACGAAAATGGCAGGCATGTGGCTTTCTGGTTCATGTTTTGATGCTTAAATCTGCCATTCTCTCCTCCCAGCTTGGGCATTCAATCTCTCAGGGCCTCAGTTTTCTCCCCTGGTCTGTGGGAATTCTTCTTCGAGGGGTCATTGCCAGGCTTAGATGATAGCACATGGTGTCATTCAGTGGTAACTTGTTATTGTTCTCATCTTCTGGAACAGTTTTCTGGGCTGCTTAGGGGAAACAGTTCATAGACATCAGGCCCCCTTCTTCCACGTGGCTCCTGGGTTTCTCCTCTTGGTGGGACATGTATGTGGTGGAATGTGGAAACATAGGACAGGACCAGTTCTGTCCAGGGGCCTGTATCTGATGCTTATTGCATGCAGAAGCAGGGTGCTTGCAAGGGGGTCACATGTCACACAGGCACCAGCAGGAGGCGGTGTTGAAGAGCCCACAGTTTTTCAGGGAGAGGTTAGAAGTAGCACACAGCTGGCCTGATAACTGTTGTGGTCTTGGGGGTTGTTATTAGTTATGCATTGTTTTTCCTTTAGAGAAGGAAAGACACGGAAGGTGCCAGAGCGCTGTCCTGGACAGGCAGATTTATGGCCTTCTCTTTTTTGTGTTTCCTCTCGTCCAGCCTCTGGGAGGAGCGTGAGGCCCGCTGAGCTGCCCACAGTTGGTGGGTTTGAAAAGGACAGAGGCAATCCTTTCAGCCCCAGGGCGGGTGCAGGGCAAGTGGTTTGGACCATCTTTCCCCCAAGATCTGTTGAAACGTCCCTGAGCTCAGCTGCTTGGCTCTCAGCACCAGTCATGGTGTTCTTGGTGACTCACTCACTCCGAACCTCCCCCTGGAAATTCTGGATAAAGTGGGTTCCAGGGCCATTTTCAATTTTATCTCCAGTGGTGAAACATTTGGTGTTTGTCTCACACTTCCCTCAAATTCAGGGCTCCCCAGTGGACACTGCCTTCTGCCAGTGGCTCCCAAGAACCTAAAGGCCAGGAGTTCTTGGTGGCCTGGTCTGTGACTTATGCCTTTCTGCATCCTGGCACTTAGCAGACTTATTGGGGCTTGTCCCTTATCATTGACATCTTTTCTACTCAACATCTCACTTGGGGTCACACAACCTGGGAGGAGAGGGTGAGCTGGGGCCAGCACTGAGTTTCTAGATTTGTCACCTATGGGGAGCCCACTTTCCTGACCTTTTCTTCTCCCTCACTCCTCTGACCCTGGCAGCTGAAGACCCCCTCACTGGCTCCTCAAGGCAGTGGGTCTGTGTGGCTCTCCTGATGGGACAAATCCTGGCTGTCCTTGCCTCGACTTCTCCATCAGCCGAGGACTCCTGAGCGCAGCACCCGGTCTGGATCGTCACCTCCCTTCCAGCCTCTTCCACTTCCGGACTCTTTTCCCCCCTCAGATCCCTTTTGCTAAAATAAAGCCCAAGGGAGAGGAGAAGGTAGAGCCTGAGGAACAGTTGGGAGGGCCGGGTCCTCATGAAGGGATGGGAGGGAGCTGCATGCTAGCCAGTCACTTTGACAGGTAGAAAGTTCTTTCTTCTACTAAGCAGATCTGACTACAGTAGTAATTGCCAGTAGCTCTGCTTCTTTCCTCTGAGGCTCTAAACAAATGTCTCTTGCTCTACCTAAACTGGAGTCTCAGGTCCTCTACTCCTGGGGAGGGCCAAAGGGAAGCCTCTTTCTTGGGGGTCTGGGAGGGATACAGCTTCTGCTTGCAGACTGCTTATAAGCCCGAACTTTATCATAGGACAGTGGCATTCAATCCCACCCCCACCCCCGGCCCACATCCCTGAAGGCTCAGAAGCAGCCTGGGCTTGCTGTTTCCTGAGTCCCCTCAGTGCAGGGTTTGAAGGGTGGGGAGCTGGCTCTTAGTCACTGGTTTCTAGCTTTCCATTGTATTTCTTAAATTCTCCCTCCTGAAGCTATGAAGTCATTTCTATAATGTCCTCATGCACTGGAGAACACCTAGGCTTGGGACATGGATGTGACTGATTCCAGGTCACAGAAGTGTCAGGTGGTGAAGCAAGGTCAGAGTTTTGCTCTCTGGATTCCCCACTGAGGGCTCATTATATCCTGCGCCCCACAGTGTTCTGAACCTGTGGTGGTCACCCAGCTTCTTGAGTGAGACTGGGGGCTCTTGAAGATGATCCTGAGAAAGGCAGGTTGTGCCCATACATCTACCAAGGGCAGATCCACCCATGGCTTCCCTGTCCCCAGAACTTCCTTCTTGACCCTCTCTTTGGTTTTGGGTTTCAGGTTTGCCTCTCCAAATGTCGCTTCAGCAACTGTCAAGGTCCAGAATCTCATAAGCTGTTTGAAAGTGCTGTAGGTCACGTGTGGCCAAATCCAGATGCCCCTACCCCATGGCCTAAATGCTTCAAATCTGTGTGGGTCAGGGCGACATCTCCTAATCTCTCCCACTCCGTGGGGAGGGCCGATCATAGCGGGTGACGGCTGAGGGCTGCTGCACTCCTGGGTCCCGGCTGTCTTAGGTCAGTCTGTCCTCCCTGAGCCCCTTTCCCCAGGCTGCTCCTGTTAATATGTTCCACTGCTTGTATCAAGCATCTGTCTTGCTAACGGTGTTGTTGGTAATTCATAGGAGTGGCTGTTATTTTTGGAGGCTGCAGCTGACGAAGAATGGCCTAACACCGGCTGCTTTTTTTCCCCTCTTTTCCCCCCTTTTCAACTTTCCTCGTATTATTGTAGAAATTACAGAAAAATGTTTGGCTCGTCAAGTTCAACAATATATATGGCTGATTCCCTGTCATTATGTTAATCCTAGAAAAATAAACCTTTTGGCATCTTGCAGATTTTCCCTGGGTGGAGGGGAACATGGGCTCCCCTGTGCATCATGAGCCGCTGAGTGTCTTTCTATGTAGCGCTGTGCCTAGGAAGATGGAGTGCACTTGATTGGTCTGGGTTAGTATTAAACGTTGTTGTGTCTTGGGCTGGGGTTGTGGCTCAGCGGTATAGCGCTTGCCTAACACATGAGAGGCCTGGGTTCGATCCTCAGCACCACATATAAATAAATAAAATAAAGGTGTTGTGTCTACATACAACTAAAAAATATTTTAAAAAATGTTGCTGTGTCTTGATTATGGTGGAGTGTCAGGATTGTGTCAAAGCTGTATGCAATCCTCAGAGACTGGCACACTGGGACAGCAGATGGCCTCAAAAACCCAGATTCAGAGCTTCCCAAGGGAACCCAGGCAGGGGCTGGGGATGAGGCTGGACTGTTCTGAGCAGCTAGAGAGGAAGCTGGCTTGCGGTGTCAGCCAAGATATGAGGACTGTGGGTGACGAGATCCCCAGGGGGTTCACCTGCTCTGGCAACATGGTAAAGTTGTTGGAACCTTGAGAGAGTCTTGAGTTCCTTCTTGTGAGATGAGCGGGGCCATGTGACTGTGCCCATCTGTGGATGAGAAAATAGAGACCCAGGAAGGAAGAATGGCTTGCCTAAAGCCCCAGAGTGACTTAGAGGTCAAGGGAAGGATGAAGCAGGACCCCATGACATCGAGGGCAGCCCTCCTCCCTCCTCACATGCTCTTCCACTGATCTGGGGTCTGGCCACTGAAAGCCCATAATGGGGTGTTTTGCTCCCTCTTCTCTACTCTTGCAGGGACCAGCAGCCATCTGGGTCCTGGAGCTCTTGATTTTCCAACAGGTTCGGTTCTCCACTTGCATAGACTCTGCCCACTAATGAACTGGTGTCTTCTTTAGATGACAGGTGCCCCCCACTGCCGAAGCCTGGGCCATCCCAGCTGCCTCTGGACGTGGTGGATCATGGCCTTTGAAGCCTGCAGCCCAGCCTCCCCCCAGTGTGCACTCCGGAAACATAACTCTCATTTCCTGGCTCCACGATTTGTCCCTTTGAAGGCAAAATTGCTGTTTTCCTCCTTACGAATCATCTGAACCGAAGCTGTATTTCAGTTTATTGACTTGGCTTGACCGTAAAACCACAGGTGGGGAAAACACAGCCTTTGCAGCTCAGGGCTCTCTCCTCTGGGAAAAAGGGGAAGGAAAACTGGCCTTTCCATGGCCACTGTCCTTCTGCCACGATGGAAGATATTTCCAGGTCTGAAAACTGACCCAGACTTTCCTTGGAGCCATTTGTAGCTGAGAAAATTGCAAGAGTTTCCTTCAATTGGTTGTAATGTTCCTTGGAATTTACAGTCCGGGATGCTCCCCAGGGTGCTCTTCTCTTGCAGGATCCCCACATGTGATCCCCACATTGCCCAGGGAGGAGGGCCAAGAGGAGGCGAGGATGGGCGCGTTGTTCCCCTTCTCCTTTATCTGTGGCTCTCTGAGGGTCAGCACTGTGTGTTCCCACGGCTCCAGGAGTTCTGGACTTGGCTTCCAGTTCAGTTGGTCACTCTCCAGCTTTTTGTTTCTGTGACAATGGGCAGAGATCATTCGCCGAGTTAGAAGGAAGCTTTGGGGACATTTACTTGTTTTTGATTTACCTCCATTATTTATCTATGAATTCATTCACTCTCTTCTTCCATCCCTTCTTTCCTTTTTTTCCTTCTATAAATCATCCATCCATCCATCCATCCATCCATTACTATTATTTGTAAGAGCTATTTCTGGCCAGTTGGCATGGAAACACACTAGTTCATAGAATATGTGTACTCAACAATATCTTATTACTTAAACAAATTCGAAATATATGACCTTAATTTTCTTATTTTTCAGGACTAATTTTTTTCCTGGAGCATAAATATATAAATCAGAAATGAATCGACTGTTTCTCTTTATCATTAAGAAGGGGAGGGGAGGGGAGGGGAGGGGGGATAGTAGAAGATAGGAAAGGCAGCAGAATACAACATACTCTAGTATGGCACTATGTAAAAAAGTGGATGTGTAACCGATGTGATTCTGCAATCTGTATACGGGGTAAAAATGGGAGTTCATAGTCCGCTTGAATCAAATGTATGAAATATGATATGTCAAGAGCTTTGTAATGTTTTGAACAACTAATAATAATAAAAAAAGAAGGCCATTTTGTCTTTTAGCGGAGCAGTTCATGCGGGTCTTGGCCAGGAATCATTTATATTTAGTTTTGCAGGTGTTTTTGTACTTCCTTCTAAATTCCCAGGGTGGCTGTGGGCCGTGACAACCACCGTGCTCTAAGGTCATCAGTGCCCATACGCACGGAGCGAGCTCCTATCAGAATGCTCGCCTCCGGCATCCGGAGTTGGCTCGCCCTGTACTGCCTCACTTGCCCACTTGCGGTGTCCACCGCCTGGAATGTGCTCATTCACGTTGTTCACACGCTGAGCCTCATTTTGGGTGTCCACCCCCTCCATGAAGCTTCCTGGGTTCTGCAGGCTGTGCTAGAGTCACCTGTGTGTTCTCACAGCTCCTGCCACCCTGCACCCTGTGATCTCTGAGTTCCTCAAGGGTAGGTCATGGGTCTTCTTTGTCTCTCCATCAAGAATGAGTCTGTAAGGACTAAATGGAAGTCATTTTTTTTTCAACAGAGAAGATAATGGATTTTGATAAGAAGTTTATACTTAAAACAATAAAACCAAAACCAAAACCAAAAACAACATCAAGCTGTAGGCAGCATGAAGCGCCCTGGTCAGGGTACCGAGTGTGACTTTGTTGCCAGGGAACTGAAGCTGTGGCAAGCAGGAACATGGGCACTTCTGAATTATATGTGATAATTTAAGTGAACAGCAAATACTTTAACAGCAGTGTCCAGGGGCTGGGGATGTGGCTCAAGTGGTAGCACGCTCACCTGGCATGCGTGCGGCCCGGGTTCGATCCTCAGCACCACATACAAACCAAGATGTTGTGTCCGCCGAGAACTAAAAAATAAATATTAAAAAATTCTCTCTCTCTCTCTCTTTCTCTCTCTTTAAAAAAACAAAACAGCAGTGTCCACAATTTCTAGACTATAGTAATGATAAAAACAAACAAACAAACAAACAAAACCAAAAAAACAAAAACAGAACAAAACAAAACAAAACAAAAGCCACAGAAGTGGCCCTTTGGTCACCCCATGCTTTCTTACACTCAAGTCAGTGCTTCTTCCCTAAATGACACTGGCAAGCTGGGTTCTGGCAGGAACACAGGAGGGAATAAAGGTGGAGGACTTAAAGGAGGAACTATTTCCAAACTGTGAGGAGGCCCAGGGCCGTGAGCGGGAGATGAGGTGACAAGCTGCAGTGGGAGCTGGGGTGTTGCTGAGTGAGCCACAGCTGGGTTGTCCCTGGGGGGCTCAGGAGAGGTGGCTTGAAAGGTGTCAGGGCTCCACTGGAGGGGCTGCCAGTAGGGAGGCTATCCCCTGATCTAACCCCACACCTCTGCTCAATGGAAGTGCTAGCACCTTCTATCAGCTAAACCTAACGGGAAGCCAAGGGGCAAGGGAGCTGGTTTATGCAGCCCCAGGTCAGCCTCTGGGCACAGGGTGGTGTGGAGGGGCGAGCAGAGCATCCAGGATGAGCTTTCTGCTCCCCGACAGTGCTCACCCAGCCACCTGCCCATTGACATGCCATCTACAAATGAGGAGGCTCACGTCCAAGGACCATCTGTGCCCCTGGATGGGCCCTGATGTTTAGGCCTTTGTCCCCAGGTGGGCGGGCTCCCGGAGGGAGAATGTTGTTGGGGAGTGAAGTCTGTACAGGCTGCAGAGGTGGTTGATTCCCAGGAGGCTTCATTGCCTTATCAGTGGGCAGTGTCCATGAGAACGACTCTTCTTCACCCTTGGCTTTCCCCAGCAGATACAGCCAGCTGGAGGATTTTGGCCCGAGGACTCGGGCAGTGTAGACATGGAGGAAGTAAGAACTTGGCCAAAGGACAGAGGCTGGGCATTTTGCTCCACCAAACGCCTGGGCATGCTCCGTCACCTGCAGTCAACTTCGGGGGATGAGCCGCTTCTCATGCTAAACGTAGAGCAGCTGTGTGGCTCAGGCACCGCACCTCAGCTTTGGGTCAAGACAGACCTGGACTGGACTCTTGGCTCCCATGCTGAACTCTGGGCAAGTTGCTAACCTCTCTGAGCTTCAGTTTCCACAACTTCAAAAAAGGAAATATAATTCTAACTTTGCAAACTATGGTAAGGGTTAGAGAAATACATGTGTAGTGCTTGCTCCAGCACCTGACACGTGGATCTACATTAAACATGAAATACTCCTTCAAGCGGATCTGCCAGCCAGCCCCGTGCATGCTTGACCCGTGGTGTCTCTGAAATGTGTTTGGTTTTAGCCTCCTCCATGTGGATGACCTGGGGAGAACCTCAGGCAGCTCAAGAGTTAAGACAACGTTCAGGCCCCCAAACGGGCTTGTTTTTAACTTTCCCACAAGACACTCTTACCAGGAAAAGTGGCGGAAAATTCGATGCTCAGTTTACAGTCCCAAGAACATGAAAAAGCTCTTCTGCCAGTTTTAAAAAAGAGATGGATGTTGTTTCTGGGAGAAGGAACGTCGTACAGTGGCTCAGGAGGAGACGGTGAGTCAGACGTGCTGAGAGCCGGGCCAGGCCGTCCCCTCAGTCCACCCCCTGTGAGTCAGCGCTGCCCATGGGGCCTGGCGGGCAGCAGGCCTGGTGGGCAGCAGGCCCAGTGGGCTATGGACCAGGTGGGTCTCCTGCTCAGGGAACTGCATCTGTGTTGTCCTCTCGTCCTGCCAGGGGACATTGGAGGAAGTGTTCCGATGTGGTATTTTCAGTGGTGACCAACTTGGGCAAGTGCCGATGTGGTTACCATCCCCCTCTTTTCACTACAGGGACCCACTTTTAGATCAGGGCCCCACCTCCCTGCCCGACTCTAATCACACTCTCTCTAGCCCACCCCCCACATTCTTTTCCTGATTTTAATCTTTGGGGATCTGAAGATGGTGGCCTTTGGTCTGGCAGAGCTGGGGTAGGGAGAATGTTGTGTTTTGGGGGCTTTGAATGTACCTGGAGATGTCCTTCCAGCTGTCCCACAGGGATCCAGTCCACAGGAAACCAGACACTTAAGTAATGGGAGGGAAAAAGCCTCTGTGGTTGACGAGACGTTGGGCAGCACTGGGAGGTGGGCTGAGCAGGCGCTTCAGGCCCTTTAGGGGATCTGGCTTCAGCGCGGCCTCCACCCCTTATTGGCTATATGGCTTGAATGTTGAGGTTGACCTCTCTGATCCTGTTGTTCCTCATCTGCAAAAAGAGGGAGGCAGTTGTTATCTCACGAGGTTTTGTAAGGCTCAATTAAACAGGATAGTTTACACACGTGAGCTACAAATCTTAAAAGTAAGTGTAGGATGTTATTACTACTAGATAAGGAAGAATCAGAAATGTAGTGAGTTGTCTGAAGTCACATTGCTGCTATGGGACCAAAGCATGGGTCTTTCCTTTCCGTGGTTCTGTAAGGTCTTGGTTTCTCCATCTGCAAGAGAGCGCGTCTTCATTTACAAAGTGTTTTAATTGGCTGGTCACTTTGCTCAGGCAGCAGGTCTTTTTGTGGGTTAACTGGGAATGTTGACCTCTCTGGGGGGCAGCCTCCAGAGAGTGTCTGATGCTGGGGTGGCCTCCATTCACCGCAGGGGGTGCTGTGGCTCTTGGAGGAGCTGGGTCCAGAGGTGGATTTCAGCTAAGTGCCCCTTTTCCCTTCTCCGTGCCCTGCAGCTGTGATTGCTGGTGGCTGTGTCTGGCTAAGGGCAAGTTTGGAGACTGTCCAGTGAAAACTCCCAGCATGGGCTGCTGGCCCCGAAGGCAGGCTGGGTCATTTTCTGATCATCAAATGGAAGCCTCTGGAAGGGCTGCTGGAACCCTGGGTCTGGCTGCTCCTGGAGGCGTGTGGCTGGGTGAAGAGGGGTCACGGCTTGTGCTCCTGGCCGGAGGTCCTACAGTCTCCAGAGCCCTGTGAGAGCATGTGGGCTCCCGTAAGCTGCAGGTGTCAGCTTGGGGAGGGTGCACCCCAGGAGAGGAGGGAGCTCCAGACCCCCTCTAGGTCTAAGTGACATGTGCCTTCTTCCCAGAATGGGGACACTCTTCTCTGCTTGGTCCTCGAGGTCACATTGCTGATACCCCTGGGTGTGTTTCCACCAGCTGCTCCTTGTTCCTGTTTCAGGCCTTGCTCTGCCCAGCCTCCCTTGGGCTGCCCTCCGCACTCCTCCCCAGCTTATATCTCATTTGGTAAAGGAGCCTGGGCTTTGGGATAGGAGAGTGCCTGCGTTCAGATACTACCTTTGACATTAAAAGTCTAGGAAGCCAGGGAACTTATCTGAATCTCAGTTTCCTTATCCAGAAAATGAGCTTCATCTTTCCTACCTTCTAGGGGTTTGGTAAGGATGAGATAATGCCTGTGTGGTGCCTAGCACATAGTAGGTGCACAGTAAACTGTGGCTGTCATTTTTATCATTCAAGGTCCAGCCTTAGCCTTGCATCTCCAAGAACCCCTCTGAGACTGGCCACACCAGCTCCCCTCTGTGACTACATTTTCTGTCTCAAGGCTTCAGGGCTCTGCTCTGGCCATACCCTGTTGCTCCAGGTCCTTAGCCACATGGCCCTCTGCCTCACATGTCCCTAGCAGCCTGCTTCCTCCTACTGCAGGGCCTGCTGTACTGTGTGGGACCCCTGGATTTTGTTGGAGTGTGGGAGTGACTTCAGTCTTGCTGGTTGGGCTGCTTCATGGGGCAGGAGAGTCCTACTCACGAGGCCCTGAATGTGCTATCAATTGAGTCCACCATGGAGCTGAGCTCCCAATAGTGTCCAGTCCATGGATCAATGAGCCCAGGGGCTCAGAGCAGGGGTACCACAGATCCCTTCTTCAGGCCCCTCAGAGGAAGAGAGAGGATGGAGTGCAGGAGTCTCCAGCCTTGCTCTCTGTCCCTGTTTCAGAGGGGAACTCCAAGGTTTGTACTGGGACTTTGAGGCTTTGTGTGACTGAAGAAAGAGACCCACTGACTCAGAGGCTGGAGAGGGAAGGGACTGGTCCACAGCAGCTGGTGGGGAGTTGGCATTGATCCAGGGCAGAACCCAGCTTAGATGTCACTCCTTAATTCTTCCAGTCCTCTCATAGTGGGAGTCCTTCTCTAGTAAATGGGTGGATGTCCCGATGAACACATGTATGGGTGGCTTCTAGGGGACATAGTCAAGCAGTCAGGTGTGTTAGGACAGAGAGATCAGGGCACGGTGTAGGGGCTTTCAGCCAGAGAAGTAAGGTGGCTGGATACGTGTTTCAGATATTTCAGTCTCATGGGGCAGGTAGGTCGTCACCTTGGGGAGGAAAGGGCTCTTTGGAACAGGGTTGGGGAGGATGCAGCCTAGATTGCTCCCTGCACTGTTTGGGTGCTGCGGGCTGGCCCTGCTGGGGTGGGACACCTAGCCAAGCCTGCCTGTGCTGACCATCGAGGAGAGATGCTGTCAGGACTCCAGGGAAACCTTGGCCTTTTTTCCAGAGGCAGGAGCACAGCCAAGGCCAACACTGTTACTGGCTGGGATCTTGGCCTTGCCACCTCCAAGCAACCGCCGGGAGGTCAGCCTTGCTCACAGGCTCCTGCCCTGCCCAGGATCGCAGCTTGGTCTGTGGGACCACTGCATTCCATGATGATACGGAGTGCCCTTTTGGTACCCGGGAGAGGTCTCAGTGACTCCAGAAACAGAGCTTAGCATGGGAGCATGAGGCCAAAGGCAGATTTACTTTTTACTCCTGATGGGCTGAAAGACCTGGAGGCCTAGCTCCTCACCTGCAAAACTCCCGCTGACCGGGGTTCATTGCAAAAGAAATGTATCGAGGCCGGCTCTACAGGAGTCCAAGCAGGGACTTTTATGGTGGGAAAGGAGTTCTCTGTCCCCCAAAAGCTCAGGGTCTGATGTGGCAGATTTAAAGAGAACAGAGGCTTCTATGGAGCAAGGCAGTTCTGCACTGCAACCTGTCAGAGAACGAGAGAAGCAGCTTTATAGAGCAGGTAGGCAGGAATTAAGACTTATCTGTTTCTGGTAGAGTAATCCTACTGGAAATCACCAAGAAATGATTGATTACGGTAGATGGGGGTCTTGGGGTTCAGGCAGAAGTCCACCGTGGGCCATGAAGTAGGAATTGGGTGACGTGTATGTGGGGTGAGATCTGGTTATGGATGCATTCAGGGCTACCTGATCCGCAGCTGCCATTTATAAGGTATCTAAACTTCCTGAGAGCTTACCAGGGATGAGCTGCGGCTTCCTGGCGTCCTTCAGGGCACTGCTGCTGTTTTACAGACAGGGAAGCTGGCACTCAATGAACTTGACCTGCCCTTGATGGCTCTTCTGCAGAACTTGGATTCTAACCTTGGTGGAATTGATCCAAAGAGTTTTCTTTACCATTCTGCCCAAAGTTCCTTGCAGCTTTACCATGATGCTTCTTTTCTTCTTGGTCCTGGCCAGGTTTCCAAGATGCCTTGCTTTGCTCTGCTTCACACCCACTCTGTTCCTGAATAGCATCTGTGACCCTTCCTCCAGGATTTGGTATGCACTGGAGTTAAAGGGACAGGTCCCGTGTTCTGCCTTGGCTGGATGTCGGGCTCCTACAGGGTGACTGGGCCCTGTGCTCCTCTGTTGTCTCTGATCCTCAACCCTTCCTCCCTCAGCTAGGCTGGACAGCATTCAGAGCCCCATAGATCATCATGCACGATTGGTTCAAGATGTCCTTTCTATTAGTCGTTTCTGGCGATTTCTGTATTTCCACCCTGACCAGGGACTGGGAACAGTGTGGATTCAGTTGGTGAGTGCTGAGTGAACAAAGGAAGGTAATTTGACTGTCTATAGTTGTGATGTCTGGAAGGATTTTTGTACCTGAAAACAGATAAGTCTTCTGCTGGCTTTCTGGACCATGAGTTCCATGCATACAGTTGGTCTCATATTTCCAGAACATCTAAGGACCCCTTGAGATACTTTTCTTCATTGGTGAAGTTTAATTATTGATTAATCAATGAACTCATTTAATGGTGAGCTATTGACACCTACTGTGTGACCATCCATCATCCTTTGTTGGGTCCAGTGGATATGTCCCGCCCCCTCGTGGGGCTTACATTCCAGTGAAGTTAAGACCCATTAGGATGCTCTGTGGATCCGTAAATATCTGCTGGCTGATTTATCCGTATATAATGTGTTAATTTAGAAAATATTTGACACTCCATTGTACTCATAACCTCTGAACTACTAGGTCCTTGCTCCATTTTAGAGAGAGTATTTACCCAAGTACTAAATCATTAAAACTCGGCAGGGAGACACTTCGCTCATGCAGAAATAGCAGACCCTCCCATAACATCTGTGATTCATACTACTTGCTTCATGTGAAGCAGGGAGTCCTGGGGAAGATTGCAAGATGGTTAGATTTGGCACCAATTGATGTGCATGTTAGGACTGAAACCTCAATACCGCAAGGCCACAGCAGAGGAAAGTCATTAGCATATTCATGAGTCCCTGGTCTTCTATTTATGGGTGTATTGTCAAAGCTAATGATTTTTCAGCTTTCATAAGACCGTCTAACTTATCAAAGGTTCCTGCTATAGAGGAAGAATGTGTGAGATCCAGACACATCCTCGTTATTCTGAGATACTCATGCCTTCAGAAATGGTAGGTGTTCTCAAAGTCAGTCCTCCATGCGTGGCCTGCTCTTCCGTTCTTCCTGTTTTGCACGATTCCTGGTGTTGGGTTCTTAACATAAACTATAAAAGCAGGATCTTGCTTTTCATGTGTAGCCTGGAAAAACTTCCTTCTGATGTAAAGTCATTATATTTTTAATTTAATTGTCCCCCTAGGCAGCTAACGGGGCATGAAGGCATCCAAGTTTCACCAGTTTCCTTGGCTTGCCCTGCTGGTAAGTGTGAGGTTGAGGCTGGGAGACTGTTTGGGCCATGATAGCCTTGAAGGATCTACACCTCTCTGAACATCATGATGTTTTCCACCTCTTGATTTGAGCTGTGAACTATTTCATGGGGCATTATATGTAACGATGGGGGCCCTTTTGTAAGAGAACAAAATCATCCTCTCTTCCTCCTCTCATTCCATTAGTTTGGTTCTGCCTGTGAATTGCACATGCCCACCCAGGTGCTGGGGAGATTGCTTAGAATGGGGTCTCAGCTCCCACCTCCAGGCTGTTGGCTTGAAGCATATCTGGCTTTCTTGCTCTTTCTCCAAGGAGGGCTACAACATTTTGCAGCTGATGTGTTTGGATTAAAAATGTTTGCAGGCCCAGAGGAACATTAGCAACTTTGGGGAATGTTTTTTGTTAAGACCAACAATAAAGCTGAATTATAGTTGTGTGACTAGAAGAGAGTGTGAAAATCAGTTTCCAAGGGTCCTGGAGATCCAGATCTTTCCATTTTGCTTTCTTTACAGCTGGAAACAAAAGCTTAGTTCCTAGTTAGAGAAACTATTGATGTTAATACAATTTGATGTGTATTGAGCGTCAGAACCAAGTAATAGATGAAGAAGAAATTTTGGGGGATTTTTGTGGAGAAGATGGTCAGGAGATGAACTTAACTTCCTGGAGGGGGCTTTGAAGGGGTATGGAGGATGAGTAAGAGCTCAGCATTTGGTGAAGGGGAATTGTTTTGAGGAAGGAAGGAAATTTCAGGCAGAAGGACAAAGAGGAAAGACCAAGTGGGGCGTGAGGCTGAGAGAGGTGGGTTGAGTTGATTTTGTGGAAAGACTTACTAATGAGTGGATATGGAATTCGTAATGGCAACTGAGGGCCTCTGGGATTTTGTGTGAGTCCAAATTTTTTGGCTACCTCTCAGCTGCTATTGCTATGTGATTTAGTTTTTTCTAGGTTGGGACCTGGAGTTCAAAGTGCACAGAGAACTTACAGGCTCAACCCCAAGGAGGCACCCCCTGGCTACTGGGATTGGGCCCACATGGTCCGTGAGTCAACCTGGGTCAAAGAGTTCCTACCGCAGCAGCATCTGCGTGCCGTTTTCCAGTGTGTGGGTAGGTGAGCTCCCAGTATGAGGTGGAATGTATGCAGGTATTGCCTTAGTAGTTTCCTAGGCTGTGTAGTGAGTGTGTCACACAGTGGTGGCTGCTAACTCCTTAGCCTGGGGGTCCGGAGGCAGGAGCTCAAGCTTCATTTCATGTTTTCCTAGTTTTGCTACATCTTGTTCCCACAACTGGCTCCCTCTGCCTTTCGGTGTGTCTTCTTTAGACTCTTTCTCTCCCATCAATTTTGGGCCAATGCAGGAAAGCAGCAGAAAGGCTGACAGGACAGACAGACAGATGTGCTGCCCTCTGCAGACTGGCAGGGCATGTCCCAGCATCAGAGCCCGAAGGATGTTTAGAGACCGCTGGATGGTCCTGGAGAAAGGGCCACCTCCTCCCCAGAGGACTGGTAAAGCTGACGCTGCTCTGAGTTCCAGCACCTTAGTGGGATTCTGGGAGTGCAGCTAAGCCACCAGGCTGCGGGTCCCTGCACTTGAGACCTATATGAACTCCGCAGCCATGTTGTTTGCATTCCCACGCCCACAGCAGTCTGATTACTAAGATAACCCCAAAGGGCAAGGTTTATCTTATGGATTCTGCGCGCATGTGTAGTGCCCCTGTCTGCCTTGCTGTGTGTGAGGAAGGTGGAGCTGTGGTATGGTACGATGTTCAAAGTGGTGCTGGTTCCAACCTGGATTTTGTTGAGTTGGCTAAAGCCTGAGGTGCATTTTGTTTAAATTGAAAACTGCTCATGGCACTATTTGTGTAAAAAATGTGCCTGGGTGAGATCTTTAGGTCTTAGCTTTCTTGGAATAGTCATGTGGGGGAAGCCAGCTCTTACTCCATGATACGGTCAACCGTGAAGTAGTGGGAAGACCAGTTGAGTGGGCAACCCGACGGCTGGGCTCTTGTCCCATGGCCACCCACTGTCTCAGTGACCTTAGATGTCTCTTCTTATCAACAGGTAACTGGATGAGATGAGGTAACTGGATTGGATGTTGCTCTAAGGTCCCTTCCAAGTGTGGAGTGTGACAACTCTTAACATTTCTTCCCCAGATAAATTTGGAAACAGGAGGAAGACATTTTTAAGGCACTCTGCGTGACTGGGGTCTGAGGTTTGGACGTGATGACCAGACAACCCTGGTGTCAAGCACACTGTCACTCGCCAGACCACACATTGGAAAATGTGTCCCTGTTGCTGGGTCTGGAAAATATCTACTGATGATCACATGGTGAAGAGGAAGTCTGGCCATTTGTCTTGGAGAGGAAGGGGGCTCTTCCAGCTTTCTCTGCTGCAAATGAAGTTGAGTAGAGAGAACTCTGTCTAATAAGTCCAACAAATAATTAAAAATTGCACTCTAGCTCTCTACAATTTAAGGGAGGAAGACAGGGGGCAAGAAGACAAAGAGAGGAGACTAAGGAAGAGGTGGCCAGGGAAGGAGAGCCGAAGGAACTGGAAGAGGATGCATGATCTCAGAGAATCACAGTTGTGAATCTGAACACTTTTTTCTTTTCTTGCGACTATATCCCTTCTTTGTGGACATCAACTTAAGAGCTGCAGTTTTTTTTTCTTGGAGCCACGCCTGACTTCTGTCAGCACGCACGATTTTGGATGGAGTGGGACCACTGTAAGTTTTGCACGAGACTGATATGCTCTCCAGTCTGGACAAGTAGCCATGGGCCAGAGAGCTGGATGAACATAGAAGCTGCTGTTGGCATTTCCCTCCAAAAGGTTTGGAAAGGGAGACATTAAGAAAGTCCCACTCTACTTTACAGCGGAGAAACTGGCAAATGCTACCTTGGCCAGGTGACCAAGTTCACATGCCTGGGATAAGTCATGTTGATGGCATGGGGCCGGATATGATATGAGGAGGAGGACATTTCGCGTCCGTGGTGTTTGTTTCTCCCAAATTTATAACCCCAGCCTCATCATGAGAAGAACACCAGACAAGTCCAAGTCGAGGCTTGCCCTACTAAATACCTGATAAGGATTTCTTCAAATTGTCAAAGTCGTGAACAACAAGGAAAATCTGAGAAACTCTTCAGAGAGCCAAGGAGCCTAAGGAGACATGTGGTAACCTCGGGTGAATCCTGGGACATTAGAAAAACTAGTCAAACCCAAAGAAAGTCCGGAGTTTAGCTAATAGAAACCAACCAATATTGGAAGCTTTGGCTTTGTCAAATACACTGGGGAAAAGCAAGATGTTCACAACAGGGGATGCTGGGTGAGCTCTGTACTACCTGTGCACCCTTCTGTCAATTTAAAATTATTGCAGAAATAGAAAGTTTATTAAAAATTGCAAAGCACAGCTCTGGATTCTGTGGCGAGTCTTGTGTCCCTGCTCGGTTGCTTTTGGCCAGTCGGGTTTGCGCTCATCTTTCTAGCCTCCTTCTCATCTTTTCCACTCTTTAAAGGATTTCCTTAGAAGTCCCCCTAGCAGCACTCCCTTATTTAGAGTGCCAAGGCAATTTGCTCTTGGAAACACTCAGCTTTATATTTCTTAGAAAACTGATGTAAAATGTCCTATTGGAAAGCTCTCATCCGCAAACCTCAGGATTAAATGGTTCACCAAACTGGTTTTGAGTGGGATGTCACTGAATCAGGAACAGAAACTTGAATTTGTCCTGGTAATTCTTGGTGGTCAGCTCTCTTCCCCTGATGGGAAGAGCAGGGAGCAGAGAGGCCAAGGGACAGACTTTCTAAAACAATCGGCAATTCCTTAGGCAGTGCACCCTCCAACAGATGCCTGAGAAGGAGCATAATCTCCTGGTAGGGTGGGTCAAGGTGTGGTAGCCCATGGAGAGGCGCTGGAGGACCTGAGTGTCGGGGGAGACTGGACAGGCCAGCTTGGTGCCTCTGCAGGTGTCCACACTGGCTGCCAGGGTCGCTCCTTGTCTAATGTTAGAGAGCCTTTGTAGCTAGGGTGACCCACTGCCCTAATGTGCTTGGGACTGAGAGCTTTCCTGGGTTATGTGACTTGGGTGCTGAAAATGGACCATTCCAGGCAAATTGGGATGGTCAGCCACTCTGGCTGCAGCAGGTATGACTTAAAGGGAGCCATCACTAATGGGCCTGGAGTGGTGTTTGTTATTAGCCATGACCTCCCTGGGGGCTTATTAATCAGTAGAAAAGAAGCTGAAAACCATGGTGGCCTGGGTCTCTTCATCCAAAGGAAGTCCTGGTGGAAATGTCTATAAACAAAAGACAGACTCTCAGATATGTCCCTCCTCCATCTGGTAGTGTCCATGAAATAAGGAGACCCCTTTAGCTAAGTGGCTCTTGCTCTCCAGGGAGGTTTTCTTATCTCACATGGAGGTCTCACTGGGCTCTGGCTACCAGAGGGGAGCATGCATCTGGGTTGTCCAGTACAGGGGCTTCATGGGTCTCATCTCATGAATGATCAAGCCTTTGTTCCTGAATCAACTGCCTGACAAAGACGGCACCAGGCATTGGGCCAGGGTTGGGTGGGGTCAGCTCTACAGGAGACCTGGAAAAGGAGAGGATGTGGCTCTATGTTGGCTGTGAGTCCAGGGGGAGCCTGGGAAGGGGCCGTTTTCTCTGCACCTCCCCAGCCTGGCTCTTCTCCCCAGGGTGATGTTCTCTTCTTGATTCTGTTCACTGACCCGCTGTGCTCCTAGGCACCAAGCTGAATTCTGGGTGTTCTCTTTTGTTTCTCTCCTTTGCCCTCCATTTCCTGGGTAGCTCCGACTTAGACTTATTGGTTCTCCCACTGCAAGATGTCTCTCTTATCTGTTTCTGCTGTTGACATCCTGGCTTGGATCCCATCAGGACCACCCTAAAGCCCCTTGCCTCCTCCTTGCACCTTCTTTATCCATCCTCTGCTTGTTCTGCCTTTCCCAGGACCTCCTTGGCCTCCCCTGCAGAGCAGGGATTCTCTGTTCCCATCTTCCAGACCAAGGCAGGCTTGGATTGCTCCTTGGCTCCACCGCCTCCTCTCACATTGACCTGTCGGCACAGGTGTTTGGACTGAGCTCACTGTTCCTTGTCAACGCTGCTTGTTTTCCTGCTAATCACATTTGCTCACCCTGATGCCTCCAGGAGGAGCTTTTCCTGGGGACATCTTCAGGATGCTCTCTCCCAGAGTCCCTGCAAGAAGTACAGCCCACCTGCTCTGGGCCCTTCCCCCAGCATGGCTGGCTGGACTTCCAGGCTGTTCCTTTGCCCATTGGGAATGCACTGCCCAAAGGGCAGGTCTTTCTGGAAGTAGGACAGTTCAACACCAGGCACCATCTTGGACATGGATTGGACCTCTCCTTAGGGCCAAGGATTACTGACAGAATCAGGGACATTGTCCTGCAGTAGTATTCCTCAGAGTCCTTAGGCTTTCTGGGTGCAGCCATATCGAATGTGGGTCTTGGTAATGGCCAGTCCCATTTGAGTGGCTGAGATGTGTCTTGTGCCCTGTCCAGGATTTTGTCTTTCCCTTATGAGGCCTGCCATGCGGGGACCCTGGGGGGCTGGTGCACTGGACAGTGAGGCCTGTGAGAAAGTCACACTTCTCTTCTGACCACCAGCCAAACCTGGAAGCCCACATTTGGGTTAGGAAGGCACAGGTGGGGCCGCTGTCTGCATGGGGGAGGCCGTGAGCTGGCTGCAGCTCAGTAGACAGACAGCAGACAATGGAATGTCTGCTCTGGGGGAGCTGTACCCCCAGGAGGAGCCCCAGCATCTTGGCAGAGTGAGATTGCAAGCTGGAAGTGACCTTAAGAAGCAGAAGACTTTGTTTATCCAGAAACAAGTCACTAACCAGAAACAAGCCCTTACATTTGATAGGAGCATTCTTTCCCATCTATGGTTGCAGGGAAATTTTAGTCCCATTTACCAGAGGAGGAGACTGAGGCTGGGAGGCTTGAGAGTCTGGATTTGTCCTTCCCAGGACATCCTGGAGTACGACAATGAGTGCCCTGGGGATTGGAGGTGGACTCTGACACTGGGAAGGTAGTCTTGCTGTTCTGGGAGGGGACTGAGTGTGAGCGGGAGGAAAAGGAGGAGGAGGAAGAGGGGGAGGGAGAGGAGGGGGAAGGGGGACCAGGGGGAGGAGCAGAGGTTGTCGCAGGGATGTTCTGAGATTTGAACAGCACAGTGCCATCAGAGCCAAGGACTGCTGTCCCTGGGGATCACCTGTATTTTCCTGCTCTCTGATGATTGTGGAGATTTCAGGTGCATTTACCGGGTACCTGCTGGTGCCAGGTATATCAGTTAGGGATCAGGTTTTGCGCTGTGGGGTCTCCCCGCTAGGGCTGACCTTGCTGTCACCTAAGCATGAGTTGGAGCAGCATCCGGCTAGGGCACGCGCTCTGGTCTGGTCAGGAAGGGATTGAGACGGCCTCTGCAGTCTGTGCACAGAGCTCAGAGACTCCAGACATTCCTGCTCACTGGGAACAAACCAGCCACCCAGGGATAAAGGGCAGATGATGACAAGAGAGAAAGCCAGATGTGCCCCAGGGGGCAGGAATAACAGTTCCTTCTCCTTGGAGACCAGGGACAAGTGGAAAGACATTAGCCTAAAACCCAAGGCCAGCTTTTTTTTTTTTGCTTATTGAAAATGATGAGCATGACTTTGTCCTTGGGAGGCACTCAGAGCTCAGGGAGTGCCAACTTATCCCTCCCAAGCAGAGAGGAACGCTCATTCTCGCTTTTCTGCTCCCCAAACTCTTATTCATGCTTCAAGGCCCACTCAACTATGTCCTTCTTGCAAAGCTTGATCTCACACTGCAGGTGGAATTAATCTCTTCCTTCTCTGGCATTTTCAAAAGTAATGCCTTGATTGTGAATTGTTATCTTGTATCCTAAGTGGGTCTTCAGGTATGTCCTCCAGTGAGGCCCTGTGAAGTCCAGAGCCAAGACGTTTTTTTAATCTCAGCGTCTCTGGGGTCTAGCTGGGCCTGGCATAGAGGAAGCACTCGGTGAAAGATGGGACCTTCCACAAAATCTAGAAACTGTAGGCATTGTCTTCCCTTTATCTGCGATGCCCAGGGCTGCCTTCCAGCTGGTAGCTACTCTGACCACCTCCTACTCCCTACCCAGAGCCCCAAACTCTGAATTGCCAATAGCCCTGGGCTCTGGCAAAGCCCCTTAACAGATGTCCTTGAGGGGTGGAGGGCATGTCCTGCTCGAGGCCCGGGACACCATCATGGTGCAGTGGTGGTTTCCCGGCCCTCAGCCCCACAAGCAGCGTTCCTAATTGTCCTCTGTGTGAACCTGGTGCAGTATTTTAGTGTGTCCTATAGAATAATATTGAGAGAACGAACAAATCAGTGGCAGAACCTTCTGAGATTTGCCTAATTGCAACTCAAATTGTTCCCATATTGGAAATTACATGGCTAAGATGCCTTTTGGGGAACTGAGTATTAGGAGCCCAGGAAGGTCAGCCAACAACGAGTCGCTGGGGTTTTTTCCTCCATGAACTCTTACCGAGACATTTTCCTGCAATGAGACATGGATAGGTTGACTCAAAACAGATTTCACAATCGCTTTATCCAATTTTGGACGGCTTAATTCGGCAATTCACATAAACCTCTTTAATCAGCCTCACATTTGGGGGTTGCTGTGGTCTCCGGCACTTTGACGGTTAGATGTCACTCAGCACAGCTCCCCTAAGTGGGGAGGCCACGGTCAGTCCCTGCGCAGCTTTGGGAGCTGGGACTGTGATTGGGACGCTAAGAGACTTTGGGTCACTGCAGGGCCCCGGTGATTCCTGTTCCCGGGCACGCAGATGCCTTGTGTCTGAGCCAGACTGTGTCCAGGGAGGATGAGAGAACCTGTTTATGTGTGTGAAAATTGTTGCAGTTTTGACCTTCTTATGAGGGACATTTAGGTCTTAGAATTTTTGACTCTGATGTTAAATAAAAATTGATTGGCTATATGCCTAGTTCAGTGCCCTGGGGGAAGAAGTAATCTCCTGTCCTTCCTCTTTTGAGCACTGGGGAACTGTATCCCTGGAATTAGATGGGGAAGTAAGTTCAGTTGGTGGCCTCTACATTGTCACCACTCAGGGTGAAGATGCAGAGTTTCCGCCAGGGACACTTCTGTGCAGCGCTTCAGCCTTTCTTTGCAGGGCCTTAGTTGTGGGTCATCTCAATGGCTACTCACACCCGTCCCATGAGGGGGTCTAGGAAAGAATAGCCTCTCACTCACGAGGATCAAACACCACTGCTCGGCTGAGGCCACGCCTGGTCTGAAGCAGGAAGTGTCGGTGCCAGGGCGAGTTGCATCATTGCATCTCAGCCACAAACCGCCACCAAGCTCAGATGGGCGTTCTCAGGGCTTTTCCCAATTACCCTCAATGTGGTCATTTTCTGTTCTCTGCCTGAAGACTCCCAGGCGTTTGTTTTGCTGGGGAGGCCGAGCGGCCTGACACAGACCAGGTGTATTCAGGACCCAGTGGGCAGAGAGCAGGGCCAGCCATGCCCCAGGGGCTCTGCATTTGTCATTTTATTTAGAGAACATCAGTCAGGCTGTAGCCTTCAGGAGAAAGGGCATCAGGGTCACCTACCTGGTGGGAGGGGTGTGTGTGGTGCACGAATGTGTGTGGTGTGGACGTGTGATACACATTTAGGTGTAGTGTGTCATGGGTACGGTTTACTTGGTGTTTATGTGTTCTGTGTTGTGTGTGCTAGTATGTAAGGTATACGGTGTGTGTATAGTGAGTATATTGCATGTTGTGTATAGTGCATACATGGTATGTGTTTGTGTGTAGTGCATGCATGGGGTATGCAGGGTATATATATATATGGTGTGTCTACGGTGTGTGTATAGTGAGTATATTGCATGTTGTGTATAGTGCATACATGGTATGTGTTTGTGTGTAGTGCATGCATGGGGTATGCAGGGTATATATATGTGTGTGTGTGTGTGTGTGTGTGTGTTCTATTCATGTGTGCATGCACAGTATGTGTATGGTATATGCGGAACATGTATTTGTAGGTAGTATGTTTATGGCATGTGGGGCTGTGTCTATTTGTAGTCTGTGTGTACTCACACAGTGTGGGAGTGTATGTGTTTGGCGTATGTGTTTGTATGTAGTGTGTTTGTGGTGTGTATAGATGTGTCTGAACAGTGCATATTGAGTGTGTGTTGTGTATGATGTGTGCATGTGGGGTTTGCACCGTGGCACTGTGTGTATTATGTGTGTGTGCACTGTATGTGTACGTGTGTGTAGTGTGTGGTCTGTTTGTGTGGACTGTGCATTTGGTGTGTGCAGTGTGTTTATCACTAGAGTGTGGGCATGTATTTGGATGGCAGTGGGCGGGGAGAGCTCCCAGGGGATGCATCGTTCCCTGGGTGGGCTATTCTACGGGGCCCTCTCTAGGCAGGGAGGTGGGTGGGAATGAAGGGAGATGAAGGGCTGTGTAGGTGGGTGGGGAAGGTGGAGGGCAGGAGCTGCTGTCTGGTGGGAGCGGGGAGCACATCAGGATCCCAGTGGCAGCTGTGAGCTGCTGCTGCTCAGATGGAGCCTGCTGCAGGCACTCGGCCCCCATCTCAGCAAGAGAGCCCAGACTTTTGGCAAATTGTCCTTCTCTAAACAAGGCTTTCTCCAGAGACAATGATCTGACCCTAACACCTGCTGCAGACAGGAAATAAGAGAAGAACAAACAGAGACAATGATGGGCATGAGGCGAGGAGAACAAGAGAAATGGGAACTTTGGGGTAGCAAAGGGGAGATGATATTAATAGCAATTATAGTGAAGGTGGTAATTATAAATATATATGTAATATGTGAGATTACACATATTATATTGTTTGGATTGTGGTGTGTTTTCCCACTGATGGCAATTCAGGATCTGTGGGTCCAGAAGAATGTCACAAGGTTTCAAATTCCCCATCAAGAGAAGTGTGCCTGTGACAGTCCCAAAGGAGCCTCCTTGTTTTGCATTGGCCAACTTGTGGCCATGCGATTACTGTATTCTGTGCCAGGTATAAGGAGCAAGGGGCAGTCTGTCACAGAGGACCCTCCATTCTGGATGAGAAGACTGAATCTGTTTGCACAAAGTTTAAAACTTGCACACTTAACTTCTGTTTCTCTTGCTTCTTATATGGGAGAAGCTTCTGCTACTGGTGGAACGGATGACCTCTGAGGCTCCTCTGGTTGATATCCATGTCCTGAATTTCTCCAGGGCTCTGAAGGATGAAAGAGAGCCGAGAGAAATTTGCATTTTCCTTCATGTCTTTATTCAGCAAGTATGCAGTAAGCGTCACCAAGCATTAGAGGAGTCACGGCCGGCAAAGCAGCCACAGGCCTTTCCCGCAAGAGCATGCGTGTGGAGTAACAATGACAACGTGGCATGAGTGACAACCAGAGTGTGGAAGTGCAGGAGACGTGGGAAGTGCTGAAGAATATACCTGATGGAATCCAGGATGGTCAGGGCAAAGGGTGTGCAGCAACAGGAACAGCAGACCCAAAAATGTCCAGGCAAGACCGGCAGCAGGAGGGGTTTGAACAGCTAGAGCCCCAGGAGCCTGGGAGAGAGCTGTGTCCTGCAAGCCTTCAAAAGTAGACAGAGAAGGTGTCGTTGTGTGGTGGGGAAGCTTCCTGCTTCACCCCAACTTTCTCAGAAAGCAGAGCTCATGGGAGCAATGCCAGCTGGAAGTGGGCACCAGAAAGAAGGACAAGAAGCTACTGCCCAAATGCAGCCCCTTCTGCAGGGCCATCCGTGGGCAGGGGCATCGCCCAACAGGTGGTTCTGCAGCTCCTGAGCAGAGCTTGTTTGGAGGCCCAGGTGGCCCTCACCTCAGCCTGGCGTGGAGAACCCCACAGCTACCCTCTGACTCCAGGCCTCGGCTTCTCAGGCACCTGCTTGGAAGTGATTTTTTATTTTTAAATGAAGCCCAAAGCCACTTTTCAACCTATGGGGAGAATCCATTTATCTGTCCTACTTTGCCCACCCCGTCTTTTTTTTTTTTTTTTAAAGAGAGAGTGAGAGAGGAGAGAGAGAGAGAAAGAGAATTTTTAATATTTATTTTTTAGTTCTCGGCAGACACAACATCTTTGTTTGTATGTGGTGCTGAGGATCGAACCCGGGCCGCACGCATGCCAGGCGAGCGCGCTACCGCTTGAGCCACATCCCCAGCCCCCCACCCCGTCTTTTGCTTCCCCCTGGATTACATCTGCTATACAGCGTTTCTTCCAAATGAAATTCATGGAGAGTTGATTTTGGAGGCGAATTCTGTTTGTTCAGATAAGGTGAACTTGGCAAAGGGAGACCGAGAAGAATCTGAAAATGTGGCTTTTTGTGACCTGCTTTTTGCCCAGGAAAACAATGTCAGGAGAGTCATGGTGCTGCCTTGACCTCTTTCTGCCATCACAGAGGTGGTCCTGCGGTCTGCCACCCCGTCCCTGGCCCCAGCCTACTCTGCACTGCGGCTTGTCCCCTGCTATGCTCACGGCCAGCTGTCCCCCGCCCTCTTCTCCTTGTGGCCTTTGGCTGTGTGGAGAGGTACAAGGAAGCCCAGGGAAGGGTCCTTGTGGCAAAGCGAGGGGATGGGAACTGGAGTGTTCAGGGACAGTGGAAGGCGGTTGGCTGGCTCAGGCCCACGCAGGTCTGCAGGGAGAGGAAGAAAGCCGAGGCCGGATCCCGGAGGGCCTCCCGTTAGTCTGAGGAATTCAGACTTTATCCTCCGGGCAGCAGGGAGTCATGGAGGCTGTGGAGTGTGGGCCAAGAGCCGTGGCATTCTGCCCTCTGAGCTCCACAGGCCACCGGGGGGCTCAGGTGATTATGGACTGAGCAAACCCTGAAAGCCTGACCGGGCCACCCCTGCCCCAGTGTCCACCCCTGTACTAGCAGCTCCCCGATCCTTATCTGTTTCCTGAACTCACAACCCACAGGGCAGTGTCCTCCCTAACATCTAGTGTGGATAACTCAGCTCGGAATTAACAGGTCCCAAAGGAGAGCTGTGGATTCCCTCTCAACCCGCTCCTCCTTAGTCTACGTCTCTGTAAATGGCACCTCCAGTTACCCAGTTAGTCCAGGTGGAAATTGAGGCTTCTTCCTTGCTCCTCCCCGCTCATGCCCACACCAGTTCTCCATCAGTTGGGTTGATTCTATCTTCACAGGTTTTTGGACTCATCCATTTCCTTACCAGGGTGTCTACCTTCATCTAGCTGCTGTCAACCCTCTCGAACTTCTCTGCCACTTACCGTTCTCCTTGGTTCCATTTTACAGCTCCGTTCTAGCCTGTCCCCAAGCAGCTGCACTGACCTTAATAACAATACATGGAGGGTGTGACTTCCCATCCACCACTTCTTACCTTCACATCTCAGGTTAAGGTCGCATTTCTGCAGAGTGGGCTCTCTCCTGTGGTCCTCTCCTGTAGAGGCCTGTTCTTTTCCTCTCATGACTTGAATTTATTTAGTGTTTCCTTGCTTGATGCCTCTCTGCCCTACCAGACTGTGAGCTCTATGAGGGCAGGGACTGTCTGTCTTGTTCACCAGTGGGCACTCAGAGCCTGGCTCAGTGCCTGACACACAGGGGGAACTGGCTGAACAGCAAATGATTGGAGAAATGAGTGACACTCTGATACTTCTCTGAGGTCATGATGTCTTCACTCATCTCACAGCATCTTGTAAGCAGGGTTGAGGATGGTGGCTTGGGTGACATTGGCCACAGGTGACTTGTCCCTGCTCAGCAAGAGGTTGTGGCTGTAGCCCACACAGACCCCTGGAGACCCTTGTGGTACCTGTGATGGAGATGCCATTCAGGCATGCTGGTCAACATTCCCCTCCACCTACAACTCAGACCCTAAGTGACTTGAAAGACGGAGGGACTGAGGGCCTTCTCCAGTGGCTCATGGAAAAGCAGTTCAGCTGGACTCCTCTGTTTGCAAATAGCATTTCTATCTTTTAAGCAAGGCCACAGGAGGCTAATCTGGGCCTTCAGAAGGATCAGCCTCCCCACCACGCTGGTAATTTCTCATAACCTGATTCTATCAGTTTCCAACCATGTGTACACGTAATTCACAGGAATAGCAATGATCTAAATTCCACTCCTCTTCAGCTTTCTGTTTATGGAGTCTTGACTCCCTTGCAGAGTTCCCACCAAGTATTCCCGGATATTCCAGGTATGCTCCCAAGTTACTGGTGCCTCCTCTTCTTCTAGGGACTGCTGCCCACATACTTGAGTTCCCCTCCCACCCTGGAACCCTGGCCTAGTGCCTGAGCCTGCCTTCGGACACTGCTATCTTCCATGTGGGTCAAGCCTGCTATTGGGCACCTCCCCCCAGGATCTGGGGTCCTTGCTAGAGACAGCAGTAATGTGCAGGGACCCTCACAGCCGGAAACTGAAGGCTGGTCTGTGCCCCTTTCAGTTACAGATTAAAGAATTTAAAGACAGTAGATGTGGATCCATCAGATGTGATGGGACAAACGTGAGGGTCAGACCAGAGCACATTGGGAATGCCTCCTTTGCTGAGGTGTGGACACCTCATATCCAGGTCTCCACCGTTGAGGCTCACCCTAGGATGACTTCTCTTCCTGAAGCCAATTCAGTTCTTTATGCTGGAAATCCCTGTCCTGAATGTGTCTGGATCCCTATGCAGGTTTGAGCAGGGTCCCCTAACATTCACTTCTGTGATCCAGGAAGGACTGAGCTCCAGGGTCCTGGGCATTGAAGGTAAAATCGATGCTATAGGCTGAGAATTTGGCCCCCACTGCCTGCTGTCTGGAGGAAGACATTGTGTAGATGAGACAAGCTTCAATCCCTCTGTAAATTTTCATGCTTGGCTTGCACCGCTGGAATCAACCTGAGGAATCGCATCCCACAATCCTTGCTTCTCTCCTTTGCAAATATGTGTTTTGCATTTTAGCACGTCCGGTCATCTTGTGATCTACCTTTATAATTTCTCACCTGGACATACAACATGCAGGAAAATCAGATTTTCCGCAGAACAGGTTGGAATGCCCCCTGGGAACTCCACAGGATTCCAAGAAGACGTCATGGATTTTTGTCTTAAGTAGATTACAGCCTGAGAAGCCTCCAAGTTGTCTCTGGAACTTGAGCTATAAACATCTCTGAACAAGACGCATAGGGTTTGGCGTCTGCCGGGCAGCCCAAGACTGGAGTCATGATTGGCAGACAGCTTGGGGCTCGTGGGAATTTTGGGATCTGGCCCCACAGATCACAGGCGGGGTCTGGGATTCTGTGGCTGGTTTGATGGGCAGACGGTTTGGCAACGACAAGGTGCACAGAGCTGTCTGAGAGTGAATCACCTGCTGCCGTTGGCACTGGTGTCCCTGAGCCCCTTCCACAGGCCGGAGGCACCTTTGCTTGGCCCGCGTTCCTTGGCAGAGCTGATGCACATGGAATGTTCCCTTCAGAGTTCGGGCTGTTATCTCGCCACGAGACAGCCAAGAGCTTTCTCTGGGTTTCCAGCCCACGAGGGAGAGTTCTTCAAGGCATTGCTCCATGCTGCTGAAATCAGGCTGGGCTGTGGCTGATAATTCAATGCATCATGCACGAACTTCCTCCTTGGTGCCAGACACAGACAGGACCTTGGGGAAGTGGAGGTGTTAAGATGTGGTTCCTGCCTTGAGGTCGTCCTGGTCCGAGTGCCGAAAAGTTATTCTGGCAGTGTAGATGGCGTGATCCGCTTTGGGCCAAAATTCCAACAAAAGAGATTCCAGCGAAGGTGGCGGATCCATTTGTAAATATGTACAAGTACCCCCTCTCCCTACAGTGTTTTACCCACCTGTGCAGGGGATCCCTTGAGTCAGAACCTCTGTTTGGCGAGTTCGTCCCAGAGGACCAAGAGGAGGTGTGGCTGAAGGGACTCCTGCTGTGGGCTTTTGTATTATTCTGAGCCAGGGCAAAGCAAACCAAGAAGACAGTGGCATCGAGACAGAGAAGGGGACATGAACCCACAAGGTTTCAGGATGCAGGAGATGAGAAGGGGTGGGGCCAGAAGACTCAGACTTCTCATCTGGATGACTGGGTGGACAGTGGTGTCATTAACATGTCCTTCTTTACTGAGTGACCGGGAGAGGGCAGACCCCACAATCCAGTAAGATGGGGTGTGCATGAGAGCAGGGACCTCAGTGGTCAGGGGAGGCAGATGAGGGACTCGTTTCCAGCACGGCTGTGTTGGCCTGGGCAGAGGTGGCCTGAGATCCTGGGGAGTGGGTTTACCTCAGATGTGCCCCTTGGCCTGGGGCATAAACAAGTCATCTCAGCCAGGCTGGTGACAGGAGTAGACTGACCATGGGCTGTGGCCTCATTTTCACCTGAGGTGGTGTTCAGTCCTGTTAGTGGGACCACAGGCTCTGGGGACTTTCCTAACTTCCATGCCAGGCCACCTAGGATCTGCTGATTGACATTGTCTGGGGTGGGGCTGGGGCCCAAGTTGATGGTGATGCTTACTGTGTTTAAGAACCACCAATTTGGACCATCCCCTCTTTTCATAACTGAAGAAATGGGCTCTTAGGAGGGAAAGAGCCATGGCCCAGATGTCCTGCCCAAGTGGCCTGGCCTGGCTGGGCATCCCTGAATCCTGAAGTAGAACTTGCTTGTGTCCCAAGTGCTTCTTCCCAGGTGAGGCTTCATCCCGGGCTCCCCCACAGGACTTGCCCGCTGGACTTCATTTCAGTCTTCCCACCTGCTCTCCGCTCTTCCCCGGGGGCCTGGGAGCACATCATCTGGTGGATCCTCCTAGGGGGACTTTCTAAGGTGCCCAGTACGCACAGATTGGGCCACCCGCCCCCTCCCACAGGCAGCCTCCAGCTCATGTTCCTTCAGCAGGTTCTGCATGGGAAGGTTGCCTGGTGTGGGACCATCAGTGACATTGATGGGTGGCAGTCCTTTCCTCAGCTTTCCTCCTCTTGAGGGAACGGAGAAGTTAATAACGCACAGCCACACGCCAAGTCACGTTTCAACCAACAGAGCACATGCACAGCAGTGGTTCCCTAAGGTCATGTCACCTGGTGATGTCATAGCCCTCATTTACACTAGGGTGAAATTTGCCTAGTGCTGCAGCTCTCAGAACGTGTCCTGTGTGAAGCCCTGCATGACCGTGAGGGTGTAAATGACATGATTATACACCCCAACCCTAAGGAAGTGGCATTTGGATCCAAGTAGGCATCTTTGAGTGTGGGGAGGGGTGTTTGAGTGTGTGGCAGGAAGACAACGCTGGAGGAATGGGGTTCTGGAGAGCGGGACTCCGGAAGCCCCTCTCACTGGGGCTTAGTGAATACAGAGGGTCACACCTGCAGAATTCCTTGCTCTGTGTGGGTTTGGACGGCGGGGTTAGTGTCTGGTTACAGACAGCTGGAGCTGTGGAACTGCAAAGGAGCAGGCGAGATAGAGAGGCTTTGTGCTTTTCAAAACTGAACTCAGAGAAAGACAGATGGACGGAGGGTTCAATCCCGTAATTATACCAGTCCTGAGGCAATGAAGTGGCCAGATGGGCCTCGGGCAGCCAGGACCTGTGTGGATGAAGGGGCATAAAGGAGGATGAAGATGGCAGGGGAGGAGCAGCCCTGGGCAGAGAGAGATGGCCCCTGCCAAGATTCTACTTGTGGCTACAAAGGGAATCTTTGTAGATGACCAGAATCTGGTGGGAGATCACAGCACACTCCTCAGACTTCACGGTTCTGACTGGTGTGTGGCCACTCATGGTTTTGGAGAGAGAAGGGTTTGGGACTCACTGCAATGTCAGAATGGACCATGAACCCTTCAGTCAGAAACAGAGATGAGCTGACCTCCTGCATCTGTGTCTTCATGCATATGTATGCTGCTTCTCATAACACTGTAACCTTTGAGTACAAAAATGTGTGTGTGTGTGTGTGTGTGTGTGTGTGTGTGTGTGAGAGAGAGAGAGAGAGAGAGAGAGAGAGAGAGAGAGAGAGAATGCACAGAAGAGGCACAGATACCATTCATATGGTATTTAGAATGAATGGTCCCTCCTGGAACTGTTCAGTGTACAACTCACACACCTATACATATCAGCTCTGAGTTAGTAAAAATAAAGAACTTTTTGAAAACTTTAATATTAGAATTTTGAGCATAACCCTGGCTTAGCTCTGTGATGTGGAAGAGTCCGTCATAGGCTTTATCTGGAAAAGGAGAAGAAATTTGGGAGGCTTTTGCAGAGAATGCTCCAACTTGTGGGAGAACTTGTCTCTCATCAAGTGCTAAATAAAACTACAGTGAAAATCAAAAAGATGGTCAACCATAGGGCATAGAAATTATGAAGTCTCTTCAGAAATGCAATACTTGAACGAGCCAGAAGCTTGTTCAAAAACATCTGCATTTGTGTGTTTGTGGATTGTTGAAGTTTCCTAGAAATATTGAAACATTATTTACAATGTCATCCTGTAATAAGTTATGTACAGACCTGTGTGCATATGAATGGATTCACTTGGTCTCAAATGGTACGTAGTGGACTCTCATTTCTGTGTGCATTTATGTTTCATGGTTTAAAAATTAATTGCAATTGAAGGATGTGACTTCACTGCTACCTTCAGAATTCAGCATAATGAACAAATCTGTTGACATGCATCAAGTTAGCGTTAGAAACTAGTAATGAGCCAGAATGGCAGGAGCCCTGTAGAGAAGTGGGCGGTCTCTATATGAATTCCAGTTATGCATAGGAGAGTGGTGTTATCTCAAAGATGGAACTGTGAAAACAAATTGAAGTACACGATGCATACCAAAAAGCATGCAGATCCTTAAGGGAATGGAGTGATGAGTTTACACCAAAGGACACTCCTTTTTAAATAGCACTGAGATTAGGAAAAGGCATTAGGAGTCCTTCAGAAGTTCCCCTGGGACTCCTTCCAGTCACTGCCTCCCTCCAAATGGAGCCTGGGTTCTGACTTTTATTATCATCTATTAGTGTGGCCAATTTGAACTCTGTATAAGTAGAACCGTGCTATATGTGCTCCTGTGCCGTCTCCTTTTCTTTAGCACTATGTTGTGAGACTTATTTGGAATTTGCATAGATAGTAGTTCCTTCATTTTATCAAGGTTCTACACAATATGTCACAATTTACTCCTCTGACTCTTGAGGGGCATTTGAGCAATTTCCAGGTCCTTTTACTCATGAAAGGGCAGAAACTTTCAAATGCCCCAGAATTTCATATGTTCTTCTTTTATTCTTTAGTTTAGATCGATAGTCCTAAAAAAACAAAAAACAAAAAGATGCACACACAGACAAAACCATGAAATACGATTGCTTTCCGGGATCTTGGAGGAATTTTCTTTTTTAAATTAATTTTTAAAAATTTATATATGACAGCGGAATGCATTACAATTCATATTACACATATAGAGCACAGTTTTTCATATGTCTGGTTGTATATAAAGTATATTCACATTAATTCATGTCTTCATACATGCACTTTGGATAATGATGACCGTCACATTCCACTATCATTTCTATCCCCCTGCCCCCTCCCTTACCCTCCCACCCCTCTGCCCTATCTAGAGTTCGTCTATTCTTGGAGTAATTTTCAAGGATGATTTATTTAGGTTATGGCCACCCTCAGTCTGGGAGCCAACTAGTCTGCACTGAGGTAAGGTGATTGTGCTACCGTGTAAAGCAACTGTTATTTAGCACACTCTTTTATACAACGGACAGATTCCTTTTTTCACAGTAAGACTTTTTGATGAAGGAAGCAGTATATTGATTTAACTTCTGTTACACAATTATATCTCCTTGTAAGCCAGTAGGAAGGAGCCCTCATGGAAGGCTACTTTGAGTAGCATTGAGATCGACTATTTAAACTTTTAATTTTCACATTATACGTTGATTATAAAACTTAGTATCCTCTGCTTCCAGTCTCAGAAGATGTCATGCTGTGTGGTTTACACATTGTATGGATCTGTACTTTCCTTTGGGGCTTTATTAAAGCCTCAGTTTTGCTGAGGAGAGAGACAGAGTAGACCCAGGGATACCAGTGGGCCCAGACTTGAGTCTTCATTTTGCTCGAGGACCAGGAAAGCAGCCTTCCCATTGGGGTTGTGCCATCGGCAAGCAGTGCCTCCCCAGGTGGAGGTGGTATCTCCACTTGCTCAGCTAATGGGGTCTATTTGGAATGCCATCTTGTGGTTGAACAACGGCATACCCCACCGCCCGCCAGGAGTCCCACACTTCTTGCACTGTCCTTCCTCCAAATATTTGCCTTCTGGCTGCAATGATCTTGTCTGCACTATCCCCCTACCCATCATTCAAACTCCATTTCAAAGACCACTTGCTTTCTTTCTTTCATTTTCTCAGAAAGCCTATTGAGACTACGTTCACACTTATAAAATCAACCACTGTAAATTGAGCAATCCTGAGGCACTTAGCACATTCACAGTCTTGTGCAACTGCCTCCCTCGTCTGTTTCCCAAACTTTTCTGTCACTACACAGCAAAAATCCTGTCTGTCGTTATGTGCTGAATCGTGTATTCTCCCAGATTCATATGTTGAAGTCCTAACTCCTAGGAACTTAGAATGTGAACCTTTTTGGAAACAGGGCCCTTGCAGATTTATTGAGTGAAGATGAGTATTCCGAGTAGATCCTAATCAATATGACAATATGTCCTTGTTAAAGGGAGAACTTTAGATACAGAACCGCATACACAGGGATAGGGCCACATGAGGATGGAGACAGAGATTGAGGTGCTGTACAAGAAGCCAAGGAGCACCAAAGATAGCTTACAAATTCTAGAATCCAGGAGAGAGACTCTGAAGAGCTTCTACTTCACAGCTCTCAAAAGGATTTCTGCTCTCCAGAATCGTGAGACAGGAAATTTCTGTTGTTGAAGTCACTTGGCCTGTAGTGCTTTGCTATTGTAGTTCTGGGGGACTTAAGATGCCCATCAGGCAGCTGCTCCCCATCCCCCCATGGGGGCTAATTTTATGTGTGAACTTAGCTAGGATGTGGTACTTGGCTTTTGGTCAAAGACCAGTGTAGGTGTTGTAAAGGTGTTTTGTGTAGATGTAATGAACATTTAAATCAGTAGACTCTGAGAAAGGCAGAGTACCCTCCATAATATGGGTGAGCCTCATCCTGTCAATCTATGTTAAAGACCTTAAGAGAAAAAAAAAATCAACATACCTTATAGAAGAAATTCTTCCTTTGGTCTCAAAACTGCAATCATCTTGGGTTTTTTTTTGTTCTTTTAATGTAATATATTACATTTATTGATTTTCTTATGTTGAACCATCCTTGCATTCCAGGGATAAATCTACTTAGTTATGATATACACTCCTTCTAATAATGCAGTTGTGTTCTATTCACTAGTGTTTTGCTGCAGAATTTTGCACCTATATTCATAAGGGATATGGATTTGTGATTTTTTTTGTAATATCTGTGTCTGGCTTTGGTATCAGGATGATGCTAGCCTTATGGGATGAATTAGACAGTGTTTCATCCTCTTTTTTTTTTTTTTTTTTTGGAAGAGTTGAGAAGTATTGCCATTAATTTTGCTTTAAATGTTTGGTAGAATTCCACAGTGAAGTCATCAGACCCTGGAATTTTCTTGTTGGGAGCTGTTTTTTTTTTAAATTTTTTTTTAATTAACAATTAATACTTCTTTACTTGTTTTAGTCCTGTTCAGATTTTCTATTTTTTCTTGAGTAAGTTTTGATAATTGGTATGTTTTTTGGAATTTCTCCATTTCATCTAAAGTCATCTAGTTATTGGTATGCAATTGTTCATAGTATCTTCATAATCTTTTGTACCTTGTTAGTGTTGGTAGTAATGTTCTCACTTTAATATCCGATTTTACTTGCATTTTTTTAAAAAATCAGTCTGTCAAAAGTTTTGTCAATTTTCTTGCTTCTTTCAAAGAGCCAAAATTTACTTTCATTGATTCCCTCTGCTGTTTTTTTTCTTCAAATTTTGTATTTCCTTTCTTTCCTAATTTTTATTATTTCCATCCTTCTTTTAATTTGGGGTTCAGTTTGGTCTCCTTTTTCTACTTCTAATGTTAGATAATGAATTCGAGATTTTTAAAGTTCTTTTCAATGTAAGTTTTTAATGCTAAATTTCCCTCAGAGCATTGCCATCACTGAATTCCACAAGTCCTCATATCTCTTGTTGTATTTTTATTAATCTCTAAGTATTTTGTAATTTCTCTTGTGGTTTCTTCTTTGACCCACTGGTTGTTTAAGAGTATGGTGTTAATTTTCACACGTTTGGGCAATTTCCAGAATCCCTTCTATTACTGATTTCTAAATTTATTCTGTTACTTTATATAATTTCATATATTTAAAAGTTTATTGAAACTTATTTTGTGGACTGAATGTGGTCTATTTTGGAGACTGTTCTGTATTCACTTGAGTAGAATAGAATCATTCTATTAGTTTTGGGTAAAGTGTTCTGTATTGGTTTGTTGGCTTTTCGTGTTGTTAAAGACTTCTATTACTGTGTTGATCTTCTGTCTAGATGTTCTCCCTATTATGGAGAGTGGGATATTGAATTCTCCAACTATTATTTGAGAACTGTCCATTTAACCAAACGAATCTGTTAATGTTTGCATCATATATTTAGAGCTCTGGTGTTTGGTGCATATATGTTTATAATTGTTATATGTTATTTTGAATTGACACTTTTTAACAATATATAAGGCCTTTGTCTCTTGCTCTCAGCCTTATGTACAGATTATATTTCTGTTATCTTTAGAATGTCAGTGACTTTAGAGATCAACCTAATTTTTTTCAAGTCTTCAATTGGATCCTGTCTATAGGAGACCTCTGGAAATGCTGGTCAGTTAGATTGACTCTTCCGGAGTCAGTGGTGGGTCTTGGTTATCCTGGCCACCCCCCGCCCCCAGCAGTGCCTGGCTTTGTTCTCATGTTGGGCTGGGCACAGTCACCTCACAGTGATACAGGATTTGTGGGAGGAATCCTTTTTCTGCTGCACATGAGTGCTGTAGGGAGCTTCCTGAGGCTTTACATGTCCCCTCTCTGTCCTCTTCTGTTCCTCCCTACAGAGCATTTCTTTCAGGAGAACATTTGGTCAGATGGTTGGGTTTTGGGCTCTGGCTGAGCCCAAGGCCCTCCTCTTCCAGAGTGATCCCAGCAGCCCTTATGCTGGCTTGCTGTCTATGTCAGTCACTTTGTTTAATGAACAAAAAGCATAATGGCTTTAATTAGGTTTTAGTGTAAATAATGAAGAAAATTACAGAGCAGGACCTTTTGTCACTGTCATGGAATTTATGGTTGTTTAAAAAGTGAGCACCCACTTTTAGCCCCTTCCATCTCCCTTCTTGGTCAACCCAGCATCCCCATTAATCAGCAGGGTTGACTTTCGACACAAATGTGGAAACCTGAGCTGCTCTTTCCCACTTTGGAGTGACAGCTCACCCTTCCTCACCCTCATGTCCATCTGAAACTCTAGTGTCAGGTTGGATGCTCACTCCTGAGAGACATTGAAAAAACATTGCAGAGAGGAGTGCAGAGGTGTGAGTGATGTTAGTGGCAGTGGTCTAGACAATGGGAGAAAGATGAGAGTTATGCCCCCCCCCCCAGGCCAATCTCACCATGTGCTAATGTATCTACGACATTCCAGGTACAGTGCTGATCACAGAATCCCTAATGAGTGAGGAAACTCATAGTAGGGCAGGCCAGATGTGCCCGTGCAAAAGTGAGGAGGGCATGAGCCACAACAGAGTCTACAACCTTTCAACAGTGGGTGCAGAGTGGCTTTGTGGGTGAGTTGGGAAAGCTGAAGTTGCTGTTTGGGTTGTCAAGCTTTCTCTGTTTTCTAAAGGCTGAGAAGGCATTTTCTGTGGTTTGTAATGTTCTCTTCTACTCAGTGTGGTTCTCAACTTCTATTGTCACCATCTTATTTCTGACTTTCAAGGGTGCTGAGTTAGCAGTCCCCTCTGTCCCAATCTCCATCCTATGGTCCAGCCCCACTTGGCTTAGAGATGCTGAGTAAGGGTGCCAATACCCTCTGTCTCTGCAGGTTTCCATCTCTTGCTTTGACAGATGCTTCCTAAGGACAGTAGTATCAGTCTCTTCATGAGCTTTTCAGGCACTGGGTGGTGATGACTGAGTCCCAGCTTCTCTGAGCACACCCTTCACTGTCCCTTTAACAGAGTTACCCATTCCTTGACCCCCTTGTGGCAATGACCAGTGTAGCTAAGGCTGGCTAAGGCCTCTGAGCCTGGGTCTCTTCCCAGAGGGTGATGAAGGCCTTTGTGCCCATGGACTTGAGGGTCTGGCTTTCAGCGTATAATGCATACTCTCAGCTCATGTTCCCATGAGCTCTTTGTCTCCCTGGCCTGGCTATCTCAAGCCTGGCCTCATGAGTGGCATTGGCTCTTCCTGGGTCTCTGATGCAGCCTGTCCTCACCAGTACTGTGCTCTGGAGGGACTGGAGTGTGCTTGGAGGGGCAAGCAGTACCCAGGGTGCTCAGAAGGTGTCAGAGACCAGTGCTGTTCTGGGCCCCACTGTGTGCTGCAGCCTGGCGGTCATCATGCTCCCTGGTTATTTATTGTCATAACATTAATCATGCTGAACTCACTTGGCATTAATGAGGACGTAATGTGTACTTGGAAGGGAATTTTTATTGTAGTGCAGCATTAACTAACTGGCCTATTATTTAAAGTGTTACCAGACCTGGTATGTACAAATGGTTTACTTTGCAGTCTCCAAGTGTTGAAACTTTGTATGGTTTGTGTCAAGAAAATATGAATATGGAACACAAAAGAGGCAGGGGCTGAAATAATGCGGGCTGTCCTCTGGCTGGCAGGGTGACAGCACACTGGAGGAGGGGCACCCACAGGACAGCTTGGGCAGCCCACTGCTGCCCTGGGCCTCTGCTGGTCTAGTTCCTGTGTCTGGGCTGAATGGTGGACAAGGAAGCTTCTGGTGGGATTGAGGGGCTTTCTGAGTCACTACATGAGGAATAGATGAAGAGAAACAGAATAACAGGATTTAGAAGTGGCAAAACAGCTGCGGCCCATGTTGAAGATCACGTGTTCTCCAGGTTCTTTTCTCCATTATTGTTTGGTGGCAGCTACACCACTGTCTCCCTTCACCTGCCTGTCTGTTGGTCTCCCCTCTTCTCCACTAGGTTGAGCCCTGACCGCAGCTGTCCACCCTTAGTGGACTTCATCCCTTGAGGGGTGAGGTGCTCCAAGCTTCCTGGCTCTTTTATATACTCTTCCCTTGGCTGATATCCATTCATCTTTTGAGGTTCAACTCAAGCAATGCATGCTTTATGGAGTTATCTAGTTTTCTTCACCCTAAAGTTATATTTAGATGTCCTTTTTCTGAGAACCCTGGTGAAGGGCCACACAAGCTGGCCAACAGGGCAAATAACTCAGATGAACATGAGATAATCCTTTCCAGGGTGGTGTGGCAGGCAAATTCCCCACCCAACACACACACACACACACACACACACACACACACCATTTAGCCAATGAACAGGATTGTAGTTCATAAAACTAAACTGCCTTAGAGATAAAGTGTTAACTCTGCAAAACTTATAGCTGGATAGGAGTAAACAGATCATCAGGGTAAATTGTTCAGAAGAGGGAGGAATTAGTTTGTGCTGGACGTTGGAGAAGTTAGGAAACAGAAATACCTATGAGGAAGCAGGCTTGGGTAGAGATTGATGAAACCCTCATCTTGTCCCAGTAAATCTATTTTATGGTTAACAAAGTGCTCCTACTTTATCTCTTTGATCAACAAACCAACACTATTAAGTATGCAAGGAATATGCTCGTCCCCACTTTCCAAATAAAACAACACAGTAGAAGACAAACAGGAAAGCTCAATTAGGTTAGCAGACATAGCATGGCCCCAGCTAACAGATGGAGGAAGAATGAGACTTCCTGCCACCATGCAGGGATTGGTGGTGGACGTACTGGATTAAAGTTATTTCAAAGGCAAGTGTTATGCTTGCTAGGGTTACTCCAATTCACTGAAGGTGGTGTCCTGAAGGAGAGGAATATTGCACTTGACCTTGGTGGTTCTATCAGAAGGTGTGAGACAACAAGGAGCCAGATAAATGTTAATCTAAATGTTAAGCTCTTGCCCATGCCCGTGGGTGTTGACTGGTGAAACCCAGCAGGGGATGAGGAACATGGGTGGACAGGGAGTAAGCAGAGCACCTTCAGAAGGCAATACTTTTCAGGTGATACATCCTTTGCCCAGGGGGAATGTATAGCAGCCATTCAAACACTTGCCAGAACCCAAAGGGTGGGGAAAAGCCATAGGAGTAGCAGGTCCAGCCATGTAGTGTGAATAAAGTGTGTTGTATAAAAAGAATGAGGATTTTAAGAGGAATTACATGAATTAAGGTTTCTCTGTTGCTGTAAGTCTCCAAGTCAAGATGATCTACAGACTAATCACATATGGGTAACCAAGGCTAATTAAAAGTAGTAATCATGCAGTCTAAGAAAAGAAGTCCGGATGTGTAGAGCTATGAAGCACACCTTTGCCTCAATGGGCCACACCCACTGCCGTGTGTGCCTTCTGCACAGTGGCCGCCGTTCCTTTTGGGTGAATGCATGTGTAAGGGACATGTCCTCAGCCCTGCTCCTGGACCATGACCTGTGCTTCCACACCACAGCACACATCCTGTGCACTCTTCCTTCTGATTTCTACTGACTCTGGATCTAGTGTTCTCTTCATTACTTCCGGCTACCTTATGAGCAGAGGCACAAACCTTGTTCTTACCCCTAATTCAGCCATGAGATTCCTAGGAGCTGGCCAAGCCTGTCAGACTTAGGGTTGGATGAGGTGGAGATATGGCAGCATGACCTTGGGAGGATGGCTCTTGGGTGGCAGGAGGTTCAGAGGTCATGCCAGTGAGATCTGTCCCAAAGGTAAAAAGACTCTGGGAAGTTGTTTGGGCTACAGAGAGAAGGGCCAGGCCTCTCAGAGAAACTTCTAGAAGGCTGACAGAAGGTGAAAACATCGTCAAAATTGGGAGTGAGATCAGTCTCCAGGCCTTGGGGTGCCTTCTCAGGGAACTGAGGCTAAGGACCATGCTTGTTAGAGTACGTAATGTTGGTGGTTGAAAGAAAGATGTCTCTAGACCCCAGTGGCTTAATAGAGTATAAAGGTCATTTATCACTCACACAAAGTCCAATGTGGTATTCCTGGTGTCTCTCCAGGTGGCATTAGACATGTTCAGTTGGGATGTTGGCTCCTCCTGCCTTGTGGCTTTGTGTCCCCTAGGGCTGTGGATTGCTCCAACAGGATTTTGTGTCTGGCTGACAGATGGAGAAAGAAGGACTACACAAGGACCAGGCCTAGAAGGGAACATAGCAGTGCTGCCTATTCTCTAGCCAGAACTCAAGCACACGACCACACTTAACTGGAGAGGAGGCCGAGGCTTATGCTCTTGAGTGTTCCAGGAGAAGGAACTGGTCTTAGTACATCTGCTGTGCCTGGCATTGACTGTGACTCCTCTGTATACATTATTTGTATCCTGGTGGAGATTTGATATCAGGGGCCCAGCCAGACCCACTGGCTACTGGGCTTAGGAGAGCCTGACCTGACCCTCTAATGGAGGTCAGGGGCCTCATACACAGCCCCGCCTGCTTCTCATTGTTTTAGGGCCTGGGCTTGGTAACCTGAGGTTGGATGGCTTTTAGGCCCTCAGGTGCCTGTGGATTAATGGGACATAGAGGGGGAGATGAAGTCCTTGGCCTTGAGACACTACTGCTGGGCCTTCTCCTTACCAAGCCCTCTCTCCAGGCTTACCATCCACTGGCTGGGGAGGGTTTGGGGTCCCCCTTACAGAGCCCCTGGGCAAACTGCGGGTACCAGCTCACCCCCGAGCGCCATCCTCTGAAGTCGCTTTTTATTCACTGTCTTTTCTCCTGTGCTTTTCTGTTTCTTTTTTTTCTTATGGTTTCTCCTGACTTCCTTTCTTTTCCTCCTAATTGACACTGTGGACAACGTCTGCTGCTAAATTAAAAGAGTTTATCCAAGCTGACACTCTGTTTATAATTGATCATTTACATTCCAGCCTTCGCGAGGTCCTGCCATGTCTTGACCGCGGCCAGGGTGTTCTCTGCGTGCTTGGCATCGCTCTGTGCGGAGCAAGGGCAGCAGAGGTCGAGTCTTCAGTGGGTAAGATCTTGATGAAACCCGGTCTCAGTGTGACAGGCATGCGGACACCATATGAGAATGTTTACTGCTTCATTACCCACAAGGAGCTGCATCTGTGCCATGCTCATGGAAACCAGCCAGGAGTTTGGGGCAAGCAGGATTGGGGGGCTGGGTGATTTTCCCCAGTGAGCTGAACAGCCCCTGAAGATGCAGAGCCCCTTTCCCTTTCTTCAGTGTTGCCTTTATGATGCCTCCAAAGTAGGACAGGGCTGGGAGCCGTGAGGCACATGGCAGCATTGTCTCCCTGCTTCTGTGCAACTTTGGGTAAGTCAGTATTTCTCTTCTGACCTCAATTTTGTCAACTGCATGGCAAGGAGGTTAGGAAAAATGTTACTTAAAGTTCTCAGCTCTGAAATCCACAAATCTTAATTTTGTTGAATAATCTCTCTAGCTCTCCTTTCACTTTGGTACTGGGGATTGAACCCAGGGGCTTAGCCACTGAGCTACATTCCCAGCTCTTTTTATATTTTATTTAGAGACAGGGTTTCTCTAAGTTGCTTAGGGCCTCTTTAAGTTGCTGAGGCTGGCTTTGAACTTGCCATCTTCCTTTCTCAGTCTCCTGAGGTGCTGAGATTACAGGTGTGTGCTATTGTGCTTGGCAAGAGCATATTCTTTAAGACTTGAATTTTCTCATCTTTGAAATGGATATAAGATCCATTACCTATTAGAATTTGCAAAGATCAAATGAGGCAATATATATGAGGGGCTTAACAGAGGACCTGGCTCATAGGCGCTAACAGTTATGTCCACTGCAGTGCTCATCTCATAGTGGAGCACGATCTATGATTCCTGGGGAAGGCCCAGCTGATCCTCTGCATAGACAGAGAGCACTGTATGAGACGGTTGATCAGGCCTGTGGGGCAGTGGCCCACACCCTGGGACCTGGGAGCCACCCATGTTAAGCCATGGATTTTGGGACGATGTTATTTCTGGAGCTAGCAACTGGCTTTGCCCTCCAAGTACAGGAGAAAACCCAAACAGGGCCCGGAGGGGGCAGGCTCTCCGGGTAGAAATAGGCAAACGTGTTTGTCATTAAGCTTTCCACGCCAATAATCCTATCTTTCCCCCTTTTCTTTGTTGCATTTTTTTTTTTTTTTTCTGGTGGCCGGAAGCCAGACAAAACACACCATCTCACAAGCCTCAGCAGCAGATTCTGCCTCCCCACTGCTGGAGTGCGGACTGCCTCCCTAGGTGGTGGCTGTTCAGGAGCTTTTGAGGTCAAGTTGGGACTTGTGTCCAGTCTCTGAGAGCTCCTGGCTAGCAGTGTCCTCCAGTTTTCCCTGAATTTTGCTCCCAAGTGCCAGTGGCCACACCTGTGAAGGCAGGGCAGTGGGAGTAGAGGCCAGGAGACCCCAGAGGCCGTCAGCTCAGGCAGGCCCTTGGCTTTCTGAGGACACATGAGTGGGGTCCACTCCACATAGCTTAGTCCTGACATGGTATCAGGAAGGCTTCATCTTCCTGCTCCTGTTTATTCCCTGTAACAGTTTCCTTGTACAAAATATTTGGTCCCATCCCCAAGTGGTATTGGGTCTTGGCACATCCCAATTCCCATTCCCAGAATGTAGAATTGCTAAAACTTCACAAGTCCACACCCCGTGCCAGGCCTTTCACTGGGAGAGTTGTCAGTTCCTCTTCCCTCTTCCTGCTCTGCTGACCCAAGGCCTATTCTTGGATGTGAAGCTCAGTTCCAGCTGCACCTAGACGTCTCTTCTGGACTGTTCTGAGAGTGACCTGCAGCCCTGCTCTGACCGCTTGTTGCATTACCTGCTCCATTTTCTCATTGGAAGGTCACCTGATATCACTATTCACGGCTTTATGTGTAAGTTCCTATGGGATCCTGCTAGGCACTGAGTTCCCCAGAGGTTTGGCCGTCCCTCTGGCCCATTCCCATGGTGGTATGCAGGCTACATCCCACTCGCCATACATCTTTCTGCCACTGACATCTGGTGATTCACAAATTCATTTGCTCTCTGCAGTCTCTGCAGGCTGGTAGGCACCTTCCATTCTTCTGGAGTCCTGGGGAGCCAGGCACAGCATTCCAGCCCCCTTTCCTCCTGTCACCTTCTCATTACACTGGTCCTTTCTTTCTCCTTGCTCAGGTAATGAAGGAATAGGTCAACACATCCGGTGCCAAAGCAGACATGGAACAGGTGAATGAAGTGCGAGTCTTTTGTTTGTGCAAATACTTCCATTTTAATTTGCTGGGATTTCACAAACTTGGGGGCTTCAAACAATAGAAATTCATTGTCTCACAGGTATGGAGGCTAGATGTCCAAAATAGGGGTGTTGGAAGGGCCATTCTCACTCTGATGTCATTAAGGTAGTATCTCTCCCTGGCCTTTTCCCCTACATTCTGGAAGTTTCCTGGCTTGTGCTGCAAAACTCCAGTCTTCACAGGGTGTCTTCTTTATCTGGACAGCAGTAGTGTTGCTAGGGGCCCACCCTACTCTAGTGTGACCTCTTTGTAGCTACTTACATGTGCAATGTCTATGTCCAAATAAGATACTGTTCTGAGGTACTGGTAGCTAGGACTTCTGTGTATGCATTTTCTAGGGACATGGTTCAACACACAATTATCATGATAATTTCCAATCTTTATGAGTGAGTCTTAGAGTTTTCCTCTTTAGTTCCTCTGGGGAGAGGACATGGCCTTTCTCTCTGAATGCTTTACCCTGAGAATGTGGACCACTCCTACCTGTCTCTCACATTCTCCTTTAAGCCGACTGAGGCAGGTGGTTTGTGGTGGTTAGGCCTAGCTCTGGTACCTTGAAGCCCACAGGAAGGGCAGTGGTGACTCTCTGAATTCACGATCTGGAACATTTAGCAACTTTTGTCTGTCACTTTGGGCTTTGGTCACAATTCTCCAAAGACAGACTTTCTCCTGTTGATGCGTATTTTGTCTTCAGAAAATTCTAACTCTTGCAGGGCAAAATCAGTATCTAAAGCATTTGGGTGTCTCCAGTGTGTAATGCAGCAGTTTCTTTCTGGCTGATTCTTCACTTGGCCAACAGTCCGAGTGTGCATTAAGCCCTGTGCTGGGCTTTGGGGAGGCAGAGGTGAGACCTGTTCTCCATCGCGCATTGCCCATAGTCTCACAGGGTCAAAGAGACAGTGTACAAACAAGACGGCCAAGGTTGAGTGCTAGGAGAGGCACAGTGTGGGCATCCGAGGGATTCCCAAAGCAGCTGATGTAGAAGAGGCCTAGCTCCATCCTCAAGGACTTAAACTCAGCATTTACAAGCACTGTCCTCTCAGTAAAGCACCAGAGGAAATGAGTGCCTCGGGGTCTTAGGAAGCAAAGGCCCCCAACTGCTACTTGACGAGCACCTGGGAAGCAGCTTCGAGATTTGTCACTTCCCATGGGAGGGTCAGAGCTGTGCAGCCCCTCAGAGGTGGTGACTCATGAGCCTTGTCCATCAGACATGCCCCGGTCCCAGAGAGTGTTCTTTGAACAGAAAGAGATGGTGGATCAGAGGACTGGGATCCCAGTGGGGGCCTCTTCATCCACAGAGCTCCCAAGGCCATCTGAATGGACACCTACTGTCCTTGACTTTGTGTCTGAGCAGTAGTTTGAGCTTGTAAGACACCTGAAAATTCCCCAAATTTGACCCACAGGAGGAGCAGAGCTCTGACTTAAGGAGCCATCATGCGAGGTGGCCGTGGCCATGCTCTTTATAGCTGGGGGAAGCGGTGGGGATTCTTCAGATTCTGCGCTCTGTCTCAAGCTTCTGCGATTCTTCCTGGGGAAAATCATCTGGGTCAGTGCAGGTACTTCAGGTCACTTGCACAGGAGGGGTTTTGTAAATTCTTATCTGGAAGCCAGGTCTGTAGCTCCTGAATTATCCCATAAGTAGGGACCACTGTCAAGCCCTGAAGCGACCCCGTACCTGCTCTCTGGGGCAACCTTTGGGGTTGAACTTCAGGGTGTATTGACAGCTCTGGCTTCAGCAGGGGCTCTACTGCTAGGGCGAGTGCGTCCTGTGAGCATATACAGTGGGAGGGCACCCACCTTCCACGCATCCTACCCATTAGGACATTTCACAGTTTGTTGTCAACAGCATTTTAAAATGTATTGCTTCCAGGTCCTACAGAGCCCTGAGTAGAAGAAATGCCTTAGACAAAAGTTACTGTCATTCTAATTATAAATGAGGAAACTGAAGCTTAAAGAAATTTCCGTGGATTGACTTGAATCCCCAATCCCTGGAAATGCATACACTGAAGCACCGCCCCCAGAGGAGTGGTATTTGAAGGAAGAGCCTTTGGGAGGTAGGTAGATTATGAGGGCAAGGCCCTGGTCAGATGGGATTAGTGCCGTAATAAGAAGAGACACCAGGGATTTGCTTTCTTTGTCTGATCTATGCCTGGCCGCTGAGGACACAGTAAGAAGACCACAGTCTACCAACCAAGAAGAGAGCCCTTACTAGAATCCAGCCATCTGGCACCTTGAACTCCATAATTGTGAGAAATAAATGTGTTGTTTTAGCTGTCTGGTCTCTGGTACGTGACTGTGGCAGATTGAGTTAAGACAGAAGTCATTTTCTATGTCTACAAGCTGGGAATAAAGAGCCATTTCTATCTAAATCCAGTGCATTTTCCTGGCATGGTGCTGTTTTTATTGAGGTATGTGTTCATTTAACTAACCTCCCTTCTCAAATATTATTGAGCGTTTACTATATGAGCCACCTTACATTCTCGTTCATATTCTCCTTCCTCTCCTTTTTGTATGTACTTGTGCATTCTCTTTCCCTCCTCCTCTTTTGCCAACACCATTATGATAGTTTTTAGAACTGTTAGAAGTTATGTTCCCCAGAATGTCACTTAATAGCAATACAAGAAGTCCTCTAGTGTTCTTTGCATACTTCCTGATGAAGTGGAGAAGAAAAATGGTATTTCACTTCCTCCTAATTTCTGTTTATACCTTCATGGTGTAGGTAGAGGGCCTTGGGGCATATGAATAAGCTTTGTCCCCTCAGCCACCTTGAGACAGAGTTCAAATGACCACTGCCTAGCAAAATTTGCTCTCCTTCATTGAGTACCTGCAGGTAGTACCTTCCGTTTACTATTGAGTCTCTTTTGAAAATCAGTGAGCAGGAACAGCTGCCTCCAAGGCTCCGGGTGTCCCAGTGTCACCTCTGGGCTACTTTGTGCTCCTGAAGCATTTGTTGTATTCTCCAAACCCTGCACAGACCCACATCCTAGGGCCTGTAAATTGGCTGATGGGATGGAAGGCTGAGCTGAGCTGTTGCTGCTGGAGCCAGTCAGCGGAGGAGCAGGTCAGTTTGGAGGGATTAAGGGATTATATGTGATTAAAAAGGTTCAGACTCCAGAAGCCCCCAGATGACATTGTCTGAGAAGCAGGAATCAATGGCCAGTTTCTCTTCATTTTTCAAACTGAGATGAAGACAAGTGTTTTATTGGCTTTTAATTTGATATCAGTGGGGCCTCCCACCCCAATCAAGCCTTCCCCTGCTCGTGACCTGGGAATACTTCTGATTCGAGAGGTCATTCTGTGAGTTCTGAGGGACCCAGAGGGGTACAGCATTAGCTCCTTGCATGAGTGATAGTTCTGGCTTTGCCACGGTCCTGTAAAGTGACCTGTACGCCAGGGCGTGTGTTACCGCATGCATATACCTGCGGCTATGCCCTTTGGAGTCTGGAGTCAAATCGCCTTCTCATGGGGTGAAAATAACACCTGATCTTAAAGGGATGATCTGAGGGCCAATTTCTGCAGAAATTCTCTCCCCAGCCTTCTCTCATCTGTCTGCCCCATCAAACCTGTGTGTGACCCCAGGCCCTGGCTGTTTTGCCTTCTTTGGGCCTCTCGAGGTCTCTGGGAATGACTCAGGACCCATGATCTCTGTCAGCTCTGGAGTGGGGCCAAGCTCATGCCTTCTTTTCTGCTGTCTTCATTAATACTGGGCTCGCGTCCCGGCATTCCTGAGAAATTGATAGAGACAGAACATCAATTGTAGTTTAGCTCTACAACGGGGAAACTCACGGTGACAGGCTGGCGGATTTTTTTGCCAGGGAAGCCGATGGGCCCTCTCCTGGAGCTGCCCAGAGTTGAGGCTCACTGGGCGCGCGTGAGGTCATTGAGTGGGACAGAAGACAAGAGCAACAAGCCGCTAATCTGCTAATCGCAGCCTGGCTAACTGATCTTACCTTTGTGTTTGGCTTTCTTGGACCTGATGAATGGCTATGCAAGAGAACAGACCCAGGAGCCCCCTCTCAGGCTGGAAGGGCACTGAGGTGTGGGAGCTAGAATCCAGTGGGCCAGATGGAGGCCGGGTGAGGCCGTGTGGTGGGGCCTGGAACTCTGCTCCAGGGGAGGGGGCAGCACTGGGCTGAGAGGAGATGCCCTGGGCAGCGTTGGCACAGGGTGGGCCTGCTCAGTGGCTGCCAGGTTCTCTAATTCCTGCTATGTTGGAGAAAACCATGTGGCTGTTTTTCCTCATTTAGGTTTCTTTGAATCCTCTTTGGTCAGGTCAATTTTGGGGAGATGTCCACAGTGAGCTCTTTCTTTCTTTCGAAGTTCTAGGTTGGGAACACAGTGGCCTTTACATAAGAGACAAGCAAGGGAGATGGTGGATCTTGCCTAGACTCACCTGCTGCTCTTGTGTCCTCCATCCTAGCAAGCAACGCCACCCGTCCTTCAGTTTGATTCAGACATCTTGGAGTTGTCCCAGGCTCTCTGCCATTTCTACCCCTGCACCATGACAGGCCTGCTCTCTCTCTATTGTCTCTTGAAGGTATGTCCATCTCTTCTTCCCCACTTGGTTCCTCCAGTCCAGGCCTCCTTCCCATGCTAGACCACCAAAATCACCTCCTTCTGGTCTCTACTTCTGGTCTTAATAACTGGTTTTCCATCCTTCAGATAGAATCATCCTTCTAAAGTGCCAATCTGACCATGTTACTCCTCTGCTTATACCCTTCAGTAGCTTCCCATGGAAAGTTCTGGATCAGATTCAGACCTTTTTGCCCAACCTATGTGGAATGACCTGGCCCTCCTCTCCTCCTGCTTCACTTCTCATACTGCTGCACTTGACTTGCGGTGTCCTTTCCAGCCACTGTGGGTGTCTCTCCCGGAACATGCCAGGCTTTCTTTGGCCTCTATTCCTTGGCACACGCTTTCCCTCTGCCTAGACTCTTGCCCTAGTCTCTCGTCCAGCTCTGCCCTTTTTCCAGGTCTTGGTTGGTACATTGTGACCTTTGGGACTGGGTGCAGTCTGACTCCCTCCGTCTAGGCCCACCTTTGGTTTCCAGTTTGGTTTGTATAGTCCCACGTCTTAGGACTGATCACAGTACATAGAAAATGGCTCTTGGTACAGTGGAAGGTAGTGTTTTCCTTCAGAGATGGTACAGAATTCCTGTTGAAGAAGGAATTGCATTTGTTTAGGAAAATATCTTGATAAGTCCCTTGGTTTAGAAAATGAGACTCTTGGGGCCCGGCTTAACAGGACACATGGAGACCAAAGAGATTTCTGAACTGTTGTGAATAAGATCTGGGTGGCAGTAGAGGTCCTACGAGAACAAATTGGAGGAGTCAGATGAAGAGAGGATAATTGGCCCACTGTTGGGATGGTCAAAGAATTTCCAAGACAGAGAACTCACGTTCAATTAGGGTTAAAGGCATTTTTGAGACATAAACCTTTGTTACCTCCCAAAACCTTCAGTAAAGTTGACCCTACACACTATGAACCATATGAGTAAGTAGCATAAGCCCAGAAGAGGAGTTGGGCTCAGGTCTGGGACTCTCCCATGTCAAAAATAAACACCCAGTGTAACAGTAACACAATGAAGAAAGGCTACGAATTCAGAGAATGGTGTCACAGGATGAGTTAACACTAGGGTGTGAGTTCTTCTTGGAAGGCTTGAGCACATTGAAGGGGCCGTTTGGACTTTACTACGGTTGGGTCGTGGGTTTGGACTAATTTACTTAGGTTTATAAGGGGGGGGACCTCAGTTGGTACCTGGGTTCCAATTCCTCATGTATGTCTTCACTAAGATAAACCTACAGAGAATGTATGTGTCCATTACACTCTCCTCATACTGAGCTCAAAAAATTGGTATGAAATGAACAAAGGAAGGAAAAATCATAAAATGTGAAGTACTAGGTCCTCTGCAGGAGCTGTTTGAGATTTCAGAAATATCTGGGGCAACTGAGCTCCATGCAGGCAATGGGAAGCAGGGGGCTCTCAGGTCCTGCAGATGCCACTCCTTCTGTGAGCAAGAGCTGCCCCACAGGAAGACTCTTTCCAAGCACATCCTGCCTGAGAATGGAACTGGGCTTAATGGGACCAGGACACTGCACAGGGGAGGAGGTGCAGGTAGCAGCAGGAAGGTCTGGCAGGGGAGCAGGTTTTGCATGAGCCAGGCATGAGCCAGGACTAGATGGCTGGGAAACTCATATGGACTCTTTGGTTTTATCTCCATTGTCATCAGGGAGGCATGGTCCCTGCTCTCAAGGTATTCACTGCCCCTCTGGGAAGTAGGACACAACAGTGGGGACCATGCAGGGCAAGGTGCCATGATGAGTTGATTTGGCAGCCCAGATAGGATGATCTGCGATCCCATGGGCACCGTCAGGTCTGCTTGGTGTGGCACCTGGTAAGCCAGATGGTGGAGCAGGCAGTCACAAGTCTCTGAGGTTTCTGCTTTCTCTGATGGTCGGTTTGCTTTTTTATCTGCTGTTCTTGTTTCATTACCTTTAATTAGTCTTATGATGCTCATATTTGAGGTCACCTTTCAAAAAACAGGACCATCCTCAACATATTAGATTTTGTAATGACCTAGATATCAAGAATGAACATGAGTCTGCTTTTGCCTTTCCACGTGGGAAATGGCTGGGTGTCTCTAAACCTATAGTCAAACAAATGCCTTGTGATGGTCTTCATCAAATCACTTTTTACCATACGATGGAGGTTCTTTTCCTCCATTCCAAAAAAAAAAGAAAAAAAATGCGTGTACATGGAGCAACCGGAACAAGTGAACAAGCTGGGACATTCTTGCTGAACTCAGTTGTCCTAGGGCCCACCTCATGGCTGATAGTCTTCAATCAGATTCCTCTTCTCTGTTCCTTGGAAATCTTCCTTCAGAACTCCTCCTAACCCGGGTCCCTGGGGACCTCACCCCCTCAGGAGGCCAGTGTGGGAGCAGTTCTTTGGAAGGCTGGCCTGGGAACGACTAGAGTGAAGAGTGTTTATCTTTTCCTCTCCCAGAAAGGTCACAGGAAAACCTTTGCTAAGGACAAGCTTTTTGGAAGGATCTATGGCAGGCTTTGGCCTGGACCCCTCAATGTGGCAGCCTCCTTTGGGAAGTTGGGGTGTCTGCAGCAGCAAGAGCAGCACCCTCAGCCTCGGGGAGGTGCCACCCCCACTGCCTTCCCTTGGGCCAGGTGGGAGTCTATCTTCCTTAAGAATAAATCTGCCCTGAGAAAGCCTTCCTGCATCCTCCCTTACCCCCTCTGGGTGTCCCTATGGTCCAGAAAGGCAGCTCCAGCGTTAGTGCCACCCCAGCCTCTCTGACCTGTCTGCAGAGCCTTCCAGACTACATTCAGTCCCCAGCCACCTTGCCTTGGCTCAAGTCATTCTCTTGCTTGGAAAATCTCTCTCTTCCTCTACGCCCGGCTGACTCTCACTCTCCCTGTGAGACTCAGCTCAGTTCCCAGTGCTTTGGGGAAGGCTTCCCTGGCCCCTGGGTTGGGGAAGGTGCCTCCTCTGAGCTCCCACCATGCCTTGTGCCTCATCCTACCCCAGTCCTGGTTGCAGCCACATTCTATTGCAATGAAGGGTTTACTTCTTTGTCTTTTTCAGGAGACCACCAACCCTCGAGGAAAGGGAAGCGATTCAATGTGGAATCTTCCCATTCAGAGCCATATCCAGCCCATGGGATGCTCAGGAAATGCTTGTTGAATATAAAAGGGAGGAGGATAGGAGAGTGAGGGGAGGGGAGAGAGATAAGGGAAAGAGAGAGCGAGAGCGAGCACACTATGATTTGGGGGCAGCTGTTGGGAGTGGGGCATGATCTCAGTGCTGTTTGTCTTCTCATTCTCTGTTGGCGGGACCTTTCCACGTTACGCTGAGGGACTGAGCCAGGGCTTAGCTGTCTTGGGCTCCTCAAATGACCCTAGGGCTGTAGGTGCCTATGTCTCCATGTGCCTGGCTCCGTTTGCAACTAGTTGGGAAACTCTTCCTAAGGTTCTCTCCTTCTCCCCTCTAGACAGACAGACTGCTCTAGCTTGGCTCATCCACTCTCTTTGCCAAGCATGTCTTCCATTTTGCATGCCCCCCCCCATCTTTGTTCATGCATCCTCCCTTCTTGGGATCTCCATTTCTGCCTTTGCTTTCTCTGTGGACTCTTTACTGTTTCTTGAGACCTTCCAGCACCCATTTCTAGGAGTCCTACACTTTCACAGCTCTCTGCCCACTAGTCCTCTTCTCCTTTTGGTCCTCTGACCTCTAGTCTGAACTCCATGTCATTCTTCAGTATTCATAATTTGCCAGTGACCAATATCCCTGTCTCCCCAGAGAGCAGCAAATGAATTGCTGACCAAAGACCCAATTGTGTCTCCTCGACTCTGCAGTCAGTCCTGGCCAGTGCTCAGGGGATGTTCTGCTTGATGCAAGTTTAGCCCAGAGCTGCATAGAGGACAGAGATGGGAGTAACCAGGAGTAGAAAAGGCAGGCATTGGCCCTGGGGGACTTTGGGATTTTCTATTCAATAATTCTCTACCTGGAATGTCACTATTCATGAGTATGTACTATTGGAGACAGCCTTTGTGACAAAGGAGATGCAGCAGGAATAGAATCTCACTCTACTGCTCTGAAGCCGGTTTATGGCCAGGAGAACATCAGCAGGAAGGGATGGAGCCGGAGGAGGAGGCCTGGAGAAGACCCAGCCCCTGACTCCTCCACAACTGTGAGGGCTGGTCCACCTGCACTGGGTTGAGAGAAGACCCAGAGAGGCCCTGGACCTCCCCCTGCTCTGCTGATAAAACTGAGACTCCCCATTGTAATCCGGAGAGGCCACTGCAAACAAAGTGCTTATTTGAAAGGTCCCCTGGAGCTGTCCTTATGGGATCAAGAGGCAGAAAATAGTTTAATGAGGACGCCAGCCTGCAGGTGCACCTGTGCTAATTCTGCAGACAAAGACACTAACCTGACAGCTCAGAGAGGAAGGGGCCATTAAGCCTCTTTGGGGAGACATCAGTCCTGCAGGGCAGACAGGAGCACCACACCGAAGCAGGAGGCACATAGACAAGGCAGTGTGAGGATGCTGCCCTGTCAGCCTGGCCTGTTAGCTGGCTCCCATGAAGCAGCTCACCAGTGTCCATGGGACCCAGTGGCCACTCCTCAGCAAACTGGGGCAGCAGGGAACCTTGGAGGTGGTGAGGAGACACCCAGAGCATGGAAGTTGGGGAGAACAGGTTAGAAATTCTAGCAGGATTCAGGGCAGATGGAGAGTCCAGTGCAAAAGCTCTTAGAGATTTGAAACCGTGACTCATACTAAGAAATATATTTATCATACTCCTACACATCCCCCCATCTCTGTGTATGTATATACACACTTCTTTATGACTGAAAAAAATATATTTTGCTATTTAAAAATTCTTGTGATCCACTGCAATGACTGTCATAGAGTCATTGATGAACTGCTTTGGAAAAACGCAAATCAGGCCGATGGAAGATTGAGTTGGGGAGTAAGAGGGCTTCCAGGCCTGGGGGAGATGGCACAGCCTTGCCTTGCCTCTGTACCTGTTCAGTGGGAGCAGTTGTGCCTCCTTCTAGGGTCTGTTGCAGAAGTGCAATGAAAACATCTGAGTAAAGTACTCAGCATCGGGATGACATAGTAAGCCTTTAGCAACATTAGAGATGATGATGATGAGGAGGATGACAGCCATCCTGTCCTCTTGGAATGGGAATTCTGCAGTCCGCATGGCTCTACCTTCTTCTCGACAGCCACCCCTGCTTCCAGCCACATCTGTCACTGTTTGAAAGCTGCAGTTCCTCAAAGAAGAGGGATGTACTTTGAGCAAGGACGAGTGGGATCAGAGCTTTGCCAGGGGGCTGCAGTCCAGTTGGGACCTAGATTAGTGACACCGTCATGTGCTTTCAGCCTGGAAAGATTCTCCTGCACTCCCCATGATAAACAGATGGAAACAAGGACAGCAATCTGAGAAATGGGCCAGATGCTAGTTAAAAAAAAAATGGCAAAGAGAAAGGTCAAGGATGGGGAGAGGCCACGTGAAAAATAATGGTAGACCAGAGTCAGAGCACACAATGGCCACCAGGCGGCTCTGTGTCTTGAAAGTCTTTATTGATTCTCACTCTTAGCTTTCTTTGTGTGCAGTGAGGAGCTTGGAGACTCCCTCTCTTCCAACTGTTCCGGCTCCCTTGCCCTGACATGGGAGGGGATGGGAGACAGGAGGGAGAGGTAAGCTTTGGGAGGCTTGGTGCTGAGCTGCTGGGGCTGTAGTGGACAGGCCAGACACCTGGTAAGGGACCTCTCAGACCTGTGGGGGAGGGGCTGGTCACCTGTCTTGGGGCTGAGCTGTCACAACCATTTTTGGACACAGCCAAGAAGAGACCCTCTTTGGAGTCTTTCGGTTTCCCTGCTGGGTTTGTGTTGTGTATTTGGTGCGTCTGAAGAAAACAACTGGCTCTTCTGCCCTCCCCTTCCTATCAGATGTTCTGACATGGCTTCCCCCTTTCTCCTAAAGCGGACCTGGGACAGTGGTGTCAGGGTGAGCCATGGGTCGAAAAGTGGGAGTGAGGGCAGGGCAGTGCAGGGCAGGCCCCGTCTGGGCTCCTGGGCAGACTAAGAAGGTCTCAGAGGTCTCAGTTGAGGGCCTCGTCGTAGGTCCTTGAAGGCCTGGTCTGGCCTGTAAGCTGTTGGTGGAGAATTTAGAGGGTGCCCAGCTCATTTCTGGTACACAGGTATCTGACAATTCTGAGGGAGATGTCAGGATACGTCTGGTCTCTTGTGACCTTGTGGCTCTCTGTGGTTGTGTGTCCCCAATTTCCTGGTCAGTGCCTCTCTCTCAGGTTCTGACCAATGGCAGCTCCCTCTGGTCCTGGGAGCCTTGAGTGACACCCAGCTGTGGCTCACGCAGCCTCGTGCTGCTCCTTCACCCCTGGCCAGACGCCTGGTGGGTGCTTGCTGGTGCCACCAATAACACTGGGCTGAAGTGGAAGCCCAGAGAATTCTTCTTTTGTTAGGTGTAAGTCTCTTTTTGAGATATCACTCTAAAAATAGCAGCCTGGAAGAGTTGCTGGATGTGCACTGCCCACCCCTAACCCAGCTCAGGGCCCAGCCTCTGCAGACCAGAGCCCAGGACAGGACTTTGCTAAGTGGAGTCAGACTGTTCTTTTCCCAGTCTCTTCTCATCTTCCTTTTTAAAGACACTTGCAGTTGGTTATGAGGAAGAGCCAACCAACCCTGCTGCTTTGGAGAGTCTTCTTGCCCTAACCCTATGCTGTGGAGGAGACAGGCCCGGGGCCTTGACCTCTGGGGCTCCTCTGACCTGGTGATGTCCTTGAAGGGGGGAGTGTCACCAAGGCAGGAAGGAGCCTGTTGCCTTCTGGCTGTGGTTGCCCAGCAGGGGAAAGGCCAAGGGCCTGATGGAGAACTGAAGCTGGCCTCAAGCTCTCTGGAGTCTCCGCCTTGGGAGCAGAGGGAGGTGCAGGATGGGCTCTTCCTGCACACTCAGGTGGGGGGGGGTGTCAAGGACTTGGGCCTGGGGTCACAGGTCACAGGAAGGACACCAGCAGCGTCTTTTCACTTGTGGGTCTGGCTGGGGGCTGGGGCTGGAACAGTGTCCACTGGAGGGCACTGCGGCACCACCCTGGCCGCCTCCAGCAGCCCCTCTGCCCTAGGAGAGCAGCAGCCCCAGGAGCTGCAGCCGCCTCAGCTCCAAGGATACAGAGACCTGCAGGCTTCTGCCTGCCTAGTGACCATCCAGAGGGCTGGAGCCTCCAGCAGTGTGTTCTGACATGTGCTCGCCCCTCCCACACCTTCACACCTTTGTTCACATGGCACACACCACCCGGCTGCTCCCTGTCATTTGCATCATAACCCAGGCATCTCTACCCTCCCAGGGTCACACCCACTCACAACCCTTGATGGGACACATGGACTGTCACCCACTTCACTCAATCACAGGCATGTGTATGCATGCACGCAAGCACCTACATGTGCACACACACACGTGCACGCCTGCACACACACGAGCACACACATGTGCATGCACATACACACACATGCACACACTTGTGCACATGCATGCACAACATGCTGGCGCTGCACTTGTGCAGTGTGCGCTGCAACGCGACCCACCCCAGCCATGTGCCTCCCACATGCAGACTGCCGGGAGCAGCTGTGTGGCGGGGCTGAGGTAATGTCAAGAAATTTCATGTTATATTTAAAATGACACCTGTAAAAATAATCTGCAATTTGTAATTTAAATACTGTAATACTCAATTATGTGGGCTGACAGGAAGTGTCCCAGTGGTTTTGGAGAGCAGCATTCTTGTGTGCCACCACCCTTCAGTGTGCAGGGAGCGGTGAGGTGGGGATGAGCCCAGCCTCCCTCTGGGTGGCCCTCAGGCGTGCAGAACTGGGCGCCCAGGGGCTCCCATGCCCTGAGCGGGTGCTGACCACATGCCCCTGGGCCACCCCTCTCCCAGCTGCTTCTAGTAACAAAGGCAACCGAAACAGTGTCCACCCTGGAGGGGCGGGGAGGCCCTGCTGGGGCCGTCCACAGTCACTAACAGCTCACTGCCCCCCTTTAATAGCCCTCAGAATAGTGGCCCCAAGCCACAGTCCCTCGGCCTCACACAATGTTCCACAGCCTGCCATCCCTTCTCCCGACCCCCGCCTGGGTCTGCAGCCAATGTCCACCTGTACAAGGCCCCAGCCCAGGCCCCAGTCCCAGGGACCCTCTTGCCAAGCTTTCTTCCTCCTGGCACCCAGCCCTCACCCAGGCACAGACAGCAGGTTCACCCAGAATTGCACGTTCTGCCTCAGCTGCGTCCCGCCATCCCTGCTCTCCTTATGGTCCTCGTCTCAGGCTTAAGCCTCAGCCTGAGCCTGCTGCCCCCAGCAGCCCACAACTCCACCTGAGCTGCAGACCTACGGACACACGGGTCTGCGGGTGTCTGTCATGCTGAGGGGGCCAACGCTGAGCATCTCACCTCTCTCCCTGACCTGCCCCCTCCCTCTTCTGTTCTGTGCCTGTGAGTGACTGTGGCCCTGCCTCACGGCCTTAGAGAGCAGCCCATGGCTCTTGGCTCCCCAGCTGCTTTGCCCTCCCCGTCTCCCCGGCCAGTTGGTACCAAGTCTTGCCCTTTCCACCTCAGCTGTCTCTCCAGTCTGACTCTGTCCAGCTGTCCACGGGAGTCCCAGGACAGGTCTCCTTTCCTCTGATTCACTTTCTTCCCCACAGAAGTAGAGGGACCCTTCCTGAGCACCGCTGTCCAATGGAGCCTTCTGTGATGATGGGAACGGCCTATGTCCTAGGGGTGCCTTGAAGTGTGGCTGGTACCACCAAGAAACCATGTTCTAATTTAATTTGTTTTTCATTAACTTAGGTAAACACATGGAGCTAGTCGCTATCACATGGGACATTGAGAACAGAGTCTCACCTCTGTGGTACTGCCAGGTGGCCCTGCTGCGCCCTCCTTCTCCTGCTTCACAGCCTGCCTTCTGCCATTGGTGCACCAACCTAGTGGGTCTCCCAAACTTCCCTGAGTTGAGTGTTCTTGTTTTGCCACGGTTGGGTTGGGGCTTCTGCTGTTTCCTGGACCTGCAGGCATGTTCCCTGAGGCCCTCAGGTCTCTGTGGGCCTCTCCCACCCTGGGCACCTCCCCAGTTTCCCCAGGCTCGTAAGGACTGTTAGAGTCTGTAAACAAGTCTGGATGGCGCCTGGCATTTTGCAGAGGGAGTGGTTTGTGAAGTAAGGCCAGCGAGCCATTAAGTGTGGAGATTCCTTATTGGTTGACTGCTGTATCGAGTTTATGTTAAGTAAGATAAGCTGTGTGGAATGTATATATACCCCTCTGGTCCTATAATAAATGGCTCCCACTCCTGCTGTATCAATCTACACAAGTTGCTCGTCACCCCCCCCCCCCCCCCAGGTTATTTTGCTGCAGCCGGACAGCGGCAAGGACTATGCACTTTAGTACCCAGCAGCACACTCATCTGTCTCTGCCACTCCCTCTGCCCTTCTGGACAACCGCCTCCTTGTGCCAAGAATTGTTCGGCCCATGGTGGTGCTCTGCACCCACCTCAGCATCTCATACATAGTAGGTGCTCAGCCAGTGTTTGCTGAATCTGGGTGGGCCAGACGCTGTGGAAATGGAAATGCTGTGGGGCCGGACGCTGTGGCTCTCTCAGCAACAGTATTGGGGAAGCCCAGTTGAGATGGGTGCAGAACAGAGGTCTGTTTAGATCCTTGGATTCTCTCCTGAAGGCCTCACTTTGCAAAGAAAGGGTGGGGTCATACCTTTTGATTGACAGCACACGGCTTCCTCGTCCCTTTCTTTGACTTTCTCCTGCCTTTGCTCTGGCCCTGTGGACAGTCACTGTGCCTGGACCAGAGGAGGGATGGGTTATGGGAGCATCTTCCTGTCTGCAGGATGCTTAGACAAGTATGACCCCTGTGTGTGGCTTTGTCTGGCAACCCCAGGCCTCTGCCTCTTTCCTGTTCCAAGGCTGAAGGCAGCAGTGGGCGGAGGGCCTTCTGCATAGGAGGGCAGGTGTCAACTCCCATTGACCGAAAGCCCTCTGGGTCCCAGGTAGTTCCCTGGAGGCTTTGCAGGTATTTTACCAATCTTCCCTGCAAATGTCAAGGTGACAGCGATGCTCCCGCTCTACACCTGTGGCAGCTGGTTCAGAGAAACAGGGTCACTGTCCCAAGTTCATAAGTACATGCAGAGCAGGAATTCTCATCGGGTCTTAGAGGGCCGCCAGACACGCTCCGTGTTGACCGTGGCTAAGCGTGGAGTGTCTCAGAGTTCACCAGGTCCTTGCAGGTTCACGTCCCTTCCCTACAGAGTTCATGTCACCCCTGTGGAGTGGGCCGGGTAGGGACTGTGAGTCCCATTTCACGGATGAGGAATGGAAGCTCAGAACTAAGAGGTTTCTTTAGGTTGCGTTTGGCGTGTTGATAGGAGTGGGGCATCCTGGGTCACCGACACTCAGACTCTGTCCAAGAGAATGAGCGGTGGCTGGAGGTCACTGTCCCGTGGGCCGTGGGTGCCCTTCCTGTCCACGGCCTTGGGTCCTTTCTTTTCATAGCGCACTCGGTGGGAGAAATGTGTTTTTAGACCTTGCCTTTGGATTTCTGCAGTTTTCTTTCTTCGCACCAGACCCGGCATCTCTACAACTGGCTATTCTTGGAAGGGTGCTTGGGAGAATGGGCTTTGTTTGGACTTCTCCTCTCCCTGGAGGGGTAGGTGGGGGAGCTGGGAGCCAGGGGGTCAAGGGCTCCCCCTTGGCTCTTCCCGAGGCCTCTCTAGCTCTGCAGACCAGGCCCAAAGCCCAAGAAGGACAGCGGGTGCCTACCCTGGGTGGGAGGACGAGGGTTCTTGCTTGTGGACTTTGGGCGTGAAGTTAGAGTTTGGTTGTTTCTGACCCAGAAGACGGATTCTGGAAGCTTCTTGTCCAGGCTACTTTGAGTAGCTAGTGCAGTTCCAGTTGGTTCCTTGTGATCCAGATAGTTATGTACGACCATACGTCAGAGACTCAGGGCAGCAAGAGAGGAGCCCCTGTGCTTCTGTGTGTGTGTGTGTGTGTGTGTGTGTGTGTGTGTGTGTGTACGCATACACACATCGATGCATGTGTGAAAGGATGGTTATCAAAGCTTACAGGCAGCTTCAGTCATGGGGACCCTGAGTGTGTGGGAAATGTTGAAGGAGTGTTTTCCCATTCTTCTTGAGAGGCCGCCTATTCATGACCATATCCCCAGCCCTTAGCCCAGGTTGGGTAAATAGAAAGCATTTTGTAAATAAGTAGTGAATTCCTTAATTCTTAATTATTCCTTTGTAATTAATTGAGGTAAGATTACATACTGTATAATGCACAGAACTGCACAGTCCAGTGAGTTCTACCTAATGCATGTGCCCTTGTAGCCAGGACCCCAGTGAGAGTTAAAACATTTTCATAACCCAGGAAAGTTCCCTGTGCCTCTCTCCTCCAATTCCTCCTCCCCCACAGAAAAAAACATTATTCTGAATACTATCCTCACAGATTCGTTTTGCCTGTTTTTGAAATTCAGAAGAAAATTAGAGCAAACAACATGAGCTCCTTTACCTCTGTCTCCTTTAGGTTCACACACAAATTTATTCCTGCCATGTATGGCAGCTGTCCCTCCCTTTTCATGGCTACATACTATTCTGCCAGGGAGTCTACCTCTATTCTTTGTCCATTTTCCCCTTGATGTACTTTTGAGTTGTTCCCAATTTGGAGCGTTTATGAATAATGTTGGAAGTATTCACATAGAGATCTTCCTGTGGACCACATTTTTCTTTCTTTCAGGTTATTACACAGAAATGAAATTGCTGGCATATACTTAAGATGTTTTCCAAAGTAGTTATATCACCTTACACTTCTACCAGCAGAGTCTGAGAAATCCAGTTATTATGCTTCCTTTTTGACATTTGATTCTGATGGTGTTTTCAAGTTGGACCATTCTAGTGGGTGTTTAGATGTAAGTCATCGTGGTTTTTTTAGGGGGGTGGGGTACCAGGGATTGAACTTGGGGCATTTAACCACTGAGCCACATCCTCAGCCCTATTTTGTATTTTATTTAGAGACAGGGTCTCACTAGGTTGCGTAGCACCTCACTTTTGCTGAGGCTGGCTTTGAACTTGTGATCCTCCTGCCTCAGCCTCCCGAGCCACTGGGATTACAGGAGTGTGCCACTGTGCCTGGCTCAGGGTGGTTTTAATTTGCATTACCTTGATAACTAATGGTGTTGATCATCTTTTTATACATCTATTGGCACTGGGATTTCTTCTTTGTGAAGTGTTTACCTAAATCTTTTCCCATTTTTATGGTGTTTTTAAAAAATTGATTTGTGGGAATTAAAAAATATATAGCCTGGATTCCAGTTCTTTGTTGAATAATGTATTGTGAATGTCTTCTTTTGGCTTATATTTTCATTTTTTTTATGTGTGTTTTAATGAGCAGAAGTCCACTTTGTCTTTTTTTTTTCTGATAGTACCTTTCATGCTCTGTCTAGGAAATTGTTGCCTACCTTCTGGTCTTAAATATATTATACATTTTTTTTCTTAATGGTTTTAGCTTTTTAAGTTTAGGTTTGGAAGAAAAAATCTTGATGGAATTCTTGTGTAAAGCATGAGTTGTGGACCAAGGTTCAGTGTTTGGTGGATCACTCCTGCAGGAAGCATTAGCTGATCGCCCCTCTTGCTATAGGAAGTGGCTGGTCATTCGCCTCTTCTCTGAGGGCAGCCCAAGACAGCAGTCCTTAGCAGCCTCCAGTATAAGACCATTTCCCTGCCTCATGGAGGCATTTCCATAAGGATAAGTAAGCAGTACTCATAATGGCGCCATACTGGCTCAGATGGCAACTCGTTGGAATTTAGGGGGAGGGTCGTCTCCTTTGAGGCCAAGGAACATTTCTTAGAGGAGGAGATTCATTCAATGTGTGCGTTTCCCTCTGTACACATATCTCTCTGTACACATATCTATATCTCCATCCACTCTATATCTGTCCACGTCTAATCTGCATCCAGACTTGGATCTAAATCTAAGCCTGCTGTACGTCCAGGTCTGTGTTCATGTCTTTCTGTGTCTCCAGGAACCTCTGAGCTTAGGAACAGCTAACAGACTCAGGCTGTCCTGAGCTTGGTGGCACCATGTGAGCATCCCAGGAGGGCGGGGCACAGGACAGTTCTTCCAGCCTTCTAGCAGTCATGCATACTGTCCCTGGGTAAGCCGTGGCCCCCTGGGGAGCAGCACCTACCTGGCCATCAGAACTCACCCAGGCTAAGCGTACCCTCGCACCGGGGGAAACTGGGCCCATCTCTGCCTTCTATAGGGAGCCACTGGCTCAGGTAGATGCACAACTGGTTCTGGGACCTGACCTCTCTCTCTGCTTACTCCTTCCCGTTATCTTGGAGCTGGGGAGCTCACAGCCTCTCCATTCTGAGCTCTTGCAGTGCTTTTCCACGCTGTGACCATCTGTGAGTCCTCTGAGGGACCAGAGGCTGACAGAGTGTCAGCCCTTGCTGACTTCCCTGATAGATTCGGTCATTATTAGATCATTGAAGATTTACTTCTGATAACTGATGGGACATTTGAGGACATGGGCTGTGTTTTGGTGACCTAGGTATCCCACATGCAATGAGTCGACAGCTTGAACCGTGCTCCATGGGCAGCAGAGCCTCCAGATGGCTGGAGTTCTTGCTCCGCAGGGCCAACCTGTAGTTCTGAGCCCAGTCAATTGCTCTAACCTAAACTTCTCAGGTTAAGTAACTTCTGCTTTTTGAGGGGCCTGGATGCTTTCTGTACTCTCGTTTTCTTTTAGAGAACTCACCTCCTCCCCCAGAACTCTCAGATGCAGAGGTGTGGAACCATATTGCAGAAGAACGCTGTGGAGGCTCAGCCTGGTTTGGTCCTGACAGAATGCTGGGAGTGTCTGCCTACTTCATAGACCCTACCCAAAACTAGGGAACTATTGTCCAAACATGGCTCACACATTCCAGGCGCAGGGCAGTGTGGGTACAGGTGGAGGTCAGTGGGTGGGGCAGGTCCTGGAGGGACCGAGGACGGCGTTTGTTGGCCTGCGTCCTCAGGTCATGGCGAAGCTGGAGTCCTCTGGTTTCTCTCGTGGGTTTCCATGGACACACCCCTTAGTTCCCAGGGCTGGTGTCCCCAGGGATCTCTGAGTGTGACTCTCTCACCCCATCATTGGCAGCAAGCGCTGCCGATTCGGCTGGACCCGTGGCTGTGAGAGTCCCCACAACCCGGCGTGCCCTGGAGGGGGGACCCGTTGAGCATGCTGTTCTTCTCCTTGGAGCCTGAGTGTCCCTTGAAATTAGAGTGTCTCTGTTTATTTTCTCAGACCCTTAGTGATGGGTTCCTGCTGACTTAGAGGGAAGCTATGTGTTCCATGGAGGAGGCCGTGAGGAGCTGTTTCTTTAATCCAAATTTGGGGAAGTCTTCATGGCCCCTGAGTTCTCCTGGGGGCCTGGGCAAACCTCAGCTCCCATCTGTGGCTACCACTGGGGGGACTTGGGACAGGAGGGTGAGTCCTGAGGTTCTGGCCCAGCCAACCTGGGCCTGGGAGCTGAGAGTGAACTTGGGTCTCCGCCATGGCTCCATGACCTGCCCCCTGGAAGCCAGAGTGACTCATCCACATGTTGACAGCCAGCTCAGGCTCTGTTGGTGTGTCTCTGCTTGGTCAGTCCTTTCTATAATTCAAACCTCACTCATGGATGCCTGGCCCATGTTGCTTCTTCTAGAAAGTTCTCCCTGACTACCTCTGTCCAATTTAACAATCACCCTGCATTGGGATGTGCTGGATTTTGGTTCTCTGCCTGCATTTGGCCTCAGGTAATTTATCTCCCATTAGTTTCCCAGATGACTTCTTCCTTTTCTGTGATGAGTTTGCATCATCTCTTCAGTGAAAACGGGGTCTCTTCATCCCTGATTTTCTTGAGCGCTTAGCACCCAGTGGGACTTAAAGACAATTCAAGGATCACTGCCACCAGAAAGGTTTCTGCCGCCTTTAGGTGGGGCCGGTCACTCCCCATGGTGTCCCTAGAGTTCTCTATATAGATGATTCTCTCAACAGGTGCAATGGGACACCTGCTTGTTTACGTTTTCTTTCCTTCTAATGACCCTTTAAGGACAGGAGCTGGGTTTTAGTCACCTCCGCATCCTCATACTTAGTGAACTGAGAGCTTGGACTATTCCACAGAAAAATGAACCGTCAGGTGGCTGAAGTTCTGTCTCATGGCGCTCTCGGGCCCACGCATCATTCCAAGTTGACCCAAGAATTGTCACCAAAGAGACCCTGCTGCTGGCACCACAGCGGGGGCAGGACTCTCCCTCCTGCCTGTGAGGAGTGCCTGGCTGAGCTCTGCATGAGGAGCTCTTCCAAAGGGAGCGGTAAGAAAGGTGCTACCAAGAGCTGCCTCGTGGGTCTCCCAAGGCACCACGTCTCGCCTCCCCGCCTGGTCCCCTAGGCAGGAGCCCTGAAGTCAGAGATAGGTGCAGAGGTGCCAGCCTGGCCTGCGAAGCATAGTGGGTGTTTTATGATTGAATGCTAGTTCCCTTGGTCTGCATCCTGAGAAAATCCCATGAGAGCCTCCAGGCCTGTGTCCCCACAGCTTGTGACTCAGAACCGAGGAAAACAGTTCAGTAAACTGACCTAGGTAACAGAGTCGGGAGGGTCTGAAGTGGGTGCGTTTTCTCTGTTTGCAGCTTCCCTGCTCCTCCCTCTCCCTGGGCTTCGTATCTGCCCCAGACACCTGTGGTTTCGGAGAATCTTGCCTCCCTGCTTCGTTTGGATCTGGAATAGCCCCCAGTGACTCATGTGGCAAATATTCAGTTCCAGCAGGGTCCCACGGGGTGATAGGAAACTTAGAGGTGGGACAGAGTGGGCAGTTTCAGGTCACTGGAGGCATGTGCTTGGAGGAGCTAGGGTGACTCTGCCCCTTTCTCTCTCTCTTTGTGTTGTATCCATGAGGTGATGGTTTTGCCCTGTGCTCCCTTCATGAAGTTCTGTCTTGCCACAGAACCAAAAGCAACAAGGTCAATTGACCATGGTCTGAAATCTTCAAGAATGTGAGCCAAAATAAACCTTTCCTCTTTTTTAATTCCATCATCTCAGGTATTTTGTTGTAGTAACAGGATTCTGACTAAACATTCCTTCTCCAGGCCTTGAGCTCCTGAGAGCTAAGACCTTGGCTGGTTTTCGCTGGGCCCCAGGCGCAGTGCCTGACTCAGGGTAAGCTTTGCTTGCTGATGATATGTGTAGAGCTTTTATAGGATGAAGGTCACAGGGGCTGACTTAGTGAACTCTCTGAGATGACCTAGGCTTCCTTTTTGGAGTTTCTATGCGAGTTAGGAGCCCCCAGTGCAGCCCAGTTGAGAGAGATGGAGGTGGATGGAGGTGGATGGAAGTGGGGGACTCTGGGCTCTGTGGGGATGAAGAAGCATTCCCGTCCTTCCACAGGGCAGTGAGCACCTTGGTCAGGCTGAAGACCTTCTGGTTGGCTTCTGCTCATAGCTGAGTCATGGCCAGAGGGCCTCGCCCCTGCAGCCAACAAGGGACTTCCTAACTTCTAAAGGCCGTTGACCTCTGGCCAGCTCTGGGCTGCTCCCCACATCTCAGATTGTTCTGAGTTTCCTCCAATGTGCTTCCTATCAGTCACCCTGCAGCTCACCCGAGGGTTTCAAGTGGGGAATGAAGTAAGTCGATACCCGCCGTCGCTCAGGGCCTAGTCAAGCCTAGCAGCCCAGCAGCCCAGCCCTGATTACACAGGCCAGGAGGCTCCCCACCCTGCCATGTGACCAGTCGCATGGCTGATGCGCAGTGGGACCAGAGCTGCTTATGATTCCCAGAAGGGGAGCTCTCAGGTCCAGGGCACGGCTCCGACGGACGATTGTTATTGCAACGTGTGTGCAGGGGATGACATCATGCTATGGAGAGCAGGAATTTTTTTTTTTTGTCAGTCTTTTAACACAAGTTTATGTTTTTCAGACCTTAAAACTGCAGGTCATTCTTTACATTTGCTATTGAGAGCAGATGTGACTGATCCCTATCGGGTTCTGCTGAAAACCGGCAGGGTTGCGGAAGGTCAGATGCAGAGCGCCTTTCAATCTCCATTATTATTTCCTCCACTCAGTGGCCTCAGCAGGGAGCTCGTGCTTGGTAATGGTGGCCTTCTGAAGATCGCAAGCTTCCTAGTCCCAGTCCCCGACCACTGGTGATTCCCACCCTGGAAGTCACCCTGAGGCTCAGCAGCCCGCCCCAGGAGAGAGCCTGGGCTGAAAGCTCAGCACTTTCTGAGTCCTGGCTTCCCTGTCTGTAGGACAGGAGTAGGAACAGGGAGGTCTGTAGGTGGACGTGGAGGGGCTCAAAATGGGAAGAGTGTCTTTGGCCACTGCTGGGTCTTCCTCCAGTGATTTGGGGAAGTGCAGAGGGATACCCCTGTTGAAGGCAGATGCTCACTTTCCCCTGCCCTGGCACTGGGAAGGTAGAGCTGGTGAGGGGAATAGATTTGGTGTCTCCTAAAGGAGAATCACAGGGGTGTCTTCTGTGTTCCCATCCATCATTGGGGTCAAGTGGTGACTCTTCGGGGCAGTCGTGTTCACAGGCCACTTTTATAGGAAAATTTGCAGCTCAGACTTGAGAAAACATATGCGACCTTCAAAATCAGAGTCTTTTATGTTTGGAAGTCCTGGGGCCTAGGGTGGGGTTGTCGGGAATGGACCCAGTTAAAGATCCCTGTGTGGTGTGCATGGTTGTTGTGAACACCAACGTTCTGTGAATAGGGAGTTGCAAAAAAAGGGGGTGGGAGAATCCTGACGATGACCTTGGAGGAGACTTTAACTTCCAAACAGAAAGCACATACTTACTTCTGAGAGTATAGCTAGACCCATTCTGGGCTGATGTGACAGAGGGAACACTAGCTGTCCCCCTCCCTGATTTGATACTGGGGTATTTGTGGCATTCTTGGTATGGCTTTTGATTTAGGGAGGACATGGGGGGATCAATTTTCCGGCCATCAGGGCTTTGGTGCTGCCATGGAGATTCTTTCATGCATTTTTTCATTCACCTATAGATTGACTGATTCATCCATCCATTTATCCACCTATCCATTCTTCTGTCCATCCATCCATCCATCCATCCATCCACCTATTCATTCACCATTCAACCATCCTCTACTATCCATCCATCCATTCATCTATCCATCTATCCATCTATCCATCCATCTGTCTATCCAGCCACACATCCATCCATCTAACCATGCATTGATCCCTTTCTTTAGCAAGTACTTATGGAACATCTTTCCATGTCTTCCTCTCATTGGAAATATAAAGAATAAGACAGTCCCTGCCCTTGGGCTCAGAGCAGACCTATTAAAGATTGTAACTGGTTGTGATTTAGGCAAAAAGGGTGACAGGAATAGAATGAGACTTCATGTTTAGCTCCAGAGGGAAAGTGGAATGCCAAGGAATGCAGGCAGAGTGGGGAAAGAATTGCGACCCAAAGGAGACACTCGAAAGAGGTGCCCACAGGAGGCTGGGACTTTCAAGCACCAAAATATTGACTTTGGGAACCTGAGGCCTTTTCTGCTTTACTTCCTGTGACATCCACTGTATACAGACTGGACCATTGTGTGTCCCTCCAGAAGGGCCAGGACTTGAGGGGTGTGTGTGTGTGTGTGTGTGTGTATGTGTGTAACAGCAGATAGGAAAGCTTGAGGTTCCAAAGCATCACTTTAGAATTTGGGCACTTGGGAAAGGGAGTTTACTTAAAGGAAATTTTATATTACTTTGGTTGCGTATTTTTTTAAAAAATAAAAATTTTTTTAAACAAAATCACGCTTTAACTTGGAAGCATCTGTTGGTTGATACACGTGTTCTCATGCAGCGACTTTTCAGGAAGATTTGCTGACTGGTGAGAACAGGAGTGTCATCCACGGCTGCAGGAATCTCAGCACGGGGGGATGAATGGAAGTCCCAGAGCATGACAGAGCTGGGTCAGATTCAGGAGGAATGGCAACGTGTTTACCTTTTTTCCAACTCTGCAGTCCCCACCTGGAAAGCCGGAATGGTGAGAGCTACCTCTGTCTGAGGCTGCAGCTGCTTGGCCTCCTCACAGCCCATGCATGCCAAGGGAGGTTGTTCAAACATCTTGATGGCCACGATGCAGTGACTCAGGTGCCACAGCTGTCAAATGATCTGCCGTATCTTTCCCTTGCGTTGTGGGGACCGGATGAACTCCCGGGCAGAGGAAGAGCTCTGAGGAGTTACGAGGGCCGCAAGTCGGGCTTGGCCTGGCGGGCACAATGGGAGTGACTGGGAGTTGAAGCTTTGGGCAGAAAGTGGGCTCTTCCCTGGCCAAGGGGACCGTCCTCAGAGGGTGCAGGTTGGCTTCCCTTTCAAGAGGAGCCAGCCACAGTCAGCACCAGGCTGTGAGCTGAGGAGGGCCCCACGTAGCCCTCCCTCAGGCCTCTGGGAACTTGGCCGCAGTGTTAATAAAGGCATCCTCTTCTGTCTTGGACGCAAAGTGCCAGGTTACGGTTGGCCCCAGCGCCGCAGCCTTGGAGCCACTTAATCCTCCGAGTCCATATTTTTTACTGGCACTGCGGGAGCCGTCCTGGGTTTCTGTGTCGAGCCATGAGATCTCAGGATTTGTATCCTCTGGTATTCCAGAGAATAATTCTCCTCTCCTTTGATGTTTCGTGGACATCTTGAGACACTTAGGGGCGCACTCTCAGGGAAGGCTGAGGCCGGGCTGTGCAGCTCTCATTATGCTGTTAAAACAGACCCCGGGAAGGGAGGCGGAGTCTCTTGAGCAGAGAGCTGCGTGGCCGAGGGGAGCCTGGTGCAGGAGGCCATCCTCGCTGACTTCTTGAACCAAGAACTGTATTTTATTACACTTTGGGCAGGAGTAGGCTGCTTTGCTGCCCGTGTAATTGTCTCACAGTTGGAGGTCAACATGGATTATTTTTCCTGACATTTGGAAAATCATACCTTAAAGAAATGTAGTTTAGACTTAAAAAAAAATAAAGAATAAAACCCCACTGTCTTTTCATTACCTTGAAATCCATTTAAAAAGCCCCACTGTTACTGGGTGATGGTTGGAGCAGTCGCCCCAAATGGCCCGGCTTCTCCTGGTCTCTGCTCGTCCACCCAGCCAGCAAAGCCCAGCAGAGGTGATTTTCCCAGGGGCTGGTTCTAGCGCATTGTTCTGGTCACTGCCTCCAAAAGAAAGTGCAATTAGCCAAATTTGTCAGACCCTTCCTTCCTACCAGGGGGGAAGCCTCCTTCCAACCAGTGGCCCTGAACACACTTAGTGCTTCTCTGTACTCATGTCTGTTTATGTTCATCCCCATCTCCTCTGCCACCACTCCCCCAAGGTCATCCAGCTCACCTCCTGAAGCCGGAATGAGCCTCTACCCTTTTACAAAGCCTTTTCTGCTCCTCTCAGACCCCAGTGCTTCTCTTCTTCATTCTCATTTCTCATTTTTCCTCTGACCTTGGAGTGGCAAACAGTTAGGGAAGTCACACAGACCTGTGTTTGAAGCTTCTTTGTGTGTGAGCTAGCTGTGTGACCTCAGGCAATTTGCTTAACCACTCTGATTCTCAGTTTCCCCACCCATACAATGGGGATATACATACCTACCTTGAAAAATTGCTGCGTGGGGTCACAAGATCATTTAGATGAACACTTTTAGCCCAACCTCTGGCCCTTGACAGGTACACCGAGAAGAGTAGTTTTATTTCTGCCTGTGGCACTTAATACATTCAAATGATTCTACTAATTTGAGGACTCGCCACCCTTCAGTACATAAGCGTTAAGCAATTGGAAGGTGGAAACCCATCTTGTGTATATCCCATGGTGACTTCCATAGGACAGGATCAAGGGACACTCAGTAGTCCCGGAGCAGATGGAGGACAGGGTAGAAAGAAGGCCCATGGGTTTTGTAGGAGGTGCCCGGGAGCCTGGTGCTCACAGCTGTCTTCACGAAGGCCAGGCGTGTGCCTTCATGGCCAGACGAGTGTCGAAGAGCAGATTGAACTACTTTGCCCCCCTGTCCCTTGGCACAGAGGGACCTCAGACTCCTCCCATGACTCCGAGTAGGAAAGAGACTGGCTCTAGAGCATGCCTCGCCCTGGGGACTCAGGACACACGCCGTGGCCACCTTTTAGCCAGTGGGTCCAACAGGCTTTCCTCTGCCCCAGCAAAGCTCACAGAGAACCCCAGGATTCCAAGAGGGATGTTGGCTACTCTGCAGGGGAGAAGCCAGGAGGAGCACTCCCGAGATGAGGGAGAGGGAAGCTCCCAGGAAGAGGGCAGAGGCCCCTTTGGTACCCAGGGTGGGTGAGGCTGGGTGTGGGCAGAGGCACTGGGACAGCCATTCACCCTGACCACCTGGGTGGCTCTCACCAGCTGTCACCCCTGGCTGGAGGGCCCTGTTTGATCCTACCTACTGGAAGCCTTCCAGGACCTTCCCACTGAGGAGCCTCCCCTCCCACATCCTCTGAGCCCCCTCACCCTAGTTTGATGCCCTCAGGGGACAGCCGCATTCTAGACTGGGAGGCAGAGGGCCCTTCCCGGGTCTCCTGCTGTGTCATCCTCTCACTAATGGCAGTTATGGAGAATTGACTGTGTCCTGGGTACTGGCCTAAGTATTTTACATAAATTTTCTTGTTTAACCTTTACGGGAAATGCCAGAGGCAGGTGGTGTTTTTAACCCTGTTCCATAACTGAAAGCCAAGGCTGTGCCATTTGCCTCAGGTCCTTCCTTCCTGCTATGGACGGAAGTTGGCCGTAACCCAGTCCAGCTCTGGGACTGTGCTGTTAACCTCTTCTAGCTTGTCCCTGCCTGGCCCAGAGGCACTCCACAAATGGCAGTTATTTTACTGTCATTGTTACTGTAATGATCTTGTTGTTGATAGTGATCACATGCTACTAGTGCTATCACTGCTGCTACTGCTGCTACCACTCCTATAGCAAGGGCTGTTACTACAGCACTAGAGCTACAACGACTGTGCTATCACAATAGAATACAGCTACAACAGCTGTACTATCATTACAGCATTACAGCTGCAACCGTACCTCTATCACTACAGCACTAGAGCTACACCTGTACTGTCTTAGTGCAGTCCGACAGCTACAGGTGCTGTAACAACTACCCCACCATGACAACTACTATTATAAAAATGACTGCAGCTCTAACTACTACTGTAATGACTACCGTAAGCATGACTACAGCTGCTAAAACACTACTATAACTATGTAGAGGACAACTACTATCACTACTAATTACAACATTACTACTAAAGTTACAAAATTACAAAAATTACTACTACAAATACAACTGTCACTGCAACTATAATAACAACAACTGCTACAACTACTGTCACCTGTCATTGTCCAGGACCTTTCGTAGGCTGAAGGTCAGAGTGACGCAGTCCTTCTGCCCACATAGCGTGGTTGTGAGCGTGGGCTCTGGAGCAGGATTGCTCTTCACATCCTGGCTTGGTTGGCCTCTAGCGGGGCAGCCCTGGGCAGGCCACTTAATCTTTCCATGCCTTGGTTTCCTCACTTGTAAATGATGGTAGTAGTGGTCTGCCTGCCTCAGAGGATGCTGGGAGGAGTCCATGAGTTAAAGTGCAGACATGGCGGCACCCAGCAGGACCGTGTGGGGGAGACCTTCAGATCTACTCCCTTCTTCCCTCCCTGCCATCACACTTTGGCCTCAGCTGGCTCTCTTATGGCTCTCTTAAGTTCTGGCTGGGAAATAAGGCTCAGAGTGGCTTGCTGATGTGAAGAAGGTTGGTTTGGAAACCTGAACACAGAACTGTGAGGACAAGAGCCTTTCAGAAATCTCCATTGGGAAGCAAGTGTGCACTCTGGGCAGGCGGCACTGAGACTGGCTCCGCTGGAGAATCTGGAGTCATTTCTGGGAGACTCTGGGGGTGAGGGGGGCTGAATGGGTCCTCAGGGAGCATCTGAGGGAGCCATTTTCTGATCCTTCCGCCTGGGAAGGAAAGAGTTGGGACGGTAAAGGGGGAGTGGACAGGAATCCCAACTTACCACTGGGCAGGGGTGAACCAGAGGGAGACCAAGAGGTGTTTTCCAGAGCATTCATTGAGTGGATGATAGAGCAGGGCAGGCATAGATCTGGCAAAAGGCACCCCAAAATGCAAGCTGCATGGTGAGGTTGCATAAGGACCTTGTCGTCCCTGAAACCCTGGGGAGAGACACACTCACCAATCTGAACCCTGAGCTCACAGCATGTGCTTTAGCTGAAACTTGTGTTGCTGTGGAAGGGTTGAGGGCTTTGACATCAGACATCAGACAGGCCTGGGCTCTGAATGGTGGCTCCTCCGTCCCATGTGATCATACCTCAGATCCTCAGCATCTTCATCTGTAAAGTGGGTCGAGAACCACATACTTTATAGGGTGTTTCTGTGATTTAAATTGCATGATTTTTGTAAAGGGCATTAAACGCAGTAGACAATAAATAGAGATATTTTTATCCTGAAACCTGCTTCTCAAGGTGTGGTTCCCAAGCTGTTAGGATCAGCATCATGTGGGAACTTGTTAAACACGAAACTACTTGGGCACCATCAACTGAATCCACTGATGTGGATTTTACTGAACGTAAAATTTGGGGTGGGCCCTGGCAGCCGGTGCTCTCCCAGGTTCTCTGCTGTCTGCTCAGGGCTGAGCAGCACTGATCTAACACAGGCCCAGGATCCGGCCTGGGAACATGTGGAGGCCGCTCAGCACAGTCTGGAACACAGTAGGTGCTGAATATCTGACAGCTCCCTCGTCCCTCCTACCTGGGCAAGCCAGGGCCCAATGGCTTCCCCGAAGAGGTTAATGCTACTGCAGACCTCCTGGAGGTGAAAGGGCCTTGTTCCCCTGGAGGATAGACACATTATAACGGCTTCATTTGATTAAAAGGGGATGTTGGTCATTAGTTATGACCCAAATTTCTTCTCTCCCCAGCAATCACTCAAAGTGTTCCCAGATGCGCAAGGGGCTGTTGGTTACCTGCGGATACAACCTCCCTTTATAACAAGGATGCCCATGCTAATGAAGACTTTGAGACACAGGTTGCGGGCCACCCCGCCCCCTCCAGCCTGGCCTGGGTTTGATGGAGTTAATGGTTGAAGGGAAACATATGCATTCCAGATTGGACCCGAGGAGCTGGGCTTTGAGAGGTGGCCTGCTTCCAGCGGCTGCCAGGGGGTGGTGGGGGAACTCTGCAAGTATTTGTTGTTCCCGTGGGGCTAATTATGGATTTTTAGAGGCAAGTAGCCGCCCCAATTTCGGTTAGCACAGTTGTTCGTTACTGCATAATTAAGAGGAAGGGGGAGCGGCTGTGGTGGGGAGCAAGGCGTAGGGAAGGCCAAATGCAAATAGCTTGTATGTTTTTGTCTTAGGAACCCTGGGCAACAGTGGCTGAGGTCAAATGTTCAGCTCTTGGGAACAAAGCGGGCAGGTTCTGAGCCACCTGGACAGCTGGAAGGGGGGAGTCAGGGACGGAGGGGAAGGCATCAGAGGGCTCAGGTGTGGTTCACCTCTTGGTAAGGTGGAGGGGAAGGCAGGACGCTGAGTTGAGCTCTCCCTGAAGCTGATGGGGCAGCAACCTGAGCGGAGGGAGCCCTGGGGGAAGGGGGACAGGTGCTGAAGGGGGAGATGGGAAGTGAACGGTGTGAGCAAGGAAGCTGTTAATCTTGTGAGCTTTTCTAGCTGAGGCCGGGAAGGTTCCAGAACAATCATTTGAATGTGAAGCCCTGGACTGAGTCAGGAGCCCTGGTTTGTCACTAACTGGCTGTGTGCCCTGGAAGGCATCCTGCCATTCCGAGCCTGGCAACCTCATCTGTAGAGCCTCATAAGGTCACGAGTGGATGTTCCTAAGGACCCTTTAGGAAAGTCTGGCTCTTGGTCTGGAGCACTGTTGTAGAGGAAATAGAACGGGTGTCTGTGTTCTCTTTGATCCTGATGCTTTCCTTTCCCTTGGCTCCATAGGTGGGGAGTAAATCTGAAATGGAAGACATGGGAGGAGGCCGTGGCTGTAGCCATGGTAGCCCCGTTAGATACATCCAACTTTGAACCAAAGCTCCATCCGAGCAGCTTCCTTCCTGCTCAGACTTTCTTGCTCCTCTTCTGTGGTCTGTTCAAGGGGCAAGCTGAGCCCTTGGGAAGGCTGAGGAGGAAGAACAACGATTAGTTCTGGTTGCTGCTGCAGCAGGTCACTACCAACAACGGTTGAAGATATCAGAAATTTGTTAACTCCGGGTCCTGGGGGCCAAGGTCAGGTGGCTACCTGCCCTTCTAGAGCTTTGAGGAGAATCTGTCTTCCTCCTTTTCTAGCTTCCTTTCCAGCTCTTCCCCCATCTTCAAGCCAGCAAGGTCTAGACACACTTGTCTCATGCTGCATCTCTCTGCCCCGGACTCTCCTGCCTCCTTGGTCCATGTTCAGGGTCCTGGTGGTGACATGTGGCCACTCTGATAATTTAGGACACACTCCTTATTTTCAGGGCAGCTGATTAGCGACCTCAGTTCCATTTGCAGCCCCATATCCCTGGCTGTATCATGTCATGCAAGCACAGGTTCTAGGCGTAAGGAAGTGGGCATCTTTGGCAAGTCATTATTCTTCTGATTGCAGATGCCAAGCCCTGGCTGCTGCCAGCCCAAAGGACTGTAGCTTCATTCCCAAAAGTTGATTCCTGGGCAGCCTTCTGAGACCCCTGTTTTCAGAGTTGGGGTTACTCTTTACTCCCTGACTTGGACCAGGTGCCCTTGTGGGGATGCCCAATCCTGTAGGAAGGGCTGTCTTTACACTGTTGAATACCTCAGGGGCTGTTGACTCCTGGACAGTGAACTTCTCCAGGCTGAACAGGGATCGTTCAGTAAGCCATTACCTTTTAGTGGAGGAGGGGGCTTAGGGGAAGAGGTGAACCACGTTTGTTCATTCCACTAGGAGAGTCTCTCACAGTAGACTCCTAGGAGCCTTAACTGTTTCTCTGCTGTGGAGTCAAAATGTCAGCAACTCCAAAAAAAGGGGTTATGATGTGCTTTCCAGGGGCTTTCCTTGGCAAAAGTCACTGGGATGACGTGATAGGTGTGAGGGAGCCTCCCAGTAACTCGGCTTCCCTGCTCAGGTCTGGGTGCTAGCTCCTAGCCCGGTGCCTCAGGGACAGGAACGGTGGAGCCTCTGGTGGCACTAAAGGGCTGGGACCCTTTTCCACTGCCTTTAGATGTTGCATTTGGGGAAACTGTGCAACTTCCTGGCTGTGAATCTATAGCTAGATTAACCTGAGCATTTCTTTTAAATAACTCTTCAGCAGGTTGTGTTGTAGTGGGGAAGAAGTATTCCTTTTAGGAGAAGAAATGAAACTGTCTGACTGGGAAAGATGGAGGGGCCGCTCCTGAGGAAAGCTGAGCTTTGAACTTTAACCCTCTGTCAGTTGCGGGCTGTGTTGTGTACATGGTGCAATTCTCAGGCAGAGGTTTCTCAGCCCTCAGGATCCCTAGCTTTCTCCCAAAATTCCAGGAACAAAGGGGCAAATGATGAGACAGCTCTAACAGATGCACAATTTTGTGCCTATCAAAATTAAACTGGGGGGCTGGGGTTGTGGCTCAGTGGTAGAGCGCTTGCCTAGCACATGTGAGGCACTGGGTTCGATCCTCAGCACCACATTAAAAAAAAAATAAATAAAATAAAGGTATTGTGTCCAACTACAACTAAAAATAAAATTAAACTGGGCCTTTTTTTTTAAGTCAGAAGTTCATGTTCATTGGAAGGCTGGGGAGGCACTCACATGCTCAGATTTGGATTGCCTGGTCCCAGTCCTACTCACTGGTCAGTGCCTTGTCCAATAGAAATATAATGTGAGCCACATATGTAATGGGAAATTTACTGGTGGTCACATTTAAAACTAAAAAGAGGGCTGGGGGCATAGTGCAGTGGTGGAGTGCTTGCCTAGCATATTTGAGGCCCTGGGTTTGAACCCCAGCTTCACACACATACATGCAAAAGTAATATAAAACAGGTGAAATTAATTTTATTAATATATTTTTATAATATATATCTTTAACCCAATATATCCAAAATACTATCATGTCAACATGTAATGCATACAAAAATGTTACTGAGGTGTTGACCTTTTTTTGTACTCGGTCTTCAAAATCTCGTATACATTTTGCACTGAGAGCACATTTCCACGCACATGATCTGTTTTCATTGGCAATTCTTGACCTGAACTTAGAGTTCATAAAACTGAATGTTGAGATTCACGTATCCAAATTGTTCCAACCATCTTTTAAAGTTATCCAACAATGGACTTGAGGATCCATTTTTAATTTTAAATTCAGCAATGTGAAATAAAATGGAAAGTTCACCTTCTCAGTGGCAGTGGCCAGGGTTCAGTGTCCCCAGTCACATGTGGCTGGTGACTGTTGGATTGGACAGTACAGTCGAGGTCCTTACTCTATAGGCTGCGGATGGAAGCAATGTCCTGGGTGGGTGTGCAGGCCTGGGTGGGAGGCTGAGGCTCCCTGCCTCTGGGGGCCGTGCAGCAGCGCTTCTGAGCCCATGCACCCCTGCCCCCTAGTCCAATGCATTCATGAGGCCAGAGCCCTGCTCTTGAGGGATTTCATTCTCTTTTTCTCTGTCATTAATTCACACATTCAGTACAACTAACTGAACATCTTACTGAGCCAGGTGCTGTTCTGGATGTTGCAATGAGTTGAACAGAAGGGTATAAGTTCCTGCCCTCTAAGGAGCTTAGTTTACTGCAACATTGAGGGAGAGCGGTAACAGGTGAAGAAATACGCAGACCATTTCACAGAGTGCTAACTGCACTAAAGAAACAGATAACAGATGGACCAGGGAGTGAGTAGACGGAGCAGAAACTTCTAGAGCGTGGCCAGAGGGGCCTAACCTCAGAGCTGAGGCTGAGGTTAAGCACAGATCTGTAGGCATGAGCAAGGCAGTTGGGTGAATGACTGTTGAGGGCTTAGGGCACAGGCTGTAGGGTGTTTAAAACCAGGAGGCCCATGTGACCTCCTGGAGCCTGGCAAATCACTCAGCAGAACACAGCTGTGCAGGAAGCTGGTGTCCTCAGACATGGAAAGACCTCTAGCTCACCCTCCAGTCATGAGCAGCAGGCTGGGGAGGCGCTCACATGCTCAGATTTGGATTGCCTGTGCCCACTCCTACTCACTGGTCAGTGCCCAGGGCTGCTACTTAGCCTCCCATTTGCTCTGTTTCCACATTCATAGGGCTGCTGTGAGGATTCAATGTGTTATTACACATTAGACACCTTGCAATTTTGAGGTGCTTGGAAATGTTAGCTGCTGCTTATCAGATGTGTTCTGAGTGCTGTCCAGGGCAGCCCTGAATGATGTTGGGCACTCACAGTTCTGGGATGGAGATGGACATGTGAAAGGAGGTCAAGGTTGGGGTACTTGTGCTGACTACAAGCATCTGAAGCACCTTCTACCCTAGTGACACTGCTCTGCTGTCAGTCAAGCAGGTACTGTGGTGGGGGTGGGAGGGTGGAGAGAGTCCAGCATCCAGGCAAACTCTCAACTCAGGCTGGCCCATGCACCAGGTGCAGGGGGCAGTGGAAAGCCTGCTCGGGCAGGTGGACCTGTTCTCTGTGGCCTGAAGTTCCACCCTCAGCCCCTCAACCTGCCCAGTTTCTCTCTGTCACTTGTCTATTGATAGGTTATCATGGCAATAGCAAAGGCACCGAAAAATTTAATTATTTTCACCGAACAAAGCAGAACAATTTGGACTTTGGTTTAGCGTTTATTAAAACTGTGCTGTCTGTCTCTCTTGGGTCTCGACCCTTCCTGAGCATTGTGTCTTCGGGTTTCCTGCTCAGAGAACAGAATGCCTTAAAAACAAAGTCACCCCTCAGCTCTATCTAGAAAAGCTATGATCAATGAGGGAGACCCACTGTCCCGGGGATGGGAGTTGGAGAACTGTGCAGTTCAACCGCTGCTCACGCGGGGCCTGGTGGGGAGGGCTGTGCGGATCACATGTTGCCGTCATCAACTTGTTTTTAAAACCCCAATCCAGGCCCTTCAGTGTTCAACATTTCCAGTCGAACGTTCGGAATGTCCCAGAGATTAGGAGGGAGGCCTGGTGAAGAGTTTTTTTCCAAGAATTTAATTATGAGTGCGTGTGACACTCAGGACTTTTATTGGGCACCCAGCCAAGCATGAGACCGGGAGGGAAGGCTCCCTGCCAGCCCCAAGCTCTCCCCTGCTCCACATGCAGGGTGAAGATGAGGGTGGGCCTGCGCAGACTCCGCAGCTGAAATGCTGGTCTGAGGGGGAAAGAGCAGAAAGGCTTCATCTCCTATGTGCCAGGACGCTGCTTGTTCATTTGGTCACCTCTTTATTTGCCAAGTGCATGTTTATTAATCCTGCTATGGTCTGGATGTGTCCTTTTCAAATTTACATGCTGAAATCTTCACCCCCAAGCTGATGGTACTAGTGGGGTGGGGTCTTTGGCAGGTGATCACAGCATGAGGGTGGAGCCCTCCTGAACAGCCCTCCTAAGAAGGGACCTGAGAGATCCTTGATTCTTTACACCACATGAGGTTACAGGAAAAATGGCTGTCTATGAAGAAGCAGCCCTTACCAGAGTGGCACCTCCATTTAGGATTTCCAGCCTCCAGAATGATGGGAAGTATTTGTTTTAATAACTCTTCCAGGCTATGGTATTTTGTTATAGCAGCTCCAACAGACCCAGACTAATCTGTCTACTCTGTCTACTCACGAGGCACTGTTTAGGACCTAAAGAGAGAGAAGTAAGAAAGCGACAAAGCTTCCTGTCCTCCATGGATCCTACATGTTACTTGGGAGACAAGTAGGATAATAAGCCAGGGGTATAGTTTATCAGTATTGACAGGGACTGTGTGAAAAATGGAACAAGGTGGTGGTGGGGAGTGTTGGGCATATGCATCAGGATTAATTTTGGGTAGGATGGCCAGAGACAGCCCAACTGAGAAGAGGATATTTGTGTCAAGGCCCAAAGAGAGGGCAAGAGGGAGCCATGGTGAGCTTCAAGGAGAGAACACTCCAGGAAGCGAAGAGCAGGTGCAGAGGTCTCAGGATAGATCTTGCCTGTGTGTTCAAAGAATTGCAAAGATGTGGCTGTAGCTAGAGAGGTGGGAGAAGGAGGGGATCAGAGAGGGGAGGAGGCAGCGTGGGGACAGATTATCCAGAGTGAGGCAGGGGTGTTAGCTTTGTGTGAAGGAACTGAGGAGCTCTGGTTCAATCTGCCTTAGGTTTTTGAAGTGTTACTTTGATGGAAGCAGGGAGTCTAGCCAGCAGCTGTGGTAATTGAGGATGGTGGCCCACACTGGGGAGGTCAGCAGGGGTGGTGCAGAGCCATGAGATTCTGGATATAATCTGAAAGTTGAAGTGATAAGCCATTTGCTATTGGGTTTGATGTGGGATGTGGGGGAGAAAGGAGTCAAAGAACTCCAGCACTTTTGGCATGTATATTAGCCAGGGCTCTCTAGAGAAACAACCCATGGCGCGCACGTGTGTGTGTGTGTATGTGTGTGTGTGTGTGTGTGTGTGTGTATGTGTGTGTGTCTAGAGAGCGATATGTTAAGAAATTGGCTCATAGGATTGCAGAGCTGACAAGTCCAATATCTATAGGGTGGGCCACAGGATGGAGACCCAGGGAAGAGCCAGTGTTGAAGTCCAAGTCTAAAGGCCATCTGTTGGCAAAATTCCCTCTTCTGTGGGGGAAGTCAGTCTTTTGCTCTACTCAGGTCATCAACTGATGGAATGTGGCCCACTTGCTTATGAAAGACAAGCTATTTTATTCAAAGTCTGATGATTTAAATGTCAATCTGATAAAAAAAATATTCCCAGAAACATCCAGAATAATGTTTGAGCAAATATCTAGGCACCGTGGCCCAGCCAAGTTGACACACAAACTTTATCGTCACAGTTTGGCAACAAGGGGGATGGCACTGCTGTTGCTGAGCTGGCTTGGGAGACAAGCTGGGCTGACTGGGTGACTGGGAGCTTGGTCTGGGAACCCTTAAGTCTGAGATGCCTACTGGACAGCCAGGTTGGAACGCAGGTAGGAATTGAAGAAGAACAGGCAGGGAAGAGATATTTGGAAGTCAGCACCTCCCAGAGATGGCATTTAGTGCTATAAAATGGATAAGTTCACCAAGGAAGAAAGCATGGGAGGAGGCGCTCCTGTGGACCACTGAGTGAGCACCTGAGGTTGCCGTCCACCTGCTGGTGAGGGAGAACGGGGCTGTCTGGGCCTGTGGGCTACCACATTGGGCCGTTCTAGGGAGCTAGCCCTGGAAGAGCTGAGGTCATGCTGTGTGGGGTGGGGACCTCTAAGAACATGAACTTGGGCCTGGTGTGTTTCAGGCCTCAGCTTTGCTGGTCTGGCAGTTCTCAGTGTCATGTGAAAATTCACTCACTCAACACCCTCTCTCTGAGTCCTAACTCTGTCTTGTTTGGTGTCTCTCAGAAACACACACACACACACACACACACACACACACATACACACACACACCACTGTGTAGTGAGGCACATTCAGAAGTGTGAGTGGAACAGTGTGGCGAATGCATTGGGAGGAAGGGAGTGCTGAGGGAGGACAGCTTGCTTGGCAGAAGAGGACAGTTCCGCTGAGAGCCAGCTCCTTCCTTGCAGCAGAAGTTTTCCGCAGGCTGCCATTGCCCTGCATCCGCTGCACGTTGTTGCCTTGTTTCCCAAGTGCTCGTCCACCGGGCACCCTGACCCTCCGGCTTGCTCATTACTTGGCCCTTGACTCACTGGTTCCTGTCTGTCCTACCTGGATGGCCCTGCCTCATCCTCAGGCCCCTTCCCATGTCAGATTTCCATCATCCCATTGCAAGAGTTGCCATCTCCCTTTCTCTTTGCACAGGGATTATTCTGCAATGAAATCCAGGGTCATCGGTGGGCAAAAGGCTTAACTTGGATATGGCCCTAGCCTGGAACAGCACCCTTGGAGGCAATTTGGAAAGTTCTTTCCGACTTCAAGGACCTTACAAACTGGACTTCACTGTAGGTAAAGCTTGGGGTGGAGGCAAGGCCCTGGGTAGCAAAGGCTTCAGATTCCTACGGCAGGCACCACCCTCCCTATTAATCAGGTAGTGCCTGCCATAGGAATGTCTCTTTAGCAAACAGCCCCTTGCTAACTCTGCAAACCTGGCAAAGATGGGAGCTTTGTCACCACGTTCCAGAGTTCTCCCCCATGGCGGGGCTCCAGCACCACACAACCCAGGCATTCACCCCTGAGTGCCTATGCCCTCCCTCCTGGCCTGGACTGTAATCTTGTTCACATTTTAAGGGTAATTTCATCCATATGGCCCTGATTCGTGCATCCCAAGTGTGCTTGATGGAGACTCAGGTGCCAAGATTTCCCCTCCAACTGGTTCCAAGAAGACCCCATGTGGATGCCAAGCCAGAGGCCGCTCTGCATTTTCTGGGTTAGATGCTTCCTGCATCTAACAGAGCATTCAGTGGCCTCTTTGGGGGAAATTAAGAACTCTACGAATGCTGCGGCTGGTAAGTTCCTGGTCACAGACCTAGACTTGGGTGCTGTGCACGAGACCATGGGTCAGAGGGCTGGCTGAGCATGGCATGCGACATTGAGACCATAGGGTGGGAAAGCCTGCTGGCCTGCATCTTACTGAGCCTTATTTTTGGTGTGGTGTTTGTTCTTTAGGTCCTGCCTGCTGTATTTCAGCACATGGTCCCTTCTGCTGGACCCCTGGGGCAGAGGATATGCATAGAGATAGATACTGTGAGAGGGACCCTGGAAGGGGTAAGGGGAGACCCAGCACTGAGGGGCCAACCCAGACTCCAGGAGCTTACCTATTGCTCGAGGCCCTTGATGACGATGGGCCCTTGTTGTGCATGGAGAAGTCCTTGTATCCCAATTCACTCATCAGCTCCAGGGAAGCTCACTTATGACCATGAGCTTGGGGACGCTTTCCGGGACTCAAACCTGGAGGTTCTGGTCTGCACTTTCGTCGGCTATGTTGGGCAGGGAGCCTGCTCACACCCACTCACTCCTCCAGAAAGCTGGGTCCCCAAGAAACCCCAGAGCTTAGGGATTAGCCCTAAGTACTCAGATGACTGTTCTTTCCTGGTCATGTCATGTGAAATGACTGACACAAGGCCGTGTTGGCAGGTGGCAGGTGGCAGGTCTTAGATATGTTAGTCATCTTTACATTGCTGGGACCAAAATATGTGACAAGAACAATTTAGAAGAGGAATAATTTATTTTTGGCTCATGGTTTCAGAGATTTTGTTCATGGTTGGGCAACTCCATCTTTCTGGGGCCAAGGCGAAGGGCATGGGGAGAGGGGAGGCTGCTATGTTTATGGGGGCCAGGAAGCAGAGAGAGTGGGGAAGAAGCTGGGGGGAGTGGAGATGGACCCTTCCAGGACATGCTCCTAGCAAGCCCCCTCCTCCAGCCAATCCCCACCTGCCTATAGTTACCGCACAGTTAGTCCATTCCATCTAGGAGGGACTGATTAGGCTACTGCTCTCATTAACATTGCACCTCTGAATCTTCCTGCATTAACACAGGAGCTTTGATGGGCATCACATATCTGAACCTTAACATCAGATGACAGGATGGGACTCAGAAATACTAAAAGGTCTATAAGTAAAAGTTACCAGGACCATTGTGAGGTATGGTCCCTCAGAATCACTGATGAGCATTCTTTTCAAAAGCTGCAATTTGGATATGAATTTGGTGTGAGTCTGAGAGTATCTCCCTAAATATTGGAGTGGGATGATGGAGGGAAAAGCATTATTTTTGTGAATTGAAAATAATTTAAAATTATAGTTTGTGCAGGTCTCCAAAGTACTGAAAATGTTGGGTTTTTGTTATTGGATATTGTTTGGTAGCTTGTTTGCACATATTTAAAAATAGCACATTATGTCATTTCTGAGTCCATGGTGTAGAGCTTGAATTCTGATCTAACTTTGGAGGAATACTGATATATTTTGGAAAAATATATGCACACAAACAAAGGATATGCTCATTAGCATGATTCAATCTGCTCAGTACAGATCCTCATTCTTTTCCCTGACCCCAACCCTTAAATGCTACTCACTCATCTCCTTCAAGTTGTGATTACTTAGTTTTAAAACATAAAAGTAGGGGCTTGGGCTGTAGCTCAGTGGCAGAATGCTTGCCTCGCATGTGTGAGAAATTGGGTTTAATCTTTAGCACCACATAAAAATAAAAAAAATAAAATAAAGGCATTCTGTCCATCTATAACTACAAAAAACTTAAAAGTAAGAGCTGCGGTTCTTCATATAGCAACTTTAGGCTTGCATATTAATTCTGAGGAGTTTTCTGCTAGATATCCATCATACAGCAACCCTCCCCCATCCTTGGCTTTGCTTTTTATGGTTTCAGTTACATGTGGTCGATTAAATAGAACATTCCAGAAAAACAAAATAAACTTTTCTAAATTTTAAATTGCATGTACTTCTGAGTAGGATGATGAGGTCTCACTCTGTCCTACTCCATTCTGCCCAGATTGTGAATTATCCATTTGTCCAGTGTATCCATGTTGTATATACTCCCTTCCCATTAGTTACTTAGCAGCAGTCTGGGTTATCAGATTTACAATCACAGTTTCATGGTACTTGTGTTCAAGTAACTCTTACTTAATAATGGCCACAAAATACATGAGTAGCGATGCTGGAAATTTGATATAGTCTATTGTTGTGATTGTTCTATTTTATTACTAGTTATTGTTAATCTCTAACTGCACATGATTTATAAGTTAAACTATAAATTTAGGTATGTACATGTAAGAGAAAACCCTATAAGATTTTTTCCTGTTCATGGATTTAGTCATCCCCTAAGGGGCTTGAAATGTATGCCTTGCAGATAAGGGGGACCATTGCAATGTATTGTCATGGCCTGGAGTGGACATGCATTGAGGGAGACAATTTAGGGATCCAAGAAGGCAGGCACAGCACACCTGTCTTGTTCTTTATTGTATCCCAAATACCCTGCCTTACTGGGACTCAAATCCTGGGGTGTGTAAGTGCAGAGTCACTGTCCTTCCAGGATGAAGCTTCAATTTATCCTTAGATTTGGCATGGGAGGTGTTCCTTCTTGTTTGGACTCTGGGGCCTAATCTGCCATTCCCTCCTTGGGGGCAGCTTCTGGACTTCTGTTTGAGATGCCTGTGATGCTTTCACAGGCAGATGCCAAGTGGGCAGTTTGGTCTCTGGGAAAGGGAGATTTAAAATTGGCATATCTATGTTGGCTGGTATTGTGGCTTCTAAAGCCCCACGGGGCTATTTGAAATCACTTAGGGGGAGTGTCTAGGGAAAGAGAATATTGGGGTGGGTGGCTGAGCTTAGGAAATGATTATATATAAAAATCAGAGGGAAACAGAGGAACCAACTAAGGTTCTTAGGGAGTATTTGCCAGGAAGGAAGAAAAGCAGGAGAGGGTGGTACTGAGGATGTCCAAAAAAAAAAGGGGGGGGGGCTCTATTAGTGTGCCTGTGCACACTAATAAGCCAAGCCAGAGAAACTGAGTGGTTTGAACAACTGTTATTTCTCACAATCTGGCAACTAAAAGTCCAAGGTCAAGGTCCTGGTGACAGGGTTGGTGCCTTCTGAGGGCTGGGAGGGAGTCTGTGCCAGGCTCTCCTCTACCTTCTGGTGTTTCCTGCCATCTCTGGTCTGGTTTTGGTGGTATCACCCTCCTTGGGCCTTCAAGCTCACCTGGTATCCTCGCTGTGTGCAGGCTTCTATGACTGAATTTCCCCCTTTTGTAAGGATACCAGTCGTACTGCACTAGGGGCCCACCCCGCTCCACTGTGGCCTCATCTTGATTCATTACATCTGCAGAAGAGCAGAATTATGGGGAGGAAGAGGCCAGAAAGCTCTCAGCCCCACTGTGGCACAGTTCTTCCCTCTCTTCTCTGCCCTTTCCACTGTGATCCTTGCCTCTCTCAAGCCGTAACAGATTTTAAGTCACTTAAACACCAACAAGAATTTATTTGCTGAAGAAGTGCAGCATAGCCTTACTTGATGTATAATTCCAAGGTCCTGGAGGCTGGCAGTTTGGAAATAATGTCACTAGGTGCCAAATTGGGGTAGTATTGTTGGGGCTTGGGCTCAGTATTGTTATATTTCAAAGAGCTGTGCTACTAACTATGGCATTTCATATGGGAGTATGGGACTGATGGGAGGAAGAATTAAGGTCTCTGAGAAACTCTTAAAATCCTGCCATCCTGCTTTCTCTCAGGGCTGGCTTAGCTGGACCTCTATACATTGTCCACAAAATGCCAGAAACTCTTCCTTGGACAGAGGTTCCCAGAGGCCCCCTTTGCTCCCTCTCCCCCATTCTAAACCCTTTCAGTCCCCATCTTGAGACCAGCTTATCTAGCTGGCCTCACTGGGCAGGCAGCCCCTTGATGAAGCAGGACATTTGGATCTTCCAACACAGACTCCGGAGTAATAAACCAGGGCAGCGTTCTGGGACCCATAAAGCTCGCTTTCTACCTTTCTCCTGATGACATCATGGGAGGTGAGGGCTCCAGAGGTCCTTTAATAAGCCTATGGATAAGGGACCAGCCAGACACAAGCCCACCTGTGGAAGTGAACGAACGGTTGACGGTTGATTTGTAGATGAACACTCTCTCCACATAATGGTGTGTGTGTGTGTGTGTGTGTGTGTGTGTGTGTGTGTGTGTTCCACATTGAGCTCCACCAGGCTAGAGAGCTTGGAGAGCAGTTGCAGGTCCCATCCCCTTAGTTCCTGGCTGCTGGGGTGAAATCTTTGTACCCCCTTTTCCTAGTGGCTGGAGAAACCAGCAGGGGATTAGGGCAGAGCCAGGAGAGAAGAAGGTCCTTAGACCTTGGGAGTGGGTGATTGAAGCGTCCTTAGGAAAGACCCCGTCCTTCCTCCTGGATCTTCCTGAGCAAGGGCAGCTATTGGGGTTTCTGGGAAGAAATGAAGCCTGAGGAGCTTCTGGAACTCAGAGACGGCCAGTCTCCCCTCCTGCCTCACCAGGAAGTTGCCCTGGGGTAAGGTAGATGGACATTTCTTTGAACCAAAGAAGCAGGGAGAACAGGAGTCTTGCTCAATACCTACTCCATAGTGAGCTGAGCTCTGAGACCCATGGGAGAGGGATGCTCACCAGGTGAGAGAGGATCCTGCATCTGCCAGGTGATGACTGTTCCCAGTTGCTGCCACTGCCATCCCAAGTCCCAGCTTAAGGTGTTGGCTTTGCTAAGGAAGCTTTTAAATAGGGGCAAGGGAGTCTGGCAATAAGAATTTGGTCCCCCACAAATGGCCAAGAGTCCCCGAGGAAGCTCCCTTATTCTGCCCTTAAGGAAGCTAGACCCTTGTCCTGTCCACAGGCCCGTCTGCTTTACACTATCTTAGAGAAGCTGAAAAGCCATAAGGTACTCTTAAAACTTTTAAAAACCAGTTGGAGTCAATGAAAAGTTTTTCCAAATGTGGTGGGGAAGCTGTCTGTCTTGGCGAATGAATGTTTACATCTTGTGGTGTGAACAAGAGATGTGATCGCAGATGCCCAAACCACTTCCTTGGCTAGTGGTACCATGTTTCTGCCAACTAGGGCACTGGGTATAATCCTTTGACCCTATTTTGTTTGACCTAGAATCCACTCCTTCCCCCTCAAGGCTCTCTCCACAGCCTGAAGTTTCCTTTGTTTTCCTCTTGAGAGAATCCGGTCCAGCCCACTGGCTTGCTGGGGTTCATGTGGCACATGGACATGAATGGGCCATGGCCTAGGGGCTGAGGGTAGGTTCTGTTTCCTGGATCCCCACTCTGGGCCTGGCACACAGTGGGTGTTCATAACACTTGCTCTGCAGAGAAGACACAAAGTCTCCCTCTGGCCTCAGTTTGATTTCCCAAGGGGCCCTTGCAATAAATTCAGCAATGACTACTTGTCACACAGACACCTCCCAGGATGTGTGGTGATGCAGGAGCTGAAGGAGACACTGAGCCACGTGGAGAGCCCAGGGCCACTAGACGCTAAATGAGAGAATATCAGAACAATGCAGGTCCCTGGTGAGTGCTACAAGAGAATGCAAAGAGGTAAACCTGGGCTGAGACACATGGGGTTTCCCTGTGAGTTCCATTTCTTATCAGCTGTGGATGTGGCAGTTTGCTTGACCTTTCTGATATTTGTTATGTCATGTGAGACTAATAGTCACTGCCCTTGGCACCCCAGAAGTTGGATGCAGAGCTTCAACAGCTAATGAGCACTGAACTGGATGCTGTATGTGATGAGGGGGCCTAGAAATCATCTCTTCTTGATTCTTGTTGATACAAATATCTGATGACCCACTGAAATGTGGGACTCACCCCTGGGGATTTCTGGGCACCAGTGTTGGGTTCTTCCACCACCTCTTTTCTTTTCACTCCCTTTTCTTCCAATAGCTAGAAATAATTATTTTCTAATGCTTCCCAAGCCTTCCCAGGGAGGGACGGAGGGTAGACCTGTTGGGGGACGGCAGGGTGCTCAGAACATACTGCTTTCATCAGGAGACCAAGTTGGGAGGAAGAAGATGGTGGCTGGATCGAATATTGGTCCCTCACATGCTGCCAGTGGGCAGTGATGCTGGTGTTATGACACTGTCAGATGGTTTTGATTCCAACAATTACTTGTCAGAACAGTGGGACATATTGGATAAATCAGAACCAGCCAGAATCTGAACACTTTTCTTTCACCCAACAATGGAGTTGGCTCTTCCATGGTCTCTTTGTAAGTTTTATGTTGACTATTCACAGGGGCAGTGCAAGTGAAGCCCCTTCTCATTTTGTCTCTCCAGATGTTGACGGGTCTTCTCTTGGGGAAGAATGCAGTGGAACAGCTTTGGTGGAGGGGTGGAGTGGAGGCACAGTTCAAACTCTGGCTGCCCAGTGCACGACCTCCTTCCTCAGCTTCAGAAAGGAAGCCTTTTGGGAAGTGGTGAATTTTGCAATTTCCTTCCTCTCTTCTCCTCCTCTGGAACAGTTTCATAGATGGATCCACAAGCTCACATTTCCAGATATTTTTAAGAAGGGCATAAGAGATATCAGTGGCCTTAAAACCCAGCAGCAGAGGGGTGTAGGCCATGATTGTATCTACAGAACTTGTGGGGCCATGACTTCTAAGTAGAGCAAGGTTTGGTTCATGCTTGTTGACTGTGAGACACTGGAAATGACTCACTTCTGAGTTTTTTGAGTGCAAAGTTATTCTTGAAAGCCACTTTCTCAGGAGGTAGGGCCTCCATGACACACAGAGAACAGCTTTCTCAGAGTTGCACATTCAATGAAGACACTAACAGAGCTCCTTCTCCCAGTCCAATCCTGGGGCCAGAGAGGAATGGGTCTTGGTTCCAACAGGAGTTTATCCTCTACCAAGAGAGATTAACTAACAAGAGGTCTTTTTGGAAGCAGTTTGTCAGGAGGGAGGCAGGCCCAGGAACGTAGTAGGACAGAGGAAATATACTTCTCTGGTAGAAGTTGGTCTTGGAAATGCTCCTGGGAGAGGTTGAGAAAGAGGTCATAAATGAAGGAAGAACTGGCATTAACAGGAAAGGCAGAGGCAAGGGACAGTGTTGGGGTAGCTAACCATCCAGGTTGTGCTGGGGACTGAGAGGTTTCCCAGGGTGTGGGACTTTCAGCACTAAAACTGAGATGGTTCTGTGCAAATAAAACTGGTTGGTCACCCAAGCTAGTGGAAGGGCCATGACTTCAAGAGTCAGAATGACTTCAGTTTGAATCCTAACACTGCTATTTACTGTGTGATCCTTCATATATTAACCACCCTGCACCCTAATATCTAACAGAGCATGAAGATCTATATGTCACTTTCACAAGATTCTGCCTAGTCCATCAGTATCAATAAGAGGTTGTTGTTAATTTAGATGGAAAAGTAGAGTTTTCAAATGCTAGGCAGAATATATTTGGAGCTGAGAATAAAGAGGTTTGATGCACATAGAAGCAGGGACATATGAAGACTTGAAATATTTTTTTTCCCCTTAGGACAATGGTTAATCACTGAATTAACCAGAGTAGTGGGACATATTGGATAAATCAGAACCAGCCAGAATCTGAACACTTTTCTTTCATTCAACAATGGAGTTGCAATGGAAAGCAAGACAGCCTGATTCATGCCTCAGAGAGGTTGTTTTGAAATTGAGAGGGAAGATTTGAACCTACAGACCTGGAAGGGACAGGAGTGGGTAAGGATGATGTAGTGCTTATATTCTGAGAGGAAACAGGAAAGCAGAGTTGAAAATTCTGTAGAACATCAGTCAGCTCAGGGTCAGGTTGGGAGCCCTGAAGGTCAAGAGGGCCTGGAACTCCTCTTCTGAGGTTGGATGCTACTTGTGGATTGTAACTACATGCTGAGCTGGGCTGGAAGGTTAGATGCGTTCCAAACAGATGTGACACCTGGGGCGTTGTGTGCACAGGTGACCTCATGGGCTCCTTGGGATGTGCTTTGGGTCCTCTGGCTAATGAGCCTTCCTCTTGCCTCCATTTTCTCCTTTGGCTTCATCATGCACACAGGCTTCTTGCGAGCGTGTTGACATCTTGTCATCTCCATGGTGATGGAACAATGGTATCTTAAACACATGACTTCACCGAGTAATTATGCAAAAGAGTGTGCTGGGAGGGGAGCATTGGGGGCTGGATGAGTCTGGTTGGGTTGGGAAACCCTCTGAATCAGATATCTGTGAAACAGGCCCTGGCCCAGGGCCATGATGGACTAATCCTGCAGTTGAAGTCACTTGGATCAACCACCGAGGGTGGTGACAGCCTCCTTAGCTCCATGGTATTGGAAAGAACTTTCTGTAGATAGTAATGACTGGAAGGAGTTACAAAGAGAATGAAATGAATTGGCTGACTTCATGAATAAGTTTTTTTTTGTATGTAAATCATTCAAATACATGAAAAGAAAATTTTGAGAAACTATTTGCAATAAGTAAGATGTATAGAGTTATCCTTAATATGTAAGGAAAAAAATTAAAAAATAAATTATACTAACAAAAGAAAAGAACCCTAATAGAAAATGTGACAGAGGACATAATAAGAAAATTCGTAATGAAAAAATTCATTCATTCATTCATTCATCCTTTTAGTGAGAACACTGAGCAGTTGTTCTGTAGCAGGTACTGTTCTGGGTGCTGAAGATACAGCAGTAAATAACCAACCATCCTTGCCCTCATGGAGTTTCAATGTTTTCTGCTGTTTTTCTACATTTTCTTTTAATTAGTCTTTGACATTAATTAATTCCATTCCCAATATAGTCTTTATTTGGGATCATTTTCACTCAGAGTTGAACTGAAAAAATTCATTTCCTGCCTAAAGAATAAACCGCTTGCTCTGTTGATGAATGAATCCTTCCTTTCCTCACTGATGTATGATGTCACCTCTCTCAAATTAGTGCATTCTCATGTTTGGGTCTACATGTTCTGCCTGAACAATTTGTCTAACAACTCTTATTTCTTTTCCACACATTAAGGAGGGTTTGTGCCGTTTCTGATGCCACAGGCTTTATATGGTGGGACAAAGATGGTGTTGGTTGTGTTTTCATGGGAGTCAGTTTCATCTGTTCAGTTTCTACTTTAATGAACAGTTTATGATTCTTGAACTGTCCCAGAGCAAGCAGAATTTGTTTCCCAGTTTCCAAAGGCGATTTCAAATGTTCCTGCATTTTGTGTTCTCCCGTGTTCCTCAAGCCTGTCTCTTCTCTCCTCACACATGAACAGGGCTGCATTTTTCCGTTAGGATTGTTTTAGGTTTATTATTATTTTTTACTATTAATTTAAATATAATTTATTTCTAGTTGTATTTTCCTAGGAGCTATTTCTGGTGTACTGCTAACTGGTAGATATGTGTATTTTTAGTGTATAGTTGACTACCTTACTAAACCGTTAATAGTTCTGATAGTTTAATAGTTTTTCTCTTGGAAATTTTTTTATAGCCTCTGATATCTTCTGTAAATAATGGTACTTTATCTTTGGCTTTTAAAAAGAATTATATTCATTTTCAAGTTATTGATCAGAAAGAGTAAATATATAATAATGATTACGACCAAAGTCTTACCAAATTGTCTTGTTTTTAATGTTAATGGGCATGCACCTGTGTCACCTTGGACAGGATGTTGAGTCACCTTGGACAGGATGTTGATCACAAGTTTCACATTCCTGTCTTCTGGTTTGCTTTTTCCTTTTTTTTAATTCTCAAAAGAATTGTATTAAAAAAATTTTCAGAATCTATTAAGAAGATATTGTGTTTTTTTTTTCTGTGACATAACAGATGTGCACTATTGCATGCCTCCATAACTTGAGTCACTGCATTCCAGGGATAAATACAATATTAGTCATACTTTATTTTTTTAATATCTCCTAGATATGATTTATTGTTTTTTTTTATTTGAGATTTTTTTCATCTATACCATAACCAAGATCAATCTCTCTCTCTCTGTTACATAAATACTGTGAAATATTTTGCATACATTTGTTGTGTATTAGCTTTGCAAGGTTTTATCATCAAATTTTGTTAGCCTTACAGAAGAATTAGGGAGCTTACTATCTTTTTCACTGCTTTAAAGCCATCTGAAAGAACTCATCCATAAAACTGTCTGAGCTCAGAGCCTTTTGCAGAGATAATGCTTCCATAATTTTTAAATTTTATTTCATGGTTAATGAACCTGTTCAGATAATAGTGCAAAAGCCTTCCCGAGTCAATCTTCATCACTTTTGTCTTCCTAGAAGATTCCCTGTTTTACCAACATGTTTATTGTAATAAACACAGCTGTTTCTCTTGCATACGCTGACCATGAAATGGACTTTGAGTGAGTTTATCCTAATTGTCCTTGGAGTCACAAAGGCAGACCAGAAATTTCAAAAGACAGCCATGAATCACCAAAAGGAACAGTAGGAAAAGCCACATAGAAAATTTAAGAAGTCATGGCGCCTGCAGCACATCCTCCAACTTCATACTGTCTCATCCCCTTTAGGATGGCAGTTTTTAGACACTGAAGCCTTTAACTTTATGGTTCTAGGCAGACTTGAACCAGAAGATTCTGTTTTAACATTGGAATTCCCTCTTAGACATCTGACAGTCTTGTGGCCAAGGCCACATATGCCAGAGGTACTCTGAGCCCTTCCTTGGGCTGCCTTTCTTCCTTTTGGTATTCCATGTGAGGGTGACACTTTCCCTGCAGGTAAGAACAACTCTTCATGCCCTGGGAGACTTCCCACAACTTCCCAGTCAATCTATTAGTAGTCATTTACTACATAATGTACATAGTAACAGAAATGCTGTTACTATAACACAATAAAGGAGAATGATCATGTATTTATAAAACCAACTGTCCACTTCTAAGAAAACAAATTTTGATTGAGAACTTGACAAATATTTCAATCCATCGTAAAAATTTATGCACAAAGGAGGCAAGTGTTTCTGGTTGTCAAGACAAACTAGTACCGTTCAGAAGACAATTTCAGTTTACGATTAAAACCCATCTCTCTAAATGGATCTTCATCATTTGGGTACCAGTTTATACCTCCTCAACATGGAGAGATGGAAAACGACGTTTGGAGATAGACAAGTTACAAAATGCTGGTTAATATGGATGTTTTGCTCGGGAACTAGCAAAGAAAAAGGTGAGTTAGGAGCCCAGGGATCTGATCCCTGAAGAGCAGCCCTGATTCCTGGGAACCCACAGAATACAGTCATGAAGGCCAGGTGCAGGAAGCAGACTAGTGTTATTGTAGGGCTGTGGATGTCCATTAGGAGTCCACTCTTGGTGTCTGGTCTTCCAGAAGGTGAGCTGGAGGTGTTTCTTCCCTTATTCATTCATAAATCCTGCTCCTAAACATTCAGGGATGGTAGGAGATGGACAAGAATTTCAAATCATGTTCAGACTCCCAAGGTTCTGCTAAAGGGCTACCCATGGCCAGGGAGCTTGACTTCAAAAAGAGCTTGATCTTGTCAGGCTATAAACTCCTTATGGCAAGAAAGACTGTGTCTTCTCTTTTTATGTTCTCTCTCCTGGACTACTACTTGTCAATGTTCATGGGGGCTAAGTCTCAAGTAGCCTAGATTTGGGAAACAAACCCAATGACTTGGTGAAAACTTGAAATGAATCTGACCATGGGGCTGCCCATGGTCTCTGGAGGAACTCTCTCCATGGTCCACCTATCCTTCAACAGCTAGCTCAAATTTAAGCATGTCCAGGAAGCTGCCTTTGATTAGCTGGTCCAAAGGACTCTTCTCTTCCCTTAGGCTTCTGGAGCATTGACTTCATGAAGGATTTCTAGATGTCACTCAACAAACTACCAGTACACACCAAGATGATAATGAAAAATTGAAACCAAGATGTATCACTTATGAAGTCAGCCTGGCTTCAGTAAGAGGTTTTGGGGTTCGGGGCAAATCTGGACCACAATAACTCTCCTCCTTCCCTCTTTGTTTTCTTTTCACACTCCCTCCAATGGCTTTAGATCATAGGTTTCTGGTGTAGGTCAAAGGAGCCTCATTCTAGACTCTCAGAGGTTCCTGTGGGCATATCCGGGGTGTGCTGAGACAGTCACCTCTGGGCCGAGCTGGGCAATCAGGGCCTGTGTGCCTTCCATTTAGAGTCAAGTGCAGAGTAAAATTCTGTGGGGAACCATCTTTGTGTTTGCTCAACTTGGGCAGTTCATTGCTACCAAACACGTTTCCCTTGGTTTTATGTTCCCAGTGTTTTATGATCAAAATAGACCTGGGCAACAACTCAGTCACTGTCTCCTCTGTGACTTTGGCTGGTCTCCTCCCTTGAGGCCTTAGTTTCCCATCTAAAACAGGGAAACTGCCTACTGGAGTTGATGGATTTGAAGACCTCTTCATGTCCCCAGCCTTGCTTGTCCCACCCAAGTAGTAAGTGAGGCTCACACCAACACTGTTAGGGTGACATGATACCAACTGCAGGGAGGGAGGGGAAAAGTGCGTGGCGTGGCCTTGGCCTGGCATTTGGCTGTTCCCAGAAGACCAGGGCCACCTGGCACTGGATGTGGAAATGAGAGGCCCACTTGCTGTAGAATAGACCTGCTCTCCCTTCTCGGGACAGCCAGCCGAGCTAGACCATGAGAGGTGGTAGGGCTGCTTTTGGGGGGAAGTTGGTTCTACTCTCCAGAGCGTGGGATAATTTATGACCAAGTCTTTAAGGTTGTCCGACCCCATTTAGATCACTGGGAGAAGAGGCATGATAGCACCCAGTCCAGGGGCTCACCCCCTGCTGATAGCTGTTGCTGAAGTAAGTGCAAAGTGTATGGTGTGTGTGTGTGTGTGTGTGTGTGTGTGTGTGTGTGTGTGTGTGGAGAGAGAGAGAGAAAGAGAGAGAGAGAGAGAGAGAGAGAGAGAGAGAGAGAGAGAGAGTCACCATGCATATGCAGAGGTTTCCTGGGTATCTCTAGAGCATGACAGGTTGGACTTCCCTGGAGGGAATTGACTAGCAAGTCTGAAGCAGGTCAGAGTCTAGGATTCCTCTCCCTGGATCTTAGCATTGGTTTTTGGTGATGGTGATGACGTCAGAGTGAGCACAGAACCAAGTGCTGATCTTATTGCTTTGTTTCGGTGACAGTCTTCCTCACAGGGATTGCTGCCATGTGCAGGCAGGCCAGGGATGAGTGCGCACAACCCTTCAAAGGCGGCCGACAGCTGGAGCTCATGGTGACGGCAGGGCCCAGGGAAGGCACGCTGCTGGCTGGCTGGCCAGGTGGAGCCTTCCTCAATAGAAGAGGGTTTTAATGTGGCCAAAGTACGTGTGTACCAGGGTTGAGAACTGAGTCCAAGGGACTAAAGATCCAAAATATCATTTGATGGTTATTGGTTCTTTTGTTATTTTTTGGTGCCTGTTCATTTGTTTAATACTATAGTAACTGTTTCAGGTTTAATTAATTACAAATATTTTTATGTTTTATTTATATGAGAAGTACAGACTAGCTAGAGGGCTAATCCATGCGTATTCCGATGTTGGTGTTGGGATGTCTCCCAGAGTTCCTCGGACCCCATATACCCCATTTGATGCATCAGAAATTGGGGCTTAGGAAGGAGAAATGGCTAACCCAGGATCACCCAGTGAGGCTGCTGATGGGACTCAAGTCTCCCACTCCTGCCTACACGGGGGTGTGTGAGAACTCTGGGTGCAGCTGGTGTGGACCTGGGGTCGTCGCATAAGCAAGCCTGGTCACTGACTTGGCTGTGCCCCCTTATTGGCAACAACCAGAGGCAATGGTTTCTCTGCAGAAAGGTATCCCAAGCCATGGTGTCCTGCCAATATCCTGTTACATATTTGTGGAACTTTACAGTTTGTATCTCATTGTTATGTATGCATAATCCTCTCTGATGTTTCCTATGACACCGTGCTGTAAGGTTTCACCCTGTTTGATGGATGTGGAAACCTGTGTTCATGGAGGCCAGTCCTGAGGGGATGCTTCCTCTAGATTGATCACATTTCCATCGTTTCTCCCTCCCTTCCTTCTCTCTATTACTAGGATCTTTTCAAGAGTCTCCCTCTTTCTGTTTGGTGCTTTCCCAGACGTGGCCAATTCTAGCTGAGTTCTCACCCCTGGTCACCTCCTAGAGTGAGTATGGCATAAGTAAAGGAACTGAGGACAGGAGATCTAGTTTCTCACTTCTCTTGCTTCCCTACCAGAGAAATCATGAGCATGGGCAAGTCAGAGCACCATTTATATTACCTCTGTATTTCTTCATTGGCTTCTCTTAGGTGTGAAAGTTTAAGTCATCCCCCCCAGGCCCTCATGTTACCCCAGTCTTTTCTAGCATTCCCCCAAATATTTAAATAGATATGTGCATTTCCTGCCTTCAGTATTTCATTCCTTAATGATTGTTTTCTGGTTTGTGCTTCCATTACCCAAGCTTGAGGGTCACTGAGACCCACTTGTTTTCCAAGCTCCACTACTTTTCCAATTCCCCAGTCTCCCTCCTCACCTGCAGCACCATGGGCCCCCATCTTCCTTCTAGAAACTATGATTGCTCTGCCAGTCAGGAAAGCTAGGATGGGCTGCAGTCACAAACTAATGATCTGGGTGGCTCACACAGCAGAGGTTGATGGCTCACTCCAGTGAGAGTTGACTCTGCTCCATGTCCTCCTCTCCCCTGGGCCCACAGAGCAGCCATACTGTAACATTTAAGGTCACTGTAGCAGAGGAAAAGCGAGCTCTCCGTAGCCTCACATAAGCTTAGATGCCAGGCTGAGAATGGCTCACAGCTTTTGCTCACAAGTCATTGGCTACTACCAGACACATGTGTCCATTACCTGTTGAGGGAGTAAGGAATTCCAGTCCTGCCCTGCCCTGGAAGGGGATCCAGGGCCATTTGAGGAACAGCACTCATGATTTCCCTTACTCAGTGCTACCCTGGCTCTTCCTGCTCTCAAGATACCCCTTCTTTGCCCCCTTTTCTAGCTGCTCTGCTTTTTCTCAGTTTGCAAAATGCAGACATTCTTTATGTGTTCCAATATTTCCATAAGGAGGTATATCCCAATATGCTCTGGAAATATTTTTCTCTTTTATCTATGCAATCCTTCCCCTACATCTTACTTGGCAAACATCTCCCATATTCTTCCTCGCCAATCTTGTTCTTGATTTCTGGTCTTCTGTAGTTTACATTGTTTCTCAAAGTTCACCTGTTGGAAAATTAATCCCCACCTCAACAGTGTTGAGAAGCAGGTCCTTAAAGAGGTGATTAGGTCAAGAGCGAACAGCCCTCATAAATGGATTTATGCTGTTATTGGACAGTGGATTAGTTGTCTTGGGAATGGATTCCTGAAAACAGAACAAAAGCAAAACAAACAAACAAACATAAAGGATGAGTTTGGGTCTCTTCCTTCTCTCACAGTCTCTTCTACCATGTTATGATTGCAACAAGGAGGTCCTTAACAATGCAAGATGCTTGACCTTGAACTTCCCAGACTCCATAGAAATAGATTTCTGATCTTTATAGATTACCCAGTCTTAGATAGGTTGTTACAATGGCACAAAAAAGATGAAGATGTGGTCTAAACTTGATCTGGGTAAAGTCAGGCTTTTCCTCCTTCCCATCCAAAGTTGGTCCCTTCCAGAGTCTCTGCTGTCTCAGTCCACTGAGCTGCCAGAGGCACAGACTAGGATCCCTTTGGTGCAGCTGTGTTCCCACCATCCCTCTTCCCCCCTGGCAATTCTTTGGCTTTTCTCTCTCTCTGCTGGTGGCTGTGGTTTTGGTGCTCCTGACAATAAGTGTTCTAAGTTGTTCACCGCTGATGTGGACCCCAATGAATTGGGCAATGGGGAGGTGGTGCTGGATCTCCAGGGTGAAGAGATACACCCTTGGAGCACTAACCTCTTGGTCTCTCGCCTTGTTGTGTTATCTCATTCTTTGGCATAGAAGGTCCCATGTCAGTATTTCCAGTCCCGACTTCAGTCCTTTATTTTAGATCTCTATTCTGCATCCACTGGAAGTCTGAGCCAAAGGGTGACCCTGATAAGGCCCCTTCCCTTTCTCAAACCCTTTTTTTTCTTGTAGCTAAAACTGAGCGGCAACTCAGATGGCCTCTGGATCTCTTCAGTTCTTCCTTGCTCTCATAGCAGAGCACTGAATTGTCTCTATAATCAAATGGTTGACCAGCTCTATAAGCTTAGAAGAAGGACTGAGGTCCAGAGAGCACCAGTGAGTTTGCTATCATCAGTGGCTCATCTCAGCACCTTCCTCTAGATCTTTTCCCCTGGGAGTGTCCCCGCACTCTGCCTTGCCAATGGCACTGAAGACATTTGTGTGTGAAGGAGTATGAGGGGTGTCAAAAGATGGCAGCCAGCTTGGTGTCTGCTGAGTGTGGTCACTTGTCACTGCTGGTTTAGGTCAGTCACCACTGAGCCCTGCCAAATAAAAAACTTGGATGGTAGTAAATAGAGCCATTTAACCCGAGCATGCTGAGCCCAGGGAGTGGGGGAGGCATGGGAGGAGAGAGGATCCAAGGAGCTTCTGGCTTGTCTGGGGCCTTGGTAATGTGCTCTGTGTCTTTTGGGGAAAGCCTGATTCAGTTACGCCTGAGCAGCTGGGGAGATTTGCTGCAGATGCCTTCTGCAGCCTGATGCCCTGGCTGTTGGGTATTGGCTGCCTGTGGTCCGATTGGCCCTGGGCCTCTGGGCCAGATGGCCACAGGGCCCCACTGTGCGGGAGGTGAGAACTCCACGTCCCGGGCCTGGCTTGCCCCTGACTCACGGGTGCCAGCTTTTGATTGGGAGATCCCAGGAGCTTGGATCTGTAATCTGAGTTTCCAGGCCTGGGATGAATTCAGTTCTTCTGGGTCCTCCTGCCAGAGGGGCACAAGCAGGCCTGGGGATGAGGCACAGCAGCTTTCACAAGGGACGGGGGAGAGCCTCTGTGTCTTGTCCTTCTGGGTAGGGGCTGCATCTTGGGTCCACTGGCTGATGATGGGGACTGAAGGCAGGAAGAAGGCTACTGGGAACAGAAGGCCTATCTACCTTGAATCTGCAGGGCAAATACTTGGGGTTTAGAGAAGGGACCTGTGTTCAGCTCAACTCACGGGGGGGGGGGGGGGGTCCTGCCCTGTGGTCTTAGGTGTCAATTGTTCCATCTGATAGGAGCAGTTTGTTCCTCTCCAACCTTCTGTCCAACAACCTCCCCTTGCTTACTCTATCCCTGCCACAGGGTCCCCTTGCATTCCTCACAAGTGCCAGGCACATTAAACCTCAGGCCCTTAGTTCTGGCCATTCTTTTGCCTGGAACACTTTTGCCTACTTGGTTCATTTCATTTTTTTCTTCTGGAGTTTGCTCAGACCTTACCTTATCAATGGGGCCTGCCCCTTTCACCCTGTTTATTTCTGGAAACTGCCCTGCCCTCCAGCCCACCCAGTTTCCCCTTCCCCTTTTGCTTGTCTTCTTTTAGCACTTATTACTGTGTAATGCACTATAAACATTATAGTATTTACTTTGCTTGTTTTTAATGTCTTTCCCCCTCCATGGGGATCTAAGCTCCCTAAGGATGAAGATCTTTGTTCCATCCACTCTTAGAAGCAGTAATGAATGCTCCAACAATAGGTGAATATGTCAAAGGGATCATGGTGGCAGCCCAGGCCACCCCACAGGGCTTTGGGAAAGTCTGCTGCTGCCAGATTGAAGTAAGCTTTCAAAATGATGAAGATCCTGTGTTCAATTTCACTCTTCAAGGCTGGAGACTCATGAGGGGAGTGATGTTAGAGAGGCTCGGGGGCCCAGGAGGCCCCTCTGGAGTACACATGACGGGCCTTGATTTTGACATCAACCTGCGCCACGAGCTGGTTAAGTTGGCAGCTCAAATGGTGATACCTGCCAGCCTTGGTCACTATTGTGAGCTGAGCCACAGGTGTTTTGTTAATGGTGATGCTAATGAGTTGAAGTGTACAACTGCTTTCCTAGGTGGTATGCAAAGAGGTGGAGTTATAGCTACATCCTGGAGGTGGTATGGCCACGGAGAATCCCAGCTCTGCTGCAGCCTGCAGCCCATGGGGGTCTCCCTGCAAATGAAGGACATGTTCAGGACTGAAAGGAGGTTGGAAAATGCCATCCTCCTCTCCTAGGACCTGTCTTGTAGGTGTGTTGTTGTGAGTTCAAAATGCAGAACGGGAGAGCGGTGGAGCTTGGTGGGCATCAAATGGATGTCTCTCAGTTGGTTGCTTTAGATAGCAGCCTCTGACAGACTAATCTTCTTCTGCCACAGGCTGCACCTCTGACCTTCCACATTCCCCTTATCCTGTTGGACTTAAAAGATCTTGCCTTCTCACACCTCTGTTATCTGAAGGCCTGTGTTCTACCCAAGTCTATAAAGCATATAGTCCAACTAAGCTGTGAACACAGGCTGCTGCTCAGGATCGCTCGTTGCTCTCAAACACAATCCCAGCTATTTTGGGGAAGAGGCCCTACAGGACAAGACGGATCTAATCTTTAGAATCAGGAGGGATTTCAGAGTGAATAAAGAACTGTTTCCTCTGACGTATCAATACGATAAACTTCCAAGTAAGAGAGGAGCTCATAGGAATGTCCTGGGAGTATTGAGGATCATGGCCAGGGCTGTCTGGAGTGGTCTGCACTGAGTGAGCAGCTATCTTATGAAAGCATCCTGGGACTTCCCTCTGTATCCACACCTTGTGGGATTGTTCACTATGGGGGTCAGCTCGAGGCAGGGGTGGGGATGCTGGGGCAAGACTGAGTCTGAGTAGACAGTTGCTGTGTGAACCATGGTTATTTTCCAGTTGTTTCCCAAGTTCAAAAAGTGGAGGAATCAGCTTTCCCTCCACATGCGAATGCCCCAGGACAAGAGGCTGGACCTACATCCTGGGGCGATTTTTCTTCTTCTTGAAGGGTGGTGAGAGCCCATGAACCGTAGATGAAAGCAAAGAGCTTAGAGAGAAAAATGAAATTGTAGTAAGATACTTTCAGATGCAAGTGATAAAAATCCAACCAAAATATCTTAAGCAAAGCAAGGGATTTATTGTTGGATTAAAGTCCTGGGGAGGAGGCCTGGCTGAAATGACATCACTGGGGCTTAATTTACTCAAGTCCTTGGCTCTGCTGCCTCCCATGCTGTCTGTCCTCAGGCTGGAGAAAAGGCTGCTGATGCCTTGGACAAGCAGGCTTCTCGCTTGGCACCAACCACGGATCCAAAGAAACTTCTATGGCTCAGCTTATGCAGAAAAGACACGGGGCTGGTGCTTCATGGGTCTTCTGCCATCACCTGACCTATCTCCTCACCAGTGCTGGGCCTGGGAGGGCATGGCAGTGAGAACAGCCATGGTCATGGGCTATGGAAAATTGCTACAATTCCTTTCCTGCAGGATACCTCCTCTTCCATGTTTTTTTTTTTTTTTGTTGTTGTTGTTTTTTTTGTTTTTTTTTTTTTGTTTTTTTTTTTGGTACCAGGGATTGAACTCAGGGGCACTTGACGACTGAGCCACATCCCCAGTCCTATTTTGTATTTTATTTAGAGACAGGGTCTCACTGAGTTGCTTAGTGCCTCTCCATTGCTGAGGCTGGCTTTGAACTCCTGACCTCCTGTGTGAGCCTCCATGGACTTTTTAAGCAACAGTGTATGTAGCTTTTATTTATTGCTTGTCCTACTATGGCAAGTTGGATGTGAAGGGGACAATGATGGTGTCACTCTTTATATTGAAATCTTTACATTGAACTACAACTGTGGGAGCCCCAATCTGGGATTGATTTAGATGAAAAGATCCCAGAATCTGCCTCCGCCGACCTGCGTGGGAGCCCAGGCCCAGGGTAGGCCCAGGCCTGCCCCCCCCCATCCCCCACCTGCATGCCCAGGCCTAACCCACTTTCGTCTTGGGTCACTTCAGCCATCGCCATAACCTTACCCACGCAGTAGCCTCTACCTTGTGACAACAGACAGGGCCTGGAAGCAGCTGCATCTAGAGCAGGCATCCCAAAGCCAGTGTAAGGCCCACCCTTTCAGCCCCAGCTCTGAAAGATGTTGCATCCATCTTGGGGGCACATCCACTGGTATCTTGAGATACCTCCACTATTGCTGCCACCATCTTTAGTTGCAGTAGCATCCATCGGTGGGACACCGGTAGGGACATCAATGTGAGGAACAGATAATCTGCATGGGTACTACAAGAATATAGGGTAGAGACTGTAATTCCTCAGATCCTCACTGCAAGAAAAGAAGACACGTCTATAGACAACATGAAAAAACAAGGGAGGAAAGTGCCCCAGACAAACCAGGATTCTACAATGACAGAACCCATGGACAGCACAGTTGATGAAATGTCAGAGGAGGAGTTCGGAATGTTCATAATTAAAATGATCTGTGAATTAAAGAATGACCTAGTGAGCAAATACAGGCAAAAATTGATCACTCCAACAAAGAAATAAGACTGCAAATACAGGCAACCATTGATGACACCAATAAAGAGATAGGGAACAAATACAGGTAGCAAAAGATTACTTCAAGAAAGAGAGATTCTGAAAAAAACAAACAACAAACAAACAAACAAAACACAATCATAAATCCTTGAAATGAAGGAAACAATAAACCAAATAAAAAAACTCAATAGTAAGTGTTACCAACAGACTAGATCACTTGGAAGACAAAACGTCAGATAATAAAAACAAAGTTTACAGTCTGGAAAATAAGATTGGCCACCCAGTGAAGATGGTAAGAAACTATGACCAGAACATCCAAGAATTATGGATGTTCTCCACTATTGCCACCAATTGTTCTCTACTACTGCTGCCTGAGCCTACGCAGGTCCGTGGAGGTGGATCTTGGGATCTTTTCATCTAAATCAATCCCAGATTGGGGCTCCCACAGTTGTAGTTCTTCCTCCAAGATGCATTAAATTTGGTCCAAAGACCAAATTTAAGAGTTATTGAGATATAGGAAGGCACAGAGTTTCAAACCAAAGGAATATACAATCTCTTCAATGAGATAATATCAGAAAATTTCACAAACATGAAGAATGAATTGGAAAAATCAAATATAAGAGGCTTACAGAACACCAAATGTACAAAATTACACCAGGTATACACCAAGGCACATATAATGAAAATGCCTAGCATACAGAGTAGGGATAGAATCTTAAAGGCCATGTGAGAGAGGAATCAGATCACATATGGGGGAGACCACTTAGTAGCTCAGCAGATTTTTCAACCCAGACCCTCAAACCCAGGAGATCCTGAACAACACATGAAAAGACCCCAGGGTCAAGTGTCATAAAGGGGTGAGACACAGGGATTTGTTGGGGAGCGTGAAAGACATTTTTCAGGTGGAAGGAATGTGAATTGCAGTGTTGGGCACAAGTGTTGAGGCTGTGGTGGAGTCTATTTTTGTCAGATGCCGTAATGATATCTCCCATCTCACGTATCCTTTTTGCAATGTGAACTTACCAGTCCACTGTTAAGAGCTGTGTTCTCTCACCTTGAACCTGAGCAAAACTCTGCAATTTCTTCAACCCACAGAATGCAATGGAATGACCCATGGACTTCACATAAATGTTCTACTGAAGGCCAGGCCGATGCAGCTTTGGAGTGGACACTTGCTATGGTAAAGTCCAGGCCATGTGGAGAGAGTCCAACATGGCCTGGACTTGACCACATGGTGGTGGTTTGGCGACAGAATCAATCTCCAGGTATATGAGTGAGGACTGTTGATCTCCTGCTTTGTCTGCATGAGAGATCCTCAAGGAGAACCATCTTGCTGAGCCTAGTCAGTCTCCAAAACTGTAAGAGATGACAATAATGATAGATGATATTTTTATGCCTCAAAGTTTGGGGTGATTTTTTAACATAATAATGGGAATGATGTGGAAATTTCAGAGCACTAATAACTATCTCCAACCTTGAAATGAACTTGAGTCATGGTGACTTGAGTTCACTCTAAGACCAACAATTTGGGTTGGAAAGAGGCAGCCCTGTGAATAGGATTCACCGGGGAAGTCCGGTGGACATTAAACAGGTGGTGACTTTGAGGTGGAAAACAGAGTTAGTGGGACTCATTAGCCAACCATGGTATTAGCAGCATTGTCAGAATGAACCAGAATGCCCTGGAAACTTCCCTTCCAGGGGTAAAGACTTAGGAATGGAATGGCCAGCTCTTTGTCCACCTTGCCTTCTGATGAAGTCCAGGCCTACTCTGGAGGACACAGCTGTGGGAACCTTGATGTGGACTCCATCAGTCCTCATGGCAGGAGACATTTTTGCTGCTAATCTTTCAAGTCTAAGGGCCTCAATCAAAACCTTCCCTAATTCACTTTTCTCTGCATCTCTTTCTGCCTGAGCATCTTTCCCACATGATCTAGGCAGGGCGAATACCTTAGCTTGAGTGGGGCAGGCAGGGATGCTCACTGTTCAGCTTCCTCCCTTGAAGGCAGCCTTCTAGAATGGATTGAGGCCCCAAGAATTCACTGTCTCTTAATTTCTGGGTCTTTGCTGATGCTAATCCTTTCCCTTACCCACTTCCCACTAACAAAACTCCACACACTCCTATCTCACCTCTGCCCCCTTCTAGATAATGCCTGCTCACCTCCCAGGTGTCCATGAAGAAGTCCCTTCCTCCAGGGAGCCTCTGCAACTGCCAGGACTGGGCTAGGCCCTTTCTTCCCTGCCTTCTTCCCTTCTCACACATTGCTCACTCTTTTGTAATTGTCTGGCTGCTGATTCCCTCTGGAATGTGGCTCTCTCAAGGCAGAGACTGTGTTTGGTTCATCTGGACACCTGTTTTTGTCAGTTCTGGGTCCCTTATCAACTTAGGAACTCTCATAGGCAGGATCTAATTTTCTCTGGGACTTACATATATCAGAGCTCCACTAAGCATGGTTACCTGACTGCTGAGTTTTTCAGAGAGCATCCAGAGACCTGATCATCTGTGAACTTGTCTAATGCACAAAACTTTGGTTTTGGAGTCAACAAAAGACTGGAGAGTGAGCCACAGTTCTTCAGAGTGGCCATTGGGCAATTCAGACCTCTTATAGAGGAGCTTTAAAGGGCAGTTAGCAATGGTGTCCAGCGGCAGCACCTCTGAATCCTTTGCACAGGTTTTTGAGGCCGCTTTCACCTGGGCTTCTCCGGGCCAATGGCTGAGCACAGTCCTGGGCCTGTTGGATTTTGCTGCATGTGGGATCCTCTGTAGCAACCTTTGCACTGAAGCTATCCATTGGGCTGCTGAGATTTTTCTCAGATACATACTAAGGTGTGAGGCTCTTTTTAATCTATCTTGGTCCTGCCTCTCCTAATGCAGAGGGAAGATGTGTGTTCTAGTCTGAAGACCACCCACCCAACTCAACTCCTGCTCCCTCTCCCCTCTACCTGTGACAGGTGTTCTTCCAGTAAACCTCTTACACTTCTAACTTCTATTGGCATCTGCTTCCCAGAGCACTAATTGACATACTCTGTGACTTTAGATATGCTTCTTAATAGGTCCCTATCTCAGATTCTTCATCTGTAAATGGGCATAGGAATAGTAATAGTTTCATAGTTCAATAGTAAAATTAAATGAAACAATACATGTTAAGTTCTTAATGTAGTTTATGGTGAATAATAATTACTAAAAATGTCATCTATAGTTATATATAAAACTTAATGTCTCTCAGCCTATAGCCTGGGTTTTCCTAGAGTATATCTTCCTTATGTCTACCCTGAGCACCCAGCATCCAGCTTAAGGTCTGGCACATAGAAGGTATTCAGTAGAAGCTCAATGTAAGGTGGAGGTCAGAGAGGCCAAGTGAGGTTTCCCAGTTGGATCAGCATATGTAGCCCCCTGGATCAGCATGTGCAGCCCCTGAACCATTCTCTGTGAATGGACCTTCTTCTGGAGTCACAACCCACCATAGTAAAAGATGAAGACACACCCAGGTGGCAACCATCAGGACCCTTTTGCTGGTCATTCCTGCTAGCAGATAGTTTTCTAGACCCTAGAGCTACCCTATCACATGGCAGAGAGAAAGGGTGGATGGGAGAATCATCCTTGTCCCTCTCTATGGGGAGAGACCTCGTATGTCCTTCCTGGAAAAAGCCAGCCTCCTGGGGCCCTTTCGTATGCTGGGCTTAGCCAGTTGCTCAGTCTCAGAGGGTGCGGACAGATGCAAGGGCTGGAAGATGACATCTGACTTGGGTCCTTTCCAGGGCTAGGGAGTAACTCCCAGAGCCCAACTTTTTAGAAGCCCAAAAGAAAGGAGTAGAGGAAGGTGAGGCTATGAGATGCCTTCTTATTTGTAGGGTCACAGATAGTGTGCTGCACAACCACTTTTGTGGTTCAGGATTGTAGAGCCCAGACATCTACCCTGGTGATGGTCAACAGGCATGCAGCCAGCCTTGGCCTATGGACAAAAACACCTAAGTGGATTCAACTAGATGTCCTTGGACAGTTCAATTGTGAGGTATTTGGAAATAACCTTTGTTGAATACAAATGCTGCAAAAGCAGTATTTGCCTGAGAATCTTTTTTTTTTTTTTCTGACATAAGGGACAGGGCTTGCCCAATATAACCCCTATGGCTTAGAGAAAGTGCTGTCCTTCTCCCTGGTTTCCTTGGGCTGTGTATCAGAGAGTCATTCAATAAGCAGTCACACAACCATTATTTCTTGAATAATGCTTTTTTTTGGGAGACCTGGAACATTGGTGGACATTGCTCCAGTGGAGACTCATGGCAACTCCATGAGAGAGATCCTTGATTGGATCTCCATGTTATGGAAGAGGAAATATCTGGGGCTTAGAGACAAAGTGACTTGTGGTGGCCACAGAGTTAATGTCCATCCCTTTGGATCTCAGTGCACAGTGTGCCGAGTGTACTACCTTCAATCTATTCTTAGGGAAAGGGAGCCAGGGGCAGGAGGGAATCTTTTAGATCACTGAAACAAAAGGCTTTTCTTGTAGAATATTCTTTAAAGGTTCATTACAGTAATTTCCCTGAACAGAATTCCAGGGACCCTGGTGACCCACCTCACTGGTTCCAGCTTTGAGAAAACTCAATGACCAAGCATGGTAAGACTGGTATCTTCCAGTTTTCAAAAGTTTCTTTTAGTTACTATATTCTTCCCTGTGCATATTTATAAAACTGTATAATCAAATAAAATGAATTTTTAGAGGACTGGTGTACTATCTGGTGACACTGACATGGAAGATCAGAAGGGGGCCCACAGTAGCTGGGGCTGGCTTGGCATTGTGCAAATGGATGACAGGGGACTCTCTGCAGCATGTGAGAGCCAGGCCAGACTGGCTTCGAGAGGGGTTGCATAGTCACTCAGGGCTCCTTGCTCATCAGCCCTAGTGCTTGAGGGCTTACTGACTTGAAATTCTTATTTTTGCATTTGTGTTTCATAAGTCAAGTTCAATGGGACAATGTAGCTCATGCTTGGAGCCAGGCTCATGAGGGCTTCTTGCATACCTCCAGTCCTGGTATGTTCTGATACAGAGGTTGAAATATCCCTGGGAGATTGCACCTCTGCTGTGGGTTGGGGGTGATGGGTTCATGGAAAGGGTAGATGTCTGGCTTGACTTCCTAGCTCCACAGTGGGGGACAAAGTAGGAGAGCCTGGTGGTTGGCTGAAGGAGGGTTCCAGAGGCTGGTGAGTTGCATGCACATGAGTCACTGACTGGGGCCTCTGGATACAGGTGAAGGTTTGTACTTGTCTTGCAAATATCCCTGTGCTGGAGGGAGCACAGAAATAGCAAATTAAAAAGAAACCATCATAAGGGTACAGGGTAACAGTTCTGATACTCCTTTACATGCATCCTGGAGTTGAAATATGAAATAAATGGGAGATCGTAGGAGTTGGGTTTTTTACTATTAGAGTGGAAAAGCAAGGAAAAAAGGCTAGAATGACCCATGCTGCAATATCTTAAGGCTTCTGGCAATCCTGGTATCAAAGCCCAACTCAAGTGCACCTTCTGGGTTTGGAGCATCACGCTGGGCACCTTGGCCACCTCATCTTTAGTATCAGTGGGAAGGTGGAAGACATTCTCATAGGCAAAGATGACCAATGACTGGCTGTGTGAATGAGAAGAAGTGACAACTCAAAAATCATCAAATGAAATCACATCCCCTAGGTGAGTTCCGAGGAGGAGGAGGTAGTAGGCAAGCTTCCAGGACAGGTGGGGAGAAGTTGTTAAACTTTGTAGATGGGGTGGCATCTCAGTGATTGTGGTCAGGTCAAGGATATGGGGGTTTGGGTGTGGGGAGGAACCGGGGGAAGCCTGGGGAAATGGTTTAGGAGGGATGAAGAAGAGTCTTGGAAGTTCAGCTAAGCAGTTGGGACTGGATGATATCATGGCTTTCGAACAGGGTGAGGACATGGTCATATGTGATGTTGGAGAACCTGCGATAGTTTCAACAGAGAGGGCTTATTTGGAGGATGAATGGGCAGGAGAGTACCAGAGCTTTCTGGGCTGGTGGGAGTGGGTGAGACTGACTCAGGGTCATTTATTTTCACCTTCCACTTGAGAGTGTATATGTGGGTACCTGGAGGCAGAGCATGGTTGGGGGAGGTGGTGGGAGCTGTCCATTCTGGCAGGGAGGAACATTTATCACTGACACCATGGAAAGCAGGCCGATAAGAAACCCACTGGCAGTTGGTCCCACTGTGGTGTCTGAATGGTCTCCAGACACTCTGTGTCCTCCAGAAGCTGTTTGGTGAAGATGGAAAGTTGCTGAAGTGTTTGGCCTGCCCTGGTCCAGAACCCTGGTCCTAAGAACCCTCCACTCCAGGGCCTTCTCTCCCCCTGACCAGTCCTGTGGAAGTGGTGGTGGATGTGCCTCCAGCCAGGCCAGGCCAGGCCAGCCTGAGTCGGACTCTACCATGGTGGGTTGGGAGATGGGACTAGAGACACCAAGCATGGGACAGGAAAGGACATTCTCAGAGCAGAGGACATTCTCAGAGCAGCACCTGGTGGGTGTGAGCTCCAGCATTTGTTGAGCTCCTGGGGTTGAGAGCAGTTCCAGAGCCCGGTCCTCCCACACTCGCTCCTCTAGGCCCTTCAGGGCCTCTCTGTGCCTCTTCACACCTGTCTGTCCACCCAGTTCCTGAGCATGCTGCACCTGTCAGCTGTCCCAACACACCTAGAATCCCCACAAATCCTGCCCGTTGACCAAGGACCAGACCCAGGCCTTTCTTCAGGAGCCTCACCTAGCCCCAGGCCATAAGGCTCTCTGAGTCCCCAAAGTGCCACCGGCTCTCTTTGTGGGGTCTAGACTCTTACAGAGTTAAAATTGGGAACTTCCCTGAGAGGGACAGGGTGGCACAACTTCCCATCTCTCTCATCTTCTCTCCTGGGGCTCTGGGCTCTGGGTGGGTGGCTGCATAAGTCACAAGCACGCCTGATGGCATTCATCTGTGCTCCTGGGGACCTCGTGTGGGCAGAGGTGGTGGTGGGGCTGGGGTCAGAGTCCTGAGGTACTTGACTGCTGAAGAACTTGGGCTTTGTGGCTTTCCTCCCTCTTGGGCTTATGTGAATTACGTCCCTCTTTCTCCCTCCTCATTCTGTTCTGCTTCTCTCTGTCCTGAGTTAACTGCTCTTAAACCTGCCAGGCAGGAGACTCCAAAGCTGCTCGGTTATCTTCCTCCTCTCTGTAAGCCAGAGTGACATTTTGATTCATTGGTAAGTCACTTCCTGTTACTCTCATGGATTGGGATCTTCTGAGCTTTCCCAAAAATCTCAGGAATAAATGCCTGGATGTAGGACTTATTGAGGAGATGATTTTTGATCAGGATGGAGAGAACTTCTCTGCCTTTATTCATTAATGGTTTGAGCTTCTAGTCCATGCCAGGCCTTAGGAATACAATGGTAAAAAAAGACACAATTTCTACCCGCAGGTTTCTATATTCTAGTAGGGCAGACTGGCAAATGTATTTGTTCATTTTTTTGTTGTTGTTGCTATAACAAAGTACCTGAGACTGGATACTTTATGAAGAAGTTTATTTTTTTTCACAATGTTGGAGGCCGAAAGTCCAAGATTGGGCGGCACCATCTCATTGGTCTTTGGTGAGGGCCCCCTTGGCTGTATTACAACATGGCAGAGAAGCAGCCATATACCAAGGGGCCAAGCACATGGGGTGACCTCCTCTTATAACAACCCACTTTCCTAAGAACTCACTTGCTCTGTGATACCAGCATTAGTCTCTCCCAAGGGAAGTTCCCCAAATGGTCAGTCACCTTCCACTGGACCCCACCTCTTAAAAGTTCCACCACCTTGACGCCATCACACTGAGTGCCAAGCCTTGAGCACAGGAGCCTCTGGCAGACAAAACACATTCAGACGGAAGCAGCAAGTAAATAGATACTTTCAAAACAAGGACACAGAGCTGTCTGAGTGACTAGAGGACCACAGCAGAATTGCCTCTAACCAGCCCTGGTGTGGAAGAAGATGTCTCCTTTTGGAAGTTATTCCTGAGACCTTTAATTAAGCTTCTCAGACTAGAAGGTGCCATCAAGCTCCAGGGCTCTCAGCTCTGGAGAAGGCACTGGAGAAGAGGAGGGCCCCAGGCTTGGAGGGAACCAAAGTAACAGAGTGGTTTGCCTCAAGGGCTCAGTACTGTTCCCAGCACCAGGGCCCAGGTCAGAATGGAGCAGTAGCCAGGTAGTCGAGGATGGAGCCTGTGTGCCACCGGCCAGGGACACTTCCTGCCCTTCCCCCTTGCTCCCTTCCTCCCTCCCCTCCCTCCTTTGGGCTTACGTGGGGGTCTAAGTGACTCCAGCCGCAGGGCCAGGAGCCATCAGCCTGGCCTTTGTCATTAGCTCCCTGGCAGGGTCATGAGGGTAGGACCACTTATCCCACCCCAGCCGGGACGGATGGGATAGTGCTGCGCTGCCAACCCTGCCTCTCTCCACTCCCCCCCTGGATCTAAGAAAGTGAGAATAAACACAGCAAACCCTTAGTCCATCCCTGAGGGGCCTGCGACTTGACCTGCCAAGGCCATTCCTGGGCTCCCTCTGCTGCTCTCGTAAGCCAGACTGCTCTGTTTGTGCAAAACAAGGTTGAGCTCATTGGAGAGCTGGTGTGGATACCCTGGCCTTGGCTCTGCGGAATGTTCTGGAGTCACGGTGCCAGACCCTCCGTGTGCTGTGGAGTCTCCGTTGATGTTCAAGAGCTGTGCGTGCTCAGGGTTAGAAGGATCTTTGGGCAGATCCCAGTCCCGCTCCCTTCAGTGAATATCCCTAACAATGGCACCTCCTGGAATCAGGGCCTGGAATCTCTTGAGGTGGGGGCACTTTCAAATCACCCCCATCCGCAGTTTGGACCACCTCCTCCCCAGGTGTGCCTGTGTGGTGGTCGTGGTGAGGGGATAACAAATGTGGGCTAAGTATGTCGGGTGGGATGCATGACTGCAAGCCACAGCCCCCGGTTCCCTGCTTCCAGCCCTGCATGGATGCCTTGGGTTATGTGCCTTTCTGCCAGATGGGTGCATCTGTTTCCGTAGTTAGACAGCTTGACGGTTAGAGGGGGACTTGCTTCCCTGAACTTGTCCCATTGTGTTTAGCTGGAGGGAAAAACACGGATTGTGGATCAGACACACCTGGGTTTTAATTTCACTTCTGCTGTTTATTAGAAACACAACCTTGTCAAGCTCTCCACCCACCATCCATAAGCCCCATTTTTCTCTTTGGCAGTTTTTCAGAGTTATTGTGGGGATGACAAGAAATAGTAAGTGGAAAGGGCTTATCCTGGAGCAGCACTTCACTCTGTGACTTGAACTCCAGAGACCCAGCTGGCTTCCTCCTCCTGGAGGTTGTACTTCAAGAAGTCACTCTGCTGACTTCTCACACGTGGAAGCTCAGTACCCCCGTTACCCATTTTTCAAAAATGTTTTTGCAGTGCTGGGGATGGAACCCAGGGCCTCATGCATGCTAGACAAGAGCTTCACCACTGAGCCAAACCCCAGTTTTCAGTCTCTTCTTATTATATACATGAAGCAGCAGAGCAGGTGTGTATTAGTTGTCCAGAGCTGCCATAATTAAGTGCCACAGACTCGGTGGTTTCAACAATAGAAACTGGTTATCTTACATCTCTAGAGACCAGGATCCTGAGAGCAAGTTGCTGGCAGGCTTGGTTTCTCCCAAGGCCTCCCTGCTTGGCTCACAGACAGCTGTCTTCTCTCTGCGTCCTCACATGGTCTTTCCTTGGTGTGTCTGTGAACAAATCTCTTCGTATAAGCACACCAGTCGTATTGGATTAGGGCCCACCCTAGTGACCTCAGATCAACTTAGTCAACTCTTTAAAGACCCTGACTCCAAAGGCAGCCACATTCTGAGATACTGGGAGCAGACTTCAGCATATGAAATTTGGAAGACACAACTCAGCCTGTAACAAGGTGCGAGAGGGAAACACAGATGTGTAAAGTAGTTTGGTTGAAGTGATAAGCTGGACAGGATTTGTTTTTGCTTGCTCTTTGTTGAGTTGCCCAGTGGTCTTATCCCAAGGCCCAGCTGCATGGATGCTGCCCTCCCCGGGATAGGCAACTGTGGAGATCAGTGGTGGGTGGGCAAGTCAGCCTGTCTGCTGAGTGGCCGTGGAGTGCACATCCCTTGCTGACACCTTGAAATATTTTATAGGACAATTCCTGCTTGTCAGCAGCTGCATTTCTTAATCAGCGGCTCATTCATTTCTCTAAAGGCTTCTGACACTTTTGACTAGCTCCAGCAGGTTTGGTGTGGGCATGGACAGCCATACGCTCTTGGATCCAAGTGCGCTCACACCCTGGGAGCATGCCAGAATTCCTGACTTCTTCCATTATTCTTAGCCTTGAAATGGTGGGAGCAGGCATTTCAAAACCAGACTTGGGTTTTTGCAAACATAGTTTGGCCTTCCTGCCTACCTATTTTTATTTCCTTCATATTTGCAAAGAGAAAATTCCCAGACATGGGCCTGGGAAGCAGGCTGCTCTCAGGTCAGCCCTAGCTCCAGTTTCCCACTTTGTGTCACTGCCTCGCAGACAAAGAGTCACTTCAGCTCTCTGAAGATTCCCCACTGATGAGCTGGACGGTCACCCCCAGCCAGTGCAGGGTCAAGTGGTGACCTTGCAGCCGCTTCTGTGTTCTTGTAATTGTCGTGCTTTTCAGTAGAGTAGAGGAGCAGAGTCACTGGTATAGCTGCCCAGGTGAATGTCGTGTCCTGTTGTTGTGATTGGAGTTATGCTTCCCGGGTACCTGTGCATCCTACCTGGCCCTGCAGGCAACAGGCTGGTGACTGTCAACTTCACCCAGAGTCTACATTAGGAAAGTGATCAATGTTTGACTCTGGGCGGTGCTTGCTTTTATTTTCTACCAGATTATGTGCCCATTAGTTTAGGCCACCAGGATGTAAATATAGCTCTTTTCCCTTCAGTCACATACCACAGGGGGCATGAACCCAGAGGAAGATTCCTTGCTGTCACATATCTTTCTTGAATGCAAAGCATGTACCCCTACCTACCCTTAGTGGTACCTAGCTGATGCTCTCTCTGGGTGAGGATGGAGGGTCATTTATCTTTTTCACTGTAAATAGATATCTTTGGTAGAAGTGGATGTTTGAATGAAGACTGACCCCATGGGGACATTCGTGTGACCCTCATCCATCAGTGAGAGTGCTTGGGTGTGAGTGAGAATGAAATAACCTAAATCATTATTTCACTGTTTTACACACATTGATTGGAACATTATTTTCTTTTCTCTCCTTCTCTGCTTTTTTCAGGGTTCAGGCGGTGAAGTTAACTTTTTGAAAATCTCTTTTAGCCCTTTGCAATGGTGGTACATTTGAGATGTCATTGTACATTTATTTAGTCCATAAATACTAATTTTTAGGAAAAAGAATCACTCAATTTCTACCTTCCCTTCCTGTTAGAGTCTGTAAACAAGTCAGGATGGCGCCTGGCATTTTGCCAGGGGGAGTGGTTTGTGAGGTGGCGCCAGCGAGCCATTAAGTGTGGAGATTCCTTATTGGTTGACTGCTGTATCTAGTTTATGTTAATTAAGATAAGCTGTGTGCAATGTATAAATACCTCTGTGGTCCTACAATAAACAGCTCCCACTCTTGCTGTATCGATCTACACAAGTTGTTTGTCACCCCCCCCCCCCCCCCCCCCCCCCCCCCCGGTATTTTGCAGCAGCCGCACTGTGGCACCTTCCCTTCCACCAAATTCAGTGGACTGAGCACCTTGTCTGTTTTAACGCAATCACTAGAGGCCAATAGCAAGCTTTGTACCTGGGAGAGCCTGAGGGTTGACAGTCAGGACTGGGACCATCTAAGACTTTTCAGATATGGTCAGTAGGATCATGAATTCCCCTGAACCTATGGCAGGCAGAGATCAGGTGAAGAATCTCAAGTCACTATATCATGGAGGAACTTGGGGTGGCATAGAAGGAGACTTCTGTACTGAGACTTCTGTACTCTTGCAACCTTCTTTGTGTGGCCCTAGTAGGCAAAGCTTGAATCAATAGGTGGGCATAATGGTGCTGCTGATTTCAGCTTGCCGTAGGCCTGACTTCCTGTGGAGAGCTGTCCATCACAGTTCGGGAGCTGGACCATCTGAGCCCTTGGATGAATGTGCATGTGACCTGAGTACTGGTCATACCTCTTTGCCTCTGAGCTTCCTCCTGAGATTTGTGTTCATTCAGGAACATGGTAGCAGTGGACACTTGCTCTCTTCCTTTGCTGTATCCTAGATCTCTGTTCCCCATTGGGGGAGACACTATCTGAGACAAAGCTATAGAAAGGCAAATTTTTGAGGTAGGACTAGTTTGTATTTAGTGACCTCTGATGCATTCAGTGATCTCCCCTCCTTGCCAAGTTCCAGCCCGGGCCTCTCTGGTCACTACCCTCACCTGCAGGGTGTGGGTCAGAGCCTTGGTCTGTAACATTCTTGACAATAGCTAATGCAGCAAAGCCATTTGCCACCCTCTGGCCTCCAGAGATGGGCAGGCTGGGGAGGTAGGTGAGATGGTGCCTGCATGATTAGCTGGTCCAGCCTCTGGAGGAAGCAGGTTGCTCTGCTCCAAGCCCAGATCAAGACTTTCTCTCTTCTCGATGAACACTTCCAAACTCTGAGGGTAGAGGAAGCTTCCCTCCTTCTACTCACATGCAACTTGGAGTCATCTCACTATTTTAGGGACTTTCCTACAAGTGAGTAATTGCCCACTGGGGAGCCAAACGTTCTTTCTCAGCCTCCCCTCCCAGTTTGGTCTTATTCCCACCGCTTTCTTCTCTACCCTGTTTTCCTCCCTCCTTCCCCTGCTGTCATTCTCCAGACAGAGTGAGTGGTTTTGTGGGGCAAGGATGGGGCTACACCCAGTGATGGTCTTCCCTGCAGTTTGGGCCTCTTGTCCTTTAAGAGCATGCAATGAAGTAGAAGACCGGAGAGGTTATGAACTAAGCATGAGAGCAGTGGGTGGGACCCTGCACACCAGAAAGAACTCCAAGATGTGATGAGAAAAAGCCTGAATTAATAGGAAGATTCATTCCAGTGGCCTAAGGACCCCACAATCCCTGTTTACTGGGCCCCTTCATATCTCATGGAGTTCTCTCCTTGAGAATGTCACAGGCTAGTGGGTCAGGGACTGGGTCAGAAGTACAAACAGAGAAGGATTAAAATGTTTGCATGGTCCCTTCCATTTCCCTAACAGTCTCTTGTGTACTTTCAACTTTCAGGGCATTTTTTTAAAAAGCATTTATATATGAGAGAAAGCATGTGAGTGTGATGCTCGTCTTTCATTTCTAGCTTATTTCGCTTAACACAATCAACCTTCAGTTCCATCCATTTTCCTGAAAAAATGACATGATCTCATCTTTCTTTAAGGCTGAAAAATACTCCATTGTGTACAGATTCCACGTTTTCTTTGCGCATTCGACTCTGGATGGGTGCCTCGGCTGGTTCCGTGCTTGCCTACTGTGAGTAGTGCTTCCATGAACATGGTATGCAGGTCTCTCCAGAGCAGGCTGACTTCATTTCCCTTGGGTATATACACAGGAGTGGCTGGTTTGGATGGTAGTTCTATTTTTAATATTTTGAGAAAACTCCATACTGTTTTCCATAGTGTCAGAATGCCCAGTTTTCATGAAGGGTTTTTCAGAATCAAATGAACCTGAGTCTTTCATATTATAAACAAGGAATATCTGAGGCCCAGAAAAGGGAGGGGGAGATTTCATAAAGCCATCATGCCAGAAAGTAAAGAAGAAGAAATAAGCACCTAGTTCTCCTGACTTGCGGTCTAATGGAACACCAGGATCTCGGCCTTAACATGCAACACTCCAGATTGCCACACCTGCTGTGTGCTACTCTTGATGGTTATTAGTTTTGGCAGCACTACATTGACATGAATGAGTTCTGCATGAATTTTGAAATTATTCTAGAATATATATTTTGCACATTATTCATAACATATTTATATAGCTTGTTTTAAAGCCAAGAGAAACCTAGAGCAATAGCTTCTACTTTTTTGGCTGTGACCCTACATTTTACGTTGTGTCTCATTATACACAGATGTATGTATATATGTACATTATATGCAACTGAAACATATGCTTTCTGAAATGATACTTATTCTTACTATGTGTGATACACTTTGATATTTTCTATTCTCGGCTACTCTACTCTATTTTTGTTAAAACTATGCTGGTTGTGAACCATCTAAATTGATTTCACGACAAATTAATGGTTCACGACCCACAGTTTGAGACACCATGACCTAAACAATGTCTTAATCAGACATGGTTTAAGAAAAAAGTCATTACAGAGGAGATGTAAAGTTGCCAATTATCTTTGGTCACAAATGTTAAAATAGTAACTTTGAGTTTCATAACATCAAAAAAGGAATTGCATACATGTAAAAAATAAAATGGCACAGGCTTGGATTTGCTCCAGACCACAGCAGATCTGGGATGCTCCTGGGAATGTGTGAGGCTGAGTTTCATCCTCTGCCTGGATTTTAACTAACTGGATATAGCTGCAGATGTAGAGTAGAGTGGTTGCTAGGGCCACCGGGCAGCAGGCCTGGCCCCTGCCTCTCCCCAAATCAGAGTCTGCATCTAATCAAATCTCTAGAAAGTGACCAAGCTCTGTACCTTGGGCACTTGTTCAATGAAGACCTGACAGTCTCTGTTTTCCTGTGAACACCATCTTAGGCATCTGCTGCTCCAGTCCTCTAAAAGCTTGTGCTAACTCAGGTATTGCCACTCCCTTAGGTTTGCACCAGGCCTTCCAGCAGCCCCTCTTCTTCATCACTTTTTCTCTGAAGAGGCATGGAATGGTGGCTCCCACTGGCCCTTGGCTATTCTTTCTCTTCAATGGCTCCTTCCACTGACATGTTGAACTTTTAGATCACAGATGCCAAGTTTTCTTTTACTCCTTTTGGGATCCACACTCCAAACATCCATGTTTGCATGCACTCATTCATGCATAAGTGCTTGGCATTAGAAGAGTCTCACTTAAGGCTAATATTGAATCCAAGATCTGATTCATGAGAAGGAGATAGTTAAGTAGAGACTTTGCAGAGCAGGTTCTCACGTTAAGAATGAAGAATTATCTGTACAAAGCCCTAAAATGGAAACAAGCATAACATGTTTGAAGAAGGAGGAAGACAAACTAGCTACAGCAAAATGGCCATGGTTAGAATGGTTAGAGAAGTGGGTTATAATCAAAATCGTAAACAACCAGTATGGATGTTGACCAATCAAAACAGATATGACCAGGTAGGGGCCACATCAGGCAGGATCTTGTGGCTTATTTGGTCTTGTGGGTTATACTGAGACATTTTGAGTTTACTGCCGTTGCAATGGGAATTCTTTGGAAAGCTTTAAAAAGGGAGAGTGGCAAAATAAGATTTAATATTTGAAAAGACCACTTTAATAAACAATGAGTTACATGCACTATGCACCTAGAAAATGACTGAATTTCCAAACACTAACAATATCAAATTGTTGGCAAGGGTGTGGAGCAACAGGAACTCTCGTTTTCTGCTGGTGAAATGGCAAGATGGTATAGCCACTTTGGAAGACAATTTGATAATTTCTAACAAAGCTAAATATAATTCTACCATATGATCTAACAGTTATACTCCTTGGTATTTATCAAATCATATTGAAACTTATGCCACACCAAAGTCTGCACATAAATATTTATGGCAGCTTTATTTATAATTTCCCAAATTTGAAAACAACTAAGATGCCCTTCAGTCAATGAAAGAATAAATAAAATGTGGTATATCTGAACAATGTATTATTATTCAGTGCTAAAAAAAAAAGTGTTATTGAGCTGTGAGAAGACATAGGGAGAGCAAAAATGCTTATTCTAAAGTGAAGGGAGTCATTCTGGAGAGGTTACATTCTATACCATTCCTACTACATGACATTCTGGCAAAGGTGAAACCATAGAGACAGTAAATGATCATGGATTGGAGAAAGGAGGGATGACTAGCCAGAGCATAGAGGACTTTTAGTACACCGAAACTATTCTGTAGGTTATAATGGTGGGTCTTTATCATTATACGTTAGTCATAAAATAATATACAACATCAAGAATGAACCCTACGTAAACCCTAATGTAAAACCCTAACAAGAGCCATTTGGGGTGGGTAGTAATGATGTAAGCCCAGCTGGGGTGTGTTGAAGAGACATTGGTAGATAAGGAAAGTATCATAGGAAGAGGGTCCTGAGAAGCTGAGGAGACATATTCTGGAGCAAAAAACATTATTTTATATAATTATAATGCACACACACCACACACACACACACACACACACACACACACCACACACACACACACCACACACACACACACACACACCACACACACCACACACACACACACACACACACACACACACCACACACACACACACACACACATACACAAATCTCTCCTGCATTTGCCATGCAGGACACAATTCAGGGCTTCCCAGATTCAGAGCATTGAATTTGTAATGCCTTCTTTCTCAAATAAAAGCTGTTTCTTTGGGGGGGAAAAAGAGACTGGTTTGCTTTATTTGGAGCATAAACAATGTATTTCCCCCATATCCTTATGGCAAGAGAGTCACAGGAGGCACTTCTTGAGAGTGAGGAAGTTTAGATGTTTAGTGAAGAGAAGGTCTAAATACTTGTCTTGGGGACTTGTGTAGTGAATCAACTAGATAAGGAAATAGGATTACTGAAAATGCAGAGATTTGTGTCTACAAATTGAAAGCAAGTCTGGCCATTCTGATGATGTGGTTTTGTCAGCAGCTAAGGTTGCTTGGATATGGGCTCAGTAAGCTGACGGCTCAGTTTGTCCAGCCTCAGGTCTTTCCAGGCCAGTGCGGTGAACACAGAAAAGGGGCAGAGGTGAACGTGTGTAAGGACATGGATATAGTGTCAGCCAAGAAACTTAAGATGGATGGATCAGGAAGATGGTGAGAATGTGTGTGTGTGTGTGTGTGTGTGTGTGTGTGTGTGTGTGTGTGTGTTTGGGAACAAAAGGGGAATGGGACAATGCAGTGAGCCTTTCAATGAGGTCAGTGTTGCTGGAGTGGTTCCCTAGATCAGGTGGTCAGAGTGCTTGACATTTCAGAGGGAATGCAGTATCGATTAAAGTTACTGGTTGAAAAGATGGAGTGTAGCCGTGGAAGGTGGTGGCTGAGGTGGGTTGGAGGAAAAGAACATTGGATCTGATGGGATCAAGAAATGGAGTGACCAGGATGTTGGGGGTGGGCTATCCACGTGAATGTTAAAGCTGCCAAGAATGACAGGGACGGTTGTGGAGAGGAAGACTGAGAGCCATATGCTGAAGTCATCAATGAATGTGGCGGGGTGGGGGTGGGGTGCAGGGAGGACTATAAATGACAACAAGGCAAACAGTGGATGTTAAAGTCTGATGACTTGCACTTCAAAGAAGCAAGGGATTTGAAGAAGAAAGCATGGAGGTCACCTGCCTCTCTTCCAGATCCCTGGAGGAGGAAAAACCCAGTTGATTAGAATCCAGAGCAAGTGATGCTTTGGGGAGAAGTCGGGACATGATGGGGGAAGAAAGGTCCCCTAAAGAGGTGATGGCTGAAAGTGTGAACGTGAGAGTTGCTTAGATAAACAGGACCGGGAAGGGCTCTGTATGCAGAAGGTGTAAAGATTGTTCAGAAACAAGAGACACAGATCATAATTCAGAAAGTGTAAAGAACCCTTTCAGACATGGATTTGAGGTGGATATAGAGAAAGCAGGAGAGGAAGGAAGCAAACATAGAGATCGTGGGGTGTCATGTTCAGGAGCCAGGACCTGGGGAGACACTGGAGGGTTGTAGGTAGGGGAATGACTCTACGTCTCTAAACATCACCTGGGCTTCAGTGCAGAGGACGAGGGGGTGAGGCAGGCTCTGGCGGCATGGCCACTGGTTGAGGCTGTTGGGATAGCCTGTGAAGACGACTAGTTAGGCTCCTTTCTCCCAGTGGTAAATTCTCCAAGACTAAGAATTCCCACAGGTATTTAAAGGGTGAATTAACATGAATTTCCTGCAAAGAAGTGTGCTAACTCATATTCAGAGAAGGGTCTGGGAGTCCACTTTCAAGGAAAAAGAAAAAAAAAAAAGAGGAGAGGATGATAGTGATTTTCCTTCTCATTCTTTCTCCTGAACAGAACCTGGTGTTAACAAGAGACCCACAAGCATAGAAGAGCCACAGATTTGAGGTTGGGGAGAGAAGAGGGGAGAGTCACAGAAGGGGTGGCATACTTCTGGGTACAGGTGTGAGAAGGGACTCAATTCTACCATTGGGGGTGTTTCCATGTAAGTCAGCATTGTCTCCTGCAGAAGTGTGGCAGGTCTGCCCGTCGTCCTGGGCCGCCGCCTCCCCTCCACCAGCCCAGGTGCTGTTTCTGAGTCATAATGTTGTTCCCCTATCCAAACCCTCCGATGTCTCCCCAAGTCCTATTATTTGCTTGTGGTATATAAATGTCTTGGTTTATTTGCCCTTGATAGTAACTTTCCACAGACCTTTTCCTCCACATAGCCCCATTCCTGGAGCTATCTTAGGAAGCTGTTTGAAGTTATCTGTTGCGTTGAGGTTTTAAATTAAAAAAAAAAAAAGGAAAGTGCTGGGGTCTCATCTTCTTCACTGTCAATCAGAGCAGCTTTATTGGATGTTGAAAGCTCTGGATCTGGAATTCAAAATTGAGTGTCACTTCAGAAGTTCTTTAAGACTCTTCATATTTTATCATCCAAGTTCAGTTCCAGAAATCATCCTCTGGGTATAATTTCTAGAGATTCTTCTCTCCACGACCCCCAGGCATGGAGGATCACTCCCTTGTCCAGGATGGATGTCATGTGGAGGGACTGTGGAGAGAATACATTTTAACCAGGAGAGTGGGACAAGATTTCTGAAAGCCTTGGAGCTGGGTGATGGGGGTTGAATCTTAATGATGCTGTTGACTGTAGAGTCACATAAAGACCACGGAAGCTACATGACTAGAGCCCACTCGGTTGGCTGGCACCTACTCTGGGACAATCCCCACCAGAAGCAATGGCCTTTGTGTAAGAGCCTGGGCAGCCTGCCATGATGCCATCTTCTTTGGGGATTCAGGACGGGCTGGCTGTGAGTTGGGAAAGTGGACTCAGGTCATTATGGGTGTTAATGTGGCCTCAGAGACTGAAACTACATGTAATCCAGCTACAACCCTTGCTTGAGCCAAAGGCTGTAGCATTTTCTCCAGGCCCTCCATCCATAATAGTTGCTGCTTACAAGCAACAGAGTGAATTTGCCTCATTTCAGATTCTCCAACTACATGGCCCAGTCCTACAGACTCAGAGCTCGCCCTGAGCTTTGGCATGGAGGCTGCTTTGCTAATGGCAAGAGTCCTTCCTGGTCTTCCTTGAAGTGACTCCTGCTCCTGGAGATGGTCTCTGAGCTGAGACTGGCCAACTCCCGAGTTGTTTCCGGAAGCTAAGATGTCATTTTGATGTATACCTTTCCTTACCCTGGCCGACACCCCACCATACCAAGCCACATGTTACCACACCAATTAATACATCCTGTCTTCACAAGATATGCATGTGCACATGCACATTGCACACACACGCGCACACACATGCACACACACACACACACACACACACACACACGGCATAATCTTCCCTGTCTTACAGACTCACACAAAGTGCAGGTGTACCACATACCCTTCCACAGCACATACCTGTTTTTTTTTCCTATATGTCATAGCCCCTGCACCATAGCCCCTGTGACATGCTTTCATCTACCCATGTAGTCCCTGTCTCACTCACTGCACAATGCATACACCACTGCCTAGGGAAACAGACATGACATACCATGGCCTCCTGCTTTTGACAGGAGGCCCACAGCCACCCACTCCTGGCAACTCTTGATCAGCCTTGTGCTAGAGGAAGGGCAGCCGAAACTGACCCTGCCAAAATTGCTGGGAGGTTGATGATGTGTCTGAAAAGGGAAAAGAAAAAGAAAGGGGAGGGGTGGCGAGAGAGAGAGAGAGAGAGAGATAGATAGAGAGAGAGAGAGAGAGAGAGAGAAAGAGAGAGAGGGAGAGAGAGAAGATTTAGAAAATATTTCCAGGATTCAAAAACAAATGTATGATATTTGATCTGCTCATGATCCATTTGCAGCACTCATGTTGCTAAATACTGCTTGATGGGGAAAACATTTGGCAAGAACTGTAAATTTTATTTAGAGGTTTTTTGGGAAAAAAAAAAACCCTGCTCAATAATAAGTGAGCTGGTGTGGCCAAGAGAGATAAAAGGGACTGTGTTGTGGAAGATTTTAGTGGGAATCAGAAACCAAGGCCCTGAGCATATCATCAGTTAGTGAGCACCCTTTCACTTACAGGAAGAACTAACCAACTTTGTTTCCTAGAGCGGGCTCAGCTATCCCCACACTCCCCTGTAGGTGGCGTCTTCCTGTTGACTGCCCCAGCACTAGGCAACCATCATCAGAAGCATTGTGGAGGGAGTCATGGGGTATGGGAGGTCTTTTCTGTCCCTCCAAACACTGATGGTTTTGTTTGGTGCTGGAACTGAACCCAGGACTTTGCACATACTAAGCACACGATCTACCACTGGGTTGTATCCCCATCCCTTTAGTAGTTTTTAAAGTTCAACTCCCAACTCCCAAGATGGCTTCCTTGACCTTTTTTGTTTTTTTCTTCTTTGCAATTCCTGTTAGCCTCCGCATCATGGATCCCAGAACTTAACCATTCTCCCAGTAGTATTTTTTAAGTATCATTCTATACCTGGAAGGGTGCTAGGGATAGAGGAGAGAGTAGTAACCAAGGCAGATGTGTGACTTGTTACTGTGTAAGACAGAAGTATTGAATGACAATACCTTACAGCCGTGAAATGCCACAGAGGAGAAATGAAGGATGTGTGTGTGTTGGTGTAGTCTGTGTAGTAACTCTCAAGGAATAGGAATGGTCATGGGAAAGACAAATACTCTTCTTCTTTACAAAGAAGAAAGGGAAGCAGGAGAAGAGCTTGGATTCTGCATCTGTGAAAAAGGCCCCACCTCAGTAATTTGTGCATTTTCCGATTCACAGATATGAGCTCTCAGTAGAAGCTCAGTTCTATCTCTGAGTCCTTGGCAGCTTCTGAAGCAGCTGTGCAGGCCCAGGCCTTGCTAAGGGCAAGTGCAATTGTCAATTAGTATTTACCAAACACTAGCCAACTAGTGCCAGGATGTCAGGGGTTGTTCCAATGCTGTGCCAACATGAAGCAAGGTAGCAGGACTTAATGCATCTTCTAGATGCTGAAAGACCAGCTGCTCACTACTGGATCTGAACTTTACCATTCAGGTAGACCCTTTCTCCAAGGAAGTCCTTGGAGATGATAATTGCATGGCTGAGAAGTGGTGAGGGGAGACCCAAGGCTATCCTGTTTGGATGGTGGTCCTCTTTCCACTCCAAAAAGGAGCTGTATTAAGGATGAGTGAGTTCATAATGATGCTAAATGCAGTCAGGAGGAAAGCAGGGTCACATGGTCAACACCACGTCTTCTATCCTATGATTCATCCACTCTCTGATAATCAACTCTTATCACCTGACTTCTGGTGCCCATTGATTTTGGAGTATGTGTGTAAATTGGGGTAAATGTCTGCAAAGCTTTAGAATCCTAGAATCATGGACTTTTGGGGCTGGAAGTATCCTCCTTGAGCATGAATCCCACACTTGTATTTGAAGACCAGAGAAGAGAAGAAACTTACCCAACAAGCTAATGGTAGAGATGGGTCCCAGGGCAGGGCCTCCTGGGACAGGGCCTGCTGATTTTACCTAATTACCCAAATGCATCTCAATCTGAAATGAGTCTCTGGCCACGGCTCCAAGAGCATTCCGGAACCAAGTCGTAAATCCCCGAGCCCTGCAGCCACTCTGCTCTGACATTTGTTGTGTTTTACTGCCAAAAGCTGCTGCTCTGAGATGCCATCTCCGGAGGGAGAAATTCTTGAAAGAGACATCCCTGTCTCCCCTTCCCAAATTAGGAGTTAATTAGTGACAAAATGTGCACGGAGGGGGTACCCTGACCAGCCTTCTGTGGGGTTCCCAAAGTGGAAAAATGTCTCTTTCTGAAGGCGCCTAATTGTGCCGCATCTCTGTTTGGAGAAGGGAGTCTCTACGTCTGGTCCAGGCACCCTTAGGGACGGATCTGTTAACTCGCTGTCACCTTCTTTTGAGATACCATCATTTTGTAACTCTGAGCAATAAAACACGTAATTGTGGGCCTTTTGAAGCACAACCGTGTGCTCTGGCCAGTTTGTTTACCCTGGAAGGCCTCAAGTGAGACCGGGTGGCTGGCCCTGTCACCGGGTCATGCATCTGTGGAAGGACCTCTTGTAGCACCCTTTCTCGTTTTGAGCTTGTGGGTGACCCCCTGCCTCCTTCCCCACTTTGTTTTTGCTTTCAGAGTTCCACACTTCAGAAATAATTTTTCACCCAAATGTCTAACTGCTGGGCTTGGGGCGGCTCTCCTGGGAGTTTGAGGAGGGCTGGTTCTGGCTGTTGGAACGCAAACTTCCCAGAAAAGCTGTGGGGCCCCAGTCCATCCTGGGTTCCTCCCCAGCTGTCCACCAGGCCAGCACCTCTGGCCTGGAGCTCTGTGTGTTGCTGGGGCTGGGGGGGGGGGTGGGGTGGTGAGTCCAGGGGGGTCATGCTGGGCTCAGGAACAGCTTTCGTATTACTCAGAATTTAAATGAAGGTCTCAAAAGACCAAACTAATGAAGATTTACTAAAGCTGCCATTGTCTGATAATTCAATACCAGCTCATTATTAGAACCACATTTATTGAGGTTTAATCACTATGAAGCAGACCACTCTGGCATAGCTGTCAAACCGCACACAATGTGTTCTTAATAATTAATCAGTACAGTATCTTGTCGTTCTAGCGTTCGTCTTGGGCTTGGGTGTGTTTTTTAAAGAGACACTGTCAATGCACTTTTGGAACTGGATCGTCTTTTGTTTTTCATAAATCCTCAGATCCTTCAAGCGAGGGGAAAGGAAAAAACAGATTCCTCCACAAATTCCATCCCTGCACCCTCATGATGAGCCAGTTATGGAATGCGATTGACGCCTTACTGATCCGGTGCTTAGCAGCTGACATTTTGTTTTTCAAAGGAAGGACAAAACCCAGCCTTTCTCCTCACCCCCAGGTTTAGGGTTTGTTTTCCTTTCATAGAGTCTGAAGGTACCCTGGGGTGGTGGGTAAGCATGGGCTGTGAGCCTAGGATCTCACATCCAGACTCCCAGGCAGAGGTTTCTTGAGCAAGCTACTCTCTACCCACTGTTGGCTCCCTATAGAAAGCTGTGGACTTTGAAGGGGCCTATAGGGTGAAGACTGGATCTGGGCTGTCTTTGCTGCACAGCTTGGGGAAGGCCAAGAAAGAGCAAGATCCATCTCCCCTGGAACCCCACTCTCACCCTGGCTGCCATACAGAGGGGTTGTGAGGGGCAGACGAAACCATCTACAGGATGTCCCCCTTTCACTGTTAGTGTCTTCCCTAAGGCCGTAGCTGGGGGGCTGTTGGCATCTTTACCACTGACGTTGCCATGGGTTCGTGCAGTGTGCAGGTCCAGGCGGAGTGGGCTTGAGTTGAAATCTTGGCTCCAATGCCAGCTGGCTGTTTGCTCTTAGGGAAGCCATTTGTTCTTTGTTAAGTCTTAGGTTCCCCACCTACAAAACGGGGACCATAAGTACCTACCTCGCCTGTGCGTGTGCAAAGCTGATGAGATGCTTCATGCAAAAGTTTCAGCCTGCTGTGGGGAGCGTGGGGCTCTAAAGAGGTGTTGGTGGGTGTCACTGTCAATGGCTGAGCCCCTGCAGCCCTTTACCCCTCCTTTAATTTGGCCTTAGAGTTTGTGGCATGCATATCTGAGATTCCAGTCCCCGAGTGACCTTGCCATGGTCAGGGCAGCTCTGAGCGCAGCAGGATCCCTTGTGCCATGTCATCCCCTGCCCTTATCTGCTCTGACCTAAGGCAGTGGCTCTCATTCAGTGGTTATTTTGTCCCCCAGGGACATTTGGCAATATATAGAGACATTTTTGGTTACCACATTTGGGGGTAAACTTGTGGGCATCTAGTGGGTAGAGGCCAGAGATGCTGTTGAACAACCCACAATGCCCAGGAGAGCCTCCATGCAAAGGGTAAGCCAGCCGCAGAGGTTGTGCTGTGACTGAGAAGCTCTGTTCCAGTGGGGCCAGACTCCTCCCTACTGGGAGGCTGTGTCTAAAGGGGCCTTAACCTACACTGGCAGGGTGATATTCTCAGGAGCGATCATGGAAAGTTAAGTAATTCACAGGCTAGGAGACCCTGGTGCAGTAGAACAAGATGAAAAGTTTTGTTTTGTGTCTGTTGATTTCATGGCTTTCTGTTACCTCCCGGGATCCATCAAAACAATAAAGATACTCCTCTCTTCCACTCCTAGGTGTGTACTCTGTGCCAGGGGTGGAGTTTCTGGCCAGATGTCAGGACCTGTCTGTTTTTCTATTAAGGTTTCCCCATGGGACCCCACCGACCCCTTGGCAGCCCCAAACTGGTTCTTGGGCTCTTCATCATGCCCAAATCTGTTTTTTTTTTTTTTTAATTCCTAAACTCTCTCACCAACTCCATTGACCTTTTATAGGCACCCGGATTCTTGGTCTGGGTTCTGACCTTGATAAAGTGGTGCGTGTCCGTTGAGTGCTCTCACAGAGGACACCATGTCTAATAACAGGAAGGGCTAACTATTCTTGGTACATCCTGTGGGTGCCAATGGGAGCCAGGTCACCTGTGTCCAGGATTTTCTTTTCCCACTGTGTCCACTGTCTCCTGATCCAACCAGGTTAACTGAGGAACTTATTTCCTATGGTAGAAGTTTCACTCAGGGTAAAATTTGAGGTCTAAAGGACAGATAATCCTGCCACCTCAGAGAGAGAGATTTTCAGATTGTCACATTAGACCCAAGATCTAGTGCCTAGTCACTTCCAGAGGTAAAATCCAAAGTGCATGTTCTGGGGCTCTGCTGACACAGGGAGGATCCCCTGAAGGCAGAAAGATCAGGCTGAAGGGATGATGCAACCTGGGTTAACAGAGAAGCTTCAGTGTCATGTTCCTATGGGAACTTTGTAGCCACAAACTTGGGTTGTAACTCAATGAAAATATTACTTCCCCCTGCCCATCCCTCTGTGGCCTGGATTTAGGTGAGAAAGGGACAGTTGGGTTCCCATCCTCAAACTCGCCCTACAACCTGCCTTCCTTCCATGAGGCAGAGAGCATCACCAAATCCACCCCATGTGTTAGGCCCTTTAGGACCACATCCTTCTGCTCCTATGACCCTCATGAGATCCATGTAGGGCAAGTGGTTAAATGTTCCCTACAGATGAGGATAGAGGCTCAGAGAAGCTAAATGTTTTTCCCAAGTCTTCATGGGTAGTGAGGAACAGAGCTGAGACTCAAAGCCAGGCAGAGTCAAGTTCCACTAACCCAGGGCAGCTCTAGCTGGTACTATCTGTCCTAGGAAGTACATTTTGGAGGATTCCACTCAGACCCGACTTGACCTTGTGTCTTCCTATAGGACAAGGAGCCTGCCCTATCATGAAATTTGCCTCTACTTATGCTTTGGGTTCCTAAGATGCAAGAATTCCTGGTCCTAATGCCCTGAACCTGTCTCCAGAGCTGGTGTTGGCCCCTCTTTGGCCGGGGCAGACCTGGCTCTTGAGTTGTATACCCTTAGACCCTATGGAGGGTTAGGGGTGGCTCTTCTGGGGTGCAAGTTGAGTCTGGTGACTGTGGGGGACTGAGACAGGGTAGGAAGAGAAGGTGGGAAGGACTAGAGGCCTGGAGTGGGTTTTCTGTCACTGGGGTGTACCAGGTGCTGGGGGGGGGTGGCAGTGAATTCTATGTTGCACTGCTCATTCAGATGCTTGAAAACCTTCACTTGTCAAAATGGGAGGGATATGTACTCACTTGACAGTTGACTTGATTTCAGAACTCCTAATGTGAACACTGTGGCGAGTGGGCTTCCTTTTGAATTCAGGCCTTGGACCTTAAAACTTTCAGTGCTGGGCTTGGCCTGGGCCTGGAGGCTTCATGGTCCTCGAGCTGTGTGTGGTCTAAGTCTGCGCCATCAGTCCTCACCTGGGCTGTCACCACAGTGGCCTCTGGCTCCTCTTCCTGCCACCGGCCACCTGCCTGGAGAGGAACATGTGCAACCCCCCTTGCCTGTAGCTCTCAGGAGCTTTTCTGACTTGATGACGTGTGGGGAAGTGCTTCATGATGTTCTCATGAGAAACACTTTCACATGAAGCTTTCTCAAAATTCCAAATCCCAAACCAGAGCCCCCAGGCAATCGTCCTTCCAACTCTGTCCTCCATGATTGAAATGTGTGCTTCTAGAACTCTGAGCTTCTGGTCCTGGGAATGCCCTTTGCCTGCCCCTTGGGACATTGCTGACAGTGTACCTGGAGGTAGAGTGATTAACAGCCTGGTTTGGCTGGGACTAAGGGGATTCCTGGGAGGCAGGATATTTGCAGTGTGGACACCAGGCAAATCCCACGCAAGGCTAAGGACCTGTGGTCTCCCTTCCTCCTGGGAGCCAGGCTTAAATGCAGGCAGCTTTACCTGGAGTTGGTACTCTGCTGCCAGAAGCTCTCCAGCCTCCTGAAGAAGGGATTCTGATTCCCACTTAGCCATGGTCTTGGTTGTTTGCCCATCTGGTGAGCAGAGGCCATGCAACCTGTCGCTCTCAGGCCCACCTACCTTTGCACTTTTGTCCCTTGCTTCTGTACACCTCACTTCCCTGGACTCACCCCACTCCTTCCCAGCTCCACTCTCTCCCCGGAGACTCTCCTTTACCAAGAACACCCTCCTCTTCAGACACACTCCCATTCAACTTCTCCAAGCTCATCTGGGTGTGACCTTCTCCACCCTCACCCCTGGCATCAATAATTCTCTTTTTCCCAGATCTCATTGCACTTGGTACAAATTTAACCAGTGTTGATGAAGGAGCTCAGGACTGTGCTAGGTACACACTTCTGTTATAAAGGCTCCGTATGTTATTTTAACTATTTAATAGCCCTCTTTTCTTGCTAGACCAGTGGCTTCTTCCCCCCCCCCCCCAAGAGCCATGGAGCCCTTGAGATCTTGGTGAAAGTTTCAGGGCCTCTGTCTACAAAAATCACACGAATATACAATTTTCCATGTCAATGTAGGGAATTCAGAGATTCCCAGGAGTCCACAGGCTCAGGATATGAAATGCTGTATCACATAGCAAGTTGTCAGAAATTCCGTCTGACTTATCATCATGTCCCCAATACCTAGGAAATCACTTTCCATTGAATAGAGGCTTGGAGTATGTGTGGAATAAAGGAATGATTTTCCCCAGGTAGCTCTACTGTGCCTGAGGATGCTAATGTCAGGGCATTAGAGATGAAAATATAAATGACACGGAGCAAAAGCTGGAAGGCATTAGAGAGCCTATAAATGACACTAAGATAAAGCTGGAAGGTGTGGAGGGGTGTGGTGAGTCCTGCCTGGTGTGGGCAGGAAGACAAGGCCACAGTGGGCTGCCAGGCATACGCTGTGAAACCTGATTGTAGAAACAATCAAGACTGGGATGCAGGCTTATTGTTGTAGTCAAAAGGATAGGAAAGCTTTGGGAACCTAACGAAAACCGTATGTAGCCACATATTGTTTTCCTCAGAAAAAAAGATCCTAATTAGGTCAATTCCATAGTGTTCCTATGGTACTGGATGCAGAGTGAAGTAAAGCAGGCCTCCCAGTGTACCGACAGCTCCCCTCTCTGAGAAGGATGAAGAGGAGGGTGAGACCACCTTGGGAAAGACCCCACATGCTAACATGGAGTAGCTTTGCCACAAGCGCTGAGACCTGGGGGGAGCCACATTCAAGGCAGACTTATTGATTAGAAGCATTTGAATCCCCAAACCTTAACCCAGTGCTGAGTTCCCAGAGCCCACATCAAACAGGGCTGTGCTTTCGCATCTCCTGTGCTCTAAAATCCAGGGGGCTATTTTCCCACTTGCTCCGGGGCTCCTTCCTTGGCTTGGATCTGAGCTCCTCACATACAACCCAGCACTGGGGGCCTTCAGCAGCAGGCGTCCTGGAAGCCTGGACCTAGGTAAGCAGTGCTATTCTGAAAGGCAACAATTATGTTCCCCCAAACACACAGAAGCATCAGAATTCACAGCATGTGCTTTACAAGGGCAATAAAGTTTTATATGCAGCTCAGTGAAATACCGAATACAGCCAATTATCCACCAAAATAAACTGATGGGAGAGAGAATGGCTATATTTGGCTCAGACTTAATTATTTTGCATTTGAACTTCTCAATTCCATGTAGTAAAATTTCATTCTGCCCTTATTTCCTGGTTAGGTTACCTAATCTCGACTCGGGTAACTGAGCCCTGGAGTGGAGGAGGCTGTCCAATGTCAGGGTAAGAAAATGTGAAAGGTTTGACATCAATTACAACATTACACACAACATAAAATTTAACAACTCGAATCAGGCTTTCATTGCTCTTTAAAGAGGCTGTATGGCTTTTCAAGATCTAAAAATTAATCAGTTTCTAAGAATCATAACTTTTCAAAGATCTGACTCTTTGTTGAGATGTAAGAAGTCATCTCTGTTTTTGTCTCTGTATCTCTCTTTCATTTAAACATACAAATTAACTAGTTTGTGTTTTTCTAGGGAAGTTATTTTCCTTTAATGAAAGAGGGAAAGATACAGACATTGATCAAATTGTCTTCCTAAGGTGGTAAAATTCTGGGGAGGACAAAGTAAAAATGCAAAGATTTCACATTGTGCCATCAATAAGGGCTCCCTGGGAAGCAGCCAGTGGCCTTGCTGGGGAAGGCTTTGGCAGCCTCTCTCTTGTGACCTGAGTCGGAATCTGCATGGCAGCCTTCACTCCATCTTTCCTGGACACCTGATCGGCTCACAAAACACCACGTGTAATTGAGCAGTTTCAGCCCATAACTGGCCGACACGCAACTAGAAACAAGGGTAAATGACCTCGCTCCTTTAATAAGTTTGGTCTTCAAGGGTCAGCCCTGAGGTCAAAGACAGGGAGGCAGGACAGACAGCAGCAGCCGGGGTTCTGGCAGATGGGGTGGGGGGAGCTGAGCCCCGGGGAAGGTTTGTTGGCTGCTTTCTGCTTCTTTCAAGGTGGACAATGTCCGAAGAGAGAGGGAGAAGAGATCAAATATGGGCGTATGTTCCTCTTTGCGTTTGTATCCTCAGCGTGCCTTGGAGTGTGGGCACAGGGAGTGAATGAATACATGAACAGCCGTGTTGATAAGAGTGTCATCAGACTCTGTCATCACACAGCATTGCCCTGGATCTTGTCATGAAAGGGCATAAATCAGAAAACTTCCTCTATCACTAGTCAAAGGCCGACTGCTCCTTGGGGAAAGAGGGCGTGTGTCAGTGTGTCTTGGGGACTTGAGCGAGTACAGCAGGATCTCCTTGAGGATCCATCTGAATGGGCCTTATTCCTGGAACTTCCCTCTAAGCTCTGCCCACTTTAGAATGTTCTGGAAATCCCACTAAATGCTTTGACTTTCCAAACAATGTGTTCTCTTAGAAAGATCTGAGGATAAAAGCCGGGCAATGTGATAATTTCTCATACGTTGTCACTTGGAGCTGAAATCCTGGTGGAATCAGGCCTTGATTTCTTGAGGTTCAAAATCAGCAGCCTTCAGTAAAGATCAGTGACGGGGTTTCTCCAAACTTAATTCTTACAAGAGAAAGGCCAACACAACAGAGTACGCTGGTACCAGTGTAGCACTGGTGTACCTTCCAGCGTATGGCTGGCAGGCGGCTTATAGGCAGGCCAGTCTTGTCTATGGGTCATTGAAGAAAATGAGTCCCTTATACCTGATCAACAGTGAGAACCACCATGACCAACAACAGGGCTAATCATTTTGAAGAATGTGCAATGTGTCATGGGGGTGTGAAGCAAAAAGAGTTTTAGGCTTAAAATCACAAGTAGCCAGAAGATGAATTTAATCCCCGTTATAAATGCACACACACACTCAGCCCACACACATGTACACATTTCAAATGTGCACACACTACACATTTTTAATATTTTTTTAGAGCAGTTTTAGGTTCATAGCAAAATTGAAAAGAAAGTACAAAAAGTTCCAATATACTCCCACACCCACATGCAGGGCCTCCCTTCACCCCAACACTGGTTCTTGACAGGTACATTCACTACAGTTCATGAACCTACTTTGACACATTCTGATCACCCCAAGTCCACAGTTTACATGAGCGTTCACTCTCCGTGTGAAATATTCCACGGGTTTTGACAGTGTGTGGGATGCTCTGTATTCACCCTTTGAGTTTGGGTTTTACTTAAGATGTCTTTGACAAGAGGCGATTTTGTCAACGTCACCCTCCTTAGTTAAAAAAACAAACAGGACCAAATTATCGTTCTAGGGAGAGAGGCTCCAGTGTCTAGCCCAAGCGTGGAGCAGTGTGTGGGGAGGAGGGGGTTCGTGTGAAGTGGAGCAGGGCAGGCGAGGATTGGTTGGGAGGAACCCGGAGTTCCATCTGGTGGTTGACGGAAGCCGGAGGGGGGCGCCACTTGGACTTCACACTCACGCCACAGGACCGGCGAACCGTGATCGTGGCACGGCCGACCTGAGCCACTGGCGGCCCGGACTCCTCAACTTGGGGAGCGACTCGCGAGCGAGGTCTTCCGGGTTCCTCCCTCCCCCAAGATGGCTGCGTCTGAAGAGGAGTTAGAGCTGCCGCGGCTTCCCGAGTTGTTGGAAACCAGCCGCCAGCTTCTGGAGGAAGTGGGAGTCGCGATGGAACCCACCGGTTCCCGGATGGTTCAAGATAAGGTGTTAAAGGCACTGGACCTCCTTGAGAAGGCTACCGAAATGTTATCACAGCTTGATTTGTTCAGCCGAAATGAACATTTGGAAGAGATTGCTTCCACCGACTTGAAGTACCTGATGGTGCCAGCGTTTCAAGGAGCCCTCACCATGAAACAAGTGAACCCCAGCAAGCGTCTAGAGCATTTACAGCAAGCTCGAGAACACTTTATAAACTTCTTAACTCAGTGCCATTACTATCATGTGGCACGGTTTCAGCTGCCCCCAACCAAGAACAACTCAGCTGAAAATAATACTGCTAGTTCCTCCATGGCCTATCCTAACCTCGTTGCTATGGCATCTCAAAGACAGGCTAAAATAGAGAGATACAAGCAGAAGAAGGAGGTGGAGCATAGGTTGTCTACACTGAAATCTGCTGTGGAAAGTGGTCAAGCAGATGATGAACATGTTCGTGAATATAACCTCCTTCAGCTTCGGAGGTGGATTGGTATCAGCTTAGAAGAGATTGAGAGCATTGACCAGGAAATAAAGATCCTGAGAGAAAAAGACTCTTCAAGAGAGGCATCCACTTCTCACCCAGAGTCTCTTCAGGAGAGGCCTCCAATGAAACCCTTCGTACTTACTCGGAACAAGGCCCAAGCCAAAGTATTTGGAGCTGGTTATCCAAGTCTGGCAACTATGACAGTAAGTGACTGGTATGAGCAGCATCGAAAATATGGAGCATTACCAGATCAAGGAATAGCCAAATCAACATCAGTTTCTAAGGATGAAGAATCCAGGAACACCTGAGTGGTTCTGGCTCAGGGCCCCTCATAAAGTTGCTATCAGCTGGAGCTACAGTCTTCTGAAAACTTGACTGGGGCTGGAGGATCTGTTGCCATGCTCACTGATGATGGTTGATAGCAGGAGGTCTCTCTACAGAGTTGCTCACAATTAAACATCTTCCTTTCCCCAGAATAAACTGAGAGATTGAGCCAAAAAAAAAAAAAACAGAAAGAAATTTTGCTACTTAAGATATTTTACTAATCTAATATGCGAATTTATTGATACGATACTCCTCATTGGAAAGACAGCAGAGGCTCTAGGCTTTAAGAAAACATTTAATCCACAGTCAGGAGAGTTGGAGGCAACAAAACTCTTTTTATTGCCACTCTTATCTCAAATCCCCTACACTTTTTACGAGAAAGGTCATTAAACTTGTAGCTACTTCATTATCTCTTTTCCTAGACCATTTGGAAAACAACATTAGTTTTTCACAGTTCTTTACATTTCAAAAGTTTTTTTTTTTTAAATAAAGGCTAGGGAAGAATAGCGTTACCTTAGATTAGGTAGAGGGAAGTGATTTGGGGGGATGTGGGGATAGGAAAGATAGTAGAATGAAACAGACATTATTACTGTATGTATATATGTGACTACATGACCAATACTATTCTGCAACATTTACACTTAGAAAAATGAGAAATTATATCTCATCTGTGTATGATATATCAAAGTGCGTAAATGCATTCTACTGTTGTGTTTAATTAATTAAAACAAATACAAAAGTTAATAAAAACATATTGAAATGTTAAAAAAAAAAAGGCTTAATCGATGCTTTTACATAAAAAGCAAAGGACTAGGTTTCCCACCATAAAACAGTTATGTTGTTTACACAAAAACTGCAGCTAACCTCGTAAAAGGCTAGTGATTTCCCAGTGGGTGCCTGGAGGGCCACTTGGCTCTGGTGGGCGCCACACTGATTCCCAGTGGAGGTAACACTGATTTCCTACAGAAAACCTCTCAGCTGTGGCCGTTACTAATCGGGCTTTTCAAGTGGGGCCCACCACTTGAAAATTCAAGGCCTGAGACAGACACCTCTGATCAACTAGAAAAACAATCGGAGGTGGAAGAATTCCCCCAAATGGCAGTTCTTATAGGTCCCTCTTGTCCTCATCTCCACACTCCAGGGAGCAGAGCTTCCACATTCTCTGGCTGTCCCCTGCTAGATTCTTGGGGACACTTTTGGGGACAACTCTTATGGGTAGGAGAGATATGGGGTATTTTGCGAAGAACTGCTCACTGGTATCACCTGTTCCTGGAAATCATGTGTTCTTTCAAAACCTTCCATTAGGTGTCAGCGGCTCTTAAAATATTCGTAGTAAGTTTTTTTTTTTTTTTTTAAGCTTAACTTGCTAAAGTTGAATAAAGCAGTCAAACCAAGAGCTTTCAAAATTTTCAAAGCACTGACTGTTTTCTAATGTCCGATTTTTCTGGAGAAAATCAAGATAATATTTAAAAAATCTTAAAGACTGAATTATGGCACCCTCCAGGAAATGTTAAGTGTAAAGGAAAGGAATGCTGAGTCTAGATTCCCCAAGAAGAGTTCAAAATCTAGTTTGGCATAGAGAACAGAAACACAGACATGGATAAAGTAAGGTAATGCTTGAAAGAATGGCACAGCTAATAAAGGTTGAGAGTAAACAAGTTTGTCAGAGGTGCCTTTCTGGGTGACCTGGGACTTTATATTCACCTTAAAAAATAAGATTTGACTGGACAGAAGAAAGAGGAGAGACCTAGAAAGACCAGGTAGATTCAACAGGAGAGAAATTGAGCTTAAATACAAAGAGATAAGCCAGGTCAAACTGGGAAGGGTCTTGAAAGGCAATCTAAGAATTTGGGAGGAGATATTTACTAAATTCTAGTCTCCTAATTCTCTCTCTCTCTCTCTCTCTCTCTCTCTCTCTCTCTTTCACCTGTGCTAGTTGCTAAAGCATTCCGAGATGAGAAGATAGAGGTTCCATCTATTCTGTTGAGCACTCAACTGTGCTCCTGGGGCTTGATAAATACTTGATGAAAGGGAGAGTGGATGGCTGTACATCTCCAAAGACCTTGCCAGTATATCCAGCTGGTTTACAAGGTTCTATTAAAAATGCAAAATTCAAAAACAAAGAATCACAAGCAAAATCCAAAAACAAAGTGAAAAATCCATATTGCTCCATAGTATTATGGGCCATTGCAGTGGTGGAGTGGGAATGGAGAGAGCTTTAGAGGATGAACCTAGAGGTCAAGGATCATGAAGTCTTTGGGGTCTATGTTTTGACTTTACTTGAATCTTTGGGATCTTTGCCTTATACTGGAAGAAATCAGCATAGAGTAGCAGTTCTCTATTGTTTGAGAGCAACAGCAACACATAGATGCTAGGGCCTCACCCAGAGTTTGTGCATTGGAAAGCTTGGAGTAGAATACAGAATTTGCATTTCTAAAAAGGGCTCAGATGGAGTTGATGCTGCTGGTCTTGGGACCACACTTTGAGAGCCACTGGAGACAGAAGGCAGTGGTCCACCTGATGCTGGTCTAACTGTATAAAGGAGCTTCTGCTCAGAGGAGTAAATTAGCTGCCCAAGATCCCAGGAAACTTTAGGCTCTTACTCTGTTGCCCTTGATAGGGAGAATTCTGACCCAACGAGCAGAGCATCTCTTTTATATAAAGCTCAGTCTTTATTAGAAAATGAAATTTGAACTTGGATATGAAGCATACATATGGGAAATAAGTTTTTATATTTTAAAGCATTTTTTACTGTTATATAAGACAGGATGGGATTCTTCATTATTTGAAGTCTTGGGTCCTTGAACACAAACCTGGTTCTTCTCTATTCAGGTTTTCACTTTAAACCAAAAGGCTCCATGATTCTTCCAAAGCATAGAAAGATGAGAGATTCTAACCAGATGACCTCTTTGACTTTCAAATATACTGAGAAGCCATTAGAATTCTGTGAAGGTGAGTCTGAAAGCTGAAGAGTGTTAGACGTTGCAGAAGTACAGAGGTAATTCCCAAAATGGTGAAAAGAAAGATTTCATTATTTTGTTGCTCCCCCACCAACTGAGTAAGAAAAAACTTGGTGGAGTGAGTTAGTTATTTTGCAGTACATGCTTGGGCTGGAAACTTTAATTTTCTTTGCCAAGCTGCCTAAAAATAGTCTTTCTTCAGGCGAGGGCCATCTCCACATGAGCAATGCTCATTTGAAGCACACATATTTCGCGGATGTAATTGCCTAGTGACCTGAGGATTTCAATTGCAATGAGACAAAGAATGTGGAATGATGCTTCTTGCCGTGTTGGGAGCTTGTTCTTGTTTTGTGCGTGTAACAATACGTTCTTTCATGACATGACACCGTGGCATGGGTGGTGAAATATGATGCCTGGCAAAAACACAATGGAATTATATAATACCAAAAAAGTCGATTGTTTTTCTCTTTGCTCATTAACTCCTCTGAGTAAGGAAGTACTGAGGATGAGGTCAGCTAGAGGCTTTTGTTCTCCAAGCAGTTTTCATGCCCTTTTAGGCACAGTCTGGGAAGCGAGCTGTTATACGTGGAAGAGTCTAGTGCTGATTGGAACGGACCACAGAATCGCCTTGGTGACAGCTCTTCTGATTCCGTGGAATTTGCCTTTACTGGGGTCCTGCCCATCACTTGGGCTTGGGCTGATAAGCATGTCCACTCTCCTTTTCTTTCTCTTCTCCAGGAACTTTCCTGCACTGGAATAGAGGACTGCAGGGAGTTCGCTGGGCTCTTTAAGAATTTAGGAGAAGACTGGACCTGTGAATTGTTTTAGTCAGATTTTTCCTTTTGTGATCAAAATACCTGACAAGGAAAATGTAGAGGAGGAAAAGTCTATTTTGGTTTACAGTTTCAGAGGTTCAGTCCACGATGGGCTGGCTCCATAGGTCTGGACCTGTGGTGAGGCAGAACATCGTGTCTAAGGGGCATGGTAGAGGAAAACAGCTCAGGACATGGCACCAGGAAGTCAAGAGAGCTCCACTCATCAGGGACAAAATATAAACCCCAAAGCCCTGCCCCCAGTGACCTGTGTCCTCTGGCCACACCCTAAGGTTACTACCTAGTTCATCCAGGTCAGTGAAATGAATCCACTGGTTAGGTTAAGCCTCTCATAATCTAATCATTTTTCTTCTGAATCTTCTTGCATTGTCTCACACACAAGCTTTTGGGGGAATACCTTGTATCTAAACCATAACATGAATTTTGACATAAATTAGCAATAGTTATCATTTTCTTATGCATGAGGAAACTGAAGTTCAGAGGAAATAAAATACCATATATATGGAAAATCAGCTAGACAGTAGTAGGGATTAGATTCAAACCCAGATCAGCCTTTCTCCAAAGCTCAGTCTTGTCTACCCTAGAACATGTTACTTTCAGTGATATGGGATGGACTATAAACAAGATTTCCCCAGTGGGTGATTTTCCTCAAAAGGGAATAAAATTAATCCTAGTTGAGTCCCTCCATGGTGAAAAGAACAAGGTAGCTTTCTTGGGTGTATAATGTACTGTGGCCTATTTGTTTATTGGCCTAATTGGTTTTCTTTCAACTTTTCCCAGATCTTCTGTAGTGATCATGTGTTATTTTTATAATAATAGCAAATAATATACATGATACTTTTGAAAGAACTTAGCAAGAAAGATAATGGGTACCAAGGCCACATGATCTATTTGTGATTGGCTAGAGGAATTTGCTTACATGCAAGGAAAGCAAAAGGTGACTTGAGCTAAACCCAGAAAAGGTAAAGCAAATGACTGATAGATTTTCTTCCATTAATGTGACAAACTTCTACATGAAAAAAGAAACCACTGACAAAGAAAGAAGACAAGCTATAGCACAGGAGGTGTTCAGCACATGTACCAAGAAAGGACTAGTATCGGGACATATAAAGAATTCCTGAAAGAATTCCTAAGGGTGAGCAAACTACTTCAATACACAAATAGTCAAAATAATTTTAATAGGAAAGTCCTGTAAAAGAAAACATAAATATCCAGCAAAAATGCAAAAAGATGTTGAAACTTCCTAGAATGAATGAAAACATTCAATACCATTTCATATTCCTCCATTTGGCAAAAATGGAAAACTCTGACACAATCAAGCATTACACATAAAGATGTGGAGACTGAGGAAATCATACATTGCTGGTAAAACTGTCACACTCTGTAGCTACTTCCATGTATATGCCCTAGAAAAGTTCCTGTGTATGTACAAGACATTAATAAATGTGTTCATCCTGGTATTATTTATACTAGCAAAAAAAAAAAAAAACAACCAAACTTGTGATTAACTAAATTATCTATTTATGGCATAATCATTTTGCAGAGAAATTAAATCATATATGGATTTATTGAAGGAAAAAACCAATTTTAAAATGAAATATCAATATGATAACATTTATATTCATATTGCTCTTCATGTATACATATGTGGTAAAAGAATAAAAACCTGCTGGAAGGCACATATGTTGATTTTTAATAGTAGTTGCTTCTGCAGAGGAGGAAAGAAAGGGGATTGAGCATCAGGATGTGACTAACTGTATCTGTAGTGTTTACTTTCTTTTAAAGCCAATTGCTCCTTTTGTTTTACCAACTACAAAATAGGAACATGTATTAAATCTGGGAGGTACATAAACAAGTCTCTTGTTATATTATTTTCAACACTTCTTTTGCTATGGTCTAAATGTTTGTATCTGCCCCAAACACATATGTTGAACCCTAATTCCTGTGTGGATCTTAGGAGATGAGGCCTTTGGAAGGTGGACAGGCAATAAAGGCAGAGCCCTTGTGAATGTGATTGGTGCTCTTATAAAATAAGCCCAAGAAAGTTACCTTGTTCCTTTCACCATGTGAGGACTGAACTAGAAGACACCATCTAAGAGACAAAAAAAAAGAGCCCTCACCAGACATCAAATCAGTTGTACCTCACCTTGGATTCCCCAGCCTATAGAACTGTAAGAAATAAATTCAGCTTATGGTATGATACTCAGTTGTTCATAAGCTACTCAGTCTATGTTTTGTTATAGCAACATGAATATACTAAGACTTCTGCACAATTGAAATACTTAATAATTTTAAAATTAATAACGAGAAAGGAACATTAGAGAGCAATTTAATTGCTATCACCATATATAGAAAATTCCATGATCCAGAATAAAAATGTTAAGCTGATATTTTTTACTTCAAAAGAAAAATATGTAGGCAGAGCCAAAGAACTTATGGACCATAAATACCATTTAGACACTGAGACTGACTACTGTGCCGTGTTTAGGAAACCCTTTCTAAAAGAACTTGAAAGAGAGACTGGATTCCCATCTGTCTGGAATAGTTTAGGATAAAGCTTTTTGTTATGAGGTTCTTCTGATCAAAACTGTGGCTCTCCCCTGGGGAGAAACAGGCAGGTTCTGCATTTCCTAGGAATCTGAACAGGGGCTGGTGTACAAATGTGGTCATCAGATTCATCTTCCATGGAAACCACAAGTTGGAGGTCCATTCATAAGTGAGAGTAGAGTAACCTCTCATTTTACAGGTGAGGAAGTAGGGACTCATTTCAGGGAATGTCACCCAGCTTGTCACTAGCAGAGCCAGAGCAGGAAAACCCTGGAGGCTGCTCAGAGACCATATATTTCATCCCCATACTCCCTTGCATAAAAAAAATCACTCTTCTTCCAGCAGAAATGAAGGTGGCCAATATAGAAAGGTAATTATTGCACCAAGAGGAAAAATTCCCACAAAAGCCACAGATTCATTTGTGACAGTTGTGCTGGCCTGTTTGCTTGAGGCAAGCCTTTGGAAAAGGGTTTTGCACAAAACCTTTTAGTAAGAGTTCCCTTGCAAAACACCAGGTTTATTGGTTGAAAGTGACAAATTGTTTTCAATTTGAATTTTGTAAATATGAAATTTGAAATTTGTAAATATGAAAATAGTGCCTAGACAGATGGATGTGTAAGGCACAGAAGTTATTCATTTTACCCGACTACTTTAGCTAACTACAGAGGTGGAATGTCAGCAAATCAGAATGGGCTTTGTGCGGATTGTTCCTAGGCACCACATGGTGACTTTGAGAAACCAGTACAAGAAAATATGGAGACAAGATGAAGGTGATAAACATAAAGCCAACTAAGGTAGACCTTATACATCAACCAGGCCTTTGATTTACATATGTCCTACAGAGCTACCAGAAAGAGTCCTTGCCCACTGGTGACCCAACAAATCTAAACAATGAATGGTTCCCAGAGAGTGATGTTACCTTGGTGACAAGGACTGAGAAACATTCTCTTTCTGCTATTGCTCGTATTTCCCAGGGTCTAGAGACCCTACCTATAGAATAAAAAGATCAAAAGTGCTCAGGGAATAAAGTCTACTGTTTTTTTTCTGTTAAAAATAAGACTTAAGATAGCTTAAATTCAACAGAGTTTAGTTAAGCGAAGAACAATTTGTATAAGAGGGAAACCCCCAGACCCAGTGGCTGAAGAACATTTATAAACAGGAAAAGGCAAGTGACTTACAGAAGTGAGGTACAAAGACAGGGGGCTTGGTAGCTGGCAGTTGCCTTATTTGAAGGGGTTTGACGAGTTGGCTGTCTGAGTTGGCTACAGCTTGGCTGCTGGAATTGGCTGGGACTCGGCTACTTGCTATAAGGGTAGGTTACCGTCTGTTTATGCATCAAGTTAGGTTACGTTTACTAGGTACAGAGTAACCATTAGGCCAAATAAACTATGTTCAGAGGCAGCTTTAGGCCAAACTTAATTAAATTTAACAGTTCCTTTTGAAGGTTTACAGTGCACACTTGCATTGACTCCTGTAAAGAAACATATTCAGTGTTAATATGGTGTTTCTAAAATTAAAATCTCTTTGGCCTAAGCACCGTCACTGCCCTGCAGATCCTGAGTTCTGTGGTGTACCACTGACCTTGCTGCTCAACACTTGCCGCTTGATGGTCTGTGTGTCAGTTGTGGTCACTTAGGGTCCAACAAGGAGGCCACTGACAGCTAAGAAGCCCCCTCCCTACTGGCACCTTTGTGAGTTGGGCATGTGCTCTGGCACTCAACAACCCTATTGTGCTTTTTGCAAAGTGAACAAGAAAAACACAGCAGACTGTGCTCCCCAGATGTCTGCTGATCCCTGGGAGCGAGCTGATGTCTGTGAGTATGCCCGTGTCACTTTGACCTGGGAAGGAGATCAGATGGCTGTGGTGCTTCAGTAGCATCTGGAAACCAAGATTTCTGGGAACCAAAGGCCGGTTGGCTCCCAGACATGGCCCCTGCATCCTGTGCTCCAGGCAGCTAGCGCCCCCACGCACATCCCTGTCCTAAGGAACCCGCGACACATCTGGACACCTCTGGTCCCTGCCTTTGCTCCCTGATTGTCACTTGTGCCCTGAGATTTTTTTTTTCCCTCTGTCAAATGACAATTATGCTATGAACAATAGGAACAATCCAGGTGCATGCTGTCACACTGACTCACATCAGCTTCACCTGGGGTATCTTGCAGTTTGAGACTCAGTATGTCTGGACAGGGCTTATGTCTGCAAGTGAGCATAGTTCCAGGGCCACACCTTGAGTAACCAGCGAGGTCCAGAGGCTGGCTTCTCCCAGTATTAAATGTGTGGAAAAATTTAGAAAAAGAGAGAACATGCTAAATATCTTGCCCTAAACCATGTAAGATATTTTCTGTCCTGTTAGAATCTCACAATACTGTAAGATGGCCTGGGAGGATTCTTACATCCATCAAAAAAAAAAAAAAAAAAAAAAAAAAAGAAGACTTTGAGATTCTGAGAAGTAGGGACTTATCTAAAGTCAACTCAAAAGGGAAGAATCTATCTGGTGCTCTATTTACTGAGGTGTACTTGCTTGATCAAGAACACAGGGAGGGTTGGAGCTGTAGCTCAGTGGCAGAATGCCTGCCTAGCACGTGTGAGGCACTGGGTTCGATTCTTAGCACCACATAAAAATAGACAAATAAAATAAAGGCATTCTTCCATAAAAAAAAGAACACAGGGGAAGTTCCAGGCGCTGGCTTTGCATAGCCATAGCATCAGTTGCCCCTCTCTGGGAATCGCCTTCTATTCAGATTTTGTTTATGCCCATCGCCAAGCTGACTGTCACTCACGATAACATCGTATCGCAGACATCTTTGCACCCTCAACAGCACTTGGCCTGGGGTCGACAGTACAGTGAAGGTTTGTTGAATAAGTGAGGGTGCTTGGTAATGGTGGGTGGATGGAGGATCACTCTTCTGTGGGCCTTAGGTTTGCCGTGGCTCTTCCTTGCTTATGGCAGCTCTTCATCTTTTGGAGTCAGGGATTCTGAGAATCCGATGGCATCTACACTACTCCTCTCAGAAGGGAAGACACGATGTATGTTTTTATACGTACTCTCTGGGGGCTCACGGGGTCCCCGAAGCCAGATTGCATGGATTCAGGGTTAAAAACTGGATGATAGGGCATGGAACACTGGTTAGATGGAGGCAGCGTGTTTTCCTCCATGACATACTCCACTGGCTGAGGCTCCCTTCAAAGCAAGTGACTGAAATACATCTGAGTTAGTTTAAACTAAAGTATGTTTACTTCTGTTTTTGTGTGGGAGGGAAAGATTATTGGAATGGCTTATGGAATTGACAAAGAATTATAAAAAAGTCGGGTAAAATCCAGGTGGCAGCTCTTGAAACCTCAATGACTGGGACCAGGAGATAGAAAGACAGGAACATTCTATCTTTTCTTATTTATTCAAAATCCAGGAACGTGGCTATGCACAGCTTTAAGTTCTTGAGTCATAGGCTTGCAACCAAAGAGAAAAGGGCTATTTTCTACCACTTTTAATAATGATAAAATAATAAAAATAAGAAGTTCAAGGTAAAGTCTGTCATTGACTTGCCTTGGCTCAATGCTCATCTATGGACCAATTAATTTGGTCAAGGATGTGAAAGAGGTTGGCTGTTCCCGCCTGGGTCCTAGGGCATGTCTCACTAAACACAGCTGGGGGGGGGGGGGGCAGATAGTCAGAGAAAGAAGCTTCTTTCTACACTATATGGTGGACAGGGCAGCAGGTAAGGGGTAGAAGTCCCCCTAAAGACCAGAAAGCATTAAGGAGATCGCCGGGGGAAGACCTGACTGTGTTTCTGTATGTCTTCTGAAATTCTTCATTGCAGCTCGTTGGATTGTCCTTGTTCTTCCTGTGCCATATTCAGTCCCAACTCTGGGCCTGCTAGGGTTCCCTCCCTACCCTGCACAGCCATTTGGACTTAGCCTCTGTATTGGTTTCCAGGGGCTTCTGTGACAAAGTACCACAAACTGGGTGCTTGCAACAACAGATTTTATTCTCTCACAGTTCTGGAGCTAAAAGTTCCAAACCAGGGTATCATTAGGGTTTTAAGGGAGGAAAAGTTCCATGCCGTTCCTGGCCATCCTTAGATGCCCCACCCAGGTCTCCACTCCATCTTTACCTGAGATTCTCCTGTATCGACACATGGCTCTCAGCTCTGAGCCTCTGTCCCCTTCTTATAAGGATGCCTATCATAGTGCATGAGGAGCCTGCCCCACATCAGCATGACTCATCTTGACTAATTACATCTGCAACCACCCTGTTTCCAAACAAAGTCACATTCTGTGGCACTAGGGGTGAGGGCTTCAACATGCTTTTGGGGGACACAACTCAAGCCATACCAGCCTCTCTGCTCAGATCAGGCTCAATTCCTCCAGAAGCCCTTGCTGGATGCCTGGCTGTGCCCTTCCTCCCCTGTGCGGCTGCTCTGTGGAGCTGTTAGCTCTCCATGCACATCTCCTCTCTCCAGCTGGGAGTTTCCTTGGGGGCACGAATCCAGACCTTTTGACTATTCCCTGTGGTTTTCTAGAACAGTGTCCAGCATGCATGAGTGTTCAGTGCATGTGGGGATAACCAATGGTAAGGAGAGTGCTGGGGATGTCCCTGAACTCTGTTTGTATAGAATCTCCACAGCAGGATGAGGTCCCCTACTCAGGACAAATTTCAGGTGAAGTCTCAAGCAGCGGCAAAACCCCTTGATCAGTCAGTCTCGGTCACACAGGTTCAGCCTGTGGACCTATCTTGGGGCTAAGAAGGCATTGCAGTGGGGGGGGGGGGAATTGAGTACATGTGCATACTGGTCCTTGATCAACTAGGCCAGTTATGGGTATCCTGGGAGATCCAGTGTTCGAAACTTAGATGAGTGAGTGTCCTGCCTACCAGGCACCAAGCTCAGCTTCTTGGAGTAGACACCCCCAAGAAGGGATGGGCATGCTGCCTCTGTATCAGCTGTGAACCACAGGAAGAGCAAAGGACCTGGAACGCTCTGAGTTGGCCGGTGACAATGAGGCATCACAGGAGGCACTTGAGGAAGAAAAGCCTTCAGCAGAAACAGTGCTTTGTCAGCCGGCTGGAGGAACACTGCGGCCCTGAGGTGCTTGGAAAGTTCTATTTCAGGCCTGTGTGGGAACGGGCTGCCAACTCGTGACGCAGGGCTAACCAGGCAGAGATCAAAGCTGCTGGGCGCCTCTGCTGGGGTGGTAGCCGGCCACTGTGTTCTGGCCTCTCCGCCTCCCTCTATAAACCATCTCTGACAGGGTGGCATCTCCAGCAGGCTGGCGGCGCACAGGGAGCACATGCGGCCATATTTCAGCCTGGAAGCTGGGACTTTAATGTGAACGTGTGCGTGTCTGGGGTGAAGCCACACTGAAGCTGATTTGTGGCAGTCTGAATTTACAGCCTCCGAGGACCGGGGAGAGACCAACTAGACCCATATGTGTGCAAACCCCAAGCCTGGGCCTGGGTCTCAGAGAGCAGAACAAGTGAGGAGGAAGGGGAGGAGGAGAGATTTTATTAGGATTCCCAGCTCTAGGTGGTGAAATTGGCCCTCAAACTTCTTTGAGGCATTTTTAGGGCCCCCCTCCCCCACTTCATCCTCCCCTCTCTCATCCTGGTTTGTCTTCACAGCCTTGAGCTTGAAGAGATTCATAGAAATAACTCAAAACTGCAAACACATCACACTGACACCCCAAATCTGCCTCCTTGGACTGGCAACTCCAAGATCTCTGATCTTCATGACAGCTTTGTTCTTTGAAGGAAGCAGAGCTGTTTCCCATGTGAGTGGGAACCTGGGGAGCTCTGCTCCGGGGAAAGTTCACAGAGACCCTACAGAAGGGCCTGACCTGCAGTGATGGAGGTGGTGCCCCTGCAATCCCCACCATCCAGTCTCTCTAGTCTCCTGTTGGTCTTGGAACGGATCTGAGCCAGCTGGAGTAAGCCAGGTGTCTCCCAGCCCTTCTACCTCTGAGATCCAGAAATGAGTCAGCCAATGTTCCCGGAGCTCTGTGCTAGGCCTGCTTCTGTAAGGTACAAATTCCCTTCTTTTCCCCGACACAGATAGGGCTTAAACACTTCTCCTCAGGGACAAGTGACGCCACTCCTTCAGAGTGTGGCAGGGTCCAGTGTCAGCAATTTTCCTGAAAGTAGATGTGCAGTGTTTAGGGCCACGTGTGAGGGTTCATCAGGGGCAGAAGGAGGAATGGGCAGGGGGCTCCTGGACACCTCATGTTCTCCCTGGATAGGTGGGTTGTGTGCCTGCACACATGCACATATGTAATGAGAGATGGCAGAGTAGTGGCGAGGGGACATGAGGCACCAGGCATGATGATGTGGGGTCCCCACATCAGAGTAAGAGGACTGCGTTCTCAGCAACAGCCCTCTGTGTCCTGACAGTGTGGCTTTGGACACGTCACTATCCTTATGGAGTACAAATTTATTCTGCTGGAACAGTGGGTAATAATTTCCTTCCTGGATTCCCTTCTTCACAGTGTTGTTAAGACAGGAAGACCAAAGGAGAAGATTTACATGAACTATTGTTCCATAGACTATAAACAAAGGAAACTGTATGTAGTGAGTGAGTGTGTGTGTGTGTGTGTGTGTGTGTGTGTGTGTGTGTGAGAGAGAGAGAGAGAGAGAGAGAGAGAGAGAGAGAGAGAGAGAATATTATGAACTCATAGGAAACCAACAAGGACTTTAGAGAGAACCTGGTCCAAACTTCTCATATTATACAAGGAAAGTCCAGAAAAGTTAAGAAGTTTTCCCAAAACATACAACATCAGGCTGATTCAATAAGTGGTAAATACAAACTAAGGTGGAGCTAATGAAATGTATTCAGAATGTCAAGGAACTATTTCAATGGACTTATCTCTGTTTTCTACTCTCTCTCTTTTTTTTTTTTTTGCAATTGGAAATATTTAAAACATAATTTCTTTTTCTTTTTTATTTTTTCCGTAAATACAACTTTATTGTTTCAGTAGGACTCTATTTTGTTTTATTTAATTGTTTAAAATTTAGAGACTGAATCAAGATATATTGTGAGTACAAAATATGCACCAAATTTAGAATACTTTGTTCAAAGAAAATAAAAATACATTCTTGAAAATTTTTCACACAGATTCTGTTCTTAAAGCAAAACAAAACAAAACATCTCCATGGGGGTTGCTTCTGGTTTGTTTGGTTTTCACCAGAGCTGAGACTGTTTCTGTCAACATTATTCCACAATCACATCAGCTTCTCATTTTAGGTTTGCATTTCTACCTGCCGTGAAGTCCCTCAGTTATCCTCTGGCCACCCTGCCCCGGTATTCTCTGACCCAGCAATGGAGCCAGGGAGTGGGGCAAGAAATACTGGGGCTGGGGAAGGATCCCAACCCCTGGATAATGAAATGTTGGTCATTGGCAAATTTCTTAAGATAATAATGTGGCAGGAAAAAATAATGCTCAGTTGAAAAAACACTGGCAGCGATTCTCTTCGGGAGAGAATCGTCTTTTGTTTAGCAAAATACCTGGATGGCATTTGGGAGTATGAACATTGAGCTCCCCTGAGGTCATGGCTTAGATGAGCGAGGGTGGGGACGGGTTTCAACCTTGGCTGAAAAACTGAAAATCTCTGTTGGCGTGTGCCCCACCTCAGAACCTCTGATGTCGTTGGTGGTTGGGGCATCGATATTTTTAAAACACTCCCCAGGAGATGTGTAGCCAGGATTGAGACTCCCAGAACCAAACAAAAGAGGCAGTGGGCTAGTAACAGAATCGGGGGGCTGGTGGCTTGGTGGGAGATAAGCAATAGCAAGGGAGTCCATCTTGGGGGAGAGGGGTTGAGGTTCTTTATGAAGACATGACCAATGAGGAGTTTCTGGTGGTGAGAGGACTAGGGACAAGGACATTTCATTTCTGGTTGTTTGCTGGGCTATAGCACAACCTACTCTACGTCTTGAAGTTCTCAGTGGGAATCTTTGCAGCCCACAGTACTGCATCTGGAGTATGATGGGGAAGTCCAGGAACCTTGGCAGGCTCCAGCCATGGGCCGAGAAAATCCAACACCTGCAGAGGATGAAAGGGGGAGCAGGAACTGGGAATTCAGCAAGAGCAGGAAATTGGAGTCAGAGGAACCAGGACACCCTAAGAATCCTCAGAGATACGGGAGTGTTTCTACTGCTTGCAGATCAGGCATTCAAAGTGATTTTGTTTAAATCTCCACGGATAGTGCCCAGCCACCAGAGGACACGAAGACTTACAGAGAGCTGCGACGTGAGCCAATGGATAATAAATAATTCACCACCTTGCACTCTTTCTACTTTGCACGCTCCATGTGTGGAATATTTTATGGTTCTCACAGTTCATTCACATTCATCTCGCTCTGAGCCTTCCAGCAGGCCTGAGAGGTGGTTGAGGAAGGAACTGCTCACGTTTGATCACTGAGCAGTAGCTTATGTACAGCAGGTTTCGGCAGCGGCGGGGCTGGAAGCCTCAGGAGCTGCGCACCCTCCCTGCAGCTCTGAGCTTGGTAGTCATTTCGCCATTCCAAGCGAGGGCTTGTTTCTGACCACTTTAGCACTGGAGGAAGCTCTTGTGTTTGAAGCCGCTTTAAACGTGAGCTTTAGATCCAGCATGTATATTAATCTCCTCCCTAGCTTCCGCTTTTCCTTCCTCTCCTTGTCTCCAGGTCCATTCGTTCCTCTTCTCCATCCCCCACAGTTCCTGATCCACAGGCATCCACCATCAACATTGCCGTCGCCCACTCTCACTTGACAGATTTCCCCTCCATCAGTTTACTAATGCATGAATTCACCCAGGACTATATTTTCTACTCTTCTTCATCTCTATTTCCTTAGCTGATGAGTCACGTGCCCTCCCCAGTATGTGATACAGGATCACGGGGCTTCCTGGTGGGAAGCATGATGTGCTCTGCTATCTTGGGTTGGCTCTTGGATCTCCTCGTTCTATGGATGTGACATCCATTCTCTGCAAACAGAGCACTGAACCTACTAACTGGCTTCAACTGACCTTTGCTCTAGATCCAGAGGAGAGGAATGGTGACCCTTCTTTCCCACATGGAAGTAAATAGCTGAGTGAATTTTATGCCCAGGTGTTTGCCATATAGCTTGATACAAAACCATGTCCTGGAAAAGTATAAGCCAATCTAACTTATAGAAATAAACTGAGTGAGAATCATTATTTTTTATTGGTACCACTTAATGTGAAGAAAATGCACATTTTCCAAAAATATGGAAAAAACGTTCCGTTTGCCTTATTGGGTCCAAATGTTAGGTTTAAATTATTTTACTATGCAAACTTTCTTTCATATCTTGGCAGTGGTGATTTCCATTTTTATTCCTTTGGTATCCATAATCTTATGAGAATCAAAAACATATGCTTTGAGATCACTGGACACAGCTCCTCCTCCAACATCTAAAAAATGCACAGGGAAGGTTATTGCTCTGGTAGCAAAAATAACAGGAATGCTGTGGGAGAAAATTATGAGGACATCTAGGCGGGATGGGAAAGAGGTTCAAAAGGTGCTTTCTGGTTTTCATGCTTTTGATTTGCAAGTCATTACGCTGGAAGAGCCACTGCCTCCTGCTGCCTGCCTCTAGGAATGCAATTTTCCCTTCCCTAATAGAGAGGCTTATTCAATGGCTCCGGCTTTGCAATATGGAGAAGAATGGGGTATTCGGATTCTCTGGTAACTTTTAAGATGAGGCACTTGTTGCTTGGAGGAGTGGGCAAAGAGTGGCTGGACTCTGGGCCTCCCTTTGTCTGCAGGAGGAGGGGATATCTGGAAGGAAAGGAACACATCCCGCACATTTTAGACCCAGGAATTTCAGGCTCACAGCGATGGGGATAAATCAGTAAAAAAAAAAAAAAAAATAAGTTGAGTGCTTTGTGTTTTCTTTTGAAAAATTAATTAGGAAAAGAAAAAAAAAAGAAAGCTGTCAGATATTGACACCTGTGAAAGAGAAGGCAAGAAGAACGCCAAAGAAGGGTGAGGGCAGATGGAGGCTCAGTATCCTGTAGGGCTCCAGTCGACCTTGACCCATGCAGGGCTGACTCAGCAGGGTTCAGAGTGCTTCGGGGCTTCTTATTCAGCCAGCCTGATTTTGTGACTTGTTAGATCCTTTTTACTGGGAAGTTATGCTTCAGGGCAATATCAGAAAGATCCTAGTATTATGATGTGAGAAAACTGACATCAGCGCTATGCTTTAGACCTTAAAGGGACCCAGAGAGAGGAAAAACTGTGATCCCAGTGCTGCCAGGTTGAGCCCCTCCTGCCCCCCAAACAGGGTGCACCATCTGTAGATGCTATTGATTTTCTCCACTCAGATTTGGATTCAGAGCTGGACAGACCTTAACAGCCCTGTTTACCAGGTGTGGAGGCTGGGCACCTGTGTAAAGAGGTGGTTCCCCAGGGCTCTCCCTCCAGTGTGCCGAGTCTATCTCACTTGGAGGACTGGGCTAAAAGCCCTAAAGGAACTGGGTACAGAATAGGGGACTTAACTGGGATTTTGGATGCCATTGATTATAGAGAGGTTATAAACCTGTTTGAAGAAGATTGTGCTTGGCTATTTGCATTTATTCTGGGCGGAGGGGTGGGATATCCAGAGCCTTCAAAAAAATGCCAGAGACATCTTTGGTTTAAAAATGGTTAACCTCTTAAGTGGAGGGTTTCTACTTTTGGTGAAAATGGCACCCAGTGCAGCAGTGTGGAGCCTACTAGTTATAGATCTTGCTTTTCTCAGAGTCAAGGGCTAGGATGGAGACACCTGTTCTGACTCATGCCAGTCTGTCCCTCTCTTGATCCCCAGTGGCAGCATCTATGCTATAGGACCTGAAGACCCCTAGCTCTTCTCCTTCATGCTCTGCTTTTAGCTCCCTAGCCAGCAGCTGAACTTGGGGAGAGCGGACACCACCACCTGACCTTTGTAACCCTGGGCACAGCCCTGGAGTTCCAGAGGTCAAAGGTGTGTTGTGATTGTTAATGTGCTCCTTCAGGGTTTTTAGTGTCATGCAGATCTGCCACTTCTCCTGGCTGGTACCCAGGGAGACTGTTTGGTGCCAGGACTCCAGAAAATAGGCTGCATTTTTTTTCCTTCAGTGATATTTGCTAATGGTCTCTGCAAGCCACAGGTTGCTTCTGCTAACTATGTGAGATTGTTTTGATGGACATGATGGAGCCTCTCCAAGGTACTTAAGGCTACACCTGTTGTATGCCTGGTCTGTCTGGCCTGAGGTTCTTCCCTGCCTCTTCTCTTACCATCTCTCCAGCTTCTCTCTCCAGAAATATGCCATCCATTTTCTACCTCCCACTTGTTCTCCCTTCCAAGTACCTACCAGGCCTTGACTCAGCTTAGCTTTTGAGTTCAGATGAAATCAAGTGCGTTCAGGGTGGGATGATGGTAGACTCTGTCTCCTGCTCTGTATCTGGAGAATTTGGGGGTTATAGGTCTTGTTCAGGGTATGTGTTATCTCTGTCCTTGAATTTGTGGTTAGTGAATGTGTATTTTAATCCACAGGCCATTTTCCCCTGAGTTTCAGCAGACACCTGCTACTTTTTGTCCTCAAGAATGATGTCACTTTGGAGTGCTCTTTCTCTTCCAGTCCACTTGGAGAACTCACTCTTCTTTCAAAACCCACACAGCATCTTATTCTCTATGAAACTCTCCGATGACTTCCCAAGCCAAATCATTCCTGCTGTCTCCTGAGGTGCCCTGTACCTCCTGGGCATGTGGCAATTTTTGCCCTGATTTCTGTTTTGCACTTTCCCTTTGCATGTCTGGGATCTCTTCTACATGTAAACTCCCTGAAGTCAGAAACTGCAACTTAATTGTTCTGCCATTTCCTCCAGTTCAGTATCCTGCACACAATAGGTGCTTAATACATGCTTTTGAATGAATTCATATAAGAATGAATTGTAGCTCCTTATCTAAACCCTAATTGGTTGCAAGAATGGATAATGTTTAATTCAGAAATAAGCAAATATAATTGAAGTAACAGAACTAAAGTCTTTTCATATTATCAAATCAAGTATTTTTTTATATTCTGAAAGTGGAGAGTTTACAACCACAATGTTGTAATAATAAAGTGAAGTAATAAAGAGCCCATTATCCAGGATTCCCTGACCCACCTCTCACACTTACCTTGACTTTTTGACATTGTGACTCTTAATCAGATACACTGAATGCTTTTGCTGTAGGATCATTATTTCCTGGATTTCAGAGATCATGCACTGTCTTTACCAAACAAGACTTTAAAAATGCTGAAGGGTGGTACCTTTCAATTAGGGGCATAGAGTCTTATTGGTTTGGGTGCAGAAAGCTTTGATCAACACAATTCAGGAAGCTGGTTTGTGCATCTGTGCAGACTGAACAAATATAAGACTCCACCCAGGAACTCACTTCATTTCATCAGGATCTTAGCCTTCTCCCAGGAAGGCTCACATTGTGGTTCCTGATAGCTCAGCCTCTTTATTCCTGGGGCAGCCAGATTTTTACTGGTTCATGGATGAGTTATGCAGGTTCAAGTCCTGCTCAAAATTCTCTTGTGACTGGGCTTGTGTTTGGTAGGCACAGATGGAACACAGTAGTTATCAACCAAATGGGAGTGTGATGTGTGGAGAAGGGGGGGCCTAGAAAATTCAGTGTTAGTCCAGCCCCACCAATTTCCTCATCAGTAGCCTTTGGCAGGTTCCTTGACATCTCTGGATCTCTCTTTTCTCACCTACAACATGTGAATAAAAGTAGCATTTCTGCTTGCCTTCTGGAATTATTATCAGGCTCCAATGACATAGAGGCTGCAAGCATATAATATCTAACCTACCAAGTCTCTTTTGCTCCTTGTTCCCATTCTCCTAAAGTGCATTTGTCAAAATTAACACGTTGCATCATTGTTAACTAAACTACACACTTTATTTGAATTCCACCAGTTCCCACAAATGTCCTTTCTCTCTTCCAGAACCCCACCCACATTGCCCTCAGTTGTCCCTAAGTCTCCTCCCATCTGTGACAGTTTCTCAGTCTTCCTTTGTTTTGCATGACTTTGAAACTACTGGGGAGCACTGGTGGAGTGATTGTGGAAGGCGCCTCGGTTTGGGTTTGCCCATTGTTCTTCTCGTGATTAGACTACTGCTGTGAATTTGGGGAGGAGCTCCACACAGCGGTCCAGGGCCGTGCCCATGCCTGACTCAGAAATCTCTGTCCTAGCGGCCCTTTGCTTTTCTTCGTTTTCTCTTCCTTGTTAATTTTTTTTCCTAATTACCCCCTCCCTGCAAGGATGAGGTATAAGTTAGACAATGGAGGAAACTTGGAGTTTGGAAATGAATAAAGGATTTTGCTTAACATCAGCCTCCATCACGTGTCATAGGCCAGAGGCCTGGAGGCATGAGGTGGAGACCCCCGACTCCTCCTGTCCCTCAAATTTGCAGGAAGAGGATTTGTGCTGACACATGGCATAAAATCCAGGGTTCTATGGTTTTATCTTCATGTCGTGGAACAGGTGCTGACATTACACCTTCGTGTGGATGTTCTGCTCCCATTCCTCAGTACATCCATGCCTCCATCTTGGCTTATGGCCTCATGCCTTTTATTTAGGTCCAGTTCCTGTGCCTCTCCATCTCTCTGCAATTAGGTGGGAGTACAGGGGGAGACTTGGGAAAGATGCATAGCTACAGGTGAAGCACAGGTGGAGGGGGATTCTGGAGAAAGATTCAGCATCAGGATTAATGGTGAGTCCTCTGCATGGGAGCCCCTAGACTTCATTTCTAGTCTCCACCGCCAGTGCTTGGTAAACCTCAATCCACTCTTTGGTCATCATGCCTGTAGTTACTGCCCTAACTGCTCACATCAGAGGTTATAAGATAAGGGGGAGAGGACCAGCCTTTGAACACAGTATTTTTTAAAGCACAAGAATGCAGGTTGGAGTTTTCATGCTACGTATTTCAGAAAGCAAGAGACCTTTGAGCTTCAGGTTCGAATCCGCCTCTACTGACTCTCTATTTCCAGTGTTCACTGTTCCCTGGATTGTAGTTTGGTGAAGGTCACTGTATCAAAACCACAGCTGCTCTTCCATGCATGCATTTAGACCTCACTCAACAATGGGCTTCTTTTTGTATAACCAGAAATTCAACAAAATCACGTTTTGATTATATATTGTCATATTCTGAATGCCGCTATAAAAATGTTATTTGCTGTTAAAATGTTCTTTTTAAACAAATGACCTTACATCATGTAGAGTATAGGCAATTTGGCTATACCCAGTGGATACTTTGGGGCTGACATTGGATCCTAATGATCAAATAAGATGCAAAAATACTGCCATACAAATTTAGCTGGTTCTTCCCTTACTTTATAACCAAGGACCTCTTTCACTTTCCCAAGTATTTCTGGTAGTCCCTGAGGATGTCTCATGTGACCTCAGGGATGATTTCACAGCCTATGGGTAAGGAAGAGTAAGAACTTTCCCTGGGAGTATCTGGCAAGAGGGTTAGGGGCGGAGGAGGATGGAGTGGGCACGGACTATGTGTTCAGGCATCATCTAAGGGACTTGTGGGGCTTTGCTTCCACAAGTCCTCCTGCTATACATTTCCCCTGGTCAGGCCAAAGAGCCCCTGCAGCTTCAGCCTGCGGTCTCTCTTCTAAGGATTCACACCTGACTGTATGGTCCAGGCCTGAGCATCCACATTTGAGATAGGGACCATTTTTCGTCCATTCTAAGAACTCCCTATAAGAACATATCTATTTTGCAAAAAGGAGGGGAAAATATGAAAACAAAAAAATAACTCATCCTCTAAATCACTACCATCAGCACAGCAAAACAGAAATCCTTCATGGCATAGGCTCTGGCAGCTTTGTGTCCCAAGGTGGACTGCCTGGGTCCCAGCTCCAGGCTTCTCTGGCCCACCCAGGTGATGCTTCCTAGTTGGTAAGAAGCAACATTTGGGATAGATGACCTCTGACCCCTGATAGGTATGAGAATTAAGTTATTTCAACCGATACAAAACATTTTTTTTGGAGGAAGGCAATATTACTGAAATAATTTAAGCCTAGCCCTTAAGATTAAATGAAAATACATCAGCTCACGGTTATTAATCTTCTGAAATCACATTTCTTCATTTTGAACATAGGTTAAAAAAGGGAGAAAATCCACAATGAAAATTGGCAAGTTTCAAACTGAACAGTTAGTTTTCCTGTGATTTAGGCTGAAATGCTCTACAACTGGTAGGTTTGTGAAGGTTAAGATTAATCAGACCACATGGTTTCTTGAGTCACAAAATCATAACTGGGGGCTTAGGAAGGGCGTCTTCAGCAGCAAATATTTGTTGGGGGAAAAGCCTTGTTTTAAACATAAGACAGAAAGTGAAACTGATATTCTTCATGCATTTCTTTGAGTTACAGCCTGGTCTGGCATTCATTTAAACCAAATATTGCTGGTGCTCTGCCTCTGCTGCAGCAGGACAAATCAGAAAGGCCCAAGAACAATCCATAGACTGCAAGCATTCAAAGCTGCTTGATGTGGATTTGGGCCCAGCCTACTGGAGAACATCCCCAAATTATGTGTTCTGTGTTTCAAAGAAACCACAATTTCTCTTCTCCTCCCCCAGCATGGGAAGATGGAGGGAAAGAAAGAGCTCTGGGGGTCAATGGCTGAGATTCAAGGCTGAGCAGCTTTGCTCGCTAACTTGATATCCTCAACAAAGTCCTTTGGATTCCAGGTGTCTGTGTCTTCCTTTGTAAAATGGGACAACTTCTTCCCACCTTTGGAGTTGATGTTGGATACAATAGTTACCATTGGAGAGCCTCTGGCCCTGCTGCTGGGATGTGCAACATCTTTAATGAGAAAATGTTCACTTCTGCACTATCAATTCTGCTTTTTCATTATGTATGTAGTTGGGTTAATAAAGAAACAGAAGAATCTTCTAGAGTCTGTCATGGAAAATGAGCCCTTTTGCATTCCACTGGCTTAGTCCCTCTGAGTACAACTGAAGGGCACTAAAATATCATATGGTCCTGGTGGGGCCTGTTGCTTTGGGTCCTGACAGATTCATGCGGAAGCAAAAAACTGGTGGGTAGGGGAGGGGAGGTAATTTAAGGAGAGGTCAAAACCTCCTCACCATCTCCTTCTCTCACCATCAGGACACTTTGTCAACCCCCTCCCTCATTGAGGTCCCATGTTTCGCTTTGCTTGTTCAAGCTGAGTGGACTTATCTGTGGCCGCCAGAGTCACCAGGCTTCCAGCTCCAATGGTGACCGTTGTGAGGACCTCAGTGCCTGTTCCCTGATGCTGAAACTCACAGACTCTGGGGGATAAAGCATCTTTGATTCTCTGCAGGAGATCAGGAGGAAAGGACCCCCCTCTGCAGCTTGAGTCTGGTTGTGTAAATTGTCATCTATCCTGCCTACTTTTGGGCCACTCCTAGTCACTAAACACTCCAGTTGTTCTCCTCCTCATGTTCTCAGAGTTTTTAGTCTTCCTTCTGGAATTAAAAAAAAAAAAAAAAAAAAGCAAAAACCGAGCATGGGATTAATTAGATTTTTGGCCTTGTTTTGTGAAAACAAAGAATCAGAAGGCATTTTGCCAGATGTAGAATTCATTTCCCTCAGTGATGGATGATAGAAGTGGAGGAGCTGGGCAAAATCTAGGTTGCTGCTCTGAGTCTCATTCTTACGGGGATGCCATGCATGAGAAACAGCCACGGATGCACCCAGAAAGAGTGCTGGGACTAGTTTTTTCCACTTGCTCAATAAAAGGATCTAACTAGATGATTTTTAAGGGAACCTGTAACTCAGGAATTTTAATTTTAAAAACCATCTTGAATGATATCATGAAAAACAAAAGTCTTTTAAAAATGATTTAGGGTTCTTGAATAAAAAATCCTAAGGAAGATGACCAGAGATCCCATGAATTTTCTGGTACAAAAGTTAGTCTAAGAAATCACCAGAACAACCATGTTCTGCAATGTCCCAGCTGTGTCAGTCACAACCGGGTCAGGAGACAGTTCCTGTGCATGTCTTCCCCAGTAGTGGGGAGTAAAGTAATTCAGCCTGGGATAGAGGAGGTGGGTTTCTCTCCCTCAAATAATGTTTGAAAAGCAAGCAAAGACACTGGTTCTCATTGTACACACTGAGTGTGGGGCCTTGGGAATCTCTTTCTGAGTCTGAGTTTCCTCCTTTGAAAAGTTGGCATAAAAATAATCCTTTCTTCACTGGTTAGTTCAAAGGTTGGAATGAGGGTTGAATATGTCAAGTTCTTAGCACCTGAAAATCAACAATAATAATTACAATGCCTTTTAGAATTCTTCCTATTGAGTATCAATTTCAGAACGTAAATAAGGGTCTCTTGCAAAACAATCACAGATTTGGGAAAAAAAGGAATCTTTTCCTGGCATCCCTGAGTCAGGGTGTGTAGCTGAGCTTAGCAACCCCTGCTCTAGTGATCAACCACAGATCCCACCTCCTCAAAACCCACAGACCTTCTCTTCTCTGCTTCGAAATCAGAGAAATCATCTCTATGACTTCTGGTGCCAGGGGAAGAGGGCACCAAAGATGGTGACTCTCGCTCCCTGGAAAGGTAGCGTGGAGTGAAAGCTGCCTCATGCTATTGGGTCTTCAGCGTCTTTCTTCCCCTCAAGAAGATAGAAGGGGTTTTGCTCATAAATATAAATGTTAGCTTGGAAATGTTTCCACTTCCTCTCCCAGGTCCTGATTCCCCATGCTTCTTGACAGTTTGGACAGATGAAGAGCTTAACCAGTGTCCTGGACAACTGCCAAAAACTTATGCTTCCTTTTACTTTTTGCATTCTCACAGAATCATGTAAATCCTGAGGACCTTGAGACCATGATCCCCTCAGCCGTGGTGTTCTTGGCCTTTTGATTAAGAATTAACCCAGTGACTCTGGAGAAGTAGAGTGCATCGTGTTTGACATTGGGAGATCTGGATTCAGATCCTAGCTCTGCCATTTGGGAACCAAGTGGCTTGAGCAGAGAGAAGCACCTTTCTGGGCTTCAGTTTATGATGAGCAAATGAAGACAAGAGCATCCAGGGTGGTGCAGAGCTGCCGTTTCTGGTGGAAGTATCTAGGAAAGGCTTTTAAGTGGAAAGGAAGCCATGTCATGTTGCATAGGATGCGATCATGTTTTTGGAAAAGGAAAATACATATATATAGAAAAATGGCTGAAAAAGATGTTTACCAAAAAGCTTATGGAGTTATCTCTGCAATTAGACAGTAAATAATTTGCCATTATACCCTATGAGGATTACTGCTTTTGTAACCAGAAAAAAAAAAGCAAAAGGAAAAGTATTTGCTTCTTTAAAAAAATATACACGTGCCTCAAGGGTTTTGCAGGTTAAAGGAAAGTTATATACATGCTGAAGTTTGAGTTCCAGGTACTGTGGGAAGAGCTGGATGAGCAGCTCTAGTTGGACTATTGTGTCAAACCTGTGTGAATCACTGTGGGTAGGTGGTGACTTGGTCTTTGAGGTAGAATTTTAACTGCATATTCTGGTGGCAGAAACAACCAAGATACACTCAGTCATTAAAGCAGGTATTTAGGTAACTCACCACCACCAATTGTTCAGTATCTAAAATGGTTGTGGCTCAGACCAGTTTTATCTTTAAGCATCTTTGCACATGTGTATGTGTGCATGTGTTTGTGTGTGTGTGTGTGTGTGTGCGCATGCTTTAATGTGCTCATGGGATCTCTTACGTGCTAAGCACCTGCTTTACCACTGAGGTACACTCCCAGCTCATCTTTAAATATGATGATGCTAATTTTGCTAGTCAGCTTTCTGTCACTGTAAAAAAATATCTGAGATAATCAACTTAAAAGGAGAAGAGGTTTATTTTGGCTCATGATTTCAGAAATTTCAATCCATGGTCATTTGGCCTTGTTACTTTGGGTCTTGGAAGCACAGATGTCATGGTGGGAGCACATGAAGACATGAAGGAGGAGGCATCTTGAAAGCAAAAAAAAAAAAAAAAAAAAAAAAAAAGAAAGAAAGAAATAGGAAAGGAACTGGAATCCCAATATTTCCTTCAAGGGCACACCCCCAATGACCTAACTTCCTAACAGGCCCTACCTCCTAAAGGTTCCATCACCTCCTACTAACACCATGGGCTGACCACCAGGTCTTCCACACATGGGCTCCTGGGGGCCATGCAAGACCCAAACAATAACATCAGACTACACCTGGACACTGGCTGCCATGGTCTCAGCTTCTGATTGTCCTATCAGTTGTAGACATAGATGGCTATAGAATGTCTAGGAGGATGGGACAGACAGCCCAAGGGGCTCACAAGAGATCAAAGCAACTTCCAGTTGGAGGACATGCAGTACAGTAGCATCATTGAGCAGATTCAGGGTCTCCAATGAATCAGGATCACTCTCTACCTGTGCAGGGTTGGGCCAGGTCTCTTTCCCCAGAACTCAACACTCAGGCAAATGTAAGACATGAAGGAAATCCTCATTGTGTTCCAGCTTCTCAACATAACATGCTTCTTACCCCTCTTCCTGCCAGTTTCTTCTGGAAAGCTGATTTTCAACATCATTAATAACTCAGCTCACCCTCCCTTTCCTTACTCCTGTTTCACTTCTGCCTTTGTTTGAAATTTCTTGCTTGTTAAAAAATGATTGTTATCTCTTCACTCATCACTGAATATCCTAAAGACCATGATTTATTTTGAAGTCTTTTAAAACACTTCCATAAAACTACCTTCATCTGGCGTGATCCACGCTCTGATATCATTAGCTTTCTTCTGAGCTTCGGATTTCTTCCCGTGCGTTGGATTTGGGATTCACACTCTCACTTTATGCACGTAACGTTTTGGTGTATTATTTTTTTTCTCCTTCTGTACTCACCTCTCCTTATCCAGCACTTTCTCTCAGTTTAGTGGTCTAGTGGAAGTTCGGAGTTTCTGTTTCAGGGTGGTATCAGGGACACTCCAGGACCCGCCGCCAGGCCAGTGGGTACTTAGGTCTATTCTTAGTCACATCTCTGTAGACTAAGGACACTAGTCTTATAAGGGTACTAGTAATTTTGGATTAGGGCCCCTCTTTATTCTAATTGCACCTCATTTTAATTTAACGAATCCATCTCCAATGACCCTGGGTCATGGCTCCTATGAAATGGTAGTCCCATGTAGTTGTAGACAGTGAGAAGGCGGTGAGTAATCCTGCCCATCCCTGATGGTCAGCAGGACTCCTACCGGGAACTCCACACTGAATTGTCTGATGGAAGCCTTGTTCCACTCAGTCCCAGGCAGAACGCCTCTGGTGAACTTTTCCTCATCCGCTTGGATACTTCCTATGAGAGATGGCTGGATTGAAGACACAGGGAATGGCCACTAGTGTGGAAAGTCCACACCCTCTCAGGAGCCGTCTTGGCAGTCTGCTGCTCTGGGCTCTGTAGCCAGCTGCCCTAGCAACCCCTCTCCAGCTGGTTAGCAGGTCCTGGGTCCAGCTCCGGCTGTGCATAGCAGACAGTGAGGGCAGCCTGGCACCAGAGCCAGAGGAGTGTCCTCCTCCCCATCCGTGGGTTGAGCACCTCTGGGCATCTGCCAGCCTTGATTTGGCATCAAGGAAACATGAGAGAGCCAGAGGATGAGAGGGGACAGAGGCAGTGTGACATTTCTCCTACTCTGGTCTGGCTTCACACCTAGAAGAGTGTGGACAGGAAGTCACTTTTCCCTCTTGCCTGCACAGTCCTTGAGCATCTCTGAAATGTCCCTTTGCTAGTATCCATGCATGCAGCTCTCCAGGGACTCTCATTTGCCCTATGTAATTCATGTCCCCAGGCCTCGGACCTATCACTAGGGTTGTGGTTACTGCAATTCCAACATCATTACAGGGCCTTGGGGACCAATGGTTATGCAAAGGAGTAGAAGGCACTTTACCACCCACTCATCCATTTACACCATGAATTTTGATTCATTGTCTGGTATGGGCCAGGCACAGTTTTAAACTCTGTGGTTAGAGCAGTGACCAGGAGCATGGAGAGTTCTCTGCCCTCATAGCACACTTGTCCTACTAGCAGCAGCAGGAGACACACAGTGCACCAATAAAAATATTAGATATGATAAGTGCTAATTTTAATATAAAATAAAGTGATGTCTGGGAGAATGTCTGAGAGCTGGTCAGACATGGTCACTTCAGAGGCCACCTTGAACTGAGATAGAATGCCAAGAAGGAGCTGTCCTCGTAGAGATGTATGAGAAAGGTGCTCCAGGCACACAGACCAGCAAGTGCAGTGGAAACCAGCTCAATGTGTGTTTTGACAATTTTTTTAAAAAAATTGTCCTGGTAGATCTTCTGCATCAGGCTATCTGGATGTTTTAATGATGAACAATTCAGCTTTGAACAGTCTTGCTTACATTTCTCAGGCATTCATTTTATTGGTTAATTGATCTTCATTGCAACTCTTTTAGGGCATTTTGTGTTTTTGTAAATCATGTCATGGCTCTGCATCTTTTAGGAGTTACGGGCTGTGAATCTGCACACTATTCTCAAGGGAGCATCTTCTGGAGGTCTTGTCTTCATGGATGGAGTTTGAGAGACTAGGGAGGACATTTCTGGAGCTCTGTCCCCTGGTTTTAACAACATGGCTGTATACTTTGCTATTTTATATTGCAATCTGTGTATAATTATGTTATGCACAGTCATAAGAAGTCATTTGAAGATAGATTCTATAGTTACAAAAAATGAAGGTCAAAGTGTACCATATCAGCTTGTTGAGGGCAAAGTCTATATGTCGTTGTCAATTCTGTCTCATCCACAGGTTAAGTGACTTCTTGGAACCTGGAAGGCTCAGTAGACTTGTTCTTGTTGAATGGAGTAGTAGCAGAAGTGCAGGGCCTTGGCGGGTGACGGCCCTAGCACAGAGGCTGTGTTCAGCGGGGTTGCGGGTGCTCTACCATCTAATTAGACATCAGAGGTGATTGCTATTGCTGCCAAAACTTCCTATGCAGCATGGAAACAATTACATTAAAATGAAATTGGAGATTCCAGTAATCTCCTTGGAGTAGGCAAATAAACTTTGAAATCATTTACAAATGATGTACCAAATCTGTGTGGCATCTGCTCATTGTAGGGAGAAAATGTGTTTCTCCCAAGAGCCTGCTCACATGATGAAATTGCTGCTTTCACGTGATAAAGAGGGCAAACGGGCGGCCCTTGCCAGGCAGGACTTGCCACAGCTGGGACTCAGGCATCCTCTGCAGGGTATGAAGATGCTGGCTGAGAGCTGGGTGTCCTGCCCAGCCTGGCCTGTCACTTCTTGGACACTGCTCTGGTGTGAAATGGGGATACGCGTGTTGGCCATCACTCAGCTCCTGGGAAGATGTTTTCTCAGCTTTCCTTTTCGAGGCTGGTGATGGGGAGCTGCCCTTTGACAGGCTTTGATGGCAAGCCAAGAAGCTAGGAGGGCCTGTCCCAGACACACTCTCCTGGCATGGCCTGTGTTTGTCTTCCAAGCCAAGGAGGAGGCGGTTCTGAGTGGCCACATGGTGTGTGAGTGCACATTCCTGAAGGCCTTGCCTAATTCAGGTCTTACATAATTCAAGACTAATTTTCCTATAAATTACTCCTTGATAAATAAAATTATTAGTGTATAAAGTGGAGAGAATGTATTCTTAAAGGTTGTAAATTTCAACTTTTGGAGTTTGGGGCATATTACATGACATTCCTGGGCAGCTGTGTCAGCATCAAAATTTCCATTATCTTTGGATTTGTAGGACTGTTTTCTTGTGAGCTTAAAGGTACCACTGCTTTAATTCTGCTTTTGCTTTGCTAGTATCCCCTGTAGTCCCTCTCACACTGCTCCCTGCTAAATTAGTTGTCTATTTTTCTTCATGGGATGCTATTGCATGTCATTTCTTTTCTAAAGTATCATCACTGCTAACATGATTATCACTTAATGAGTGCTTGGCTGATACAGCTAGAAGAGTTAAAGATTTTTAGTTATAATAATAGCAAGTGCTCAGTAGTTCATACAAGTTGTGCGTGCAAATAACAATAATGTGATTTATTGATATTGTTAAAATATGGTGGATTTTTATTAACAGACAGAAAGGTTTTGCCATGTTATCTTAATGTGACACATAGTTTATAATCCAATCAACCAGATGGCTTGGAAATTATATGATCCAGAGGAATTTTCAAAAAATTCAGAGGATTCACATAATTTCAAAATTTGCTTATGAAATTATATGTATATATGAATTTTGTGCTGTTCCAAATTCAGAGAATCCAAATTCACATAAATGCAGTGGTGCTAGTATTAGCTATGACTCTTTTGGTTATAGATTATGGAACAACTATCTCAATTACGTTAAATAAACGAGGAATGTATTATGAAGATACTGGTGTTTCTCAAAGAGGTCTTAGCTCCAGATCTCAGGAATAGCTGGAACCTGGGATTTTAAAACCACCAATACTTCTCCTCCTCCTCCTCCTCCTCCTCCTCCTCCTCCTCCTCCTCCCCCTCCTCCTCCTCCCCCTCCTCCTCCTCCCCCTTCCTCCTCCTCCTTCTCCTCCTCCTCCTCCTCTTCTTCTTTTTGTTTTTGCTTCTTTTAATGTCCTGAGACTTCATTATTATTTCCTACCATACTGGCTACATAATTTGTGGGGCTTATGCAAAAGGAAGATGAAAGGTCCCACATTCAAAGAGCAGAGAATAGCATTTTCTTCACTTCTGTGATCTCTCCTTAAACTTTGTCTGGTATTTCCAACTTGCCATTTAATTTCCCTTTTCTGGACATGGGAATACTTGCAGGGCAAGTGCAGATCATCATAGGCATCCAGTGTGGACAACGTGACTCACTGTGTGAGGTGCATATGCCCCCAAGCCTCCCCAGGCCTCACATGAGAAGAAGAGTGGTCAGGGCCACTGAGTAGGTTTGGGGATGGCCAAGAGGCCATTCTGGGGAGCCAGGGAGGTATCTTGGAGACATGTGATCTGAGGCACCAAGTCCCTAAGGCATGAACACCATCTCTCTCATGGACTCCAATCATGGCTAGCTTCCTAGGGCTGCCTTACCCACTAGCCAGGTGGCTTCAGGAATGTATTGTCTCACAGTTCTGGAGGTCAGAAGTCTGAGGCCAAGCTGTCAGCAGGGCTGCTTCCTTCCAAGGGCTGTGAGGGAGAATCTGTCCCAGGCCTCTCTCCTGACTCCTGGTGGCTACAGACAGTCTTTGGCTTGTAGAAGGTATTGTCCCTGGGTCTTCAATTTGTCTTCTTTCTGAATATGTCTGTGTCCCAATTTTCCCTTCTTATAAGGACACCAGTAATTTTGGATTAGGGTCCCACTCTATTCTAATTGCACTTCATTTTAATTTAACTAATTCCATCTCCAATGACCAGGTTTCCAAATCCACTCACATCCTTAGGTACTGGGAGTTGGTACTTTGATATATAAATTGGGGACAGTGGGGACAGAGTTCAACCCATAACAGTTATTAAATGAGAACTCAATGATAGAACTATCAAGAATTTAAATATGTCAGCTGCAGAGCACCAAACCCTTCTCTGACTCTTCTCTGCTCCACGGGGGGGGGGGGAGGAGAATGGCAGGAAAGGTGGCAGGGGAAGCCAACTCCACCCCTGCCACCCCAACCCCTCCAGGAGGTGGAGGGTGGAAGGAAATGTGCACTGGGTTTCAGAGGGTAGCTCCCCCCTACACTGGATGGTACTGGCCTGATAATAAATGTAAATCGTGGAAAAGCTGTGGGGTCTGCCTGAGAGGGGGTTAAGTGACAAGAAGAGGGAGCTTAGGAGATCACAGCTGCAATTAGTGATAGGAACAAAACACAGCTATTTTGGTATTTATATACCCACTGGGTTGAGATGATAATCAAAACCAGTTATGTAATATTTGGGTGCAATTTCGATTTTCAACACCTCTGTGACGGCAGGGTTCACTGAATATTTTATTTGCCTCTAAGACCCCCCATCCCCCAGCAGTTAGGCAAGGCCATGTGACGGCTTTGGTTGTGCAATGTGAGCAAAAGGTGAAGGCAACGAAAAGCCCCAGCTACACTGCTAGTGTCTCTCTTGCCTGGCTCTGTGTGGCAGCTGAGAACTCTGCATGCTCTGTACAGGACAGCTTCAGGGTGAGCCTCAGCCAGCCTGGGCCCTGGAGGGACTACGATCTGGAACGGACTTGTGGCAAGAGTGAGGCAAAGCTTTCTGCTGTGCTAAATCCTGGATGTGAGAGCAATCTGTTGCAGCTGCATAGCCCAGGCTGTTCTGGTAGCTGCGGAAGCTTCCTGTCTGTCGAGGGAGCAGCAGGGCAGGGGCTGCTAGGGGAGCCCTGGGGGGTGCAGAGATAGCAATATACAGACGGCATGTTCCCCGAAGAGGGAAGCTGAGGATAATGAGGGTAATGTTGAACAGGATGGACCACAGATCATGTGGATGCAGATGTGAGTGGACCATGAACCCCCTGGGACAGGAAGAGGGACTTGAATAAAATAAGGAGAGAGGAGGAGCTCATATTTTAGCTACCCTGGATATGAGTCTGCTTCATGATGCTATCACAATCCATGGGACCCTGTTTCTATTTTGATGTATACATTCTTGTATAAGGTTAAAACTCAAGCTCCTTCCAGAAGGGAGGGGTGAAGTATGGTCAGTGATCTTTCTGACATATCCCCTCCCTCATATATGCAGTCACTGAGGCTGGGTGTGGTCTGCTGGACTCTCTGAGTTTACCGCCCGTGGCAACAACACTTGCTAAGTCCTTCCCAAACTCTGTAATAGAGGAGCCTTGATAGCCTTTTTACTGACGGAGGTCTCAACTAGCTCTCTCTGGCCCTAGCTTCTCCTCCAGTTCTTAGCGCCTCAATGCAAAGTGCTTTTTCAGCTGGAAAGTATTCTACTGAATTAATTCACATTAATATTTGAATGACTAAAAGGCTCAGAAATATTAGCACTCCACAAGAATGAACCTAAGACTTTGAAATAGTGTTGTTCTCATTTGCTTAATAAGTGCATGTGCAGGATGTCAGACCATTGGGTGCAAATGGTTTTGAGCAGGCAGGAAGCTGCTGGTAGGCTGACCCTGTCTCTCTTTGCTCAGACACTCAGCTCTCCATTCTTGGGAGCTTGGGCTCTCACTGAGTGTGATCATGGACTAGTTACTCATCAACAACAAAAAAAGGGGTGTTTAACTGCTCTTATGATATGTGCTAGTTGATGTATTTATACTGTTTACATTTAATGTAATTATATTTTAGTACTTAAATTTGACATTTTAAAAAGTTTTGCTTTCTTTTTGTTCCCTCTGTGGTTCATTTTTCTGTTTTTTGTTCTTTTACCCTCTTGGGGGTTATTTAAATGTCTGTTAGAATTCCATTCCATTTTATTGATCATTTAATGTATTTTAATATATCATTTTGGATAAAATTTTTAAGGGCATTACTTATTTATATATATAGACATCTTATACATACCATACCTCTCCTGAGATCTGTTGACCCTTCCACATTTAAATTGTCTTAAGTGCTTCCTCTACATACATTGAAAACCAGTTTTAAAAACTCAAGAAGAAAAGGGATGATAGTTACCTATGTTTTTGCTCTTTCCATTGTCCTTTCTTCCTAATGTTCTAAGATTTCTTCTCCTCTTTAAAATCATGTTCTTTCTGTTTAGAAAACTTCTCTTAGCAACAGTAAAAAATTAGGAGCCATAGGGAAGAAGAACAGCTAAGATGCATTAGGGCCGGGATTCCACCCAGGGTTGCCTGCTTCAGCATCCATGGACTGTGGTGTTTGTGGCACAGAAGGTTCAGGGGCCAGGTGAGATCACTGACAGCTTAGCAATTTATAGGTATGAAAGACTGTGACGCTGTGTGCTATTACAGGTTGTGGTTATTTTCTCTCTTGCATCTGCTGATGTTGAACATATGGCTTTCGTCATGCTCCTCCTGTAGAGCTTGCTTCTAATTTATCTGCTCAGGAAGTCTCAATTTTCACACCGTGTTTGGTTTCCAAAAGAAACCTATTCTGATATCATTTTCCGGCTTGTCTGATTAGGACCTGTCAAAGTTCGGTGGTTTCCGCAGGTCACCTAATGTGAGTAAGTCAGAAGCTGGGCTGCTGAATCATAAATTCAGAATCCACAGGGCTCCTGATTCCTTGCTGTGGCCACCAGGTCATCCTCCTTGCTGAGCATGACAAAGCACTGACTACTGGATGGGAAACATATTTCAGAGCAGCTAGCACCGAGGTGAAAAATAGACTTGGGACTTTCTGAAGAGGAGATCTTATTTAATGGAATGAACATTCTATTGGTCTCCCAGGCAATAAGACGGTCTTCTAGGTATAGCTTCTCAATGGGGTGCCGGGGCATGCTGAGCTGCTACAAATGGGTTGCAGGTGTGTCTGAGACATGGATCCCCTTGGTTCTTGGGGCAACAGGCAGGTCCTGGGGCTCTTCGGAATTGTGGCCTCCAGCTGTGACCAGCTTCTCCAGTTTACTCCAGGGAGCCATGTTCAAGGTATCATTTTCTATGTGAACCAAGAACAGGAAAAGTTGAGGGAGTGTGTTTGGTGGTGTGTCTTCCGAGTGCAGTGCCATGTTGGGTGAGTGATTATTTCCACTGATTCTATGCTAAGCTCCACCTTAATGGTGCTTTCTTGGGGTGCTGGCTTTTTTGGCTGAAAAGATGAAGGGTGATGGAGAGTGTGACTGGTCTCTGTGAAGGCAGCAAGGGTGTGGATGACAGTCACAAGGCTTTGTTCACCAAATTGTGGGTCTCTGGAATGAAGATGGGCATTTCCTGAAGCTCAGAAAGATGAGTTGATGAGAAGTTATTGAAACTATTTATTTCATTCAATTGGATCAAAATTTAAGAAATGAAAGCACTGTCAAACGGAGAAGATGGAGTTCCCAAATGCTTCTATAAGGTCACAATTATTTCCAAGGTATTTCTAAGGGAAATGAGAGAACCTAGAGGACATCCTTCTCCCTTGAGATGGATATCAGGTGCACAACCACATCCACTTGAGAGCTCAGGGCTCCATGATCAAGGACAGAATATCCAGCCCCAGGGCATCTCTGCTGTCTTCAGTTCTGTTCTGTCTTGTTTTCCCTTTTAGACCCCAGAGAAATCCCTCGCTTCACCAGTTTCCCCAGGGCCCTTGAGCCAATGGAGAAACAAAGCATCTAATGGTTTTGATTATTAGGGAAACTTCCTGCCACATACTGGAAATTCTTGGGAGTAGGTAAAGAGATTACTCTAATTGCACAGATGAGATGAGGGAGACCAACAGGAGGAAGCAGAGAATATGGGACCCATAGAAGGCCACTGTCAGAAGGGCACAGCAATCTCCATTTTTATTTGTGTTTGTCATGGGTGCTATTGTTATTATTACTATCATGGTATCAGTGCCACTTATTTGGTGCTGATTATCAGAAAAGTCCTGTGCAGAATACTAATCCTCATTGTAGCCTGAAGCTTTGGTCGTCTTGTCTAGATGAGGAAACCGAGGGCAAAGATGGATGATACAGACACACAGCTCCTCAATAGCAGAACGAAAACTGAAGCCTCCCCACCCCAGCTTCCCTTTTGGGCCCCATGCACTTTTACCACATCGGGATGACTTCTGGGTTAGGCAAAATTGCAGGACCAAGGCGGAGGGAACAATGGGGTATTCCAACAAAAAGGCCAAAGACCAGAACACCAGGGAGTGTGGGGTTGAACAGGTCCTGGAACAATGGAAACGTGGTGGGAGAGCACTTACCTGGGACTGTGGATTTGGGAGACCTCAGTGTGCAGGTTGAAGGCAAGAGAATGTGCAAGCTTGTCTAGCATGGGAATAATGAGTGACAAAAGCAGGGACCCAAAGGGAAGGATGACACGTGAATAGGTGAAGATGCACAGAAGAAGAGGCATCCAGGGAGGGCCCTGGGAGGGGTATCCAGAGAGGTGGGAGGAGAAAGAGTAAAGAGAAAGGGTGGATGTGTGAGGCACCATAAAAATGCAAGAGCTCAGGGCTTGTTGGCTGTCAAAGAGCTAGAGCCTTCCATTCAGGTGGCCGAACTGGCACTCGAAGCTGGAGCTGCTTCCAACGTGAAGGAGCAAGGGCCTCGGGTAAGAGGCCTGTAATGCGCCAAAAGCAGGGAGCAGATCTGGTCCTAAAGCCAAAATTCTCTGCTCCCCATGGGAAGGTGAACGCCATCCAGCTTTCCCAACTGCAGTTTCTACTATTTGTTCACACTTAAAATACTTTTGGTAAAGCTCTGCAAAACACTTGGATGATGCAAATTACCACTCTATGCACAGTGCTGCGCAGAGACTGACTACTGTTATTCAGAGCTGCCTGTACATAATTGTGTCTGGGACGCGCTCCTGCTCCTGCTCGTCATCAGCACCTTTGGAGTCAAAGTCAATCAATCTGTTACCCTCGATTCTTGCAGTTTGTATATTATTAAAGCCCTGGAGATTGTGGGTTTGGTTAACTGAATGCTTTGATGAGTGTCAGATCCTCCTGCCATTTTTGACACCTTCTGAACATCTTGAAGCTGTTGTACAGGCAACTTCTCAATTTGTTTTGGACCACACTCTGGGATGGTATTGCTGTGAGTGTTGTATTGGGAGGATTTTTGTTGAATATTTTGGAAATCTTGTGTTCTCCAAAGGCAATGCCAGAGCCATGAGATTCTATTGAGAAAACATTCATGTTTGCTTGTAGGAGACCCATTACTACAGTGGAATCTGAGAAAGAAAAGTAAAGAGATCCCTCTAGACATTTTCCCAGGCACATCCTTGGAGAAAGGGACAGCCATGTTGATTTAGAAAGCAATTATCATTCTGTTGGCAACTGTACGAAATTCTGGAAACTTGCAGAAAGGGGGTCTCCTAATCACTGGGCGAGGCTTAGAAGGTTATCTGTGAACATTAGGCAGTGTTTTCATGGTGGCGGGGAGCTGGATGCAAGAGGAATAGGAGAAAGACTAGGAAGAGAAAGAGGAGGCAGAACAAAGAGATGGACATTTCATTTCAACAGCCAAGGATTTTCAGGCTGGAAACAGTGACCCCGAAGAGCACATCAGGACTGTTGGCTCACAAGAGAGACATGGCAGGGCCCTTTCTTCTCTTTCCCAGTCACCCCCGACATTATTTGACTCATCCTTCTGGAAATATTTCTAGCTGCGCCTCTGAACCCTGAATGTTTCCCCAACTCATTGAAATGCACAAGCGAAAATTATTCATCTGTTTGGAGGTTATGCAGAGATGAAAATGCTGTCAGAAGTAAAAGGATACAGTTACACAATCAGACAGATCCATTATGAGAAAAGGTCGGCTTTGCCGGCAACAGCACAAAGGCCAAGTGCTGAAGACCAGTGAAGGAAGTTGGGGAGTCACCGCTGGTCACCTTCAGGCTGGAGAGACAGATGCTTATGAGGACCTGCATCCATCAAGGCAAGAGACACGGAGCTGGATGCTGGCCACCCAGCTGCTCCGGTGGAATCTGCAGAGATGACTCAGGGTCTGCAAAATCATAAAGCAATGGAGAGAGAAAGAGCAGATGGAAGAACGCCAACATAGGACCACGACGGGGCTGGGTCACACTCTGAGCTGTGCTGGCCTACCCTACTCATGGGACAGATACACACATATTATGGATCGTTCTAGTTGCTAGAAAATGTGTCTTTGCGTTTTGCCCGAATCTGTGTCCTGTACCTCTTATCCATTGGTTCTAGTCTTTGATTTTTGAATCACAACTAATAAATCTAAGTTCCCACTGTATATGACAACCTGCAAGAAATTCAATAGCAGGTGTCACATATCCTTTAAGTTTTCCTTCCCCTGAGTAAACAAACCTTCCCTCAACCCAACCTCATATGACATGAACTTGAGGATTTTCACCTCATCACCCTCTGGCCACCAGAGTGGCCAATATCCCTTGAATGAATTTTAGGTATTTATTTACAACCAACACTTTAATAGGCACAGTGTTTTTGTTTCCAATTAAGTGATACTTTGACAGTGATATAAATGAATGTGGTTCTAGCAAAAAATTTCCTGTCCACCCTTGCTTTCTAATGCTGAAAATGTGTTGAATTTTAAAAAAGAATAGACTATAACAATTATGAGAAAAAAGTGTGAAGTTTTTTTAAAAAAAATTGAACTATTGTGAGACTTCATAAGCCACGTCTGGGTGTTAATCTAGAGGAAATGAAGCACGAATCTCCAAAGATGTCTGTGCTTCCGTGTTTTTGCAGCACTAATTGCAATAGCCAAGATGTGGAAACACCATCTTGCCTGTCCACAGATGAGAGGGTAAAAAAAATGTGGTGAATTTGCAATGCAATAGTATTTAGCCACAAAGGAAGTAAATTCTGCATTTGCGACCACATGGATGAACTTGGAGGCTGTGTGGTTAAGTGAAAATATGTCAGACACAGAAAGACTGATAATGCATGATATCACCTACATGTGGAATCAAGTGTCAACTCACAGAAGCAGAGGGCCCAATGGTGCTTTCCAGGGCCTGAGCAGAGGAGGGGGAAGCACACAGATGTTGATCACAGTGTACAGACTTTCAGTGATACGATGAATAATTTCTGGGTATCTAATGTAGAACACGGTGACTGGAATTAATAATACTGATGCATCCTCAGAATGCATAATGCATAATAATTCTTATGCATCCTCAATACACATATAAAAGTGTATATGTCAGTTAGCTTGCCTGTTGTAGTCATTTCACCATATATATGTATAAATCATTCTGTACACCTTGAGTAGACACAACTTTTTATTTGTCAATTATACCTCAATAAAAATGAAAACAAGATAAAAGGAGACAAGGGCTATACTTGCTCAAACCATGTGCAGCAGCGTAGTGTCAGTGAGAAAGTCATCCTGCTCTCCACGGGGTCTTTCCTCGTCTCCATTCACCTGGGTCTTCAAATTACTTTAGGTAAACATTTCCACCCTTGGGGCGGAAGATGTGCTTTATAGTCTTCCTTCATGCATTCACAGATATTTGATATGTATTTGATATTCTTCCAGGCCCTGGTGGCCTAATGACAAACAGCCTGACATTGTCCCTGTTTTCACAGGAGTTTAAGTGTTAAGATAGACAAGCATCACAGAGGGCAAGGCATAGTTCCCAGGGGAAATGCATGTTTGTGTGGAAGGAAATCATTCCCGCAATGCAACAGCAGCTCGGGGAGGTGCAGCCCCTGGGCTGTCTGCTGCATTACTGGATTTCTAGCTAGTGAGAGACACCCGGGTGTGAGCGCTGGTGGGCAGACCCAGGCTGGCTCACACGTCCCCCTGCCATAGCACAGGGAAGAGGCTGGACCCACGTATGGATTCTCTGGCCATCGTGTCCACTGTCACACCCTCTTCCTCAGACATGGGATTCCAATAGACAATGAAAAGGAATTTTAGTTCTTCAGATTCAAAATATGATCTCATATCAATCACCTCGTGCATTTTAATTCTCACATTGCTTCTAGTCAACCAAGGGACCAGGAATCATAATAGAAGAAACAAGTCCAGGGCTACACAGAGAGGGAAAATGCACCTGGAGGCAAAATCCAGACCTCCTGATGTGCCGATGGCCTGGCTCTGATTATTTTAAGACAAACTTAACATCAAACTTTTGATTTTTTTTTATCATAAATGCAACTATTAATACGACAGAGTTTGTTCATTAATATCTTGCACTTGATTCCCACATATTCACAAAAAGATTTCTGAGTCACTTTTACAGCTTTTGACATCAAAACAAAGAAGAAATTATAGGAGAGTTTTTTCTCTTTTCTTTTAATTTCTGTTTTAAAGATGCACTGTAGTTAGGGAAGAATGAAAGAACTGGCAAACCCTAGGGGTGGACCATATGGGAAGGATCCTTGGTGCTTTATTTGGCTAGTTTGGGTCTGTCCATCAGGGATGGATCTGTCCACAGAGACTACTCAGACCCAGGGGCAGAGCTTCATCTCTGAAGTTCTTTCCAACAGCAACCAAAGTTGGGTCTTAGCATGGGTTATTTCTACCTTGAAAATAGAACCTGGGACAAGGACCTGTGGGGTAGTTTATTTAGGAGGTAGTCTCAGGAAACAGTGAGGGGAAAAGGAAAGGCAAAGTGAACATGAGGCAATTGAAAGGTCACTGCTGGGGTCCCCTTTGGGGCTCAGCAATGAAGCATGCTCTTTCAGTTGGATTGGGCACCTCTCATTCACTGGATGAAGCCTGGGAGGAACTCACTTCCATAGGTGGGCACAATTGTCTATCCAGCTCCTGGGGAAGAAGGGCAGAAAGTCAATGGATTGTAGTAAGAGCTTGTTTTAGATAATTTGTGTTGCTGTGACAAAAGGACCATTGACTGTGTGACTTAAACAAGAGAAATTGATTCTTTATAGTTCAAAAGGCCGGGAAGCCCAAGATCAAGGAGATAGTAATCTGGTTTCTGGTCAGGGCCCCTTTCCTGGTTTGCAGAAAAATAATTTCTTGCTGTGTTCTTGCATGGAGAGATGGGGTGGGGGTGGGGGGCGAGAAGGAGAGGGAGAGGGAGAGGGAGACGGAGAGGGAGAGGGAGAGGGAGAGGACTGAGGAGAGAGCACTAGATATCTCCCTCTTATTAGGATGTTAATCTTACCATGGAGGCTCCAGTCTCTCAAGACTTTACTACCACCCAGTCTCCACCTCTAAATACCATCACAGTAGGACTTTAACATATAAATTTTTTAAAATATATTTTTAGTTGCAGTGGACACAATACCTTTATTTTATTTTTATGTGGTGCTGAGGATCAAACCCAGTACCTCACATGTACTAGGCAAGCACTCTACCACTGAGCCACAACCCCAGCCCTAACATATGAATTTTAAAGGGACACAAACAATGAGTTCGTAGCAGAATTTGAGACAACAACTGTCACCATTAGGTCCGTCAGCAGGCAGAGAGCTGTCTGAATATCTAGATGTGAGCCAGGGAGCCACAGGGGCAGGGGACACAACATGCTGGAAAGTAAGTTAACTTGAGGAGCTCTGAGTAGGTCATGGCTGGGCAGGCAGAAGCCAGGAAAGGGGAGTTTTCTCCAAATCTTTCACCAAGAAAAACTCTGGTTGCTGGGAGAAGTAATAGGAGCTGGCAGGTCTCCAAAGGAGCATCAGCCTCCTATAGTCACCATGAGAAAGACCAAGGGGCTGGACATAGGTCAAGTGGGTGAAAGTTATGGAGTCTAGAGACTCTACTGGAAACCCAGGAGACAACAGAGCTGGGTGAGAGAGACCCACCCTAGGGCCCAGAGTCTGTTCTTTCTGACATTCTGTATAGGAAACTTGTCTCTTTAACAAGGCCAAGGACATGCTGTCTGCCTTCAATAGCCCTTGATCAGCCTAGATCTGGGTGTGTCAAGTGTGCTCAGAGAAATCTTGCCAATTAGGTGTTTGGCCACTGTATACCTACTTTCTACCTCCTTGACATACAGTGGTGGTAATAGTGGGGGCTCAGCGCATTTGGTGCTATTGGGATTCTTCTGCACCTGAGGTTCTTGTACTGTCATTTCTCAAAGTCCAGTCCCTCCCGTTCATGAAGCTGCTCTGATCAGAACCGCCCCCATGTTCCTCTCCTTCCTCTAGACTATAGCTTCTCACACCTAACACCAGAATCGATCTCAGATTGCAGCACATGGAAGAGTTCTGAGTTCAGGCTCCCTGGGAGGATGCGGGTTCCTCCTCCCTGTGGGTCCAGCCTACTAGGGACTGGGCTGGCCGGGTATCCTCCACGTGGCTCTTAGGGAAGAGTGACTGACTTGGGGATCCAGACTGCCTATGCACCCCCAGGCTGCATAGCTCATCTCTACTGTCTGAATCACATCACAAGAACCTAATGTTTGTTTTGGAGAAGGTTGCAAAATTAATGGATGAAATAAATGCAGCAGATGCTACCTATTAGAGAAGAATTTCATGTAGCAGGCCATGAAAATTTTGTTTGCAAAATAAGACCTAATTAGTTTAGCTGAGCTAGAATACAATGAATTAAAGTGACAGAGTAATTAATAATGGTAGTCTGGGTCTTTTCCCCAGTTTTGCTTCCATTTTTAAAGCAACCTTGAGAGTCTTTCCTTCATACTGCCATGCCCCCATATGTAAGATGATTTTGCAGAGAAATTTTTATTTTTTTGTATAGGGTACTTGGTCTTTCTTCTTTTGGCATCTGAGAAATTATTGTTTTGAGTTTCTCCTTTTTCATCTGATGAATGATTTGAGGGGTCCCATCTCCTGCTTTTCCATCCATTCACCATTCTGTTACTCTATCAAATACCTATGAGCATCTGTTCTCCATATCAGAGAATCAAAGGCAAGACACAGTGGTTGTCTTAAGGAGCTCATAGCCTAGTGGTGAAGACAGAATGGTGTCCAATTCAGCTGTGCTACAATCCAGCTGTATGCTGAGTATTATCAGGAAGAGAAGCGTGTGAGTCAAACTGGGGGTGATGATGACATTTTCACTGAGTTACCCAGCTTAACAGAGGTAATATTGATAAATAAAAAACATGTATGTGCAAGGTGTACAGCTATAAGTTTGTGAAATGATTACCACCATCAAGCTAGTTAAAAGTCTGTCAACTCATAGTGACCATTTTTTTGTGCAAATGGTGAGAATATTTAAGCCATTTTCTCTTAAGCAATTTCAAATATACATTACTAAATGTAGTCACCATTATTAAGTCACATTAGGTCTTTTGAACTTATTCTTCTTATCTTTTAAAGTTCATACCCTTTAGCCAACATCATTTTCCCCACCCCTAGGACTTTGGTAACCACCATTCTATTCTCCATTTCTGTGAATTTGACATTTTTATATTCCAGGTATAGGTAAGATCAAACAGTATTTGTATTTCTGTGTCTGGGTTATTTCTGCTAGTATAATGCTCTCCACGTTCATCCCTGTTGTCGCAAATGACAAGATTTCCTTCTGTTTTAAGGTTGAATACTATCTGTATTTGTGTGGCCATGTGTGTAAGTGTGTGTGTGTATGCGTGCATCACATTTTCTTGGAGAATAGAGTTAATAGGAAGAGCTGGGGATGATGCTGGGTTTTCCAGCTTTGTACTTGCTGCATGATGATCTTATTTCCCAAAATAGGGAACACAGGAAGAAAGCAGATTTTGGGATAAGAGAGAGAGAGAGAGAGAGAGAGAGAGAGAGAGAGAGACAGACAGACAGACAGACAGACACACACTACAAATAAGCAGAGCTAACATTTATAATCAATTTCACTTCCAGTATTATTGGCATGGGTCTGAGCAGTTGAAATGGTATGGTCTGTGTAAAGCCAGTATAATGAACCCATTTTATAGATGGAGAGTTGGAGGCCCAGAGAAGTTAAGTTGCTTGTGCAGGTTGTGTGTCTAGGAAGTGGCAGATCCATCAGTCTCCTGGACTGATACCACCCTGCCTTGCAAATGATGGGCTCATTTTGTTCTGTGTCACATCCAAGGGATCCATATGTAGTTGTATGTAGTTGCACATCTGTTTGCTTTTCAAAGTGATAAACAAGGATATCTTTCAGTAGGGCATTGGGGACAATGAAAATGTGAAGTCGACAAAGACTTCTTTAAATAGCCTCAGCCTTTTTTTTACTGGCTCTTTGCTTTTTACAGCTTGATTTGTGGAGTTCTTCTCCCTTCCTTCAGTGCCCACTGCCTCCCAGTGTTTCTTCTGTTCAACTGGACACATGTTCATCGAATACCTGCTATGGGGGGTCCTCGGCAATGCGCCATGTTAACCAGGACAGGTGTAAACTCTTCATACAAGTTTACAGTGAGCACCTTTGTCAAGGACTGAGTTTGGAAAGAAGCTGATATTATTTATCCCCTGGTAACAAGTTAAGTCACCCTTTTTAAACTTTTGTTCTCATTGTGAGATAAAGGATGTTAATTATCAAAGGCAGGAATGCAGAGAGAGAGGAGTGGTATTTGGAGAGAGAGAGGAGAGGTGACAGGCAGAGAGGGCTTTCAAAGACCTCTGAAATTGCACCAAGTTCTTGGCAGCCAGTTCCCGGCAGGCGACAGAGTCCTGATCTAGGCAGGCCAGGGCTTCCTAGGGGGAGGATCTTCCATTTTTGTGCCCTCAATCTGCCCAAGCACTCCCTGTTGAAAATGTGCACAGCTCCTGGGCTGTTCCTGACCCTCTCTTCCTTGGTCCCATCCCAAATCTCCATCAAAACATCTGGCCTCACTGAACTAGACCTGTAGTGTTGAAAGTCAGAGAGGAAAATAGGCTAGAAATCCCGAACTGCTTTCCAACAGGGTGAGTCTCCAGGGGAATTGTGGCTCTTCACCAGGGACTCTAATCCAGGAGGGAGATCAAACGCTGGACAGAACAAGCCGACTGTCAGGAGGATAAACAAGGTGACAGCTTGGATGCTTTCCATCTCTTGCTTCTAAGATTTCCTGACCTCTCTGGTCCTTCTGAGTTTGTTCAAGATGAACAGCTGCTTCTGAGCAGGATGGAGAGCAAATTCCAACTTTGCTTAGCGGTGCCTGCGTTTCCTCAGCCTGTGGGCCAGGGTCTGGCCTCCGGCCTCCATGTATGGCTTACAGGAAAACCCTGAGATTTTATTCCACAGAGCTCAGAGCACTTTTTCACTTCCCTAGATACTTCTCTTCTTTAACACACACAGAACGTCGTCAAAGACCCCTCTCTCCAGTGGTATGGGTGGGATGCTTCACGGCCTAACGGGTGGCTTCGTGTCAGATCAGTGTGGGCTATGGCTGCCTTTTGATCCTCCTTCTCTACTTGTAGTTCCTCTACGATCAAAACTTGGAAATTTCATTACTCTGGACTCCTGAACAAGTCCACGTTTGGGGACATGGCATGCTAACCTTTTAACCAACAAGAGCATCCGTGCCGTTATGCGATCCCTCCAGGTTACGGTTTCTAATTTAGCTTACTTCCTCTGTAGGGACCATCCAAAAGAAATATTTCTCGCGTGAAATTATTTTTGGAGACTCTCCAAATCAACAAGTCCCTTCTCTACCCTCAAGGGGTTGGAGGGCTGTGGATTTGCCAAAGTTAATAATATTAATCTGTCCATCATATTAGAAATTCATTGTGTTAGAGAATAAAGGGAGCTATTCTCTCAAGGCCTGGCCCTGTGTGGCACTATTTTCTCTGCTGTGACAATCCCGTGGAATGCTTTGGGGGTACATCCCTGAATCCAGGCATACCCCTCTCCTAGGATTCTAAATCATAGGGGGCCCTGTTGTCATAAATAGCCAAGAGATCCTGTGTTCTCAGTACCTCTAGGCTGATGGATTTCCTGGCCAGAGTCCTGAGCCCTTCCAGAGTTACCTTGCTACAGGGAAGGCAGGCTCTGTAGCCTCGGGCTATAGTTATTAGGAGACCAGTCCCTGCAAGTAGGTGGTTGAGATCTTTGCCTTTTGTTAATTTATGATCTAACAACTGAAAGTTAAATGATTAGCCTGGGTGAAAGAGGAGATTATAATATTTTTTGAGCACTTATAAGTACTTATACAAAACAAGTCTTGTCTTATTTAGCTCTCCCAACAACTATATGAGGTAGGAATAATTTTTATCCACCTTTTACAGATGAGGAAACTGTGACAGTTAAGTAACTTGTCCAAGTCACATGACTAATATGTGGTAGAGCCAGGATTTGTGCCCATGCCTTCTGTCTTTCTAAATACAGTGACATTCAAGTATTCATTGGAGTCTAGGTGTTATTAGCATTTAGTATACATAAGAGCACCTCAATAGTATTACATTGTAGGGATTTAGAAAATACTCATCCAACTGAATGAAGGCTGAAAGATAAACCCAATTTAAGACCCCTTTTGTACACTTGTATAGCCATTTATTAAATGTGAGGCCATCTTAGTTCAAAATGGACAAGACATTTGTTGGGAAATCTTTTAGAGTTGATACTGAGCTAATTAAAGAGGAAGTAGTTGGGAATTATGGGCCTTTACGCTCTTCTCACTAGGGGTTCACTTCAGTGTATGTTTATGAGACTTTGCAATTTTGGATGAAGTTCATTCAAGGTATCAGTTAATATATTCCATGAAGCTGATGATTATCCTTAAGCAGATCTGTAAGGTGGGGCTTATTCCTCTGCCTCTGCCCCCAATTTTTCTTCCTTTACCAGCTCATAATTTCATCATAAATCTTCCTCTGAAAGGCCAAAATAATTTTATTTAAAACATAGTTAAATTCTGATCCAATTTCTGTGGTGCATGGATTTTATTAGGATCGCCATCCTGATAACATGATTTAATGTGGAATTCAGATGTTTCTAGAGGAGACCTTTGTGGATAGAGCTGGATCCTACCAAGTGCAGCTATTGTCCTGTTATTCCACTACGCAGTAACCCGCTGCAGGTCACAAATGCACATCAAGTTTCCTTACCATCATCTTTGCTACCAACTTACAAAGTGTTGACTTTACACCTTGAATATTATTTTACTTCCAGTAATTTGCTTTGGTACTTTTTTTTTTTTTAGCAGAACAAATAGTGATTTCCCAACTATTCTTCCTCAGTGGTATTAACTGGTGTTCTTAATTGTGCACAGTGTACTATTTGAAGACTCATGAATGTAAAGTTAGTTTAATGATCCTGGATTAGCATCTGGGTTGTTGGACATGTCTACTCATTGTGTCATTCAAAAGCAGAATCTTTCTTATTTCTTTTGGCTATAAACACAATGTTGATAATCTTGGTTTCAGGCTAGCAAAATGGCCAGTTCTGCCATTGCATGAGCTATTTCATATCTATATATTAATTGACCTTGTAACTAAGTTCTTAAACTGAAATGATATTGCTGTGGCCAAGTTCATGAAAGAGATTTTATTCTTCAAAACATCATGGTGTAGCGCATACATGTATATTTGAAAATTTTAGATAGTATGTTCAAGAAGTTTTTTTGAAGTAATAACTGGCATACATTTTTGTTTTGTTGGTATCTTTGCTCCATTTAATGTACTTTCTAAGCAAAGAAGACTTTTAAGCTGTGGAAGTAATGAATTTGGGGGACAAATTTAACTTGCAATATTCCCCATTATCTGGCCAAATTAGAGACACATTTGGAATCTTCTGCTTAATGTATGAATTTTCTGATTTCTAGCTTAAATCAGAGTGGCTCTTAATGGTTAGAAAATAGATACCTATAAAAATTAAGTAAATTGATTTAAATATGAAATGTTAAGGGATTTTATATTTTCAGAAATTCATCCACATTGTTAAATTAAGTTGAATAGAAGCATTGAAAAATTAGGCAAGTGGTAACAAAGTGGGAATATTCAAACATGAATTTTATTTAACACCTAAAATTCCAAGATCATTTCAAAAATTTATATATTATTCTTACCCTTGTCTAAGAAATATCTTGGGGAAAACTGACATATAGAAGTATCCTTTAATAAAGTGGTTTAATTAAATTATGTTCAATATCATTTGGTATAAGAAGTAACTACTTATTTTAAAAATCTACAAACACACACTAACTTATTATGAAACTACACCAGAAATCAGACTTTGGGAATTCTACATATCTAGGTTTAAATGGCTCCCTTGCAGATGGGTGATTTGTATGGACTGAAAAGGCATCATTAGAAAACCTGCCAGTAACCAAGATGAGGGTTTCTGAGCACAGGCTTTTGTGGGTTCATGTGTGAGAAGAGAGATGAGTGTAAGTGATTAAGAGGCTTGGCTTTGGAGTAAGACTGGTATGAGTTCACATTCATGTGTTGTCATTGGTTAGCCCTAGAATTTTCGGTGAGCCCCTTAGCTTTATGGGTCTTGATGCCTCATCTGGGAGAAGAATCTGCCCTATAGAGTCATGAGGATTGAATGAGATGCTTTGTGTGTAGTGTTTAGTACAGTGCCTGGGAACTAGTAGGCATTCATTTAATGAACAGCCCCTGCAATTTCTGCTTCTGCTACAAGTACTGCTGCTCTCATTAATGTATTTTTCACCTATGAGGTTAAGACACCTTACCACTTGGAGAGCAGAGCTGTTTCTTTCTGTTTTTCAGTAACAGAGCTGATGTCTATAGGGAAAGTGACTATGCCTGGTGATGGAGAACAGCAACGTTTCTATTGCTATTTTTGGTAAATGGTGCAAAACAAAGCACAGATTTCAAGGAAGTTTGATAAAATTCAGACCTTTAATAAAATGTTCAGAGAACTTGAAAATCATGCAATGGAATTGTACCATAATGGGTTATTTTTTAAAAATTAAATTCTGGAAATTGTGAGGTCATTTTTTTCTTTTTGTAGGAGGAGGCATAGTTACACCTTCTTTTCTGAACTTCTTCCCCAGTGGATATCCATAGATATCCACTTCTTCTTCCTTTATCCTTAAGTGGACTCATTACTAAAAGTTAAATGTATATTCTTTTTTAAAACATTTTTATTGGTTCTTTTTAATCATACATGGCAAGAGGATACAGATGAAAGACATGATTTTGTTTTCTCAGCATCATTTAGAGAGCATACTTAACTTCAGGTAACCCACAAAATCATCTCAGATTAAGTCTTGGGACACATCCAGTTTCTTACCATTAACATTAAGCTCTGCTGGCTGGACAGATTGTTAGCAAAGTGGACAATGGTTTTCCTGGCAATTATATTTGATAAGATAAAAAAAGCACATATTTATATTAGTCTTTATTATTTATTATTTATCAAGTGCTTGCACATACTTTCTCTTTCTGATCTTAATGGAGACCTCTTTACCTACTTGCAGATAAAGAAACCGTGTCTGATATGTCAAGGGGCCCGTGACAGAGAATTTACATATCAACTTGAAACGATCGGGAGATGCCCAGATATCTGGTTAGACATTTCCTTGTCTGTTTATGGGAGTGATTGGGATGAGATGAGCATTGGAACCAGTGGACTCGGTCAAGAAGATTGCCCTCTCTAAATGTAGGCAGGCATTACTCCATCTGCTGAGGGCCTGAATACACCAAAAAGTTGAGGAGGGAGACATTTGCCCCTTTTTCTGCTGCCTTGCTTAAACTGGACCAGCTCGTCTTTTCCTGCCATTAGGCGGGGGATTCACACCATTGGCTCCTCTGGATTTCAGATTTTGAGACTCAGGTTGAATTTTTCCCCTGGCTATCCTGGGTCTCCATCTTACAAATGGCAGAGAGTGGGACATAATCCTCATAATCTCACAATCACTTCCTCATCTTCGATAGCCTGTTTCTCTGGAGAACCCTAACACCTTGCCTATGCCAAGTCACCCTTTTTATTGAGGAGAAGGCTCTCTATACTTCAAAGACAGGTTCACGTGGAATTTGAGTAACACTGTAAAAAAAATTACTCACAAGCATCAGAAATGGCTAATCCCTGAAAATGCAGCTTATAAGTATGGGAGAGACCTGAGGGAACACAAATCAACCATCCCGTTGGAAGAATGTGTCACTCCCGCAGGGAGCTCTTGGAGTTGTCAAGGGTTACGGCTACTGGGTGCTGGAACCAGGGTTAAAACCCAGGCCTTCTGGTATCTAGCTGAGGATTCTTTCCACAACATCTTGCTACTGACTCTAAGGACCATCTTACTCTTGATGGACGTGTGCTGCTTACTACCCCATTCTCCTCTATGCGTGACTAGTAAGGATGTCCTCTGTGAGAAAGCATATTCCTTATGCTCTCCCTGAACTTCTGAAAGAGCGTGTGTACTAGGGTTGTTCTACCCTCCTCTCTCCTCTTCCTACTGACCTGGGAATTCTTTCTTTAGGGGCAGGAAATTGTGGCTGCCATTTTAAAATTATAAAACTTGGAGAAAATGAACATGATTACCTGTTGCCAATGGCAGTTTTCCAAAGGGAAATGGGTGGGGGGTGACTTTGAGCCAATACCAGGGATTTTATACAGCCAATGCCTCTGGCCTTCAAGGATCGAGGGTTGCTCATTGTGGATCCTTTTATGCCTCCTTGTAATAACTAGTTGATGAATGACCATGCGTATGATTTTTTAACAAGACTTTGGACCTGAACTTCTGGCACACATGTTTACAACAGCCAATTATTAGAACGAAGGCTATGAAATAAGTTTTAGTAACATGTCTTACTCCATCTTGATCAGGCAACTAAAAGTGCATTTCTTAATCACTATGGCATTGGTCTTTTTAATTCTTCCACTGGATATGAGTGTTGTATGTCCTTAACAGTGAGAACTCCAGGAAAGGGGCTATTGCTAAGGGATCAACCTGAGACAGACATCTGTTTGGAAGATTTAGGCTCATCACTCATTTCCCCAAAGCACCTCATCAAGGTTAAAAAAAAAATTGGCTCCCACACTTTTATGTCACAGTCTCCAAAAACTATACTGAACTCTGTAATCATTTTTTTCTTGATAACTCAGGGCCAAGTACAGATCGGGTGTCTCTGTTTACTGGGCTTGACTGACATTAATAATCAAATTCAACACTTAATTGTCAAGTTTCCTTGTTGCCTTTGTACTGTTTAGACAGAGTTTTAGAAAGTTTGTAAGGGCCTGGCCATAAATAAAACAAGTTTGTACATGGGAGCTTGGGAAATGCAACGTTTATAAAGCCCCGGATGCTGAGCAGAGGGAATTCAGAGTGAAATATTTAATTACTACATCATTAGAAACTAAATTACCAATTGGGGAGTGTTTTTTTTTTTTTTTTTTTGTGGAGCATAGATTGATTATCAGGATCACCAAAGTTCTAGTTTCCTTACTACTGATTACATCTTTCATAGAAGAAAAATGGGTTAGTTTTAACAAGCTTGAGTCAAACAAGAGACAAGCAGGGTTTGGAAGAGTGATTGCCCAGGATTAGTGTTATTCAATAGGCGAAGGGGTATTGAGTTCAGGTTTTTTTCTTTTTCTTTTTTTTTTCCTGATAGACTATTAGAGATAAATTTTACATTTGGGATTTCCTCTTCTGTAATAGGTAAGGTTGTATTTTTCATTCAGGAAGTTAATTTGTTTGTTCCACGAAATGTTTCAATCACTGTTATATGTGTGCAGTGACCTGGGGCCGTGAGGCTAAGTTTTGACCCACATACTAGACATAGATATATTGTTTAAAGACCAAGTTTGGAAAATTAGGACCTCCATAGCAACGTTTTAACACTGAAACACAAGCACTGTGGCCTCATGATGGAGCACCATGATTAACAGGAGTCAGACTGGGTGGGGAGAACTTAGTGGGGAGGCATTCTGGGGCAGTAAGGTGCGTTGTTTGGCTTCCTGTTCCCAGGCTTGCTTCTCCTTCTTAGGATAGCTTCATGTCACTCAGGTGTCCAGTCATTTCATTTTCTCTTGCCCTTGTCCATTCTGATCTACAGAGAGATGGATTTATGTCAGTATGTCGTCCCCTGGCCTCTCTTCAAGGTGGAAAATAATTTCAAGACCCTTTCTGCAGGTGAACTGTGGTTCCTGAAATCAGGCTGTGCAGGTAGATACACACTTCCTACCACTGTGGAGGTTCTTTCTGTGGGTGACATCAAGAGGTGGCCTGGAGCCGTAGAAATAATGCAGAGAAAGAGGCAGGAGACCTGGCTTTCAGTTCTGGGCCAGCCATTACAACCTGTCCTCAGGTACTTAATTGATCATGGGCGTTCATTCGTCATTGCTTAGCTATGAGGATTCTAGGAGCTAGGGAATGAGAAAGGGCATTGAAAGACCACTGCTCAGAGTAAAATGATCACTTTAATTCTTTGTAGCATTTGAATGTGACAAGTAGAACGTGGCTCATCCTGTTCTGTCTAATTTCACTTCACACTGGGATTGAGGTTTCTACTTTTAGATGGAGACAGACTTAGGAACTCCAGGCTATGGGCCAGCATGGTCACCTCCCAGACTAGGGTACTTCTCTCCAGGGGTGGGTGGTTCTGGGATTTCCCCCGAGCAGAGTGATCCCTGTGATTCAGTTGCAGGGTCTGGCAGCAAGGACAAGAACAATTTTGAAGCCACTTGGTTCTCACCCCTCCTGCCCATGGAGCATTTCACTGCTCACCTGGCTGCTGGACTTCCTGGGGCTGGGAAGACCCTGGCGAGCCTATCACCTTCTCAGAAGAGATGAACTGTGTGTAATGCATGCACTCAGGACTATCATTACCATCTCAAGGAAGGAATTTAAACGTGAGGGCTTCACACATTCCTTAGGTTAAGTTTTATATATATATATATTTTTTTCTGGACTGACTGAGAAATTGATGGGAGTTCAATTAAGGGGCCCCCAGAGGGATAGCCTTCTTGGAAGGCAGATGGGGCAAAGGATTCAATCCCTCCCTAACATGTCACTCCACAACTGTAGCCCCCACGGCTGATGCTGTAGGCCAATCCTAATATAAAAATGCTTAAAGGAGATGAAACCACAAGACAAATGAGCCCCCCAAAAACCCCCAGAAACTTTAGAAATTTAAGGCTTAAAGAGTCACAATTGAATAAGAGGAGGGATATCTTATAATTTAGAAAAGTAAGAAAACAAGTATTGGGGTATACCAGAATCCCTTTGTTACACAAAGAGAAGAAAGGAAAATAGTTAAAATAGCTGATGATAAGATTTAAAACCACAATTTTGGCAAAACAAAAGAAAAAGAGAAGTAAACAAATAAATGCTAAGAGATTTAGAGGAAAGTATAAAAAAGTAAAACTTTAGAGCCAAAGGCAAAAACAAAATAGAAAATGGAATCAGAAAGTTAAAGTTTAGATAGAAATTAAACACATAAACAACACTGAAAAGCCAAGTGCTACTCTAATGATTGAAAATACAGTTACCTAGAAATAAGTGAAAAAGAGGCAAAATATAAACTTTTTAAAAAAGTGACAATGTATAACAAGAAAAAAGTGACAAACTTGCTCAAATGGGGTCAATACATTCCACAGAGGATTGCCTCCTAGAGCGTGTTCATCCTGCAACTCTGGGCCACCTGGGGTGGAGTTGGAGAGACATTATTCTCAGCCCTTGGTTCCAGAAGCTGGAGATTTGTACCAAATGCCATCAGTTCTTGAGGACTCATTATGTGCTTGGCAGAGGAGCTTATCATTTTACAGAGAACTATCTCATTTAGTCCTCACAACAATACTGTGAAATAGAGTATTAATATTCATTTGTTTCAGGTGAGATTTATGTAGCTCACATGAGTCATTTGCCCAATGTCCCTCAGCTTGTTAGTGGTGATGCTGGCCCTGAAGTCCAGCCACCGAGGTTCTCCACCCCTGTTCCTCCCGCCTGCCATCTGTCCGCACCGCTGCGAGGGGCCCCGTGTTTGCCCTGGTCTTTGAAATCAGCAGTGTGTGTTGACGTTTTGCTTTAATCACCGGCTGTGATTGGACAGCAACACGTGCACTTGTCAAAGGCGGTTCAGGCACATCAGCAGGTGATGACCTGTTGACAAGCTCCCAAGCACCCTCTGCATTTGCTGGTTGGGGAGGATGGGAGAAGGATTATGAACCACACAAGGGCACGGGCCCATTTTTCTTGGTTTCTCTCTTGGATTGCCTTGAGCGTGGCACCTCCCAGGACCAGGATTTCAATAAATAAAAGGGTGATTTGATTCTGTGTTTTCTAGTTGGGTCAAACTGGATATTTTTGATGTCAAAAAGATGGTGTCAATCACATTCCTCCTTTGCTTCCTTATTAAACTGCTTTTTAAGCTGTGCAGGGGTCAAGTCTGCCTTGGGACTTGTGCATCCTCCTGGGTAAACAGTGGGCTTAGTTCAGAGAGCCAAGGGCAGGAGGCCCTCACTCTGATGTGTGTGTGTGTGTGTGTGTGTGTGTGTGTGTGTGTGTGTGTAGGCATCCTGAATGGCACCATTGCCTCAGAATTCTCCTCCTCCCGGACTTCCCATGATGAGATTCACTCCTTTGGTTAAGGTCCTGGTTCCAGAGTACTGCTAATAATAAGCAAGCTTGTTATTATAAGAATTAGGGCCTCCTGCTTTTGGCTCTCTGAACATGACTTCCTTGTTATTAGGAAGGAAACATTATTTACTAGAAGCCTCTGAGACTCGACTAGTGGTAGCTGTTGACACAGAGGCAGGATCCCGATTGTTGGGAACTAAAGTGGGAAGGTGGGAGTAGAAGAGGGGCAAAAGCTCTCCAGGACACAGACCTGGCTGATGGAGGAACATGGGCATCTTGTAATCAGTGTGCTCCGTGGATGGCTCAGGCAGTACCCTCCCTTGCTGGCCAGGAGGGCTGTGCTTTGCTTCCCTCTGAATTCCCCTAGGACCTGGTCCAGGGCCTGACATGGAAAAGATATGCCATAAATGGAGAGGGAATTCTGGTCATGAATGAAGGAAGGAAGAACCAGGTAAGCTTTGCCTTGATGCTGACATCAAAGAATCACCAGGAGGAGCCTGGTAGAAATGAAGGAAACAGAGCAAGAGCCTACTGAGCCAGCGCGCAGTGCTCTGGGAGGCCGGCAAAGGACGCAGCATGGGAGAGGACAGAGATGCTACTCGAGCCCCACTTCACCCAGGGAGAGCCTCCTGGGCAGCCCGGAAGACATGTTACATCATAAACAAAAAACGTGTGTGTTTTTACACCACCAGTCATATCACATGCTTCTCCATCTGAAGCATGGAGAAGGGACACATTATGACTTCTGTAAAATGACTTCTGGCCAGTAATGTACACCCTGAGCCTGATGAGGAGGAAACCCCAGAGAAGCCCAAACTCAGTTGGGTTAAAAAAAACAAAAGTCAAGGTCATTCAATGGGTGGTCCTGGATAGAATCCAGAAAATAAAATTAACAAATAAAAAGAACCTCACAAAATTTTGCTACAAAGGATCTAGTAAGTAATAGCAAAGGGGGTGTGACCTGCAGTCTGGATAACAGAACTGTGTCAATGTTAATTTCTGATTTTAATCATTGTACTGAAGCTGTATAAGAGAATCTTCTTGTTTTAGGAAATGTAAAGAGGTCTTTAGACATAGAAAGGCATCATGTCTGCAACTTACTCTCAAAGGGTTCAGAAAAATGTAAATATATGTGTGTATTTAGGAAGGGAGGGAATAATAATGCAAATGTGCTAAAGTGTTAACATTTGGGATCTAGGTGAAAAAATACATTTGAATTCTTTATGCTATTATTGCAACTTTTCTATAAATCTGATTCTCTCAATTGTCTCAAAATAAAGAGTTTAAAAATGCATTGCACATGGGCATTCCCACAGACAGAAGAGCAGGGTAGCACCGTGGCTCAGGGCACAGGCTCTGGACTCAGACTTCCTGGTCTAAATACAGGCTGCAAATCACTGAGCCTGAATAACATTGGATGGTACGGGGGTCTTCACTGGCTGGTTGTAAGAAATAAACAAGCTGAAGCCTGTGACAAGTTTTGAACAGGGCAAGTACATGGCATGTGTATGATAATTGTTAGCTCTTATTATACAATATTATAAATAAAATAATGATTATTTATAAGGCATGTGGCATACATGCATTTGCCAATCTACTATGCTATGTTGTGAAATAACATTTAACTAAAATATAATAACGTTTAATATCTTTTAATTAAAATATAATTAATAACATATTTAATTATTATAACAACCAAATGAAGTATTATGGTGACAAACATTGCCCCATTGTAGAGATGTATAAATTGAGGCCAAAAAAGTAATGAAATTTATGTAACGCCCCACAGCTGGTAATTGGTACAACCTGGAGCTGATCCCAGGTGCCCTGAAAATTAATTCTAGAAGAAATCCTTTTTTTGCAAGTGAGGTCAGTATTACTACTTTCATTGGCCTTCCTAAAAACCTTGTGAGTGAGGAATTCCCTGGAAGAATGTGCTCCTAAGGTGCCTTCAACCATCCCTGTTGTTATTTACTTACCCATGTCAAAAGCTGTGTGTGGGTAGGTGTGTGGCCTGGGGGAGAGCATGGATTCTCCCAGTGCCTACGCACTGGCTCCTTGAACCAAGTAGAGGTGGCCAGTCCCTGATCCTGAGGATGAAAAGCCTCCTTGTCAGGGGAAACACCGTAACTGCCCTCTGAGGGGCCTTGTATTTCCCAAAACCAAACTGGGAAACCTTTAAGTAAAAGTCATGTGCTTTGTCCATCTCACAGGACACGATTGTCTGAGTTACAGCAAACACTTGGGCTTTCAGGAAGCTATAGATTCTTCTTGGAAGGATCCTCAAAGTCCCTTTAGTCCTCAATCATTATCTCACTTTTAGAAAAGAATCAACAAATACAGAAAAGCCACGGATGTTTTCTGAGGAGAAGCCCTCTTCTGGACTTCAGAGGACGTGGAAACTGGATTCCTGCCTCCCTGGGCCTTATGATCTTCGGTGGGGCCTCAACCTGACAGATGTTATTACTATAAACCAATCTCTGGCAATTTCCGGTGGAAAGGGAAGCACCTCTCAGTTTGTCAGGAATAATAATAACTTCCTTGTATTTACTCACTGTTTATAATTTTCACAGCTTTGTATTAGACATTGCTACTGATTCTCTCAGCAAGTGTATGGGCTGGGTAGGGTAGAGGCTGTGATTTCTGTGGTGTCGATGATAAGCCATGATCTCGGTGAGCTTTGACACCCACAAGCTGACTTTGGAAGGGAAGATCCCTTTTGGAAGGGTGCAGAACTAGAACTACCTGCTTATACCATCTTTACCATCCAATTGGAGGTTATTCTTGCCTTTTGACACTGCTCCTTACAATATCCATGTTTTTTAGCACCCCTGTTCACTCCAGCCTGCCTCCTTCTGCCATTCTCAAACATTCCCAACACTAGCTGTAATAGGGGGCATGGGAACCCTCAACTAGCTGCTTGAAAAGAAGGGAAATGTGAGAATAAATCTGTTGCCAATATGATCACAAAATGATTGACACACCAGTAGAAACAGTCCTGCGTGTTAACTCCTGTTTGAAAATTTTCTAGAAAAAATCCTTCTCCATACACATTCCTAATCAAGAGATGAAACTGTACATTCATTCAACTATGGTGAGCATGCCCTGTGGGCCAGGAGCTAAGTTCTCCCTTTCTCCCTCCTCATCTAGGGAAGAAAGTGCATATTTTAAGCCAAGCAGCCTTAGAAATGTAGGTCAAAGATTTGAATTCTAGATTTTTCTTCACCATGAACTTTAAAGATTGGAGGTGCAACAGGGGCTAATCTGATACTTACTAATCTTAAATATTCTTCTTTACTGTGACAAGAAAACAAGATGTATTTGAAAGCCTTTTGTGAAGGGCAGAGTGTTCCTCAATGTAGGACATTGTCTTGGTAAGATAATGCCAAAGATGATAAAAATTGCCTCTGCAGAATTGTTGCTCTCCTCTCATCTCCTCCAGGTACTCTCCCTAAGCTCCTCATAGATGAGAAGGAAGACAGTGCAATGAAAAGAATAGTAGCTGTCCTATACACAAAATACACGATGAGTGAATTGAAAGGAACTATAAATTACCCTGTTGCAGTATTTCTATTAAATGAAGAAGTTTACTTCCATAAACGTTTCCTTAGCAGAAATACAATGAAAGGATTTTATGTTTTCACCAGTTACTTGCATAAGGGCTGCCACTTCCATCCATCTAAAGTCACTTCCTGCAGAAAGTCCTCTTCAACTCACCACTGGTCCTCAGCCAGACTGGATAAAATGGCCCATTTCTGCCACTTTCGTATTTGGGCTGACTTAGACTGCATGGACCATGATGCCATTACCTTCTCACATGCTCACTCCCCCTCTGGATTGTGTCTTATCTATCTTTGCATTCTGAATGTCCAGCACCATTCCCGGCATGTTATTTTTGCATTAGGAAATGTTTTCTGAATGAATAACCAAACATTTACTAGTTCCAACAAGGCCCGGCTGGTAAACACAATGCGAATTGAGGTCAGGGAAATGTGGTTCACTCTTGATATAAAGTGCTTACATATTGCACACTAAAATGCAGTGTTTCGTGATCTCCTCAACCTCTTATGTGATTATCCCCACAAAAGCCCCATGGGCTAGAAAGGACTATTATGACCTTGGTTGTTTTGAGCAGTTTAATATCTTCTTTACATCAAGCTTGGTCTATTTTGGAAGATGAATAACTTCATGTAAGGCAGGAAGAATCAGAGAAGGGCCCCTTCCCCAGAAAGTCTTCAAAACGCCTGCCCAGCCTTTGGGAGTTCCCAGCAGTGTATGGAACATAAGGAATCAGTACGATATAGGCATATTTGTACATTTTTTAAAAGATTAAACATGATATAGTAGTGGAAGTAAGCATGGGAGATTGAAGCCCTAAGTTTTATGCTTTCCCTTGCTACAGGGGATGGAAAGAATATTGTTTCTCCTTAAAATGATTTATTTAAATGGGTAGGCTAGAATTCTACTTAAAACCTAGTGTCTGAATGCACCTGTTTAAGTCAGCTTCTTGTTCTCCCAGGTATTTAGGCATTGAATTTTCCCCATTAGGAGAGTGATTGACACTGTGGTCCTTACAATAACACATGATTATAACTCTGCAAATGGCAATTACATTCAATGGAAACCAGATGTTGCATGGAATTTGACTCTCTTGGTTTCTTGGTGAAGTAGATGAATTTGTAAAGTAGAAAACCACAATCATTACTCAGATGGACTGTACATGAATTAATGACATAATATCTAAATCATATATGGTTGAAAATAATGATTAACTTAAACTATCAAGATAAGCTAATGAAAAACAGATTCTTAAAAAATTAAAGATGTGTTTTCTTCAATATATTTTATTCATATGCTAATCACAAAACCAGACTTGTTTTTTATGTCTCTTTAGCCCCAAATAAGAAAAAAAAAATTATTTAAAAAGAAGCCCTTTTCAGTGGTTCACATTTGGGATAAAGTGAACTATGATAGTTTTTCTTGGCTGGTGAATTTTTAGAGTGTCTGAAATCAATCTTTTAAAAATATATTGTTGTTAAGGACAGTTAGCAGTGTTTTATGCTGAATTACACAGAGACAGTATATTTCTAAGGACACATTTGGCATGCAAAGTATCAGCTTTATATGTCTGTGTAAAGCATAACCTCTCATATACAGCTTCTTTTTCTCTTTCTAAATCCCATGTGCAAACGGGTGTGCACATAAGCGTGCACACGATAATGCCGATGCCTCAGGGCAGGAAGGCAAATCGGCATCCCTTCTAAACCCACACTGTCCCTTCCAAAGTTCAGCCTTTGGTTAGCAAACTCCTAAGTGGTTAAGTTTGCAAACCTTGGCCCATCATTTCCACTGTCATGAATTCTCAATGACATCATCACTGTAAAATTAGGAACTCTCTTTCTTTTCCTGCAGATGTGAAAGTTTGACATTGCATTCCATGGTCCCGTGCCACATTTCATCAGCGTTTTTCCTTTGCTCTCTCCAAAGCCTGTGGCCGCATGTGGCGTGTAGATTGCCAGTGCTGTTTGGGATCTCATATCAAATGCTGCTACCTAATCCCAGGCGGCCTTCCCCAAGCCCACACCTGCAGCTCATTGAATCCTCCTGGAGTACAAAGGGCTGATTTACAGCACGAAGGATCCAGGCACTGGTTGCAGCTGGGGCTTCAGCAGGAAAAGGAAGTTGTTCATCATCTTGTGTGCATTTCATTAACAATAGTGTACCCGATATGTAGCTTATAGAATAATTTCAAATCACTGACAGAGAGCATTATGGCATTTGGCACTACTAGGAAAAATGCTTCAGGATGGGCAAATTAAACCTGAGCGTGAGGTTTCTATGCGACCCTCTGGAACTGTGCACACTGATTTACACTAGGTGGGTCGACCCTGGGATATTTTCTGATTCTTTGGGCATTTTCCCATTTCTCATTTCTTTCCCTTTGTCTTTGAAGCAGCCCTGGGGTAGAACTGGGGATAGTCTTAGCTGGCTTTTTTCTTTTCTTTCTTTCTTTCTTCTTCTTTTTTTTCATGTATCAGTAACAAAGAGCTTAGAGTAACCTAGTCTAAACATGGTGTTTGGTAAGATGGAAGTTTCTGGGCAGAATGTGACCATCTGTCTCTTTCTTCTTTGAGTTTTGATGGCCATTGACAGCAATGAGTCCCAGTCAGACACAGAGATCCCAGGGCTGACTCACCAGGACTCTGAGGAATAAGAAAATGAGAGAGCCACATATTTTATTTTATTGCCAATCCTGGTTGTGCAATGGTTTTGCTATTGACTTGCTTTTATTTGTAGTGGAAACGCCATGAGGGCGAGGGTGATGAATGAAGATGGAGGAGGACACAGAGAAGGGACGCCTGTGAAGAGGGGCTGTTGTCTGGCTGAGGTTCCCCAGCCCTTGGGCAGTCTCCAGTCCTGTCTCCTCTGAGGCCACAGTGAGACCCTCCAGGAGGGATACCTACCTTTTTACTAATTGCTTTGCCTTCCATTTCTTTCCTGGGAGAATCCTGCAGATCTCAGCTAAAGATCTTTTAAGGCAGTGGAAAGCCATAGGTTACCTCGAAACAAAAAATGCTTTAATCACCAGGGGTCTCCCTGGACTTGGGGCCACGCTCCAGGTCGGAAAGCTGAGTGAACGCTGTGCAAGGCAGCAAAGCAGGCAAGGCTGCTGATAGTTTCTCGTGGACATTAGAATTCAACTGTTTTCTAAAGAAGGACAAAATCAATAAAATTTGCCATTCTCAAGGGAGAGGGAGCAGGGGAGGAAAGCAAATTTCTTTTCACTCTGTAATGGTAAACAAACTGGGCTCGAAGCTGTATCTGATGTGGCCGCGCAGAGTCTGGTTTCCAGTTTCTCTTGATGTGTCAAATGTATCCCTTATGTGAATCATGGCTTAAAAATACTTCTACTCAGTGGGTTCGGGAAATCAATAAGCTTTTATGATTCTTTCCTTGCTTCACATAATTTCTGATTTCAAAAGAAACCCTGGATATCCCTTTAAGATGTTTATATATTATGCATTTTAAAAACTAACAATTCTTCCAAGGGTTTCCCAAGCATTGTTGCTGGAGTTTTTTTTTTTTTTTTCTGTTCCCAAACTTTTTTGTTTTTTCCCTTTCTTTAACATAATGCTAATGATGATGAGACTTACATATAAATTGAAGCCGGATTTATAAAATGCAATATAAAAATCCTCAGGAAGGAAGATAAATATAACAAGCTATGAAACCATGTTAGCCTCTTCCAACATTGGAAGAACTACAGACGGGGACATTAATGACCAGGATGTGTGACATTTCCCAGGTTACGGGCTTGGGCTCCCAGGCAAGCTGCCTTAAGATGAGCTGTTTTGCGTTTCTTGATTTCTCTGAAATACAAATCTAATTGCAGATTGGAACCTATCCATTCGCTTAGTCTGTAAAAATAATTTTCCCTGAATATTTACCCAAAGCGCATTATTGCTTATACAGTTGTGAAAAGCATTTAGCACTTTATAATCCTATATTTGCTCCTATGTGGGCCTGGGAGTGTACTCTCCTTACAAAATTCACAAATGCCTAGAAGGCTAACAATTTTTACAAAGTGTTCCTCATGGAAAACATCTGGAAGTTTTCCAGAATGGCATTCCAGATGTTATAGTTTTAGCAGTCACAAAAGTGCACTGCGTGTGTGTACGTGTGTGAGTGTGTATGTGTGTGTGTGTGTGTGTGTGTGTGTGTGTGTGTGTGTGTGTCTTTCCTGGTTCTATGTAGCGTGTTGCTTACACATACTGGGCTCTCTCTGCTGTACCTCTGGAACATTTTAAGTTTGAATTGTTTAATATTTCACTCCCGGACAACTCTGCTTTCAGGACAATTACACATCTGGAAGGAGGGGAGTCTGAGGTAGACTACTGTAACCAAATATGCACTGGGAGAAGGGATTTTTAATTGGTATTTTAAAATTGATTTTTTTTAACTCTTGAGTCAGAAAGAAGAATAAACACGGGGGAGTGAGCCCTAGGTGCGTGGTCTGTGGGTGGGAGAGAGCTGTTCGTCTTTCCTTTCTCAAGCGACACTCAACAGAGAAGAGTCAATGTGCCCACTGCTTCAGGGGCAGCATGCTAGGGGGGTGGGGAGTGAGGGACAGGGCACAGGAGATGAGCAGACAGGACACAGACTCTTCTCCCCTCACTCTGCTGAGAGCTGCTCAGTGGGGAGAAACGCAGGAAAACACAAGATCCAAGTCACTGCTCCTCCATCTGTCCCCTGGTCCTCCTCCTTTCCACCTTCTAGAAGGGGTCCTATCTCTAGCAACTGGCACTTGGGAGACATTACAGCTCATAGACATTTAGATAAGAGACTGGCCCCTGTTCTCAGAACCAGCTCCTCATGGGTCCTGCCTAATAGCAAGGCAGGATAGAAAAAAAGAGGGAAGAGGAGGAGAAGGGGAGATCTCTGCATGGGCTAAAATGGAGCTCAGGGGTTTTTATGGCCATGAGCTGTTCCCATCACAGAGGAAGAGAGAAGCACAGGACTCATGTCCTTAACAAACCAAACCGACACAAGGAGAACTTCCTCTAAGCTAAAATATTTATTGAACGTCACATTGAACCCCTCTTGTTTAGGATGATGAGTGGCTTCTGAGGGAGAGGGAAGATGGTACTAGGAGAGAGTGAAAGCCAGGCAGGTGGTGGAGATGGGGACCAGTGATGGAGATGGGCCTGGGCGGCTACAGCAGGAGAGAGGGGAAGGGGGTCGTGGGAGGTGGGGCAGGGGTGCCTGAGGGCTGCAGGTTGTGCAGTGTCAACCAAAACTGACCTCGCTCTTGTGGGCTTAGGAAAAAGACATGAGGGACGTGGTCTTTGAAGAAGCGTCTTCTACAACATGGGGGTTGATGGGAGTTGGAGAGAAGAGTTTTCTTTGAGTTTCACTAGCTCAGTCAACATACCCGAGCACTAACTCCCTGCGAGGAGAGTCTGCAGGATGCTGTTTCTGCCTCGCTCTCTGGGAATACAAAATCTTCCTGAGAGCTTCCTGACTGTTTCAGGCTGCCTGGGGGTTGAGGGGTCAGTCACAGTGCAGTAATGCACCCTCTGCCTTGGGATTATGATTACTGCTTCCAGGCAAGGGACTCCCGAGGAGGCTGATTTGAAATGACAAATTACTACCCATGATTATTCAGCTGCTGGGGGTAGGTGTTTGCTCCAGGTATCCACCCCAGTGAGTTTGTGCAGAGTCCTGGTTTGGTCTTGGTAAAGTCAGGATCAGAGCTCCTTCCAATGAAGAGGTTCTAGTGCCCCAAAATGCTGTCCTAGGAACTGCCCAGGACCTGTTTCCTCTGCTTGGCATCTTGCCAAAGCAGGTACCAGATTTCCATCTGCCTGTGGATTCTGGGTACACACTCACTTGGGCTCACTGATGGCTCAGAAAGAAGCTGCTCTTTTGGACTGTGGATTTCTTGGGTCCCAGGGAAACAAGGGCAGTTGGTAGCCCTTGCTGAAGTAGTTTCCTTGGAGGTGGTCATGATCTCCCCACCCCTTCCCAAGGTGGCAGCAGCCCAGAGCCTGTTTAGAGCCGACATCCAGGTCAGCCCTGACTCTTTGAAGTCCTGCCACACTGCTGTGAGACCACAGCACCTTCAGGAGGCATCAAGGACGTGTACCCGATGCCTGGACCCTCTCTTGGTCTCCTCAGCCTCATTCACTAGAGAGCAGAGCCATGGCTACTGGAACCTGCTCTAAGAAGGCAGGGGGTGGGCAGAAGGACAGAAAGCAGAGGACACAGCACCAAGACCAACGCCGCTTCCAGGTCTGGATCCATGGTCAACAGCAACATCGCCTGTGGGTGTTGTTTTATCTCCTCACACCTCAGCCCCTCACCCTTGAAATGAGGATAGTCGTTCTTGTCTCTTGGAGCTACTGTTTATAAAGCTCAGTGCTGTGTTCCATGCATTATTTTTCCTTTTTTGTATTACTTGTTATTTAAAGATTGTTGGTTTCTTCTGTACCTGAGTCATCATTCAAGGTGAAATATAGTCCATTGTCCAGCGGAAGGAAGTAGTAGACTATGTCAGCGACTCTCGATGGCTCTTCACACTGTTGTTTCTCTTCCTCCCTGAGTTTCCACTCTGCTCTCCCTGACCCTCAGGTTCCTCCAGGGCCATTCCTCACTCCTCCCTTAATACTGATGTCATCCAGGTTGCTGTTCATGATGTCAGCCCCATCTCTGGGCCAATCTCAACCCTCCTAGGGCATTAATAGGGCTACCAAAGGCTCCCAGCCAGACCCCCACGATTTCTCCCTTTCGCTAATCTCTTAGACACCGAGTATCTTTAGCTTAATGATACCACAGACATGGCCTCAGCCTATCTCTGTGTCTCTCCTCCCCCAACACACTCTCACACATATATTCACAGTTACACATCCAGGCAACAGCCCAAATCAATTTACTTTATGCATATTTTTCAAAACCAAACTAGTTCTCATAGCCTTTCTCTTGGGTCTATTGACATAAAATTTCTTTGCAAGTAATTGGATGAATTGGAGAATATCAAGCTAAGCTAACTAAGCTAATCCCCAAAAAACCAAAGGCAGAATGTTCTCTCTAATAAATGAATACTGATCCATAATGGGCAGGGGGAGGCAGTGAATGGTAAAAATGGAGGAACTTTGATTAAGCAAAGGGGAAGGAAGGGCAGGGAGGGGGGAGGGGACAGGAAAGATGGTGGAATGAGATGGACATCATCACCCTAGGTACATATATGACTGCACGTATGATGTGACACTACCTCACGTACAACCAGAGAAATGAAAAGTTGTGCTACAATCGTGTATAATGAAACAAAATGCATTCTGCTGTTATGTATACCGAATTAGAATAAATAAATGAATTAATACAAAATAAATGAATAAATAAAAAAGAAAAGAGAATAAAGAGTAAACATAAGTTAGCACTGGACAAAAATAAATAACATTTCTTAATAGATTTTATCACCTCCAATTCCATATTTCTTCAGTCTGCCCCACTAGCCTCAGTGAGATCAGAGTTTTCTCTATTTAAAACTTCTGTTGGACCATGGCACTTCCTAACTAGAAAACTTTCATTATATTCATTGCTTTCCAATGAAGCCCAAGTGGTCAACCTTGTAATATTGATGGGGCTTAGTTCTTCACCTTTTCAACTTCTTGTCCCATGGCTTCTCTCTGTCCCGCTGCTTTACGGCAACACTGTGCCTTTAGCCTGTTGCGTTTGCTGTCCCTTCAGTGATAAGTGGTTCTTTACATCCTAGACGGACTTTCTCTCTTTTGCTTTGGCAAAATGAAAGCTAGAGCATGCAGTGCTTTCATTTGCTGTAGTTTTTAACTCCTGCTGTCAGGAGTTTCCATTTCCCTGTAACTTCACTGTGGGCTACCATATTGGACCATCGTAGGGCAGGAGATAATCAGGTTGAAGAACTAAGTGGCGCCCCAGAGACAGGTGGCTGAACACTGAAAAACAGGTCACCAACACCAAAGATCAGTGAATTAGGTCATTCCAAGGCTCAAGGGAGACGATCCAGGGATACTGGAGTGGATCTCTCAGCTTGAGGGAGAGCTTGGGTGTTGCCTCAAAAGAAGCCCTAGGTGGTAAGAAACTCTCCCACCCTCTAGGATGGGCTCCCAGTGAACTTGCAGGCATAGAATCCTGCCTTCCCAATGACTCAAACACTCCTTTTATTGTAGGTATTTAATGACAATAAAAATAAACTGGGAAAAATGAATCGCACATAAACATATGGATATTGCTTTGCAGCAAGGTTTAAAGAGCTATGACCACATGTCTTTTGAATCTTTAATTTAGGTAGTTTCAGGAACCATAGTGACAAAATTCAATCCTAGTCCTGCACTTTTTTTCCCCCTAAATTATAAAGACTGGAGTGTTAAGATGACAAGTTATAGGTCCAGGGTGTGGAGATAGAGGTTCACTGTGTGGTTCACAAAAGTTGCAGACCCCTGCCGGCTTCCCTCCCAGGGAGGGACATGCAATGCCTATCTAGATCTCAGTTGGGACATTTATGCTCTTGGTGATCTAGTCTTGGGATTTTAGTTTGTAGACGTCTAAACACCTTACACTTTTCTGTGAACTCCCAGGGATTTTTTTTTTTTTAAATAAATGTATGGCGTACTATCTGCGTTCTAGACTTGTTCTAATTTTTCGTAAGTAAACAGGATCATTCTTATGCTGGTATCTATGGCCCACACCTCTGCAAACTCTGAGGGAAAGGAACTTGATTTACTTCCTGCCTCGCTCTCAAAGATGCATAGCCAGAGGTACTCAGTAGAGCCCGAGAGACTTCAGTTCAACATAATTTCCCTTCTATAAAACTCAGCTGAGATTAATGACCCCCTTTTGTTCTTTTATATTTATAAGACAAAACAGTGTATGAATTATCCTCAAGGAGCATTAAAATATGTCCATGTCATAAGAGTTCAGAGGACAGGGAAACCATTGTGTGGCTGAAGGTACAGGGAGAGGTTCTGTGAGGTCTTCCTGAGCTTTGAGGAGTAGAGTCCATCTAAGAAGGGAAAAGGACTGCTAGGTTGTAGGGAGAAAAATATGCTTGGGTGGTGGACAGGGTGCAGCAAGACTGGAAGTAGTTGATGGAAAGAAGCCAGGCCTGGTGTCCAGTAGAACCTGGGTCCCAGAGAAGAACAATCACCAGGCCCATTATAACCACTGCTAAACTCATACGGTGAATTCTCTTTTATGAATTAGTGCCCTCTCCCTTTATAGACCCATAACAGGACTTTACCAAATGTCTCCTCAGGGAGGGAGCTTTCCTACCTAGTTGACCCATGGGGCATGATGCTCTGGCGAGGGGATCAGTACTCCACATTGATAGGCATGTTCTGCCCTAGTTCCTGAGGCCTTCTCAGGAAAGTCTTTTGAGAAGGCTGCTTTCCTCCTTCTGACCTCAGCCCTCACTCACCTCCACCTTCCCTACTCCTTCAAGGCTGCCATTCCCCATCCCGCCTTTTTCTACTTTCACCCCTTATGAGCCTTGATTAGAGGTAAACTCACAGAGCGGGCCCCTCGACAGCTGTCTTTCCCTCCGCTCCTCCGCTCCACCCCAGGCATCTGGTTCTCATTCTCCTGGTGACGCACTGGCCTCCGCTTGCACCTTGCTCTGTTTACGTGTATATTATGCCTACTTGAAACTCAGAGCTCCTAACTGGGTTTGCAGCCACCCCCATAAGAAAAGTAGCATCCAAAGGAAATCTGAACAGAGTTGGACAGGTCGAGAAGAACTTGGATAAGACTCGAACCTTAACCGGAGCAAAATTTCCGTACCAGGGAGATGCGAGCATGTTGAAGGAGGTATTTCTAACTTCAATCAGTGCACAGTTTTTGTGCAGTCTGTTGACCACTGAAATGGGATTCAAATTTATGTGGGGGCATGTGAATTCTTCTGAAGAGGCCATTGAAGCTTTCATGATATTCTCAAAGAGATATGTGAGAGGTTAAAATCCACCATCCTGGATCTTCTGATGTGGTTATTGTAGCAATCCTAATTTTACTCTGAGGAAGCCGAAGCCTGGAGAGTTATGGACTTGCTCAAGTCAATGAGTCTCAGGAACAAGAGTGACATGAAGGCGGGATGAGTGAATGCTATGAACACCATGCCACCCAGCCCCCAATGTAGGAGGAAGATCTTCACATTTCCTAGAAACACTCATCACCGCTTGGACTGCTCAGGTGTGCAAAGGAGGCTGGTTGAAATATATGTTTTCTCTGTATGCCCAGAGCAGTGAGGGCCATGTGGACCACATGTTTTCATCCTTGGCTGAGCTAAGAAGTTCCTAGGGAGCTTGTAGAAATCCCCATGTCTGGGTCCCATCATAGCTCATCTCAGAACTTGGGGATGGGATTCAGGTACTGGTGTGCTTTTTAAAGCTCCTTATGTGATTACAATGTGAATCAAGTTTGAAAATCATCTGGAACAATGCATTGAGACTGAATATGGCCGGGGAAACCTGGGTCCTGGCCCTGGCACAGCCACAAATGAACTCAGTGCACTGACCCTCCCACAGATGCTCCATCAGGACCAGCCTTTTCTCTTTTCTGCTCCTCGAAGCCCACCTCCTGGGATAGCATCATCCAGAAGTGCTTTCTCCCTATGTGCATGGTGAATTCCTTCCCTCTTCTTCTCCGAGTTCTGTGGTTCATTTAGTCCAACTCTGACAGCTGAGGGGTGAAGTCAGGTTTTGCAGTGTATAGGCCCTATGTGGCGACCCTATTACCATCGAACCAGATGTTTGATCTTTGGTGTGTAACTTACTCCTCTGTCCCTCAGATTTTTTTTTACTCTGAAATGGGGACCATGAGAATATCCACCTCACGGGACATGAGCATTGAGATGATTGTGAGGTTGAGGTGCTGAGTGGAGTGCTTGCCCCATTCATTGGTTTTTGCAAAAGTGAGCTTTCTAAAACTCAGGGTTGTGAACATGTGACAAAGTGACCCAGAGACAGTCTGGACTTGCCCAAGGGCAAAGGTTAGCAGAGGTGAACTCTGGTCTTGGGACTCAGCCCAGCACTTTTCTTGCTCTACAGGTGACCACCTATAGATTCAAAACATAGAAAGAAAAGAACAAAAGTAGATTTGATGTCCAAGGTGGGCTACACCTGTTGAAAGCCCAGAGAGTGAGCACACATACTTCCTGAATGATTTGGGCAGGAATCTTTTAGCACCTTCCACCATGGGGCACCTGCAGAACATCTGGGATGGAATGGCCACATGGACCCCATCCCTGTCTTCATCTCTCATAACCAACTTCAAGCACGCTCATACATGGAATCTAAAGCCACCTCTGCCTGGTGGCCTCCTGTGAAGTGGGTGGTGCTATAGATTTGCTCTCTCAGCAGGGATGGTTTGAAACTTTCATCATCAGTTCAAGCTTGAAAAAAGTAGTGAATTAATTCTGTGGGTCTCAACTCTCAGGGATGAGAATGCTTCCTTCACATAAATGAATCAAGTTCGTTTTCCACACTTTGGTGCCCATCGACCTCCCAACAGCCCATGGAGGTAGCAAAAGCCACTGATGTGGGAGCCCAAATATCTCTGAATGAGTGGAGCCATCACAGGCCACCACAAAGGCCACAGGTACAGCAGCCAGGTGGCACCAAGAAATGTCTCTTAGGTGAATGTTGGTGGCCGAATGAGATTGCCCCCAAATCTTTCCTGGCTTCCATGACTTGCTCAATTTGTCATTCCCATTCATTCACAAGAGAAGCTGGATATCTGCTGTGGTGAAAAGAGTAGGTCCAAAATAACCTCCGCTCCTGGGAAAACCAAACCTAGAGGCAAAAGTCCCTCCCCCACAAAAGTTACAGACCCCGGAAGTCATGAGTCCTGACCTCTAGCAGTTTGTCACTTTGGGCAGAAGAGCTTAGACTCTAGTTTTCTGTTGATTCTGGTGGTTAATACCCATTTTGACAATGTCATAGGAGGTTGAAAAGTATATACCAAAACTCACGTAAGAGCTTTGTAAGAGGACAGACTTCAATCTTATTTCTTTCTCTTTCTTTCTCTCTTTTTGTGTCTAACAGAGGAAAGGGGCTCAGTACGTTGTTGTTGAATACATGAAGGATCTCTGCAAAACCAACTAACTTATTTTACTTATCTTTTTGTGTCTCTGTGTGATTTTAATAAGGGTAGGGAGAACATCTTAGTGGTCATCACCTCCCCAAAGCCTATATCAGTGTCGGGAAGGTAGCTGGCTCTCAGTTCATGCTGTGCGATGCAGTCCACAGGTGACACTACAGCAAAGAGGCCCTACATCAGCCCCAACTCCTTGCCTTGTTCAAACTTTATTTATTTTTTAAAAAGCCCATTTGGTGTTAAATGTATCTCAGTTCATTTTATCTCTGTGTTTTGTCTTTTCCATAAACTGTGAGGTCCCCAGGGAAGGGACAACACCTTCTCTCTTGGCAATTTTCCTGCCCTCTGAAGGAGAGAAGATAAAGGTTAAGAAGTTGGTGTCCAGGTATTTTTATATGCTCCAGCTTGATGGGTAGAGCAAATGGTATATTGGTTTGGCTGAATTATTATTTTTTTTGTTATTATGGAATTAGTAAAAGTTCATGCTAGAAAAATCAGAAACTACAAAATACCATAAAGAAAGAATTTTTTAAAAGTCCTCATTCTAATTCAACTACCCAATGATTATCCAACATTATGAAATTTTAATTTTATCTGAATTTAGCAAAGTAAGAAGAGATTAAAGGAACTATTTAGTTTCTGACAAATGTTTTTTCAATGTAAGAGACATCAATCACTAAGTGAGTTCTTGTTCTCTCCCTGTTTCTTTGAAGATAAAGGTTAAGAATTTGATGTCCAGGTATTCTTATATGCCTTTCATAGTATGACTTTAAATTTCAAGTTAGCAAAATAGCGAAAGGTCAATAGACACCACCATTATCAAACCAATGAACAAACATCACTTAATTTTTAATGAGGTAAACAAAAATATTTATACTAATTTTATGATCACTCATCAATAAACATTAATAGGAAAAAAACTAATCCGCAATAAAAGTATCCCATAAGTGACAAAGCACTTTGAGGGAAGATGATCAGACACATGAGAAGCTGGGAAATTATGGCAGGTTCCTATTATATCTTCAAATGCATTCATGATATCAGAGAGTTTCTTTGTTCTCTCTTTTCTTATGAGTTTTCTGAATAATAGAGTTTTTTTTAAGAAAGAGAGAGATAGAGATGAGAGAGAATTTTAATATTTATTTATTTATTTATTTTTAGTTCTCGGCGGACACAACATCTTTGTTTGTATGTGGTGCTGCAGATCGAACCTGGGCCGAATGCATGCCAGGCAAGTGCGCTACTGCTTGAGCCACATCCCCAGCCCCAATAGAGTTTTAATTTACTTATTTTGGCTAACACATATTGAACACTTACACATGCTAGATGGACCCTGGACTCTTAGCACATCTTAGTTCATTCCATCCTCAGATGGGGAATCAAGAGATGAGGTTGGGTTAGATTAAGGTCCCATAGCCAAGCTGTAGCAGGTGAAGGAGAAGGTCTGGGTGAAAGAGGGCTTTTGTCCCACCTTCAGTAGACCTGTTAGGGGCTTTAGAGAGGCCACTGAGTCAACCATCTTGTTTCAGGATCAGGAAACAGACAAAGCAGCTACACGACACTCATGGTCTCCCAGGAAGATATTAGCACAGCTAAGCTAATCTTCAAGTCTCCCATTTCTTATTGCAGTGCTCTGTCCACAATTCTGAATTTGCTTCCAGTCACTCAATTTATCCCAGGACTAAACATCCCATAACTGTTAATATTATATTCTTGAACCCATGGTGGATGCTGGCCTTTACTCTCATCATTTGCATCTTCTCTGAAGTGTGTGGGACCCTTTGGGCCAGTGAACTTTTCCAGAGCTGGGAGTCAGCAATGCCACATTGTAAGAGGCTAACCAGAGACTTAGGTGACTGCCGGTTGCAGAAAGACCAGGCAGTGAAGTGTGAGAAGGCTCAGGCCATTATGGCCCTTTTGACTTTACCCTTGTCACTTATGTTTAGAATCAGAGGTGAGAAGGTGCTAGCTGGAATACAGTTACTATGCTTTCTTAGGCAAATTATCGATGCCAGTCATCAAGTGTGGGCATAGATCCTGTGCTAAGCCTTGGAGAACCCTTTCCTTTGTGTCTTCATTTTCAACACTGGCTTCTTGTTGTTTTTTAGCAAAGGTTTGGTAGTATTCCTCAGGTTTCACCCTTTCAACATCTGAATGTCATTCCTTTGGCTAACTGGTTTTTTTTCTTCCACTTCTTCACTTGGCGATGACAGGAGAAACTGCTGGTTTAAAAAAAAAAAAGTTGATTTAATGGTCCACTTGCAAGAAGCCACATAGCAACCAATCTGTTCTTAAGATTTGGAATTTATTTGATTCATCTTCTCAGATGACTTATTGAAATTGTCTTTAGAATGTGTCTAAAATGGGTGTTATGTGCTCCGTGGATGGCACCAGACCCAGAATTTCCATCCAGGTATTTATTTAATTGTCTCTTCTAATTCTTTCTTCTGACACTCATCTTGAAGTTTACTTTTGCCATTTTGTTGGAACCACACTCCACCCCTGCCCCAAACATTTAACTCCTTTCACATCAAACCAAGCCCAGCCCAGAAATTCCCAGTTTGGCTCTAAATCAATGCCAGATTGTATGATATGTTAGTAATGGCTCATACTTCAGGGAGAAGAATTTTCATGAGTAGTTTCAGAGATGCAGATAAAAGCAGCAGAAAGCCCACATGTAGGCTATGGTGATCATTCCTTCAGACAGGTGGAAAAGATACCGAGGAGAGAGGAGAAACTGATTAGTTAGAATACAAATAAATATTGGCAATGCACAGTGTAAAGTCCAAAGCTCTCCTAATTGAATTCTCTACCTTTGCACTGGGTCCCAAACAAGCATAGCAAGATTCCGCATCTTTCAAGGGAAGTGACAATCTACTGGGATGGGCTTTTTCTTTGGGTTTTCTTCACAGAGGCCTGGCTGCTCTTCATGAAGGAGAACCTCTGCATCTGTGAAACAGCTTGGAAGCACATCTTCTACCTGTGTGGAGAGGATGCCCCAAGAGTGTGGACCACAATCCAGTCTTTGCACTCCTTCCAGTCAGACTCTCTGTTGCATAATCAAGCATCTTATAAGACTAACTCGGTCCAATCATCTCTCCTGTGTGTCAATTTCTTCCTCTGAACAATCAGTGGTGTAGCATATAGATGTTTCCAGGGATATTGTTCCATTATGCCACGGTGAACACTGCACAAAGGTTTCGGAATCATAAAGCTAAAGGCACCTTAGAAGTCATCTGGTCTCTTTCTGGCTCAGTTAGCCTTTCTGTATACCATACGTAGCAAAAAAATTAGTGGCTTGCAACAAAATAATGTATTATTCCTCCGGTTTGTGTGGGTGGGTGAGCAGTCTCTCCTGCTTTCCCTGAGCGCACTTGTGTCCCTACTTTCAGCAGGAGGGCCAGCTGGGCTGGAAGGTCCATGAGGGCCTCCATTTCTGGAAACTGGTGCTGACTCTTGGTTGGTGTCCCTGTTCTTCTCCACGTGATCTTTCATCCTCTGGTAGATTAGGCAGCTTCCTTATGTGGGAACAAGTTTCCCCAAGACTGGGAAAACTATGAGGCTTCCTGAGGCCTCTCTTGGAAGATACCAGAGTCACCTTCAATGCATTCTGTTAGACAAAGCCCATCATGATGCCTGCCCAAATACCAGGGGATGGAAGTGGACTCCACCACTTGATGGAGTCACATTGTAAAGGGATATGCAGGATGAAAGGAACTTTGGTCATCTTTGCAAATGATCTAGCATCCTTCCGAGTCATACGAACAAGAAACGGAGGCTCATAGAGGTCATGCAAATAGGCTAATAGCATGGTCATGATGAAAACCTAGGTGTCTTACTCCCCTGATCTAGTCATATTAGTTAGCTTATATCACTGTGACAAAAATGTCTGAGATGAGCAACTTAAAAGGAGATTTATTTTGGCTCATGGTTTCAGATATTTCAGTCCATGGTCAGTTGGCCTTTAGACCTGTAGCAAGGCAACATGTCACAGTGGGGAGCACATGGCAGAAAAAAAGCTGCTCTCCTTGTGGTAGCCTGGAAAGGAAAAAGAGAGAGAAACATGTGGAGTCCCAATATCTTCTTCAAGGGACACTCCAATGACCTAACTTCCTCCATTTGGGCCCCACCTCCTAAGAGTTCCACCACCCCCCAGTAATGCTATCAGCTGGGGATCAAGGCTTTCAACACATGAGCTTTTGGGGGTACTTAAGATCCAAACCATAACACTCACACTGTGTTCATACCATAATACACTGCTCTCCGGGGGCCATTTTCAAGTCCATTTATCAACTGTAAGAAACATTGGCCACATTCTGCATGCCAGAAACTGCTGGGCATTTTGGTGGCTTTGAAGATGAATGAGAAAGCACCCCTTTTCCTTCAGCTACTCCATAATCTACACCCAATGGGGCATTCAAAAGAAGTTAAATAGCCAAGTTTTAAATATGGCCAAAACCTATTGCTATAGTCTCTGTAAGAAAGAGTGTCCTATGCAGAAATAAAAATTCGCCTTCTTATCTTGAGTTCAGTAGGCATTCATATATATATATTTTTTTTACCAGGACATGTGAGGTTCTTTTCCACTTTCCACATTATCCTCTGCAGTAAGTTTAATACATGGAGAGAGACAACACACAAATTATCATAAATCTGTCGGCATTCCACTTCAGAACAGAGGTAAATGGAGCTTCAATGTGTCTGTGATGTTGTATGTATTAGGATTACAGTTTTCATCCTTTAATGGGGTGGACCACAGGGTCAAGTTTTATTATACTCATCTTAAAAATGTGGCATTGGAGTTTTAGAGAGAGAGGGTTGAAAGGTGGCTTGAGTCAGGATGGGACATTAACCTTCTGCCCTTGGAAACTGATGGATCTCAAGCAGCATCATGCTCCAGAGGGGAGGTGTCTGGGCATAGGGAGGGAAGCCTGCTGGTGTTTCATTTGAAGCTTTGAAAGGGTAAACTTAGGCTTGCCTTTGCCCTCTAACCTACCAAGGCCACCCCAAAGCTAAGACCACCTTTAGGATCCTCTACTTTCTTTTCCTAGTGTTCTTAGCTGCAGTCACAGATGCTCACTTGTTGTCATGGCTTGCTCTATCCCATGCCTGGCTTTTGGAAAAGAATCAGCTGCCAATCACTGACACTTGGTCTCTGTGTGAATATTAGTTAGCAGGCAAGCTTAATTTATTTATTTTTGGTGGTAATAGGAATATAACTCAGGGGGCACTCTACCTCTGAGCTAGATGCCCAGCCCTGTTATTTTATTTTATTTTGAGTCAGGATCTTGCTAAGTTCTTAGGGCCTCACTAATTTGCTGGCTGATCTTGAACTTGCAATCTGCCTGCTTCAGTCGTCCAACTTACTGGGATTACAGGCTTGTGTCACTGTGCCCAGCAAGCCTGATCTTTTATTGGGAAAATAAATGAAATGCTTTGTTCATGGGAGAGGGTTCTGGTCATCAACATGAATATTATATGAACTTTCCAAAGGGTCTTAAGATCATGCTTGCTATTTTCCACTCTTAGCACCTTGTCAGAGTCTAAGATTCTTGAGTAATAGAGTTTTATAATTGAAATGGCCAATAGAAATGCTGTGATCCCTTATTTTGTTGGTGACAAAACTGAGACCCAGAAGATATAACTTGCCACGTTACACAACTAGTTACTGGCAGAGTTGGAATTCACACTGGGATCACTAGATCCTTAAACAAGTAAAGTTGGAGCCTGATACTGTTTTTTTTTTTTTTTTTTGAGAAATCCATTCACACACAACTGGATGATTTTAAGTTGCATAAATCCTCACAGATCTTTTTATAATGCAGTGGAAGGAGTAGGAATTTTAATATGATAAAGGGGAAATAAGCTGGGAGAAAGCTCTGGGTTGTTCTCTTGCCATTTTTGTTATTGCTGGGGGAACACAAGGAGGTGACATTGGAAAAACAGCATTCTGACACTTGTGTACTAGGTGGTCTCGGGCAACTTTTGTAATCTCCTTGAGCCTTTGTTAAACAAGGAATAAGACCAGGTAATCTCTGAGCAAAGTCATGGGTTTTCTAGATTTAGAACTCAGAGAGACAAAATCCTGACGTAGCAACCAGGGAGAGCACAGACTTGGGGTCCTCAGAAGTGGTCCTTAGCTGTTTCAGGGACAACAAAAGGGCCTGTTCAATTAAGAGAAATTATTTATGGTGGCAACTTTTAAAATACGAATAACACTTACTTCCTTGACATGGTAAAATATGTCTATCAGGATTAAGGAAAGGATGCTCACTCATGCCACCATAATTAAAGTTGACTCCGGAAGCTCTAGACAACGCCATTGGCTCTGTGATAGCTCTTGGTGATGGAACCCATTTAAACCAGGGAATTATGACTCTAGTGGAATTTTAGGCATCATAGACAAGAGGAACTTTGGATTATAAGCTTTCTGGAAAGTCTTCAAATCCTATTTTGACATCTATTTCTGTTTTCATCTGAGCATCTTCAAGGACAACTACTTTATAACAACTTTTCACTCACAATTCTTCCTGACTAGGTAGACAGAACAGCCTTGAGGAAGGAGCTGGACCCATGAGAAGACCACATTGCAGGCCAGCCAGCCTGCAGGCCTCATCTGGGCCATTATTATCACCAAGCCCTGTATATTTTTATGAAAAGACATGGGATGATACCTACTCTGTCTGCTTCACAAAATTCTTTTAAGGAGCAAATGAAAAACAAAGTGCATGTTTATAGGTAGGAGGGGTGGTTCTTGTCAGGAGCCCTCAAGTCCATGGATCTTCAGGCTCCTGGGAACTCACACAGCTGAACATCCACAGTGGCCCCATGAAACCACAGCCGTTTCCTAGAGCACCCAAGGCCCATGTCGCAGAACCCCACACAGCCAGAGGCATGATTTTTCAGTGCAAAAACCAGCTTGGAATTGCGTTAACAGAGCAGGTAGAGGGAAAAGGCCTGGGGCTTTGGAATTTTAAAAAGGGAACCAACACCAACATCTCTGAAATAAATTGATTTGGTTGAAACTCTTCCAAAGAAATTACCTTAATTCTGAGACTAAATATGCTGTGTTCCAGCCCAAATGGACTTTTCTTGGCCAATCCCCCTGAGAGGTAAACATTGAAGTTTAATAGGGAAAGGGCAGTAGAACTTGCAGTTTTAGCTCACTGATGTCACTCGGTGCTCTGTGAGCCAAAGAACAAGAAAATCCAACACTTCCTTCAAGTATGAAAGCATATGATGGAAACGATACAAATATGTTTGTGGTTTCTCTATATTTCTTTTAAAGAAAAGCACAGGACTTGAAGAGGATACATTTTTCAGAATCTTGACAGACATATGTGCTCCTCTTGGAGAAGAGCCCACCTAGGAATCTTGGCTATCTGGTCAAAAAATGTCATCTTTTTATTCCTTGATTAAAAAATAAGAGGAACAGAGAAGGTCTAAACCATGTAAGAACTTAATATTAAATCAAATTTCAAACATCAGATCCAGGGATAAGATCTTACAATCTGGATGTAGGGGAGCTTTGAGTGAAGGCAGTTTCATTTTACTGGTTAGATCTGGAGCTGTAATTTCCCTAAATCAACAGGGCTTCCCTGAATAAGGCTCAACAGGACCCCAGGCCTTTTTTTTTTTTTTTTTTTTTGGTACTAGGACTCGACCATGTTTGAAAATAAATCATTTCTTGATAAGAAAGATATATTCCTGGGTCCACCCTGAAATGCAGAGCTTTCAAAGCTGCCTCTCAGCAATTCCTTTAAGTAATTAAATGACAAGGGAGAGACACCTCACTTCGTGTAGTAAAAAAGCCTTCGGTCAATTTCGAATGGCAGCCTGCTAGGGTCAGGTCTTCCAGGGCCTTCTCCTGGGCAGGTGAAACAAATGGTTAATGTCAAATATTCTAAGAGAGCTTGTTACTTTAAGCCATCTCTTGATTTCCACTGGACTGCGCAGAATACTTGGGTGAATTCAGTAGGATTCCATCAGCCCAAGTGAGGATGATGACCCCATCCACAAGAGACTGGAGTGAATCCATCTTTATATTCACTGGCCCTAATACCTACTGAGCATTTCGGTCAACAGTTGGTGATTGAATATAGCTGGTTAAATAGAATAGCTGTTAGAGAAGAGGGGACAATCAATTTTCCCTAGTTTTGGAAATGAACATGGTCCAAGCTTTAGGACTGATATTTGATCTGAGCCTTCCAGGAAAATACTCAAGAGAGCAAATAATCATGCATGTGTCTACATAAGTTTCAGGTTATACAGGTCTAATTCATAAAAGGGGGGCACTGGTATGTATGTTGAGCCCCCACTTCCTTGATGTGGAAAGTGACCCATGGGGCTGACAACCCAGCTCCTGGGCCCCCAGTTTTCTGCCCTCAGAGGTGCTGGGTCTGACTCTGGGCTGGACCTTGAGCTCTGTCCTGGGCGGCTGGAGCCCGACCCTGGGATGGCCTCACCTGACTTCCAGCTTTGTCCTCATTTGGGTTCCTGTTTGGCCCATGATCCTTGGCGTCCCTCCACCCCCAGGGGATGCAGTTACTCAGAAACTCCCAGCTGCTCCCTAGGCCCACACTGAGTTTCCAAACAAAACCTGAGAAAACCTCCTCAGTGGCAGCTTTGGCCACAATTGGCAACTGTGCGGGTCCACCGTCCACCACGGGCTCTCGGGGCCCAGGCACTCCAGGTGCACACGGATCCCGGACGAACACTGCCTCTGGGATGTGGCCAGGAAAGATCTGCCCAGGAATGCAGAGGTCCCATGTATTTCTCTTGGTCTTTGTGTGGCAGCTTGCCCCTGTCCTGTGGGTGCAGACTCCCATCTCTGCAATCGTGCGGCTGGAGGAAGGCTCTCCGTGTCGGGCTCACCTCAGAGGGGTATGGAATCTTCTGTGCAGGGAACATGGTTCATGTGAGGTCTCCCACCTCCCCTTCTTCTTACCAGTTGCCCTCTCGCTGTCTGTGTTTGAATCCGTCTTGTGTTCTCCTCTTGTCATCCCATGTCACAACCTCATTCAGGTCACCAGTTCTGGCTGAATTGTTTGTCCCGTCCCCTACCTCCTCTCTCTTTCTGCATGGTCTCCATCCTCTGGAGGCATCTGATTGCAGACTTCCCCTCCTAAGGTGAGTAACTCGGGTGGCATGATTCCCTTGCTCAAACCCCTCCTGCAGCCAGCTTGCCCACTCTATGATTCCCTGATACCTTATCCTGGTATTAAGACGGTCTCTGATCAAGGCCCTTTGGCCAAGGGGGTGAGCTAAAACATGTGCTCCCCTCTCATAGTGAAGAGCTATGTCTTTCAAGTGGCTGCCATCTAGGACCTATAGTCCCCACTCACCCCTGTCCTCCCTGCACCCAGGTTTGCAAAGGAAATGTGAGCAGAGCCAGGTTTCAAACAAAATCTGCACACATCGCTCTCTCTGTCTCTCTCTATGTCTCTCTCTCTCTCTCTCTCTCTCTCTCTCTCTCTCTCTCTCTCACTCTCTGTTGGAAACTGAGAATTTTTTTGTCTGCCCCATCCCTGAGTAGGAGGAGTCATGGATGGAAGGAGTGTGACCCCAGGGTGAAGATGAAAAGTTTCCTTCAGTTTCATCTGTTTTGTGAGGGAGAGGAGTCAAGTATTGTCTTAAGTGGTTAGAAATTTGAGATTGATTTTTTGTTTTGGTTTTTGTTACCTTGACTAACCCAGGCCTCAATGGTGTTACCTACTATTTTTCATGACTCTCATTTATCTCTTTAGGGCAAACTTTCTGTCGGCTTCCCTGCCAGCACACCTTATTATGGATGCTCAGGTAACTTTATCCTCCCCTCTGTGAGTGCACATCACTCTTCCTATCCTGAAAGATGCAGATGAAGCACTCCCCACTCCACTTAGCCCCTTTGGCAGCTACGGCTGCAGGGCAGGTCTCCCTCCCCTGACCCCTCCGATCCCTCTCTTGATCTGTTCCTCTCCTGTCTGCTGCCTTCAGTGTGTTGCTATCAGTGGTTGGTGTTTCGTTTCTCCTGCCAGCTTGAAGTTCTTGGGAAGTAGGAAAGGTAATGTTTGTTTTAACTTTGTCACCTCCAAAGCACCTTATATTTAAAGTCACTTGGTTTTTATAGAACTAATGGTTGAGTGAGTGAGTAGCAAGTGTAGGACCCTCTTGTGGCGACTGTGCAGAATCAGCCATTTTGCCTCCCTGACTACCATCTCTGCCCACTACTCCCTTCTGCATTACATGAAGTGTAATGAAGGACACAGTCCAGAGACTTGGAAGTCAGACTGTCAAGGTTCCAACACAGCCTCTGCCATTAACCTTCAGCTGTGTGACTGTCTGCTTTCACCCTCTGCTTCCGCCCAAGTTCCTTCATTGTGAAATAGACAATATCTATCGTACCTTTTAGGGCTGTTCAAAGATGAAGAGAGATAGGATTTGTGAAGTTCTTAGAATGGTATTGGGTCACCGTGATCATGAATGCAGTGTTCTCATTGCATGGCTCTTCCTTCAGACCCTTTTTCTTTATGTACCTCTGCTCCCTGGCCCTTCCAAACACTGAGGAGCCAGGGTTGAGGTCAGTCAAGAGCCTGGATGGTGGAGGGCTTTCCTTGTGTTTCCCTGACCATGAGCAAGTGTTGACTGAACCTACACGGCAGGTGATGAGCCAGAGAGAGAGAGCCATGGCCACTGGGCTACAACTGTCATTAACTCAGAAGAGGAAATAGTGGCACATATGCCAGGTATTCTCCATTCCTAAAGAACTGTGATTAATAGGGGTTGGAATGTGGAGGAATGAGCAATCAATCGTAGAGTTTCAAGTATCTATAAGTAACAGTTCAGAATTCATACAAATTTAAATCTGGAAAACCATAGAGATCATTGACTAAATACCCTCATTTGATATAGGAAGAAATGAACACTTAAAAGAGAAGTGACTTGCCCAATATGTCACTGTTGGTTTCTGTAGAACAGGCACAAGAACCAAGTTCAGCTTCTTCCTTAGATATCACAAGTTCTAATCTCAGATTAATCTTCTAACCCTCTTCACACTTTGGTCTCTGGTCCAAAAACTTTCAATGGCTCCCCATGACCTTAAAGGTCAAGGTCAAATCTCATATGCTTTATTAAAGTCATCCATAGCCTGATTTCATTTCTCACTCCTAGTTCACCTGTGGCTGTCACTCTCTTAGAATATTAGGGATAATATAAATCTATGTGATTTTTTGTAAAAACATTTAGCAATATACACCAAGAACCACGAATAGCTCATATGCTTGACTCTATAATTCTTCTTCTAGGTCCCTTCCTAAGGAAATATTCCTTCTTAATAAAGAGAAACTTATGTACATAAGGATATTTATTGTAGCCATATTTATAACATAAAGCTAGAAAGGACCTAAATGTCAACCATGAAAGGAGTCTTAAAATAAAGTATGGTGTATCTACTAGATGAACTATTGTGTGACCATTACAAGTGGTGGACATAAAAACCATGAAATAGCATGGAATGTACTTACAAGATGGAATATTGAATAAAAAATAGGAAATAAAAATATACGTTGAGTATAATTACATTTATATGAAAAATACATGTAGAGAAAAGAGACAATAAAGAAATTTAAATTCTGAAAGAAATTTAATAACTGAAAGACCTGGACATCTTACTTTCTTCTCAAAGTCTCTGTTTCTCAGATGAAAAGTGAGAAATAAAGATACTTACCTTCCAGGTTGGTGTAGGGATTCAATAAGTGAATACATGAAGTGCCTGGTGGAGTTTACATCACTTAAATGAAGCTAGTTCCTCCCAATGTAGCTTTTCGTCTTTATAGTGCTCCTCGTCTGAAATCCTTCCACCATCCTCGCTATTGAGTCAGACAATAAGATAACTGGGATATACTTTATTTATTTACTTACTTATTTATTTTTCAGGGTGTTGGGGATCAAACCCAGGGCCTGGAACATGCTAGGCAAATGCTCTACCACTGAGCTATACCCCAGCCTTCTGAGATGTTCTTTAAATTAGCACTATTCATTTGTCTATGGTCTGTGCCAGTCTTCAAGATGACAGGTGTAGAGATAAAGTGACCATCCATATGATCCTGTCACCCATGATCAATAAACATGCCAAGGCCCCACAAAGGGTTCTGTGGCCTGCTTTAAAATGCAACAGAAGAGGGAGAAATGGTGAGGATGATGGGCAAAAAAAAAAAAAAAAGCAAAATTCTTCAAAATCAGTGAGAGGTATACAAGGGGGAGGAAACTACACTATTAATTTTACTTGTGTGGATATTTGAATATTTCCATAATAACAGCTGTTGAAAATTCCTATAAAAATCCTCTTAAGAGGCAGCTCTAGCCCCATCTTTTGGTGCTATATTTCCTGTGTGTTTTGTCATACTGCTTTTACTTTAATGATGAACTTTCCGGTGGCTCATATTCACACCCACATGCACATACAGTGGCTCCCCTTTGCCTGTGTGCCTTTGTGGATATGTCCCAGGACATTCTGCAAATGTCTGAAATCTCAAATGGTACCAAACCTTATATACACCGTGGGTTTTTTCCCTACACACATAACTATGATTATGTTTAATTTATAAATTAGGATGGTAAAAGATCAACAACAACAATAATACAATAGAATAATTATAAGAATGTCCTCTTATAAAAGTTATTTCAAACATATGAATTATTTATTCTGGAATTTTCCATTTCATATATTCCAGCCACAGTTGGTCTTAGCTCACTGAATCTGTGGAAATTGAAATTGCAAGTTAAGGCAAACTACTGTACAAATACATATATACACACATGAATGTACATATTACATCTTCAAATAGAACATAAACTCTTGAGAGCATACATCTTGTTTATATTTCTGCTTGTCCCATAAAATATTTCAAAGACACAAAGATGCCCAATCATTGTTTTGTGATTGAGCTAGATCAGTTTTTCCAGTTTGCCTAATGAGGAGGTCCTTGTTAAAACCCCAGATTTATGTGCTGCTCTCTGGAGATTCAGATTTGCTTGGCCTAAGGCAGAACCCTACCTATAGATCTGCCAAGAAAACTCACTTTCTTAGAATCAGAAGAGCTGTTTGGTTTTATAACGTCCTCTATTAAAATGTGGACTTATTTAGAAAGGGAAAGTAAATTCAAACATGTTTTTGAGGCTAGCTGAACAACACTCTCAGTCTCTATCCCTCCATCCTTGGCCCAGGATAGAAAATATAAACTTGGAATTGCAGTTGAACAAAGATCAAGGTCAGGGTGGTCTCAGAGAGAAGAGAAAACATCAAGAAGAGAAACTCCCTGCTTTTTAATCAACCCTGAATCTATTTGTTGTACTTTTGTATATGGGCTCTGAAAATCCCTTCAACAATCTTTCAGTTATTTAAACAAATTTCAATATGTTTCGGTGTTATGAAACAACTATCCACAAAAAGTTCATGAGCCTAAAATCAAATACTCTGATTAAAGCTTAGAAATAATAACAGACATAACGAGTTCTGTGCATCTTGTGGCTGTGTGTCAAGATCTGGGCTAAGTGCTTTACATACCTCAGTGCTAGCACAGACGAAGGAACCCAGCCTCCAAAAGTTTAAATGACACATGCCCAAGGCCACATAGCCTTGTAGGTAAAAAAGCAGCTACTAGATCCCAGATCAGCTTGGTTTTTGAGACCATCTTTCTGTTATGCTGCTCTGCTTTGTTTACCTAGTACCTAGCCAGGGTCAGGGAAGCATGGATTCTCAGTACCCACTAGTTAAATAGCTGAGCGAATATTCCAAAGTGTTCGGTTCTTATTTGTTCTCAAACCAGTCTTGGAAGTTGTAATATTCAAAATAGGATGTTGGAGATGTAGAGAAAAAGTCTAGAAAAAACAAAAAAAAATTTAAAGAAGAGAACAAATGAAAGGTAGAAAAAGTAAGACAAACAAAATAAAAATTTAGAGGAAGAGTAAAATGATTGGGGTTATTAACCACGGAGGGGAAAGAGTTGAAGGCAGCCTGTAAATGGTCCTTGTGGTTGATGGAGCGAGGAGGAGGGTAGTGAGGGGAGGATCCGCAGCTGGAGGAGCGAGTGGGGCAGCAGCCCTGGACTCACCAGGCAAACGGGCTGCTTTGTGGTATGGTTGACCATGGGGTTCTGGATGGCAACCAATGCTGACTGCTGAGAAATGTACAGGGAAGGAAAGGACTGCAGACCTCGTTGACTGCTCCGTTCACGATGCCTCATTCTTTGCCTGCCCTGTGCATATATCATCCAGTGTTCTACCTGTCAGTGCTGCCCAGCATCAGTCTTGTCTATCACAACAACTGGAAATACCATTATCTGAATCTAATTGCATTTCTGCAAAGAGGACTGAGTCTCAGTGGATAATCTGACATCATAGACCATGATGGATCATCTCAGACCATATGCCCTGAAAGACGCACATACCACACTTAAGCCAAAGATTATGTCACATGCACCATGGTCTATCCATCGAAGCTGCTGTTGCCAATGGATTGGGCTCCAAATGAAAGCATGGAAGGCAACAGAAAGCTCACACATGCAGCTGTACCCTGGGAGCTGTGGAGTCACCGCTTGTCAGCAATGGCAAGAGTGAGTTGACAAGAAGATCCTGCATGGACTGCTGTCTTATTCAACCTCCCTGTTTATTCTTGTGCTCCATCTCCTATTTCTTTGCAACCAACTAATGTGAAATCTCCCCATTGTAACTAGTTTGAGGAAATAGTTAAGTAAGGAATATCATTTTTATTGAAACTGCCACACATGGAAAAATACAAAGAAGTGGAGCAAAAAGGTATCCACCTGGGGATGAGCACCATCCCTTGGATTATAGAAGGCTTTAGACCTTGCTGGGATTATTGCAAAATTCCCTTGAAGTCTCTGGTGCCTGGGTATGCATCTGAACCTTTCTTTTAAAAAATGTCGAATGATGTTACATCAGGAGATTCTAAATTGACTATCAAAGAGTAGAATGATTTGAAGTATCTAAATTTATTTCCTCCAAATGATAACCACTGTGTCAGCCGACTCTTCCAGATCAGGCTAAGTGTTCTTGGTCCAGGTGTTGAGCCTGGTTAAAACCATCTTTCAAAAGCCTCTTGCAGAAGCCTCAGTTCCTCCAGTTGGAACTCTCTCTGCCTCTTCTCATTTTCTCCAGCGTTCTTTACTTACAGCCCTGGTCAAAGGCCACCTGGACTTACTGACTGCCCTATGGTGGCACTGTCTCGCGTGCCTTTCTCTTCATGCCTAGAGTAAAGCCTCAGCTGCCAGGGAGGGACATCACATGGGTGTCTTGTGAAGTTCAGAATTTGTTTCTGAGGGCATTAGACACCACAGAAACCCCCTTTGAGCAATTAGGGTGGTAATAAATGACCCAGGTTGTGCTACTTGAAACAGCGCAGCAGACTCTCAGTGGTGGCGTTGCTTGCCTTGGAAACCAGCTGTGGCTGCACCTATCTTTCTGATCCACGTGCGGCAGCCTCTGAGGGAACCTGAAACTTCCTAATGCAGAAGTGCAGGTGATGGTACACTGCCGCTGCAGGGAGACAGCTGTCGCGGACACACATTTCAACCTCAGGAGGAGGTTCCAGGTAAATGGAGATATGGTAATAGTTTCCAGATAGGGAGAGAATGCTGCCGGCTCTGCGCTTGCCCCCTTTAGCTGGCAGGCAATGAAAAGTGCCCTTTCTTTGGCTCAAATCGCTTCCTCCTGTTGGTTGATTTCTTTTCCCCTCCAAAAGAGCCCACTGCCTACTGAATTATACAAAGTTACAGCTCTGCTTGTTGTGGAAGAGGCTCATTGTTCTTAATTTATCGTTCATACTTTTTCTTCAGGACAACTTCATTATACAAATAATCATTATGAAATAAAGTTTAAAAATCACAAAGACTTAAGTGGAATTTTAAATATTTGCGATTCTTATTTCTCAATAGCATATGGAGTAGCAAATAGTCCAGAGTACAGGACACTAAGGGAGATATTTACGGGAAAAAAAAGGACACATGAAATATGGTTTGGCCAGGTTTAATACACACAGAATAGACTTTAATACTTTCATATGGTCTGAATAATATCCCCATATTGATTTTTTCCTTGTTTCTACCAACTCCACAGCAAATGTACGACAATGGTTCATTGATTTATTGTGAGTGTGGCAATGGGTTTATAACGGCATGAATCATGCCGATTGCTCAATTCACCACATGCCTTAATAAAAGTTTCACTTTAATAAAACTGAGCTAAGGCAAATATGCCCAGAGGCTGGCCTGACATTCCTTATACATTACCCTGCCTCAGGAAATTATTGCCATATATTTTACAGCAGCTACAGTAGGCTAGGGGATCAGGATTAAAATGTACTAACTACTGTGATATTTAACAGAACTCCTGTGTGCCCAGTTAACCCTCCCAGGTACAAAATGAACAGAGCAATTAGGAGACAGCACAGGGCAGGAACAGAGCTGGCCCAAGAGGTAAGCGATTGAGGATCCGAGCTGGCCTTGGTTGATCTATGCAAGTCTCCCAAGCCCTCTGTGCCATGGAGGTGAAAGTGCCTTCCTGATTCCCTCCCAGAGCTGGTATGAGCATCACACGGACAAGAAGCTCGGTGCAGGAAAAACTACAAATGCTAGGCACACATGAGGTGGCTGTGGCATCCCTGGGGACAGGGCCTGCAAGGCACATAAACACAGCTCTGTGAATTCTGTTTTTGGCAAGACCAATCATCATGGTTGTGAATAATAATGTGTTTGCATAAATAACTAAATAACCAATATTACTCTCTTTATAGACGTTTAATGGTTTAAACATGAAAAGTCAACCTTTCTAATAGAGTTACATTATGCTTTTATTGTTTTTGTCTTCCCTAGTGAGAGTTGAAAACACCCTCACCACACCTGAATTCTGTTAGAAAAAATTAAGCTGGGTGTGCGAGAGCAGGCGACGGTAAATTGTGGGTGCTGCTGGAGTGACTTAGCACCTGCTCACGGTTGCTCTGGAAGGAATCAAGATTAGATGATCCCTACACTGTTCGGTGCTGCCTGGCGCAATGGGTATTAGTCCTTAAGACCAAGGAAGCCTCTTTGGCTTTTCTAATCAATACCAATCACCTGGGCCTTATTCTAGGATGTTGAATATCATAACGAGGTGATGCGATGCTATGAAAAGAGCCAGACAGCTTTGGCCTTGCTGTGTGATGCTGGACCAGGTAAAAATCTCTCTGGGCCTGTTTCCTCATATGTAAAATGGAAATTACATTGCTAAAGTGACAAATGTAAAACTCAACACTGTCTAACCAACTCACCTCTTTTGTAGTAATTCATCTCCATTTTCACAAGTGGACCGGCTCCCACTGCAGCTCTTTTCTATTTTCCACACTTCCTGCCATTTCCCAGAGGCAGCAGCCCAAGCAGGAAGCCCTGCCCTGCCCTGCACCCTGCTCTGGGTCCCCTGAGATAGGCTGGGCTGCTTCTTTTCTCCCTCAGCTTCTTCTACACCTTTAGCACTGGCCAGAGTAGGCTGCATACATGTCAATGTCTCCATGGTCCCCAGTCAGAAGAGGGAGAGAAAGGACTTTATTCACTTTTCTCGACTTTGTTTCTTTTGTATTGAACATTGTTCCTGGCCCATGGGAAAGACAGTCAATTTTAAGTAAAATGACTGCATAAAGAAATAATTTAAAAAATAACTGAATTAGGGATATACAACTAGGGCACATCTCAAAGATTGTCTTCACAAAAGTAGATTTGATCCTAAGTTTTGAAAAATCAGGAAATGCCGGTGAGCCGATTTACAATTCAAAGTTACTTCCACGGTAGACTCTCAATGATACGGCATGACTACTTGCTAGGTGCAGGGCTTGATACTGATCACTGTGCATACCTCACATCATTAGCTCTTACTACAACTCTGTGACATATGTACCATGACTATTTCCACTTTACATCTTGATCTATTGAAGCTTAGGGAGATTCAATAACCTGACCATTGTCGCATAGCTAACAATGGCTGAGCTAGGATTTGGTTCCAGAGCCTTCTGCTCCAGCTTTTATGTTGTACTGAGCAAAGAGGAGCCAGCCATGAAGGATGTCAGCAGCACTGACATCCTCAAAGGAGCTAACTCACATTTGAACGTAGGGCTTATGGTCTCCCGGTGAACTAACTCTCCATTACGTGGCTGACCTTGTGAGTTCGACTTTCCCTGCTCCGTGCTCTGAGGTTTCGTCATTTTTTTTTCTCACTCTCACCCAACAGGGGCAGCTGAAATAAAACCCATCAACCAGTAACTGAGCTGTCAAGAGGAATGAAAAATCCAGGGGCAACTGCAGTCTTACCATTCATTAATGGGTTTATCGGGAATTCTCTTGACATTGAGCTCTAACTACAACATTTAAGAAAATCCCAAATTTGAAAATAAATAAGTTGGCTGACATACAGACGTTTTACATATGAGTTTAATAAAATAGATTTTTCTTTTTGAAATCTTTGGTAATCTCTGAAATATATCAACTGTAACCCAGGAACATTGTATCCCAAGTTGTGATTCATGAAATGAAACGGAAATGTATTATGTAATTCAATTGGGAGAGTCCTGCCCGGAGCTCATTAGGGCTGCTGCTGGGGATGTGGACGGCACTCTGCGGGGCCCTGTGGTTTGGGCACGCTTCTCTTGGTCCTTACCTCCCTTTCCTCCAAGGACATTTTGACCAAATATTGTCACCCTTTTAAAAATAGCATACTTGAGTATTTTGCTCATGGATGAGGATAATTCAGGGTAAATTTTAGGAAAAACTGTGAATTATTTCCTCTCTCCTCCCACTTCACCACTAGCCCATCTTGTGATGACTCAGGCTGGGCTCTGACTCATGGCCTTCCCATGTAGGCTCTGGCTCCACACCAGGCACATCCCATGTGCTGGGCAGGTGGACACCACAGTGTCATCTGAGGTGACTGGAGCCCAGAAATATGAAGGGACTTCCCCAGGGTCATATGGCTCTTATGTCACAGCTGAAACTAGCTCCAAAGTCCCCAAATGTTTTCCTGTGTTTGTTTACTTGCTTTCAGTTGATCACCCAGCCAGAACGTGCAAGGCCTAGTTTTCCTGACACAGGCTGATTTCCATGAAAATAAATGAGAAAGTGAGGGGAAAAGCACTGTTTTACAAAGTATTTTTCTTCTAGTTTTATCTGATTTTTGTGGCACTTCTTGGATTTCACTTTTTAAAAATTTGTTGAAATGTATTTCACATTACATAAAATCCATCATTTTAACTATTTGAAAGTATAATTCAGTGGATTTTAGTACAGTAACAATGTTGCGCAACCATCCCCACCATCTAGTTCCAGAATGTCTTTATAGCCCTGAAAAGAAACCTTGCATATATTAAGCATTCAGTCGCTTTCCCTTCTCCCCTGATGCTCTGGAAACCACTAATTTACTTGCTGTCTCTGTGGATTTACTGATCCTGGATATTTTGTATGAATAGAATCATATATTCAGTGCAGGTTTGTGACTGGCTTCTTCCAATTAGCCTGAGGCTCATCCATGTGTATGTTATTACTTCATTCCTTTTTATGATCAAATAATATTCTCTTGTATGTATACACTATGCTTTATCCATTCAAAATTGACGGACATTTGGGTTCATGACTTACTCAAATTGATCCAGGAAGTTATAGAAAATTTAAACAGACCAGTTTCAAGCAAGGAAATTGAAGAAGGGATCAAAAGCATACCAACAGAGAAAAGCCCAGTATTAGATGGATTCTCAGCTGAGTTCTACCGGACCTTTAAAGAAAAACTTACACCAATCCTCCTCAAATTGTTCCATGGAATAAAAAAAGAGGGAACACTTCCAATCACAGAGCTATAGTAACCCTGATACCAAAGTCAGACATCAAAGAAATAAAATTTCAGACCAATATCCTTGATGAACATAGATGCAAAAATTATTAACAAAATATTGGCAAATTGCATACAAAAACACACTACCATGATAGTGCATCATGATCAAGTGAGTTTCATCCCAGGGATGCAAGGTTGGTTCAGCATATAGAAATCAATAAATGTAATGTACCACATAAATAGACTTAAAGACAAAAATCACCCAGTGGCTTGGGAGGCTAAAGCAGGAGGATCAAGAGTTCAAAGCCAGCCTCAGCAATTTAGCGAGGCCCTAAGTAACTCAGTAAGACCCTGTTTCTAAATAAAAATACAAAAAAGGGCTGGGGATGTGGCTCAGTGGTTGAGTACCTCTGGGTTCATTCCCAGTACAAAATCACATGATTATCTTAATACAGGCAGAAATAGCATTTGACAAATAAAGCATCCATTCATGTTTAAAATACTAGTAAATATAAGGATAAAAGAAAGATATCTCAACATTGTAAATGCTACACATGACAAACCCAATGACAGCATCATGTTAAATGGAGGAAAATCTGAAAGCATTCCCTACAAAAACAGGAACAATACCGGGATACCCACTTTCACCACTTTCATTCAACATAGTCCTTGAAACTCTGGCCAGAGAAATTAGGCAAAAGAAATAAATTAAAGTATACAAATAGGAAAAAAAGAACTCAATTATGTTTGTTTGCTGATGCCATGATTCTATATTTAGAAAACCTAAAAACTCCACCAGAAAAATTCTATAATTTATAAATGTATTCAGCAAAGTACCAGAAAACAAAATTAACACCCAGAAATCAGTTGCATTCCTATACTTCAAAGATAAATCAGATGAAAGAGAAATTAGGAAAACCATCCCATTCAAATTAGCCTCAAAAAATTCTTGGGAATAAATCTAACAAAAGAGGTGAAGGACCTCTACAATGAAGATCACAGAACACTGAAGAAAGAAACTGAAGAAAACTAAGAAGTTGGAAAGGCCTCTCATGGTCTTGGATAGGCAGAATTAAAGTTGTCAAAATGGCTATACTACCAAAAGGGCTATATAAAATTCCCATCAAAATTCCAATGACATTCTTCATAGAAATAGAAAAAGTAGTCATGAAATTCTTTGAAAAATTAGAAGGCCTAGAATAGCCAGAGCATCCTTAGCAAGAAAAGCAAAGCAGGAGGCATCATAATACCAGACCTTAAATTATACTACAGAGCTATAGTAACAAAACCAGCATGGTATTGGCACCAAAACAGGCAAGAAGACCAATGAAACAGAATAGATGATACAGGGGAAAACCCACATATATACTTTACTTCATACTGGACAAAAAATGTGCCAAAAAGTACAGTGGAGAAAAGATAGCCTCTTCAACAAATGATAGCCTGAGAAAACTGGAAATTCATATGTAATAGAATAAAATTAATCCCTGTCTCTCACCCTGCACAAAACTAAACTCAAAGTGGATCAAGGACCTAGGCATTAGACCAGAAACCCTGCACCTACTGGAAAAAAAATGCTTAGGAACTGACTTCCTTAACAAGATTCCTAAAGCACAAGAAGTAAAATGAATAATCAAAGTGGATAGCATTAAACTAAAAAGATTCTTTGTAGCAAAGGAAATAATAAAGAGCATATACAGAGAGCCTACAGAATGGGAGAAAATCTTTGCCACCTGCACCTCAAATAGGGGGTTAATTTACACAATATATAAAGAATTCAAAAACTGAATGCAAGAAAACAAAGCAGATAAACAAAAAACCGAAATAACCCAATAAATAAATGGGCAAAGAAACTAAACTTTCTGCATTTATAAATTATACTTCTTTAGATTCCACATAGATATGGTCACACAGTTTTTCTCTCAACGTCCTCAGCTTATTTCACTAATGTCTTCCAGGTTCATCCACATTGTTGCAAAAGACAGTTTCCTTCCTTAAGGCTGAATAAGATTACATTAACTATGCTTTATATGCCACATTTTCTTTATTCACTCATCTGTTGATGGACAAGGACACTTAGACTGATTCCAAATATTGGGTATTGTAAACACAGCTGCAAAGAGCACTGGGGTATAGATATCTCTTTGACAAAGTAATTTCATTCGTACTAGCCACATTCATGTCTTCATTATAGAAATGTATATTTGAGCCAGGTACCCATCTTTACATTGGGTTGTTTCATTTTTATTGTTGAGTCATAAGAATTCCATATATATATATATATATATATATATATATATATATATATATATTAGATGCTAATATATCTTAACAAGATATATTATTTGCAAAGATTTTCTCCCATTCTGTGGAGTGTGTTTTCACTTTTGTACAAAGGACACTATCAAAAAAGTGAAAAGAATTTTACTTTGATCACATATAATTTATTGTTTTTTTTTGTTCCTTATGAATTTAATATTGTATTTAATAAACTATTGTCTTAACCATGGCCATGACGATCTATAGGTAAGTGCTTTAGCTCTTACATCTAGGCCTGTCATCTACTCTGAGTACATGTAAGGTAGTGTTCCAGAGCTGTTCTCATGTGTGGGTATCCAATTGTACCAATGCTGTGTGTTGAAGATTACCATTTCTCTAATGAGTGATTTTGTCACCCGTGTTAAAAATAAATTAGCCATAGATATGTGAATACTGACTTCTAAACTGTTAATTCTATGTTAATTCTATGTTGAACTATGTGTCTAACCTTGTGCTTTTATCACGCTGTTTGAGAATAAACCTAGAATTTTGAAATGTTATCAAAGACCTTTTTCAAGATCTTTTGGCTATTAAGGATCTCTGGCAATTTTACATGAATTTTAGGATCATCTTGCCCAGTTTTGCAAAAGAGGTCATTAGAATTTTCACCGATATTGCATTTAATCTGTAGATAAATTTGGAAAATATTGCCATCTTATCAATATGAAGTCCCTTAAACAAGAAACACAGGATGTTTTCCATTTTTTTTAGGTCTTTAATTTCATTCAACCATATTTTAATGTTTTCAGTTCAAGACTTGTACGTCCTTGGCTAAATTTATTCATAAATACTTTCTTCTTTTTGATACTACTTTTAATGGAATTGTTTTCTTAATTTCCACTTTAAATTATTCATTGCTAGTATCTAGAAATAAAACTGAATTTTGTATATTTATCTGATACCCTTCAACTCTGCTGATTTTTTTTTATCAGCTTCAACAATTTTTGTGGGTTTTTTTTTTTTTAGGGAGCTCAATTTGTAAGATCTTGCCATCAGTGACCAGAGGTGTTTTTATGCTCATCTTTTCACTTAGAATGCCTTTTCCCCTGGTTAATTGCTCTTGGTAGAACTTCAGCACTATACTGAGTAGGCCAGAGTGGACATCCTTTTCTTATTCTGAACTTAAGGAGTAGGGCTTTCAGTCTTTATCATTAACTGCAATGTGAGCTGTGGGTTTTTCATCAATGCCCTTTCTTTTCTTTTCTTTTTCTTTTGTGAACTCAAGTATGATATCACTGAAGAATATTGCACTTGCACTCAAGAGGAACATGTATTCTGTTGTTGGGTGGAGTGTTCTGTAGATGTCTATTAGTTCTCCTTGGTGTATAGAGTAGCCAATTCCTCTACTTTGTCACTGATTGTGTTAGTCAGGTTTTCAATGCTGTGACCCAAATATCAGAGAACAACTTAGAGGAGGAAGGGTTTATTCTGGCTCACAGCTTCAGACCTCAGTCCATGGTCAACCAACTCCATTGCTCTGGGCCCAAGGTGAGGCAGAACGTCACGGTGGAAGGGCGTAGTGGAACATGCTGCTCCCCTCAGGGTGACCAGGAAGCAGAGAGAGACAGGGAAAGGGGTCACGAGGAAGATGAACCCTTTAGGTCATGTCCCAGTGACCTGCCTCCTCTAGCCAAGCCTCACTTAGCTGTAGTTACCACCCAGTTGGTCTACTCAAACTAGGAGGGACTGATTAGGTTACTGCTCTCATTATTATTTCACCTCTGAATATTCCTGCATTCACATAGAAGCTATGGGGGACACCTGATATCCAAACCATAATAATACTGACCTTCTGTCAAATGGTTATGGCCATTATGAAAAACAGGGTATAGAAGTCTACAACTACTGTCATGGAATTATCTATAGTTAGGTATGTGCATGTTTGTGATTTTTTATCTTCTTGATTGATTGCCCTCTTATAATTATTTAATTTCTTCTTTGTCTCCTGTAATAATTTTTGGCATTATGTCTGTTTGTCTGGAATTCTCATGGCGTTTGAGTTCTATTTAAGTTATTTTATATGGAATATCTCTCTTTGACCTTTCACTTTCAAGATATTGGTGTTGTGTACTTAAAGTTTCTCATTTGTAGACAGCCTATGTTGGATAATGTCCTGCTAATCTCTGCCTTAAGAGGATTTGAACCTTTGCATCTGAAGTACTTACTTATAAGACAGAACATATTTCTGCTATTTTTTTCTACATATCGTTTTTTTTTATTCCTTAATTCTTCTTTTATGCTCTTGTTTTGTGTTATATTTGTTAAATTGGTATTTGCTAATATACTACTTCAGTTCCCCTTTTTGGTTTCTTTTTAGTTTCTTAACTATTTCTTTAGTTATTTTCTTATAACCCTCTAGTTAAAATAGTACAAACATAGTTTCAATTGTATATGAAAATTTGCTCCCATAAAACTCAGTTCCCCCTGTTTCACATCTTTGCATATTGTATCCCCATCAACATAGATTTATAATTAGTATTTTTGTGCAGTTGTGTTTTAAATCACATAGGAATAAAAAGGAATTATCAACCAAAAAATGTATTCATATTAATTTTTACCTTTTCCTGTGTGCTTATCTGTATGAATGCTATTTATTTCTCCACTGGGATGACAGTATTGTCAATTGTCTCTTCATTGCTGCCTGAATAACTGCCTTCAGCATTTCTCAAGGAGCAAGTCTGTTAGTATTAAGTGTACTCACCATTTTTGTTTATTTTGGTCTGTGTTAATTTCTGCTTTATTATTAAACCATTTTATTTTGTTCACATACTACATAATATGCCTATTAAAATTGTACAATTCAGAGATTTTTTTTAGGATCTACATGTATGACCATTGCCATAGTTAATATTGGGACATTTTTACCACCTCAAAACACAATCCATGCTTTTTAGTTGTCACTCCTCTCTGACTTATTTTAAGTAATTAATAAAAACATTTCTTTTGGCCTATAATTTTTTTGTCAAATACTGTGGGAAATTTAAACTATGATTTCAGCTCTGAAAGAGCTTATATTTTATCTTTGGAAAAAAAATCTAACAAATATGCAGAACTCTGGCTCTGTCACTTTTAAGCCTTACGACTGCAGCAGATTGCATTTTCCAAAAATGGCCACAATAATATCTTCCATTCCATGAGCCCTTTTGCAGTGTGACCTCACCACTCCTCTACTGACAGGTGGAGTCTCATTCCCTTCTTAGGTCTGGGCTGTCCTTGGGACTGACATGTAATCTTAGACTGGTGGTGGGAGCCATGTGGCATGACTTCAGAGAGTAGGAAGAAGAAGGGTCAAATCCATTGTCTTCATCTCTTTTTGCTCTCTGGATATTTCTCCTGGGAAAACATCCTATAGAAATGCAGCTGTCAAGCTATGAGAAGCCACGACACACTGGAAAGCCATCTGCAGGTGCTCCACTGGATAGTCTCAGCTAAAGTTAGCTTTTGCATCACCCAGTCCCAAGTGCCACACCTGTGACTGAAGGAGACTCCAGGTGATTCTGGCCCCACCATTCAAGAACCCATAGTTAGTCCAGATGAGCCTCAGACATTGTGGAGAAACACACCATTGCTATTGCACTTGACCCACAAAAATCCATGGGTATGACTAAGTGGGTGCAGTTTTATGTCACTAAATTTGGGGTGATTTGTTACGCAATAGCAGGTAAACAGCAGACAGCTTAAGCAAGTTACTTAATTCTTTTATACCTTAGTTCCTCATGCAAAATGAGAATGTCATTGTACTTGCCTTAAAGAGTTGTCATGAAATTCAAATAAGAAAATTCATATATAGCACTTAGAATAGTACTTGAGACATAGTAAGGTTCAAACATTGAAAAAAGAGCAATAAAAGAACGTTGTTTTTCTGGCCCTGAAGGAAAAATGTAATGCTTAGGTAAGGCCTCTGACCTCACTCCCTTGCAAAGACTGTGTGATTGCAACTAACTTTACAAAGTAGTAGTGACATTACAATAGAGGAATAAAAGGAGCTTTCTGCCTAGGCTCTCAGCATAAGACACACAGATTAATTAATTTATTCTTTCATTCAATAATTATGGAATAGCTGCTAAGTGCCAGGCAGACACTGTGCAAAATGCTGCAGATACAATAATGGTGGTTTCATTCCTCCTGGTGAGAAGGGTGAGTGAAAACACTCTCTCAGTATGAGTGTGCTAGGTCAGTGCCAGGGACTATAAGAGCTTGGAGGACAGGCCAGTCATTGTTTTCAGAGATCAAAGACACTGTGCTTCCGACTGAAGGGTTTAGGATGGTTGAGGGTGTGAGAGGCAGTTGACATTGGGACAGGGAGAATTCTGCTCAGATAAACAGCATGTGTAGGGTTTCAGGTATTTGAGGTTTTTGAGGATGTTAGTGGTTGTTCAATGTGGTTCGAATTGACTAATCACCATTGGGAGGGAGCGTGGAGATGAGCAGACACTGAATCCCAAAGAACTGAGTAGCCCTGATGAAGATATTTGGACTTGATGGATGGGGAGGATTTAGCCATTTTAACAGCCTCGCCTTACAATGAGAGTGAGTGCACACACTCACCATGCCCTAATGTACAGAGTCAGGGAAGTTGGATTAGCCATCATTTCAAAGCTGCAGTTTGATAATCCCTTGAGCACCCAAAACTCATTACGCACATTATGTTTAAACTGTGATTGACTCTGCCGGCCATCCGGGAGGAAAGGGTAATGGGAGGTTATTTACACATGCACTTCAGGAGCCGACTGAGGAAACATGGCGTCAGGATCTCCTTTAAAGGGAGAGTAGGAATTCTAGAGTCTGGTAGTGATTTCCTTGACACATAGGGCAGTCCTTAGGAGACAGGGTGGAGTGCGCTTGTTCAAATCCAATCTATCAGGCTAAAGTGAGTAAACCTCAATTTTTGAAGTTGCCAAATTCTAGCAGACAGGGTTTGTGAGGTCCCCATTGGACATATGCAAAGTCCACCACATCCGGGTTTGTATCTCATCTAGTGTGTGGCAGGGATGAAGAGGACAAAAAGAAAATGGGGGTGAACTGGAAGCTTTACTAGGGAGCAAACAAAAAACAAAACTCTTAAGGTGATTGTCCCCCAAATATTCAGGGCAGGAAGACGGCCAGGCTCCTCCTTAGGGTCCTACATCAACTCCTAGAGGACTGGGCAGGGCGTCTCCAGGTAGAAGCAGAAGTCACCGAATATCCAAGAGCCTATGTGAAGATCGTATGTCCGGGACTATTTTCTGGAAGAACTTTGGTGATGGAAGAGGGTCAGAGGAATGGGTATGAGGGAAGGTGGGGGATCTAGATGAGGAGCAGAGCCTTTTCCCTCAGACTGTCCCTTACCCAGAGTTGTTTCTTGGGGTTGAGCTCCTGAGAGCCAGGGAAGTGTTGTTCATACTACCCTTCCCTACCCCAAAGGCATCTGCTGGTTTTCAAGCCCTCCCCCAGTTACCCACAGGAGGGGGTGCAGCTAGGGGCAGCAGGGAAGCAAATAGGAGACCCACCCAAAATGCAGAGTTGGACAAGTGAATGCTCCACAGGGGGCAAGTGTTGTGCTTAACTGGCTGATGGCGAGCCCAGGTGAGGGGCTAGCACAATCGGGAGAGCACCTTTGCCTTAACTTCCTAAACTTTGATTAAATAACAGCTGACACAAGAAGAGTTGTATGAACATCCCTCTCAGCAGGCCACCTCCAACAACCAGTGCTTTGTATGCATTCCTTGGGCAGCTCTGCTTTCTAGAAAATTCCATGCTCAGGAACTTGCCTCCCACCCTGTGCCTTTCAAAGCCTTGAATCTTGCATCCACATCCTGGCCCGCTCTCAAGTGTTCCTGGTGAGAGGATGAGGTGGGACCCTTTAGGCAACTGATGGAACTTAGGCTCCCAGGCCTGATGGGGGCCCTGTTTTGCTTCCTGAAGGGGAGAAGGGACTGAGGGAAGGTGTACAAGACTCCACCGAGGAACCATATGATCCTGAACAAGTAAAGACAACTCGTGGAGCCTCGCGACCTCCATGGACAATGGCTTGCTGGAATAAGAGTGTCCATGCAGAAGCAGATTTCTGGTCAAGGCAGTGTTGAGATTGAGGTTGGTAGCATAACCTTTGTTCGGGGCCCACACATGCAGGTGAAAATGTTAAACTATGCAATTTAAATGTAATCTCTTTGGGCATTTATTTTTTTAAATTCAAAACATCCTACTTATTTCAAACGTTAGCAGTGATTCAAGTCCAAGAGAATTGAATGAAGATTACTGAAGTTTTAGTGCATAAGTGGGAGTTATTGGTATTTGTTGTTGTTATTTGTGTGGAATAAAGGTAGAATAAAAGATGTCACAAGGAGTTAGGCTCAAGGTAAACTACAAATTGAAAAGCCCATGGAACCCTGGCTCTGACGGACACTTTCACCTCAGATAGCAACTTGGACTTACTTTACCCCAAAGAAATGACCCAAATGCAGCTATGACAGGCACTATCAGGAATTCTCTGCAGCCTTGAAACAGCCCAGCTGCGTTGGACCTGTTCTAGAATTGAGATTTTTGATAAGGTAGTCATGTGGTACAGAGCACAGATTGCTCATTTTCCATCTAAACTTGGAGAAAAGCGAGGCTTTTGTGTGCTGAATCTCGAGTCTAAGGTCAGTTTTCTATGGAGTTTGTTCAAATTCCTGTCTTCGATTTCCACTTTAAAAGTATATAGGGGAATTCTGGTGTTTACCTAGAATAAAGCTTCACTTGCTAACAAGTCAAAAGTTTGAAAAGTACACAGGGGAAGAGTAAAAGAGCATTATAATGCATGCAAACACAGACAAAAAACAAAATAGAACTCTCTCTCTCTCTCTCTCTCTCTTTCTCTCTCTCTCTCTCTCTCTCACACACACACACACACACACACACACACACACACAGAGCCCTGGACAATGGACATTGTAGGTGGGGGCACAGAGTAGAAAAAGAGAATTCTAGTACATGCTCTTCCAGGGAATATGCAGATGAATGTCCCAGGAAGTTCCTTCCCCATCTGAAAAGAAGGAACACTTGCCTGCCTGGCCCCACTTTGTAGATGTGATAGGAAGAATGATGAGATCCTTATCTATATATTTTAGAAGTATAGGTTCTCTGAAAAGAAAATGTTTTATAATTACTCAATGGAAAGGAATCACATCCAAGGACCTTTTCTATACCCCAGATAGGAAAGGGAAACAAAACAAATTGGATGACCTGAGTCTGGATGTCAGGTTCATGACTCTGGAACTTTTGATGCACACTTATGCTCTTGTCAGCAAGCTACTGAGATTTCAGCATCAACAAATAGTCTTGGTTCACCTTTTGCCTTTGGGCATTTTGCTGTCTCTGGAGTCCGGCCTGTTCTCTGCTGTTCCTGGAAGCTCTCAGGCCTGCACCAGCTGCCTGCTGCTGGCTTCTGCCATAGCTGCCTTCCCAGGCAAGTTCTGAACCTCAGCACAGGGGGCTGAACCTCAGACGCTGCACCTGCCTCAGCTTCCAGTGCAGGGCTGAGAGTAGGTTTTTTTTTTTTTTTTTTGGACAATATTTCTTGATGAAAAAATTAAAAAAAAAATAATTACAAAAACTCAACTAAAAAAAAAAAGAAAGAAAAAGAAAACTGTGCAATGAACTTCTCAAATGTACCAAAAGGGAACCTTATTGGCCCAAACTATTACTTATCTCCCAAGCACTTCTAGGTGGAAACATACCAGAGTTAGGTTAAAATAGTTCACATTTCTGTAGTAGGAGTGGTCGTTTTTATTATGAAATCTATGAAGACATGAATAAATTAATAATAAAATCTTCAATTTAAAGATAAACTGAAAGATGCAGAAAAATGACAACTTAGGTTTATCTTCATAACACAATGTACCTACCTGATAGAATTTCTTCCTATCAGTAGATTGCTATTTTTCTCCTAGTTTTACTGAAGTGCGATTAAACAAATAAAAATTCTATGTATTTAAGGTATACAATGTGATGTTTTGGTATATATACATATTATGAAGTGATGACCACAATCAAACTTATTACATACTGTGTGGGGGGTGGAGGGATACTTGTTATCTACTCTTTGAGCAAGTTCTAAGTACACAATACAGGATTGTCAACTCTGTAGTCACCCTGATGTACCTGAGATCTCCATAACCTATTCACTCTGTGAATGAAGGCTTGTGTCTTTGACCATCTCTCCCTTTTCTTCCCACTCCTCAGTTCTGCCTAAGCACCATTCTATTCTGTTATTATGAGTTTGACTTTTTTTAGATTTCACATATAAGCGAGATTATACAATATTTTTCTTTCTGTGCCTGGCTCATTTTACTTAGCCCAGTGTCTTACTGGTTCATCAATTGGCAAGATTGCTTCTTTTTAAAAGCAGAATAGTATTCCATACTTTTATCCACTTATCTGTCACCAGGTTGTTTCCCTATTTGGCTATTGTGAATAATGCTGTCTACCATGAACGTGGGAATACAAATATTTCTTCAAACTAATGTTCTTATTTTCTTTGGATATACATCCTGATGGAGTTCAAGAATAAATTACAATTTTTTAAATGGTGCAGTTTTAAAAGAAAGAAAACAGTGGTAAAGTTGTGGTGTTGGGTAATGGAAAGAGGACTGTATTGGACTTCTAAGTCTTTAGGATGAAAATAACACACTACCTCTCATGAACTTCTCTGAGTCTTAGTTTCTTCAATTAGGGTATAAATATGGTAATAAAGCATGCCCTTAGAGCCTTGTGGGGTTTCGAAGAATACCAGTGATATAATACATGTAACAATCATTTGTAAATTCCAAAGCACTTCACCATATTAGTTAATATTATTACACAGTGAAACACAGTTCCCCTATCTTTTATGGAAAGGGAATTTGGCATTAACCATGATTGTTGTATAATTTTAGATAAGCAGACCCACTTAGACCAGAGTAGGCACTCTGGAATTTTGAGAAACGAATGATCTAATTTCTTTTTTGTTTTTATAAAATTGTCAGACAAATTGTTTGGTGGTATTTTTTTTTCCTCTTAACATCTGGTTTTCCTGGTTCAATCAGAACTAGACATACCAGAAGAATATAAAAAATATTTTTGGGATATATTTGTAGACACGAGTCACTTGGATCTTTTCATGCATTTTATGAGTTCTTATCTCGGCTCAGCCCAGACAGTTTTCAGTATTCCTCACGTACAAGATGACATAGTTATCAGGTGAACCTATTTTAAATTCAACTTTGTTCAGCAGTTGAATTTAAAGTGGGCAAAGCTGCCACTTATACAGTCGAGGGAGAGAAATAAAGAATGTCTCTGGGATTCTGCCCTTTTTAATATTTTATTCACTCAGAATCACTCAATACAATTCACTCAATAGGTTCTGAATCAAGAAAATGACAATCTAATGCTGGGCACTCCAATAGACATAATTAATTCAAAGCAAACAATTCTAAGTTAACTCTAAGCACTATAAACACACTTAATCATGACAGACTTATTACAGACATTCCCTCAGCATGCTAAGCTCAAGTGCCAGAACTAAAGTCGCAAGCCTTAGGCTTTAAGTCCAGCAGATGCACACTCACTCAGACTGCACGATCAGGTCAGGATCCAATGGAGGCTTCCCCTGGTGTGGAGTTGATGGCTGGTTGAGGAGACGATCATAAGGAGAAGTCGACATTCTCACTAGGGTCAGGAGTCTGCTGTAGAGTTTGAGAGTGGTGAGGACGATGCGGAGGATCAGGCAGATGATGAGAAGAGTTGGGATGTCAGTCCAGGTCCTCATCAGGCCCTCCGGTGTGTGCATCAGTGTCGACTGGTCCCAATGTCTGTTCATTTGCTAAATTTTGGGGGCTTCTGTTCGTCCTATAGGTGCCTATCAGCTGTTACCAGGTTTCTTAGTGACGTCTTACATTATACAGTCAGGACATATGGTTTGGTGATTTCTGCCCCCCTGATCTCACACCTCTGACTCTTATCAGGGTAAAGATAAATGACATGTGATTTACCTTGACTCTTATCAGGGTTGTGGAAAGTGACTTGTCTTTATCAGGCTATGCCTGATTGACATATTGGAGGGCTCAGTAGGCTGGTGCCTGGTGGGACTGCAGGTTTATTTAAAATGGAGTTGCTTAGGCTAAGGCCATCCTTACACCAAACTCCTTCATATAGAAAGATGGCGGCCTCAGTGGTTCAGGTGATCTCCATTGGTGGTGTGGTGGGACAAACCCTCTCTGAGGAGGTGACTCATCACATGGAACACCAGGTGAGACATCAGGAGTTCTGCCTATACTGCCTCGACTGGTGTCTGGCCTGCCTCAAAGCTGATGTCAGCCCACATGAGCAGTTCTCTTCCTCACTGCATGGTGAACCATGACTGTCGAGGTTTGAAAGCCATCCTTGAGGTGTTGAGGCAGGTGTCATGCTCATCATAGGACAATGTGCACTGTGTTCTCCCTTCCTTCCCTCCTGGCCAATGTCCCCATTATCTCTACACTAAGGAATGAACAGCCAACCACTCTACACTCACTCCCTCATTGACTAAGTTGGGCCCTAAAGAAGAGTGTAGAAAAAGGGTTGTGTTATTCACCTTGACAGAGTGCCATGTGGCCTCAGTGGGCCAAGTGGAAAACTGACTTGTACAGACAAAACTGCTGCTGAGCCCACCAAGGAGAGTCTCAGCCTGCAAATAATCAAGTGGGAATTCCGTGCTCAGGGGTTAAACTCTAGAGGCTACATGGTTTTCTCACCCATTAAGTCTTTGGAAATCAAGTTTCTTTCATTAAATGATATAATAATTTTTTAAAAATTGATTGAATGCCTGTGAATTAGGCAGTATCAAGGTGCTGGGGTCTTGATAGTAAGAAGACTAGTAAATGGTTCCTGTACCCATGGAGCTTATAATCTAAAAGTGGAGAGAAGGGCTGGGGATGTGGCTCAAGCGGTAGCGCACTTACCTGGCATGCGTGTGGCCCGGGTTCGATCCTCAGCACCACATACCAACAAAGATGTTGTGTCCGCTGAAAACTAACAAATAAAAATAACTCTCTCTCTCTCTCTCTCTCTCTCTCTCTCTCTCTCTCTCTTTAAAAAAATTATAAAAGTGGAGAGAAGTGTGAATCAAAATGATATGTATTCAAATATGAAACCACCACTACTAGGAAGGAAAGGTGGGAGGTGTTTTGGTGGCCTAAAAATGGTGTATTCATCCCTGCCCAAGGGTCAGCAGGGCTTCCCTGAGGAAGTGGTAGCTGAACTGAGATTTGAAGAGTAAGGATGAGTCAGCTCAGGAGAGAATTCTAAGCAAAAGCAAGATTGTTCAAGAGAAGATTGTTATAGGAGGAAGCAAAAGGCTCAGAGCAACTCATGAAATTGTGTGGGGTGAAGTTAGAACAGGAAGTTGGTGCCTCCATGGCTAGAAAGGTAGTCATGGGCAAGACCATTAGAAGTTTTGTGTCTGAGATTCAAACTTTTGGTCAATGAACAATGGGGAAACAACCAAGAATTAGAAAACCTTGATAGAAGGACAGTTTGCAGTGTTCAAGGAAATGTATGGCAAGCTAGTTCTGTAGTCAAGGTGGAACAAGATTTTGGGGGCTTCTGCTTGTCCTCTAGCTAGGAAGGACTAAGATGGTGGTGGAGAAATTAGGAAAAGTGGACAGAATAGACAAGTTGGTCAGGACTGTCCAAACTTGATGAATGAAAGTAGGGTGCATCCACAATGACTCCTAAATTTTGTCTTGCATAATGGCATAGCTGAGGAAGTTGTTTCCTGAGATGAAGAAACCCTGGAAGAGGTTCAGATGGAAGGAGAGATCACGGTCATCTTGCACATGTCGAGATTGAGGTGCCCTTGTACCATCTAAATGGAGACACACAGTGATTAGCTAGATAAAGCTAGACATTTTATCCCAGATAAACCTATTAGCCACAGACAGATACTCAGACAAAGGTCAGGACTGGACATGTACCCTTGACAGTCATTGCTTTATAGATGCTGAGACCATCGACATGAATGAAACTGGATACAATAAAGAGGAATCTTCTTCCTGAGGGTCTTGCTGTACCTTGTCTACCAAGGTGAGTGTCTGTTCTCAGCCACACCTGAGTACTGTCTCCTCAGGACCTTGAGAACATTCTCCATTCAGTCTCAGAAGGCTTGTTTTCCAAGGAAACAGGAGTGCGGATGCATATAGGTATGAGGGTGTGGGCATGTGTCTTCAGGTGTAAGACTGGTCCATAGGCCCAGGATTGAGAAGCTACCATGGATCACATTTAGGTTTCATTTGCCAACAGTGCTGTCTGCCAGGTTTTCAAAATGAAGGGAGTAGAGGGGTTTTTTTTCCCCTCAGGGTATAACTTGTTTCCCCTATCCATGGCCTTTTTCAAAACTCACACCTTCTTTTTCCAAGGTTTCCTATTGCTTGGGATTTTAAAAATAGTCTGATGTGATTTTAATTTCCTTATAATTTCACCACCCTCAAACAACTGGATGGCTGTACAACAAGGTTTACTAGAAGCCAAACACCTACTCTATTTTCCCACCTGCTTTGGCATATGACTCTGGTTCCCCAAATGAGCCTCTTGGTTATAGTACCGCGTGGGGCTGGCACTCCATCCCCACAGGTGCCCAAACATTCTGTTCCTTAGAGAGAGCACTATCCGACGTCTGGGTCTTTCCGTGTAATTATATGGCTGGGTTCTCATTGATACTTACTTCCTTGGTTTGATTTGCATTGACAGGAACGCACTTCAAAAATGATTTCCCCAGCATATTCCTAAGGTGGTTTTCCTAAGTTCTCTACATGTCTTGAGGAAAAGGTAGAGTTTTTTCCAGGGGCCAGAAGGTGGACGTGGAAGGAGGAGGGTATCCATCTGTGGCTAATAGGTTTATCTGGGATAAAGATTATAAAACTGTTTTTTTTGTTGTTGTTGTTTGTTTTGCTTTACTGCCTCTTACCTTTTCTTTTAGATCAGAAAAAGATGTATTTTGCTTTGAATTTAATTACCAACCAACATAGGATGGGTACTTACTATCTTCTGGATTCATGCTCTAAGATGCCAAGATACAGAAAAGACATGGTCTGTGCCTTCAACACCTACCCTTACATAAGCAGAGGAGACAGAAGAAAATGGCCCACTCTGAGGTGATGTGATGGCCGAGATAGGGAACAACTAACCCAAAGAGAATAAAATAGTTCACTGGTGATTTTATATGTTGTGTGTTTCAAAAGGCTGGCCTGGTTAATCTACATGAAACAGGCCCACCCACAGTTCAAGTTCTGAAGGGACAAAGAGGGGAGGGAGTAATGGATAGACATTGGGTATTATCCCAGAGGACATGGCTAGGGCTTAGAAGTTCTAGGGAGGTAAAACATGGTTAAAGAAAAGCTTCCCACGAACCTGAGATATCCAATATGGATATGAGCTGCTTCAGGAGAGTAACTTCGCATGACAATGGTGTTCTAGCAGATGACTGAATTACTACCTGTCGGGGAGGTCACAGGAGGGACGGATTTGTGTGAAAGACTGGGTTAGAACAGGGAATTTCAATTTATTTTCAAGAATTTTTTCTAATGTTCTTTTACATAAAAACATAAAATTAAAATCTGTGTAAGTATGTGAATATATATTTATGTACACACGTAGTACAAATGCAAATATCTGCTATATATATCAGATAAAACCAGAGCTGTTAGTTGAACTGACTCACCCTCCTTGGTCTCCTTGATTCTTTTGTGAAAGCCTCATGACACCACATTAGAATTTCAAGGGCTTCAACACCCACATCCTCACTATGTCATACCTAAGGATTTATGACTTTTTGTTCCTAGAATTCCATAATTATTTCTGCATAGGAATGAGTCTTGTTTAAAATGGATCATTAGTTGTGTTTCTTTTCTTTGTGATTTAATTCCTAAAATATTTGGGATTTCACAAGATAGATTCATCAATTTTTAGTCCAGAGTTTAGTTTAGAACTGTCTAAACATATATGTTGATCAGTTAGAACACATAAGTTATTTCTGTACCCTGTGGAAGACTGTTTGAGATCTAGTGGTTTATATTTTAAATACAAATTACTTGCAATCAGATTGTATGACAATGAGGAAGTACTACATTAAGTAACCAGCTCCAAAAAACTTTGATCAGCTTGTACTTAGTATGTTCTGGAATTATGTGTTTCTTTCAACTTTGTCTCGTACAGAGAATCTTTTGAAGCTCACGTGGAGGCAGTTAATCTTAACTGGGTTCGTTGATTTATAACAGGGAGAAAAAATGCTCCTGTGAATCCGAATGACTTGAAAAAGTTTAAGTCAAGTGACTTTGTCCATTAGCCACTAATAAAACTAAAAGACGTCAAACAGAGAGCAGATGCATTGCAGGGGTCGCTACTCTGCAGGTGCAACAACTTGTATTTATTAATCATCATGAAGAAAAAAAAAGGCAGATTTGATTTTTGATCATCCTCTCAGATGTACACGTCCTCTTAGCAGAAGAAATTGCAGTAGATTTTACAGAAGAGGGGTGGGACTGAGAGAGAAGTCAGCTGGGTATGTGAAACAATCTAGATAAGCGACAACGAGTGTCTGGATTAAAGAAATAACAATGGAGATGGATGCTGAGAAAAGATGTAGGTGGTACTAAAGGTCTTAAGTCAGGGCATTGTGATGGATTAAATATTGGGAGGTGAGACAAAAACTCAGCATATCTCTAGCTTTCTGCCCTGAGTGACTGGAATGGATAAATAACAGGGTTACTGCGCAACAGAGGAAACCCAGGATAAGGCTTAGGGAGAAGAGACTGAGCTGAGTTGAGCACATGTTGAGTTGGAAGCACTTGTGGGCTGTCTAAGCAGCGATGACCAAGTTGGTCATTAGACCTTGTTATCAACAGAGTGGTCGGAACAGCGGAGTAGACCTGGGAACGGAGGCAGTGCAATCCATCAGTGGTGCTCCTGCTTGACATTCTCAGGGGACATAAATAGAAGGAAAAGAAAGAAAGGCAGCAAGCTCTGGAGAATACAAAGAAAGGCCTGAGAAAAGAGGAGTGCAGTGAGGTATGGGGTGTAACAGAATGAGAGCAAGAGGAGAAACTGCAAGACAGAAGGGAAGCCGGGGGGAGGCAGCAACTCAGGCCTTGATGAGGGCGGAGGAAGGGCTTTCTCCATTCTGCACACCTGTCCGTTAGCAGGTCCTTTTTGATGGCACCACTGAGGCTCACCTCTGCCCCCTTCTCCATTCCCTGAGCCCTGGCCACCCTCACCTCTCTTCTGTGACAGCCTCTTAACTGTGATAGTTCTCTTCCCTTTACTCTCATCTTAAATTACAGTGAGAGTGCTCTATTTGAAACATAAATTATTACCGTGCTATTTCTCTGCTTATAAACTTCCAATCACTTCCTTTTTTAAGTGGAAAAAAAATCCATGCCATATCATGAAAAATCCTGCAAAATCTGCCTCCTGCTGCTCTCTCCAACCCGACTCATGCCACATCATCCTGTGACCTCCAGCATCCTCCATTCTGTTCCTAAGATGCAACAAATGATTCCCACAAATGTTAGCACAGTATGTCCATTTTTATCTTTCATGACTCTAATCAAGTGTCAAATGCTCAGGGTAGTCTTCCCTGACACTCTATCCCTCTATTACTCTGTTTTAATCACTCTTCTCTTTCTTATCATTTATCATAATAAGAATAAGATGGTGCTTACCTTGTGCTACAAATGCTACTTCATGGATCTCACTTAATCATCTCAGTAATACTATAATGTAGGTGCCCGTATCAGTCTGGGTTCTTTCAGGAAAACGATGCTACTTTAGTTTTTGTAAATAGCATAAGATAAAGGAATTAATATAAGAATTTTATGTGGAAGAATCTGGAGAGGTGAAGATTTGGAGTCAAAGGCAAAGTCTGGGGGTGAAAAGAGGAATCCACTGATTATGGGCATCTCTGGAAAAGTCTTGACCAAAGGATGAGAGCTTGTAGAGAGATCTGGAAGGCCACTGTGCCTGACTTCCATGAGCTTCTGAAAACAATGGTCTTTGCTTCAGTCCTGTTTTCCCTCTGCTTCCTGGTTGCCATGTCCTGAGACACTTTCTTCCCCCATGTCCTTCCACCATGACGCCCTGCCTCACCTCAAGCCCAGAGCTATAGGCTAGACTATCTGTGGACTGAACCTCTGAAACCATGAACTCAAACTTCTTCTCATCTGAATTCTTATTAGGTACTTTGGTCACAGTGAAGGAAATTAAATAAAACACCAACAAAGCACAATATGATTATTATCCCCATTTCTCAGCAGAAGAAACTAAAGAAAAACATGATCGTATAATTTTCACAAGGTCATGTAACTGGTCAGGAGAAGACCTAGCCATTCTGTTTGCTGAGGTCTGCTCCCAACCACTGGGTCAGACATCTTCAGTATGTAAGTTCCATGACCATGATCATGGGGACCAATCTCTCTTATTTCTAACACCTCCCCACTATTTAATGCAGAGTAGGCATCAAGATTGATCATAAATACATGAATGAAGGTTGTCAACCAATATTTAGTGAAAATTTAGTAGTAATTGTCAATAATGAGGTTGTCAATTATTTGACATGACTGTTATCAATAGGGTAATTGAGAAAAGATCAGATTAAAATGGATTGAAGAGTGGATGAGATGGGAAGGTAGAGTCAAGGGTAGACTACTCTATCAGGGAATTCAGGTTACATAAATGTTCATGTTTTCACTCTGTGGCTTCCTTTTACTGAACTTTATGTTTATTGTATAATATGATAATGACCACAGGCATATTTTCTCACTATATAGTCAATTGTCTACTGTTCTACTAGCTCTCTAGGACTTTGGATTTTTCTTACCACTGTTATTATCCTGTGAGAAGTTCTAGTTTCTTTATAGAAGACAATCAATTTCTCCAAAAGAAACATTACACTTTTTATTTTCCTCTTTTTCTTTTAGTTTTCTTTTATTGAGATCTAACCTCCATACAATATGGTTGACATGTCTTAAGTGTTCACTTACTACACACACACACACACACACACACACACACACACACACTCACACACACCAGAACAAAACACAGAACACTCCAGGACCTGGGAGACACTCCTGAGTTCTTTCCAAAAATACTTCCAGTTTTTCTTGCTTCCTTTGCTAACCTTGACATTTTTTAGATTAATTCACTTTGTTCTTTGTTGTCATGAATAGCTTGTTTTTACATTGCTGCTCTCCTGTACAATCATATGACTATATTGCAATTTATTTTTAGATGCTATTGGTGGACAACTGATTATTTCTATTTTTTGGTTATTATAAATAAATCAATCTCCTATGGTACATGACTTTTGAAGGCAATATATACTTAGCTACTCCTCTGTATATAACTAGAATAAAAATTTGGGATCACAGAATGGACATGTCTGGTTTTAGCAAATACTACCAAAAAGTTTTCCAAGGTGATTATTTTACTTTAAAACCCCACCTACAATGAAAGTTCCAGATGCTCCACATTCTCACGCTCTAGAAGTTATAAGTTATTAGACTTTTTTTTTTCTTCAAGGAATTCACTATTCAGTTAGGAGAATTGGTTCATACTCAGGAAAAAATAGCTAATCCTCTGATTTCTGACCCAATCTCCCCTGTCATCTTTTTACATTTAATGGAGTTGTAATTTACATACAGTAAAGTACACGGTCTCAATTCCTTGGATAAATCTTTGCAGTTAGACACATGCATGCACCCACCCCTCAAAGCGAGTTGCAGAACACATTCTTCATCATCTCAAGTTCCCTTCAACCCTTTCCGTTCCCTCTTTTAATACCTGCCAACAGAGGTAACCACTTTATTTCTTGTACCAGATACTTGCAAAATCTCAGCAGATATCCCACTGGGAAAATTGGCAGTATGTTTGGGACTTGACTGTATTCTAGTCCTTGACCATAGTCAGTATGACCAATCAAATCTCTGCTGGATTCTTATTCTTTATTAATTACCTGTATCTTGACCAGCACCCAGGATTGGCAAATACCACTAATGTAGAAAATGGCCAATATTTGTCAACTTACCCTAGAAAGGATAATCTTTTTTCTGGAAATTCAGCTGATTCAGCTGTTTTGCTTCTATAGTGTCTGATGCCACTAAATGCATTATTTTAAAATAGGTTTCTATTTTATTCCTAATTGTTACAGCAGAAATGTTGGACTGCTATGTCCTATTGCATCCTACTTGAAAGTGAGAGTCTATTTTATTTTTCAAAACTATCTTAAAAGGTTTTGTCAATGAGTACTTATTGGATTCCTGCATTTTATTTCTTTTTTTTTTCTTCTTAATATTGCACTATGGGATTTAGAGAAATAATCCAAGCTATGGTCCTTTCGTCAAGGTAGCTAAAAACCATTTGAGAAGAAAAAAAGTCTAAAATGCCTAAGTAAAATGATTAGCAGAGTAGTAATGTCTAACACAAAGGCAAAGTCTATCACTTAATTAGTTTTGTCTTTGAAAACTCAGTTTCCCCAGTTGATTTTGATTAGTGGTTATCAAACATTTATGTGAAACACACTGAGCCAGATGATGGGTCTGGCCAGCTGAGTAGCTGCCCAGGATATCCATCTAGATGAGGTGTTAAAACTGCAATGGAAATATAATAAGATGGAGAAAACTGAATTTATCAGAGGCTCTCTCAGGAAGAGTACCATATGTGATCTTAGAGTAAGCCATTTGGGATATTGGGTGAGATTCCCAAGGAGCGTGCTTAAGAAACAACAGATGGAGGATAAACCCTTCTAAGGAGCAGGAATCTGGTTTAAAACAGAGCTTTTGTTCTGCTGAACTACAAGTTTGGGTCCCATCCAAGATGCCTGGGACAACAGCAGAGAGGCTAAAGTTTCTCTTATTTTTCTTGCCCCCTTTCATGCAGCATCCAGTATTTCTATACAAGTGATGAGCATATATTTAAAAATACAGTCTTCAGGGGACACCTAAGCATTAGCTTGGCCTGCCTCAGCCTAGTTCTTTGGCAGATAATTCCTTTACAAATGAAATTTTATATGGACCCCCTAGTACAAAAGCATAAAAGAAAAATCACCTGGTTTAATTAGGTAGAAGGACACGGGGCTTTACCCTGTCTGCTTCCCTTTAAGCCTGAAGACAGAATTTTGTGACATCTTAGGCTGTAGTGGAATACTGTTTGAAAACTGCTGACCTACAAACTTTCCACCTTCTTAAACCACTGATGTTCTGTGATTCTATGAAAAGGTATAAACATCTTGAGAATTGAATTGCAGTACTTTATTTACTACATTCAAAGACAGCATTTGGGGGATCCAACATGGCCGCCGGCGAGGAAGCAGCGATTCCAATGTCTCCACATTAACGGGATCAGAAAGACCCATTGGAACAGCTGCAGTCTACCTACTGAGGAACTTCTAGCAAAATTCCGTTAAGAGGGGACCTGCCGGGAATTGGTAGGTTTATTAGAAGTGTCAGTTTGTCCCAGACAAGTGGATCTTGGCCGGCCACGCGGGCGCAGAGGTCCAGTTGCGCAGCCACCAGCCGCTTCTGCAAGCGGCCGGCGGCCCAGAGCGGCGCGGCCGGCCCAAACCTGCAGACGGCACCCGCCATCCCGCCGTCCCCGGGAAGCCCTGCTCTCGCTCTGCGAACGGCCACCACGCCTGCCAGGCTCCTAGCCACGCGGCCGCAGCTGCCCGGCTCTACAGGCGGCCCCCCAGCGGGTGCAGAGGTACAATCCCGCGGCCACCAGCCACTTCAGAAAGTGGCCGGTGGCCCCGAGCGGCTTGGCCCGCCCGAACCCGCAGACGGCACCCGCCATTCCGCCGTCCCGGGAGGCCCCGCTCTCGCTCAGCGAACGGCCACCCCGCCCGCCCGGATCTTAGCCACGCAGCCGCAGCTGCCCGGCTCTACAGGCAGCCCCCGGCGGCCCTGCACAGTGAGAAGTGTCCCCGCCTGGCCCAGCAGACAGCCCGTGCCCTCCCGGCTCTACTAACAGCCCCGCCCACCCGGCGAACGGCTCCCCCCAACCCCAGACAGCATGAAGGGAATCTAACCAACCCTTTACGAAATAGCGAACTGGGAACTAAAACCAGAGATTGTGTCAGACCAGAGACAAGCCAGTTCCACCCCTCCCTTCGGACATTCCGGCAAGGAGCCAGGGGCCCGCTGTAGCAGAGAGGGGAAGTCACCAAAGTTCGGCCAAAGAGATTCCTTCCCAGCGGAATCTACTTTAGCAGGTGTGTGACTCCCACCCACACCAGATACAAACAACCGGGAAACTTCAAAATCTCTCCGTGGGCGTGACCGTAAGGGCCAAAGGACTCTCAACCCCCAACTCCCCCTACTGCCAGTGACGAGGGCGTGACTGTAGGGGCAGAGGGAAGCAGAGAAGACTCCCCACCCCCAACTCCCCCAACCGCGAACTGAGAGGGTGTGACGGTAGGGGCAGAGGGAAACAGAGGACACTCCAGACCCTCAACTCCTCCTACCGCCAGCAGAGTGGTTGTGACTGTAGGGGCTGAGGGAAGTAGAGGGGATCCTCGACCCCCAACTCCTATTACCACCAGCAGCGATACCAATGGTCTTAGGTGCCAGATTCTGAAGGTGTGCCCACCAAAGGGGTCCGGAAAAATTAAACAATTGACTCCCAGACCACAGCTCCACAGCACTGGGGCTTAAATGAATGATAGAGAGAGTGCTCAGTAGTTAGGGAAATAGAGCACTCAGTGGGGCTGAAAGTGTAACCAAATCCTGGGGGAACTGCTTCTGGTGAGCAGGACCTGGCTGGCTGGCAGGAGGAAGGGGAGGAGGGGCCGTAGAAGTGAAACGGCTCTGGACCAACAGGATTGAGAGACTCCCAGGAACCGCCTTACAGGGATTGCTGTTGACACATTGAGGGCAAAACTCAGCCCGGAGGGCACAGCTTTGCCTATGGGAAGAGAAGAAAATGGATCTCTAAGACCTAATTTTATTTCCTATTTCATTTTAATTTTTTCTCTCCCTTTTCCCTCTCTCTCTCCCCTTCCAAGTTTTACTGCTCTTCCCTTTCTCCTCTATGCTATCTATCTCCCTCTCCTTCTTTCTTTTCAAGAGCACCTACCTTCCCCTTCCCCCCAACTTTCATCCCAAGCATTACGTCCTCCATTTCGCGTAACTGTCTAAATGCAAATAGGTGTGCGCCCTCCCCCCACGCCTGCAAGGTAGACGGAACTGTGACCACCAACAGAACAGACTCAGTGGCCTGCGGAGGGGCAGAGCTGCCAACCACGCCTGTAAAGTAGGCGGACCTGCGACCCACCAGCAGAATAGGCCCAGCAGATCAGGCCCAGTGGCCTGCTGAGGGGCAGAGCCGCGCCCTCCACCCGCGCCTGCAAGGTAGGCGGACCTGCAACCCACAGGCAGGTCAGGCCCAGCAACCTGTGGAGTGGCAGAGCCACTCTACGCGCCTGCAAGGTAGGCAGACCTGCGACCCACCAGCAGACCAGGCCCAGCGGCCTGCTGGGGGGCAGAGCTACCCCCTCCCCCCACGCCAGCAAGGTAGGCGGAACTGTGACCACCAACAGAACAGGCTCAGTGGCCTGCGGAGTGGCAGAGCTGCCAACAACACCTGCAAAGTAGGCGGACCTGCGGCCCACCAGCAGAGCAGGCCCAGCAACCCGCGGAGGGACAGAGCCGCCCCACGCGCCTGCAAGGTAGGTGGACCTGCGACCCACCAGCAGATCAGGCCCAGCGGCCTGCTGAGGGGCAGAGCCGCGCCCTCCCCCCGCGCCTGCAAGGTAGGCGGATCTGCGACCCACCAGCAGAGCAGGCCCAGCGGCCTGCTGAGGGGCAGAGCTGCCCCCTCCCCCCGTGCCAGCAAGGTAAGTGGAACTGTGACCATCAACAGAATAGGCCCAGTGGCCACGGAGGGGCAGAGCTGCCAACCACGCCTGCAAGGTAGGCGGACCTGCGACCCACCGGCAGAATAGGCCCAGGAACCCGCAGAGGGGCAGAGACACCCCACTTGCCTGCAAGGTAGGCGGACCTGCGACCCACCAACAGAATAGTCCCAGTGGCCTGCAGAAGGGCAGAGCCGCCTCCCGCGCCTGCAAGGTAGGCGGACCTGTGACCCACCAGCAGAACAGGCCCAGCGGCGTGCGGAGGGGCAGAGCTGCCCTCCCCCCGCGCCTGCAAGGTAGGTGGAACTGTGACCACTGACAGAACAGGCCCAGCGACCCACAGAGGGGCAGAGCCGCCGCCCGCGCCTGCAAGGTAGGTGGACCTGCGACCCACCGGCAGAACAGGCCCAGTGGCCTTCAGAGGGGCAGAGTCGCTGCCCACGACTGCAAAGGAGGCGGAACTGCGACCACCGACAGGATAGGCCTAGCGGCCCGCAGAGGGGCAGAGCCACCGCCCGCGCCTGCAAGGTAGGCGCACCTGCTACCAACCAGCAGAACAGGCCCAGCGGCCTGCCGATGTGGTAGGCACATTGCCCCAATTGGAGGAGGAGCAGAGCCCCTGCCCGCGCCTGAACGGGAGACTTTGCAACTATACAAGAGTAATACAAATATATAGGGGGAAAATTCAATAACACAACAGTCTCAGTAAGCAGAAAGAAACGCGAACAGTATGAAGAGACAAGGAAAGAAAGGACCACAAGCAATGCAGGTCAACTCAATGTTAGAACAGGTAGTATCTGCAGCAGATGGAATGTCAGATAAAGAATTCAGGAGATACATGCTTCAGATGATCTGGAGTCTCAAGGAAGACATTAGACAGCAAAATCAGACAATGAAAGATCTCTTCAACAATGAATTACATAAACAAATCCAGGAAGCAAAAGATCAACTATACAGGGAGATAGAGGTTATAAAAAACAAACAAACAGAAATCCTAGAAATGCAGGAAACAATAAACCAACTTAAAAACTCAATTGAGAATACTACCAGCAGAGTAGAACACTTAGAAGATAGAACATCAGACAATGAAGACAAAGTATTTCAACTTGAAAAGAACATAGACAGCTCAGCAAGACTGTTAAGAAACCATGAGCAGAACATCCAAGAAATATGGGATAACATTAAAAGACCAAACTTAAGAGTCATTGGGATACAGGAAGGCACAGAGCTCCAAACCAAAGGAATGAGCAACTATTCAATGAAATAATTCGAGAAAACTTCCCAGACTTGAAGAATGAGACAGAATCCCAAATCCTAGAAGCCTACAGGACGCCGAATGTGCAAAATCATAAGAGATCCACACCTAGACACATTATAATGAAGATGCCCAACATACAGAATAAGGAGAGAATTTTAAAAGCTACAAGAGAAAGGAAGCAGATTACATTTAGGGGTAAACCAATCAGGATAACAGCTGATCTCTCAACACAGACTTTGAATGCTAGAAGATCCTGGAATAACATATTTCAAACACTGAAAGAAAATGGGTTCCAACCAAGAATTGTGTATCCAGCAAAATTAAGCTTCAATATGGAAGATGAAATTAAAACCTTCCACGATAAACAAAAGTTAAAAGAATTTGCAGCTAGAAAACCATCTCTCCAAAAAATCCTCGGCAAAACATTACAGGAAGAGGAAATGGAAAATAACAATGAAAACCAACCGTGGGAGGTAGGACAGTAAAGGGGGGAAAATAATCAAAGAGGAAAATAAACCATATTCAGTAACATAAATAAACAAATATGGCTGGAAGGATAACCCATATCTCAATAATAACCCTAAATGTTAATGGCTTAAACTCACCAGTTAAGAGACACAGGCTAGTAGAATGGATCACAAAACATGACCCAACAATATGCTGCCTACAGGAGACACATTTGATAGGAAAAGACATACATAGACTGAAGGTGAAAGGTTGGGAAAAATCATATCACTCATATGGACTTCGGAAACAAGCAGGAGTGTCCATACTCATATCAAATAAAATAGATTTCAAGCCAAAGTTAATCAAAAGGGATAAAGAGGGACACTACATACTGCTCAAGGGAACCATACACCAACAAGACATAACAATCATAAATATATATGCCCCAAACAATGGTGCAGCTATGTTCATCAAACAAACTCTTCTCAAGTTCAAGAGTCTAATAGACCACCATACAATAATCATGGGAGACTTCAACACACCTCTCTCACCACTGGACAGATCTTCCAAACAAAAGTTGAATAAGGAAACTATAGAACTCAATAACACAATTAACAACCTAGACTTAATTGACATATATAGAATATACCACCCAACATCAAGCAGTTACACTTTTTTCTCAGCAGCACATGGATCCTTCTCAAAAATAGATCATATATTATGTCACAGGGCAACTCTTAGACAATATAAAGGAGTAGAGATAATACCATGCATCTTATCTGACCATAATGGAATGAAACTGAAAATCAACGATAAAAGAAGGAAGGAAAACTCATGCATCACTTGGAGAATGAACAATAGGTTACTGAATGATCAATGGGTTATAGAAGACATTAAGGAGGAAATTAAAAAATTCTTAGAGATAAATGAAAACACAGACACAACATATCGGAATCTATGGGACACATTGAAAGCAGTTCTAAGAGGAAAATTCATTGCATGGAGTTCATTCCTTAAAAAAAGAAAAAACCAACAAATAAATCATCTCATACTTCATCTCAAAATCCTAGAAAAAGAAGAGCAAAACAACAGCAAAAGAAGTAGAAGGCAAGAAATAATTAAAATCAGAGCTGAAATTAATGAAATCGAAACAAAAGAAACAATTGAAAAAATTGATAAAACTAAAAGTTGGTTCTTTGAAAAAATAAATAAGATCGACAGACCCTTAGCCATGCTAACGAAGAGAAGAGGAGAGAGAACTCAAATTACTAGCATACAGGATGAAAAAGACAATATCACAACAGACACTTCAGAAATACAGAAGATAATCAGAAATTATTTTGAATCCTTATACTCCAATAAAATAGAAGATAGTGAAGGCATCGATGAATTTCTTAAGTCATATGATCTGCCCAGATTGAGACAGGAGGATATAGACAACCTAAACAGACCAATATCAATTGAGGAAATAGAAGAAACCATCAAAAGATTACCAACTAAGAAAAGTCCAGGACCGGATGGGTATACAGCAGAGTTTTACAAAACCTTTAAGGAGGAACTAATACCAATACTTTTCAAGCTATTTCAGGAAATAGAAAAAGAGGGAGAACTTCCAAATTCATTCTACGAGGCTAACATCACCCTGATTCCTAAACCAGACAAAGACACGTCAAAGAAAGAAAACTACAGACCTATATCTCTAATGAACCTAGATGCAAAAATCCTCAATAAAATTCTGGCAAATCGGATACAAAATCATATCAAAAAAATTGTACACCATGATCAAGTAGGATTCATCCCTGGGATGCAAGGCTGGTTCAATATATGGAAATCAATAAATGTTATTCACCACATCAATAGACTTAAAAATAAGAACCATATGATCATCTCGATAGAAGCGGAAAAAGCATTCGACAAAGTACAGCATCCCTTTATGTTCAAAACTCTCGAAAAAATAGGGATAACAGGAACATACCTCACCATTGTAAAAGCAATCTATGCTAAGCCTCAGGCTAGCATCATTCTGAATGGAGAAAAATTGAAGGCATTCCCTCTAAAATCTGGAACAAGACAGGGATGCCCTCTCTCACCACTTCTGTTCAACATAGTTCTTGAAACACTGGCCAGAGCAATTAGACAGACGAAAGAAATTAAAGGCATAAAAATAGGAAAAGAAGAACTTAAATTATCACTATTTGCAGATGACATGAGTCTATACCTAGCAGACCCAAAAGGGTCTACAAAGAAACTATTAGATCTAATAAATGAATTCAGCAAAGTGGCAGGATATAAAATCAACACGCATAAATCAAAGGTATTCCTGTATATCAGCAACAAATCCTCTGAAATGGAAATGAGGACAATCACTCCATTCACAATATCCTCAAAAATAATAAAATACTTGGGAATCAACCTAACAAAAGAGGTAAAAGACTTATACAATGAAAACTACAGAACCCTAAAGAGAGAAATTGAAGAAGATCTTAGAAGATGGAAAAATATACCCTGTTCATGGATAGGCAGAACTAACATCATCAAAATGGCAATATTACCAAAAGTTCTCTATAGGTTTAATGCAATGCCAATCAAAATCCCAATGGCATTTCTTGTAGAAATAGAGAAAGAAATCATGAATTTCATATGGAAAAATAAAAGACCCAGAATAGCAAAAACAATGCTAAGCAGGAAGTATGAATCAGGTGGTATAGCGATACCAGACTTCAAACTATATTACAGAGCAATAGTAACAAAAACAGCATGGTATTGGTACCAAAACAGGCGGGTGGACCAATGGTACAGAATAGAGGACACAGAAACCAACCCACAAAACTACAACTTTCTTATATTTGATAAAGGGGCTAAAAGCATGCAATGGAGGAAGGATAGTATCTTCAACAAATGGTGCTAAGAAAACTGGAAATCCATATGCAACAAAATGAAACTGAATCCCTTTCTCTCGCCATGCACAAAAGTTAACTCAAAATGGATCAAGGAGCTTGATATCAAATCAGAGACAAGGCATCTGATAGAAGAAAAAGTTGGCTACGACCTACATACTGTGGGGTCGGGCTCCAAATTCCTCAATAGGACACCCATAGCACAAGAGTTAATATCTAGAATCAACAAATGGGACTTGCTCAAACTAAAAAGTTTTTTCTCAGGAAAAGAAACAATAAGAGAGGTAAATAGGGAGCCTACATCCTGGGAACAAATCTTTACTGTTCACACTTCAGATAGAGCCCTAATATCCAGAGTATATAAAGAACTCAAAAAATTAGACAATAAGATAACAAATAACCCAATCAACAAATGGGCCAAGGACCTAAACAGACACTTCTCAGAGGAGGACATACAATCAATCAACAAGTACATGAAAAAATGCTCACCATCTCTAGCAGTCAGAGAAATGCAAATCAAAACCACCCTAAGATATCATCTCACTCCAGTAAGATTGGCAGCCATTAGGAAGTCAAACAACAACAAGTGCTGGCGAGGATGTGGGGAAAAGGGTACACTTGTACATTGTTGGTGGGACTGCAAATTGGTGTGGCCAATTTGTAAAGCAGTATGGAGATTTCTTGGAAAGCTAGGAATGGAACCACCATTTGACCCAGCTATTCCCCTTCTGGGTCTATTCCCTAAAGACCTAAAAACAGCATGCTACAGGGACACTGCTACACCGATGTTCATAGCAGCACAATTCACAATAGCAAGACTGTGGAACCAACCCAGATGCCCTTCAATAGACGAATGGATAAAAAAAATGTGGCATTTATACACAATGGAGTATTACTCTGCATTAAAAAATGACAAAATTATAGAATTTGGAGGGAAATGGATGCATTAGAGCAGATTATGCTAAGTGAAGCTAGCCAATCCCTAAAAAACAAATGCCAAATGTCTTCTTTGATATAAGGAGAGTAACTAAGAACAGAGTAGGGAAGAAGAGCATGAGAAGATGACTAACATTAAACAGGGATGAGAGGTGGGAGGGAAAGGGAGAGAGAAGGGAAATTGCTTGGAAATGGAAGGAGACCCTCAGGGTTATACAAAATTACATACAAGAGGAAGTGAGGGGAAAGGGAAAAATAACACAAGGGGGAGAAATGAATTACAGTAGAGGGGGTAGAGAGAGAAGAGGGGAGGGGAGGGGAGGGGACGGGGGATAGTAGAGGATAGGAAAGGCAGCAGAATACAACAGACATGAGTATGTCAATATGTAAATCAGTGGAAGTGTAACTGATGTGACTCTGCAATCTGTATACGGGGTAAAAATGGGAGTTCATAACCCACTTGAATCAAAGTGTGAAATATGATATATCAAGAACTATGTAATGTTTTGAACAACCAATAAAAAAATTTAAAAAAATGATTAAGAGAGAAAAAACAGTGTTAAAAGAAAAATTTAAATTAAAAAAATTATTGTTAAAAGGGAGAAAAAAGATAGTAAGGAGACTGAGAAAATGCATAAGGAATCATGAGGGTTATGAAAAGCAGTATGACTTAGGACCCTGTCTCAAAGACATTGGAGGAAAGAGTGAAAAGGTAAATGAGATCAATACAACTTATTATTGTTAAACCAGCCCAATAATAACTCAGTAAAATGCAGTTGAAGACTTTGGATGAATACTAAAAACTATCAGGAGGTCTTTTGAACTAGCACTGAGATTAAGGATGAAGCCCATTGCAGCACCTAGAATTATCACTCCTGGCATAGTGCTCAAAAAATATTTTAGTGGGCTGGGGATGTGGCTCAAGTGGTAGAGTGCTCGCCTGGCATGGGTTCGATCCTCAGCACCACATAAAAATAAAATAAAGATGTTGTGTCCACCAAAAACTAAAAATAAATATTTTTTAAAAATATTTAAGAAAAACAAAGACAGCATTTATCAATATCAGTGTTATAAACTACCTGATTAAATAAGATTGTTTTGAGAAAAATGAAACATTCACATAGGATATGTATAATTACCCCTTCTATTCTCTCTATCTTTTTTTAAGCTTGGATTCTGAAAGTTTTTCTGAACTTCCTCTGGCCCTTATACTAAGTGTGTTTTCATGAACTACTTCTTGTTTTTTACTGTTTTTAAAATAGGTCTATGTTCTTGTTTCATGGATGCCTGCTTCTTACACCTTTCTGAGGCTATTAATAAGAATTCTTTTGATGTATGTTCTCTGTGTTAGTCAGCTTTTTGTTGCTGTGATCAAAATTCTTGACAAGAACAAGTTTAAGGAGGAAGAGCTAATTTTAGCTCACGGTTTCAGTTCATGGTTGGCCAACTTCCTTGCTCTCAGCCTGAGGTGCGACAGCAGATTATGGTGGAAACAGAGGAACGTTGCTCAGCTCCTGGCAACCAGGAAGCAGAGAGGGGGAGAGAGAGAGAGAGAGAGAGAGAGAGAGGAAGGGGCCAAGGACAGATATCATCTGATGCCACACCCAGGTTACCTACTTCTTCCAGCCCCACCCACCTGCTTAAAGTTACCACCTAATAGTTCATTCAGATTATTAATCCATCAAATGGATTAATCCATCAAATGGACTAGGTTACAGCTCTCATAATCCAATCTTTTCACCTGTGAGCATGGCGGCATTGACTAATACCTGAGCTCTTTGGGGGACATTTCTAAATTCAAACCATACCATCCTCTTTTCTAAGTTACAAGCTGTTTGCTTCTCAGCTCATTCACCATGCCATTCTTTCTTGTATGAACAGCTGGTTTCCTGCAGGCTTCCCAGTAGCCTTGATGAAAATTCATATTTAAGCATGAAAGACGATGCTGACTGGTAAAGGAAGATCCTGGGTCTTCCTGTTTCTTCAGGCACCCATCTCATGAGGAGATGGCAATTAAATTCAGGGTTTGTTGACTGCCAGGTGTGACTCCCCCAGGCTGCCCTCCCTCTCTGCCTCTGTTGGGCTGAAATGAAGAGTGTCAGCTTTGGGATGCCTGGCCTTGTGGGGCACAAATTCCCCCGGGCAGATGGCTTCCTTCCTTGGAGAGCATTTAGCAGGTCTTCATCCAGGGAAGACCCTGCTGCTGCGTCTGGTAGGGCAAGTGGAGAAGGGTCCTCTGAGCTGATCCTGCAGAACTGCAAGATAGCTCTTCTCTCACTGGCTCAACTCCTGCTCCTTCTCCATCCTCTGCTCATTCAGAAAAACTCTGCAGAGAAAACTCACTATGCATTTTACATCTAGCTCATTGGTAGCATTCTCCTCTTATCCAGGGTTTATTTTCCTTTTAATTTTTAAAATTTGTTTTAATTAGTTATACATGACAGTAGAATGCACTTTGATACATCATATATAATGCAGTATAATTTCTCTTTCTCCTGGTGGTACATGATGTAGATCATACTGATCATATATATGTTCACAGGGTAATATCTTCTAATATTAGAAGTGGAATATCTTCTAATAAAAGATATAAAAGATATAAAGCGCAGTGGAATATCTTCTAATAAATACCATCTCTCTTACAAAGAGGATTACAAATTTAGGAAACTTGTAAAAAATAGGTCTGAATCAGCTATTCAGGTATAAATATGAGGTATTAAGCATCTTTTAAATGTAAAAGTCATAGCGTCATAAAAATAAGTATTGTAAAATTATAATGGAGATGTATAAAATACTATATCAAGATGTCCAGAACCAGGCATGGTGGCACTCACCTGTAATCCCAGTTACTCAGGAAGCTGAGGCAGGAGGATTACAAATTCAAGGCCAGCCTAGGCAACTTAGTAAGATCTGTCTATACACACACACACAAAAAAATAGTGGGGAACTAGGGATGTAGCTCAGTGGAATCACTGGAATGTATGCTACATGAAGACAGGGATATTATTTTATTTACTCTGATTCACTTTACTATCCTTCCTACCCCCATATACTCTCCCTTCTACCTAATCTAAAGTAACTGCATTCTCCTCTAACCCATCCCCTCATTGTGAATTAGCATCTGCACCTTGGAGAAAGCATTTGGCTTTCATTTTGGGGGGGGTTGGCTTATTTCTCTTAGCATGATATTCTCCAGCTCTATCCATTTACCAGAAAATTACCATTAAGAATGAAATCATGTATAATGAGAGCAACTATGAACAGAGCAGGGAGGAAGAGCAGGAAGAAAAGATTAACATTAAACAGAGACATGAGATGGGAGGGAAAGGGAGAGAAAAGGGAAATTGCATGGAAATGAAGGGAGACCCTCATTGCTATACAAAATTACATATAAGAGGTTGTGAGGGGAATGGGAAAATAAACAAGGAGAGAAATGAATTACAGTAGATGGGGTAGAGAGAGAAGATGGGAGGGGAGCGGAGGGGGGATAGTAGGGGATAGGAAAGGTAGCAGAATACAACAATTACTAATAGGGCATTATGTAAAATTGTGGATGTGTAACCGAAGTGATTCTGCAATCTGCATTTGGGGTAAAATTGGGGGTTCATAACCCACTTCAATCTAATGTATGAAATATGATATGTCAAGAGCTTTGTAATGTTGTGAACAACCAATAAAAAAAAGAATGAAATCATGGCATTTTCTGGTAAATGGATGGAGCTAGACAATACACATTTTTTTAATCCATTCATCTGTTGAAGGGCACCTAGATTGGTTCCATAGTTCTAAACTGTGAATTGAGCTCTATAAACAGTGAGGGTTTATTTTCAATGGCTGTTACTCCCATTCTCAGTACTTTTATGGCTTTATTTCCTTCTGTACCTGATTGCAGTAGCATACTAAGGATGGGGCTGCCGGAAAACTCCATTCTGAGTATAAGCAGTAGGAACAATGTTGGCAAAAATAATTTAAAATTATAATAAAAAATAAAAAATTATAATTGAACAAAAGTCTGTTTTTTATGATTACTAAGGTCAGTGATTAAATATTTCCCTGAACAATCTTACTAAAACATAACTACTTTGGTTACTGTAGAGTTTAAATTATATGCAGATACATTGCAAATAAACCACATATTTTTAGTTCTTGTTCTCTAACATTAGATTTTTATAGGGATGCTAATTTAGAAATGTTCCAATATTTCTGTTCATCCTGACACAATGTTCAAGTGTAAGTGCATAAAAGTTTGGAACCATTCCTGCTCACTTTTGATCTTGTGTCTCTACTCCCTAGACACATGTTCTTTTGCTGAAAACAGTTGTTCTCACATCCACAATGTCAATGTGGTAATTGCCAATATAAAAAACTGAATTTGAGTTACTTCATTTATTTCATGGTGACAGTTTCATGGTTTTTGAATTTTTAAACTTAATTAACTGTGATTTTTTTAATAGTAAGTGCACATTTGAGTTCGTATGTGAAATATTTTATTAAATCAGAATAATAGTTATAAATTGAAATATTTGTTTACAGATTAAATCTTTGTTTTAAAATATGAAACAGATCAAGGAAACAAACAATTATTTACTGAAAGTAATTTTGTCAATAAAAAAAGATGAGTAGAGTATTACAATGTGTTCCTTCTGGGGGTCAAATGCAATGCGTGCTCACACTGCCTTATGGCACCTTAGTGAGTGGACTCAAAATCGGAAGTGAGTCTGCCATTCTGAACCTGCAGGAGTGCCAGGAGGAAGCCGGGAGTTCGAGAGGTTAAATAAATTGTCTTAATCAATGCAAGTCAGTAATGGAACTATCGGCCACTCCTAACACTCGTAGCTAAGCTGGTCCCTGACCAGCCTATCATGGACAGCTCCGTGCTTCCAGCTTACCAGTCCCTGTGAGCTGAGCACAAGACCTGTCCCCTTCCTGTGACTCCTCGGGCTGCTTCAATCCAGACTCTTCTCAGTTCTCCCAGGCCTTTCCCTGCATCTCACATTTCCCACGTTGTACCTGCGTTCTGCTTCTTCTTGGACTATAATGTCTGTAAGGGTGGGGACGATGCCATGTGGATCATGATGTCCCTTTGAGCCCAGAACCTACTTGCTACAGGTCCCAGGAACGGTTGCTGATGGAAATGGTCATCCTAAAATGGCTAGGAAGGGTTGGTGGTCACCCTAAGATGGTTAGGAAAGGCTTGTCACCAGTGGTGACCTTTGAAGGTGGGTTTCTACAGAATGGTCAGTGCATTTGGAAACCAGACAGAATGTAAGCTCTGAAATCTGTTTTTGACTTGTTAGGCAAGAGTGAAGTATGACTGTAAAGCAGTGAGATTTCCTGCCAGCTCAGTTCACAGAAGGCTCCAGAGGAGTTCCATGATCACAGACAGAGCCTGAGCCATGGCAGTGACAATGGCGTATGCGTGTGGTCTCCTTCAGAATGACTACTCCGAAAAATAATGTCGTGGGATCTGCTGGTATGATCACCAAGATATCCCGAGGTGGTATCTTAAGGTACTAAGTCACACTGAAGGCATTGGTTTAATTCGAAATGCTATCAGAAAATTTAAAAAAAAACTTCATGTGATAAAAGAGCAACAGTTTTGCTCCTTTTGGGGTTAGGAGAAAATTCTAAATTTATGTTGCTCAACGGCTAGAGCTTTGCTATAATTAAACACCCATGTTGTTCAACTTCAATTCTAGAGAAAAATAAAAAAAGGGTAGGGTAGCTGGGGCTAAGGGGAGAATATTAGTTATTATTATTAAGATCTGCCTATTTTTAAAAAAATCCAGAAAGACAAATGAACAGATTGAGGAAGTGGTGGGAGAAGAGAGACCTCTATGAGTAGTCTGAAACAAAAGCCTTTTTATTTGGAAAAGTATGTCTGTGTTTGGACAGAATCAAAGTTTATCAAATCATGATGGGGGTGGAGAGGATAAGTTGAGGTTTGTTTAACAAACACCAATGTTAGCTATTCAAGAATGGTAAGTTCAGAATAAATAAAAGGTAGATATAACTTCAATAGAGGGAAATAAAATTCATGTATGGAATTTACTAGTACTGGCCAAAATACAAGTAGGTGGCCAAGAGCTTTCCATCTCTTCATGGATGACAAGTATGGTGTGAATTATTAAGGGAGATCAGGGCAATTGGACACTTCCCTGACCTCTAGGGCTGATGCTGAATGTGACATCTTGGCTCTCCAGGACTCTCTTTTGGGATCATCATTAGAAACGATCTCTTAGACTCAAGGACCGAAGGACTGGCCCAGGGGCACAATTGTGACGTTCTCCTGTTTCATCTTACTGGGCTAAATATTAACTTTCAGCCTGGAGTGTCTGTCACCAGGTCATCTGTCTTGGTAAATGCTATTGGAGTCTCAGCATTGTGAGAAGGCAATGAATTTTCCCTGCTGACAGTGAGAATATCCACACCATGCTGCCATGGAGATTTCTGCTTCCCACAATGTTTATGACAGTAAATTAGGCTATGGAGGACACTGAAGATTGTTTACATAACCCCTGATACCTAGTGTATTTGTCAGTCCCACTCCATGGACAGGGACTTCAGAAGAGCCAGAGAATGTTTAAAATATAAGGCTACAGATAATATGAAATTGTGAGAGTGCTTTGCAAGAGCTCACACTTGTTTATTTGGACCTTTCCCTCAGATCTCATGTGTTTTCCCTTCCTCTTCTTTTCTCTTTGATTCTCATTATCTTTCCATTTTCCTCTGGCTTCTTTGTTAGTTTTAATTCCATACCCAAACAAAGTAGCTCAGGCTCTCCTTCACTGCGTGTGGTTGGAATCTCTGCTGGGCCCCCTGCATAGCCATGTTTTTTTTTTTTTTTTTTTTTAAAGGAAAGTAAGAGGCACAGATTGACCATGGAGTGTGTATAGTTGATTTTCAAATCCACAGATCCAACCTGAATGTTGTTGTTACTCTTTGCTTTGTGTCCAATAACCTTCAGTTCATCTTCAGGCTGACAAGTTCAATCTGTAACAGAAGCCCCTGTTTCATAGGACCTGACGGCAAAACATATTTAGAAAGAATGTTCCATAAAACACCCTCGTCAAGTGTTAGTCCCATCAAAGTAGAAGCTTTGGGGAAACCTTTATCATTTGTGATAAATTTTGTCCTTTGACTTAGTGTTTGATTATTTTTATTTTTTTGGTACTAGGGATTGAACTCAGGGGCACTCCACCACTAACCCACATCCACAGTCATATTTTGTATTTAAGTATCAGACAGGGTCTTGCTGAGTTGCTTAGTGCCTTGCTTTTTCTGAGGTTTTGAACTAGCAATCCTCCTACCTCAGCCTCCCCAGCCGCTGGGATTACAGGTGTGCACCATCATGCTGGGTGATTTTTAAAAGAATAAATGTTACCTAGTTTAGAAATGTAGTAAACCAAAGATCTCAAATCTCGTAATGTGTATGTACTTAGTAGTAGATTTTGAAGCAAATAATGAAAACCTTCCAAATTGAATGAAAAGCAAACAAATTCGCAATTCTACATGGAGGCCTCAAGGCTTCTCAGTAACTGATAGAACGTTAGGCAAAAATTTTGTGAGGATACAGGGGACTGGAGCTACACTACCAACTCCACAGCCAACTTTAGAAAATTGATACTCACGGGACATCTTACCCACCAGTAGCACAATACACATTCTTTTTAGGCACACAGGGAACATCACTAGGATGTACTACCTTCTGGGCCATAAAACAAACTTGACAAATTTCAAATAACTGAAGTTTTGCAAAGTATCTTTATGTGTATACAGAATGGATTTAAACTAGAATCAATAACAGAAAAGTTATTCAAAAGAATGCTGGAAACTACTCAGATATTTTAAAATCAAATAACATACTTCCAAACAACTACGAGTCAAGAAAGCATGAGGGAAATAGAAAATATTTTTAATTAAATGAAAACACAACACATATAAATTTGTGATGCAGCTATTGCAGTACTAAGAGGAGCATGTGTAACAATAGAATGGGATGGAAAATATGGGTGCAGTTCAGGGATTATAAGTAGCAATTGGACATATTCTAACTCACAGGCCAGCAGCCATAAGCCATGTGGGAATCTTGCTTGCTTGAAAGAGATGTGATACACACACACTGGCTAGGGATTCGTTTTCAATTCATTGCTTACTCTTCTCTTATCTGATCTTGTCACATAGATGGCCAAATTTATTACCAACATAATAGGAAGTTTAATGAGAAGACTTTACATTTTTGTTACTATTGTCCTAAGTTTGGAAGTTAAGTAAGATGTGAGTCCCCCTGCCCCTTGCTCTGAGCAAAAGCATGGAGACTTTTAACCAAAGTTTAGTTAAGAATTTTCAGTGCACTTTTCATAAAGAAAGTTTGAAATGGATGCTTTCTCAGTTTGCAAATTACTGTAGCATTTTCATTCCAGAAGTATAGAGTACACAATAAAATATGTTATTTTGTTATGAGAAGAGAATATAAATATTCAATGTTCATTCCTTGGTATAAATTATGACAATATTGAGAAAAATCATGTATTTTGGCAAATTTTGACTTTATTTGAGTTCCATCTTTTTTGAAGGGAAGGGGTACTTGGAATTGAACTCAGGGGCACTTGACCACTGAACTAAATCCCCAGTCCTATTTTGTATTTTATTTAGAGACAAGGTCTCACTGAGTTGTTTAGTGCCATGCTTTTGCTAAGGCTGGCTTTGAACTATGGATCCTCCTGCCTCAGCCTCTTGAGCTGCTAGGATTACAAGCGTGCACAACTGTGCCCGGCCTTGAGTTATGTCTTAATAATCTGAATGTACCACTTCATACTGAAGCTTATTGAAAATACAATTTTATCAAATGCTCAAAACACATGGAGAATGATAGACTGCAATATACTTTCATTATGAATTATTTCAAACCTACAAAATTAAGATACAAAAATATACTTGGAAACACAATATGCCATTTTATTGATAATGCATAATATGAATTGTAATGCATTCTGCTGTCATATGTAACAAATTAGAATTAAAAAAGTGAAAACAAAAATATTAAGGATTTACTTAATTGAGCATGGGCTTATAGAATAATAAAATATTATAAATTAGTAAAAAAAATCCTCAAATATTTTTTATTGGGAGAAAAAGATTGTTGCAGTAATTTCTTCAACATTCTGCAACAATTAATGAGTAAGACCTATCATCATTATATATAATAACCTATGTAATAACATACCTTGTGGCAAAGAGGAGATTACTCACATAGTTGCTGAAATATTAGTTTTCACATTACATATTGATACTGTGTGTACATTCCTTGTTAAATCATCTGATAGATGAAAAACTATTTCTTAGTGTTATCTTTTGTCTTATAAAATCTTTATTATTGAAGAATATTTCAAAGCAATATATATTGCATCATTATATTAAAATATAGATTTCATAATCAAATCTGATGAGTATCTTGCATTGACAAGAAATTTTATTTATGTGAGGTAAGTGTGGCAAGACTGTATGAACGATTTATTCAACTGTATAAATTTACACTAGATTAGAATTCATTTAATATAAACTTGAATTCATTCATAGAATAAGAAAGAAAAACATTGGTCAATATATTGGCCAATATTTGCCTGGAAAATTATCAAAATAGTTTTAAAAAGAATTAACATCATATGACAAAAATTTACTTGAAAGTATATAGGAATTACTAAAAGAGTCTATTAATGATGTCATATGAAAATGCTAAAAATGTATAATAAATCTTGGTAATTTCTCAAAATTCTACTTATTTCCATGAATCTATTTAAAATACATTGAGTGATTTTTAAGTTTATTGAAAGAATTTTAGTATATAACTGGTTTTTAAAATACCTTGTTCAGACATTGTAATCAATTATTTGTATTTATTATATCACTCTGAAATTTCTTATTTTTTGGGAAAAACTATTAAGCAGGGCATAGTAATTCATAAACGAGAGTTACATTTTCAGTTGTAAAGAAATTTCACTTACAAAATATTTCTAAAGATGTTGTATGGATAATAGAATTGGCTACTTAACTGATAATTTCAGCATTCATAACAAATATAATTTAGAACTACAGGGAAAACCCAGGCTATATTTCAGCAAGCCAAATGCATCCAAAGGTTCCAAAAGATGTTGTTATGGCACTGGGACTCAAAAATAGTCTCCCTGGTTGCTATGTTTTCCCAACATTGCTGTTGTATATTAAAAAGAATGCTTTTTAATGTATATTAAAAAGAAATTTGAATAAAATAAATTTGGAGATATTGTTACATTTCACTTTCATGTCTCAAATGTTTAATCATTACTCTTCAGAAGAGGAATTTGAAACATTAAAGAAAAAAGGGTTTGATACAAATCTTGAATTAATAATTGTTTAAACCTGGCTCACCAAAAAGAAAATAAATCATTGTATCTGAGCTCTTCATTTACAACAAAGACAATTTATAAGGTAAAGTTTGCCATTACTTTGGAATAAGAGTACAGAATTTCTATTGCTAAATAGAAAAAAGGTCTATCTATTATTACTATTCACAATGAGTATATTTATGTATAAAATAGGACTTTTAGTATTGAATTGACCAAAAACAAAGGAAAGAAACAAATATGAAAAGTATACCAGAGGTAACCTGCTTGAGAGACTAGATTTACAATTCCAGTTGAAATTTAAAAAGATAAAATATTAGTTTTAATGAAATTGGGTATCAGACAATGAAGGGCAGTGATCTCGATATATGGGAGACAATTGAGGTAAGCCTTCTCGTCTGTCAGAGTGTAGGGAGCAGAGCCTCCTGGGCTTCCTGAGTTGAAGAAGCAGATTAAAACAGCAGTGAAGCTAATGTTCACAGAACAAAGTACAAAAGAAGGGAGAACTGCATGGAGAGATAACCCAGAGGTTTATAGAAGGTCCCATTGGGTATTCAACAGAGTAATAAGTTTGTTCCCCTTGGCAGGACTGAAGAAAACTCATAATGCACAAGGAATTGGCTAGAATTCTCAAAAGAGTCTTGCATCAGTCACGGGAATTCATAGGCTTACACTAGGTATAACCCTGGTCCCACATAACAAATCTCAAAAGCAGGGCCTGAAAGGATCATGCCATTTACAAATAAATTAATTGTGCTTCAGAAGAGCAATGAAGAGTATTCATAGGAATACAAAATTATCCATCACCTAACAAAGTAAAATTCACAATGTGTGATATCTAATAAAAATGTATCAGGCATGCAAAAACAAAACAAAGCATGCAAACCTAGTGAAATATATCTTATGATACGAGGAAAATGAATCAATTAAAATTGACCCAGACTGACACAAATGTTAAATTACCAAAGACATTAAACTAGTTATTCTAGGTGTTACCTATTGTGCTCAAAAAACAAGAGGACAGGTTAAACCTGTTACATAGACATGCAAATTTAAAATTTCAAGTCAGACTTAAAACTTTAATGTCTATGGTTAAAAATAAATGCAGTATATTGAGTTAGTGGCAAATTAGGCATTGTAGAAGAATAAATTAATGGGATCGAATACATAACAGTGGAAATGATTCCAAATCAAATATCAGCAAACAAATAAATATATGTGTAATTGGAGCTCTAAAGTGGAGGGAGATGTATATTTGTAGAACTAATGAACAAATATTTCCAAACTTGATAGACACTCTAACATCATAGATCTCAAAAGTCCAATAAATCCCAAGTATAAGAAATGTAACAAAAGCTATACAAAGGCATGTCGTTATAGCATCGTTCAAAGTCAGTGATAAAGCAAAAAAATATTTGAAGAAGTCAGAGGAAAAAAGATGTACAAGAAACAACAATGAAGACAACAGATTTCTCATCAGAAATTATGCAAACAAAAAGACAGTGGAGGAGCATATAGAAAGCACTTAACGGGGGAAAGCTGTCAACCTAGAATTTTATAACCCCCCCCCCATCCTTTAAATAATCAATGCCAAAAAGCCCTTTAAAATACACAAGAGCTGAAACACTTAATCACCAGCAGACCTGCACTACAGGGCATGCTAAACATGATCTTTCAGACATAAGGGAAATGGTACCAGATGGAAATAGGAATCTGCAAAAAGAAATGAAGAGTCTTATATGGTAACAAGATAAGATTTTCCCTATTATTTTAATTTATTCAAATGATAACTGACTGCTTTAAAATAACATTGTAGAGTGGTGTTTTAAAAAGGTCTAAAATTAAAACGTGTGAAAACAATAACACAAAAGCCAGGAACGAAGACATGGAAATATACCTTTATAAAGTTCTTATACTAAACATGAAGTGGTGTAATATCTCCTGAAGGCAGACTCTGAAAAGTTAATATATATACTTTACCCTAAAGCAACACTGATAATGAAGAAAAAAAAAGATAGCCAATAAGCTAACGAAGGAATTGGAACTGAATAATAACAAATATCTCAAAACTGGAAATAAACCAAATCTCCATAAACACTTTTGGCACACAAATTGTGGTTTATCTATTTAATGGAATATAATTCAGTAATAATAAGAAGTGAATCATTGAAACAGACCACACAGATTAACCAGAAATAATCATCTAAGTAAAACAGTTGAATACATAGAATATTTTTTAAAGTACACATTTACTAAGAGGCTTTTGTCCTATAATTTTTCTTTCAACCTCCTCCACACTAAACATGGGAAATATGGCCCAGGAGCCAAATGCCCCAACGTTGTAGCAATCTTGGGCAATGCTCTTTTGAGGAGTGGTGAGGTCAGGATCTCTGTGTTCCAATATCAGTTTGAAATTAACAGTTTGTGGGGCAACAGGGACAGTGATTTTCTTCATTGGCTTTGTTCAGTAGGGAGATTGGATTGTAAGATTTCCAAGGTCCCTATTAGCTGTGAATCACTGGATCACATCAGCTCTTGCAGATCCAGGCATAAAATTGAAGTGCAGAAGGGTTGGGACCCCAACCCAGGTATTTTCATGGCACTTGCATGATTTTGCCCTTTCATATGGTTGATTGCACACCTGCTTTATCTCTCTGACCAGTTGGATCTTTCTGGGCAGCAGGGCTCTCACCCCTCTCCTTCTCCAGCACCCACCTCTATGCCTTGATGGTGGTCTCCCCCTTGTTCTGCAATCATCCTTCAGTGTGGAGTAGCTTCCAGAGCACTAAACTAGGACTCAAGAGACTGGGTCTTGGTCCAAAACACCTAGTCCCACGTTTCTCACCTATGAAATGCAGAAAATAATCCCTGCCCTACCCATTACAGTGTGTGGTAACTTGAATAAAAAAAAAAAAAAGATGAAGGAAGTGGAGGTGTTTTTTAAAATGTAAAGCATTCTGCAGATGTAAATGACTATTATTTTTAAATGCGAATATGCAAAGAAACTTGGGCTGAAGTAACTAAGAATTAACTTGTGGCTGCACTGAGCTGGGCCTGTAACTCAAGGTGGGTGCCAGAGGCAACTTTGGCTCAGCTCTTTATGTAGCCAAAGGGAGTGTTTCATTAGCTGCTGTTATGAGGCCTGCACACGCAGCACCACCTGGGTGTGTGGTCAAAGGTGCCATAGTTATTTGGTCAGTGGGATTTGTGAGGAATGCCTGGAGGACATCACTAGTGCTTGGTGGGTGGTGACAGTAAACTTCCTTTTGAAGGAAGTCTGATTCTAATACCTGTTAGAGACCCTGTTGGAAGTGAAGGTGGGGAGTAAGAAAGGCTTCTCCCCTGCAGCCCAGGTGGAGCTGGCTGCACTCCCGAGGTGCCCCCGTGAGTCTGGGTTTGCTACAATATACTGTGATTGGTTTCCTCTTATTGAGCTTCTAGTAGGCTACAAAATCCTTGAGGACAGGGACTGTGCTTTCGTCAACTTTTGACTTCCAGTCCTTGAAACCCAAGTGCCAAATATGTGCTTCAAAAGCCTTGGGAGGACCAGAGCAAACTAACAGATGCAGAATGAGCAAAGAGCAAGGCCAAGATATAAGAGTAGGTCCTGGATCTTGCAGATTTGTATTCTAGTAGCTGAGACCAAGTGTTTCCTAAGTGATGTGCCAGGCTATGAGGATAGAGGCTTCAGAGAAAACTTCTTGCTGATGGGAGGTGATACCTGAATTGTAGTTCAGAGGATGAAGAGGTTGCAGCCAGGGAGAAGTGGGAGGGCATGATGGCTCAGAAAGGTTCTGTAAAGTCATACTCCCAAGGAGTGTGAGTACTTGATCATTCTCTATCTCAATGTTCATAGTCCAGGGGTGTGAGCTTTGGTGCCATGCTCATAGGAAACTTGACCCCTGTGAAGCCAAAGATGTGACTAAGGTCACATGGCAGATGGGAGAGGTACCCAGAGAAGGATTATCTGAACTCTACTCTTTCAGCACCAAATCTGTGGCTTTCCGGGCTAGTTCAGGGGCATCCATTCTGCATCCAAAGCTTCTTCCTTAGGGACATGCTAGTGTAGTTGAAGGAATTTCCAGATGTGTGAACTGGACAGAAAAAGTAATCTGCTTATTGGAGTTGGTATGGAGAGATTTATTCTGTAGCTGAAACTTTATTTCCAAATTAAACAGTTGATTGCTTACAATGTAGATTCACACCCAATGAAGACTAGCGTCCCTTTCACAGTGACATCAACAAGCCCAGTGGATTAGGGGAGCAGAGTTGATTCTACCAACTGTCAAATATTTGAAACTTTTTAAAAAGTTCTGGATTTGAAAGCATGCAATTTCTTTTTGCAAGATTCTTTTCTATTCCTTTCGATTTTAAACTCAAAAACTGTTAAAGAAAAATCAGATACATATGCTTTGGGATTAACAGACATTTGAATGATAAGACAGCATTATCTTTTGAGAGCTACTGCATGTTCAAGAATCTGCTTGCCTTTGCTCTTCTGGGTGAGAGTTCATCTGCAAGATTCAACTCCAACATGTCCAAGCACTATGTAACTTCTTACTGCTCCTATCTTTCTCAGATTGTGTGATCTGAAAGCAAGTTGTTTTTAATTTTCTGCGCCTCACCTTTCTCATCTGTAAGTTGGAATTTACTAGATTCTGTCTCTTCCCCCCCACCAGATGTGACATTATGCATTTTTGGCATTGTTGATATTTCTGATTCACAAGCACAACAAGACAGCTGGGTTCCTTCTCTGGCTCTGCCATGTATAAACTGTCAGTTACTGTCTTGGCTATTTCAGTTTCCCATTTGTGGATATGCAATGACAGTACCTATCTCTTAGAGTGATTTCTAACTTACATCAGTTGAAATAGGTAAAATGTTGAGATCAGGGTCTGGTTCATCGAAAGCATGAAATAATGTGAAAGCTATTCTTCACACTTGCCTCCTCTTGAATTGGTTACCATCAGCAATAAACAACCAGTAGTTATGGAGTGGTAGGCAGGAATTCCAAACTTTACCTACATCATCTCATCTGATGCTCACAGTGACCCTATGTGGTCAGTAATATTTTTATCTCCTCTTGTGCAGTTGGAGAGACTAAACCTTCTTCCTAGCATGCAGTGATTAGATGGCAGAGCCAGGAACTGAATTGAAGTGACATCCTAGACTTGAAAGTCATTGAATGCTGCCATATCTAGACCAAGATTTGCACCCAGGACTGGAGATGGACACCTGTTGTAATGTGAATGCCCTTTCTAGGCTAGTGACAGAAAATATGATTCAGAAAAAAATAAACAACTGTCTGAAGTACAGATTCATTTCATCCACAAATCCTAAATGTTTCTAATTCATTCCTCTAATAAGTCACCTTCCCCACTTTTACATCAACTTATTTTTTTTTATTTTTTATTTTTTTTAATTTTTATTTTTTTTAAATTTTTATTGTTGGTTATTCAAAACATTACATAGTTCTTGATATATCGTATTTCACACTTTGATTCAAGTGGGTTATGAACTCCCATTTTTACCCCGTATACAGATTGCAGAATCACATCGGTTACACATCCATTGATTTACATATTGCCATACTAGTGTCTATTGTATTCTGCTGCCTTTCCTATCCTCTACTATCCCCCCTCCCCTCTCCTCCCCTCCCCTCTTCTCTCTCTACCCCCTCTACTGTAATTCATTTCTCCCCCTTGTATTTTTTCCCTTTCCCCTCACTTCCTCTTGTATGTAATTTTGTATAACCCTGAGGGTCTCCTTCCATTTCCATGCAGTTTCCCTTCTCTCTCTCTTTCCCTCCCACCTCTCATCCCTGTTTAATGTTAATCTTCTTCTCATGCTCTTCGTCCCTACTCTGTTCTTAGTTACTCTCCTTATATCAAAGAAGACATTTGGCATTTGTTTTTTAGGGATTGGCTAGCTTCACTTAGCTAATGCCACCCATTTCCCTGCAAATTCTATGATTTTGTCATTTTTTAATGCAGAGTAATACTCCATTGTGTATAAATGCCACATTTTTTTTTATCCATTCGTCTATTGAAGGGCATCTGGGTTGCTTCCACAGTCTTGCTATTGTGAATTGTGCTGCTATGAACATCGATGTAGCAGTGTCCCTGTAGCATGCTGTTTTTAGGTCTTTAGGGAATAGACCCAGAAGGGGAATAGCTGGGTCAAATGGTGGTTCCATTCCCAGCTTTCTGAGAAATCTCCATGCTGCTTTCCAAATTGGCCACACCAATTTGCAGTCCCACCAGCAATGTTCAAGTGTACCCTTTTCCCCACATCCTCGCCAGCACTTGTTGTTGTTTGACTTCCTAATGGCTGCCAATCTTACTGGAATGAGATGGTATCTTAGGGTGGTTTTGATTTGCATTTCTCTGACTGCTAGAGATGGTGAGCATTTTTTCATGTACTTGTTGATTGATTGTATGTCCTCCTCTGAGAAGTGTCTGTTCAGGTCCTTGGCCCATTTGTTGATTGGGTTATTTGTTATCTTATTGTCTAATTTTTTGAGTTCTTTGTATACTCTGGATATTAGGGCTCTATCTGAAGTGTGAGGAGTAAAGATTTGTTCCCAGGATGTAGGCTCCCTATTTACCTTGACTTATGTATTTTCACTAATTTTTTATGTTTATGGAATATTTATTTGTATTTCCTTCTGTGAATCCATATCCTTTACCCATTTCCCATTGGATTCTTCATTTTTTTCTTACTGAATTTTTGGAGCTCTTTACACATGAGGGATGTTAGACTTTTGTTCTGTGATAATTTTTCCCAATATCTTCCCAGTTTGTCATTTTACTGCACTGATAATAGTTTTTGTTTTGCAGAATTTAAAAAATTATGTTGTATTTCTTTCACTAATGTTTTTTTTTCCAAATAATTGCTACCCTCCAATCAAATTTAGCCAACTATGCAAAGATATACCACTTTGGACAAGGAAGATCATTGTAGCAATTTTCTAACAGGAAAAACAAACAAAAAATCCTCAATATGCAACCTTAAATAAATAAATGTATATCAACAGTATGGTCTACTATGCTCCAATTGAAAACAAGGAAATATATATATATAAATATATTGATTTAAATATATTTTTATTTAAAATATATTTATATATTCTTAAATATATAAAAGAAAAGTTAACGGTGGGTATCATAAGACAATGAGAATAGGTCGCATGAGTATATCTTCCGGTCTTTGTCCTCAATCTTATTTCTTTTTTTTTTTTTTTAAGATAGAGTGAGAGAGGAGAGAGAGAGAGAGAGAGAGAGAGAGAGAGAGAGAGAGAGAGAGAGAGAGAAAGATAATTTTTTAATATTTATTTTTTAGTTATCGGCGGACACAACATCTTTGTTTGTATGTGGTGCTGAGGATCGAACCCGGGCCGCATGCATGCCAGGCGAGCGCGCTACCTCTTGAGCCACATCCCCAGCCCCATCAATCTTATTTCATACCAGTCTCTTCCCTTCTCTCTGGATTTCAGTCTTGCTGATGTTCCTTCATCCCCTTACCAGGCCCTACTTCTTTCTGTCTCAGGGCCTTTGCACACGCTTTATCCTCCTCTGTGTCATCAAATTTTATCTCCTTTCCCCTCAGTCTTTGCCTGGTCAATTTCTATAAATTTTTCAAAGCTCAGCTCAAACTATCTTTATTCAAGAAAGGTTGGGCAAGGTTCCTCTGTCACACTTCCCTAGCACCTGCACAATTATTGATTTAATGATTGTCAGCCTGCTGGAAGATTAGCTCCTGGAAGGCTGGGGCCTTCTTTTCTGTCATTTTTGCCAATGTAAGACTTTTGCCAAGTGGAATAATTTGAATGCTTCAGTGTGAATGCAAATCTCAGAGGTTTGTTAATACTAAATATTATGTTTTACTTCTGGAACTGGGTGTAACTCAAACATTAGGGCTTAAAGAGACCCCTGGGGGAGAATTTAGGGTTGGAGCCCAGGAATGCACCTTTTTAACATCAATCCTGTTTGGACCCCACTGGCAGGCGGCACCTTGAGCAGCCTGGTAGAGAGAGGGAACATGTGTTTTAGCATCAAGATCTGATTAAATTCCACTCACGTATTAATTCAAAAAGCACAGTGAGTGCGAGGCACGGGGCTGAATGCCCAAGAGACAGCAGCCCAGGGTGTACGTGGCTGTCCCCAGGCTCTGTCCTCTGGTGCAGGACAGAGCTCAACAGGGAGATGGATGTGCTGTGGGAAGTATCTTCTGGGTGGCCAGGGAGACTAGCCTGGGGCTGACAGCAGTTTGCGAGAAGGAACTCAGTGGGCCAGAGCATGTGGGGCAGATGACCTGGTAGAACAGCAGGGAAAGGAGCTCATGTGGCCTCGAGGCTCAGAGGAGATGAATGGGATGAATGGGAAAGAGATCTCTAGAAGGTTCCCAAAATCTCCCAACTTGTCTGCATCCCTCACCCTTTACTCCGCGTTCCTGCCTTCTGAAGCCTTCCCCTGAAGTTTGAAACGTACTATTTTGCCTTGTGTTATTTTCATAAAATTGCAAAGATCGGAGATTAGTCTGTGGTGATACGGAAAGGGCTCAGCAAACACCAAAGCAATCAAGTTAAGACAGTGGGTGACAGCACAGAATTTCATATGCATTAAAAACTAATTTAAGGCTTCTATATGAAACCCCCCAAAGGTCCAGACAATAAATTCTCATTCTCTTTTTCTGTAGCCACTCCTACTTCCCCATCCTAAACTCTTCTGGACTTCAAAGTCTCCCTGTGCCCCAGAGGCGCTCTCGGGCCATTAGCAGGAGAGTGAGCAGAGAAACTGGCAGATTTAGGACCATCCTTTCCCCTCTCACCATGAGAGTGCCTGTCAACTTGGGTCACTGTCCCCTGGATGAAGGTGCATTTTGAAAACACTTTGAGCCGATGACTCTAGACATTTGGGTCTCTTGTTAATAAAGGACAATAAATTTCTAGATTCAGCAATGACAAATAACCCTTTGCAAGTTATTAATACTTCGTAAAACAAACATTTCAGCTTTCTTCTAGTCCCTGGCTCTCCTCTGCTCCCTTCCCTTCTATTTTTCTCCCTTTCTCTTAATTTTTTCTTTTCTTACATCTGTCTTTTCTCAGCCTCCCTTCCTAGTTCTAAATTTGGTTTTGATTGTTCCAGTGTTGTTCCAAGTGTACTTTTGCTGATTTACTTTGATAACCTCTTTGAATTTCCAACCGGGATCCTTTGTTTAAAAATGGGCTGTTTTCATGGAAACCGTTGTGGCCTTGCTGCAAGGATTTCTTTTACCCTGGAGTTAGAGGATATTTTATTATTTGCAATTTTTTTTCCTTAACCAAGGCCACTGTTTCTTGTCTATTCTTTTTTTTTTCACCCTTTATTCCTTTCCTTGTATCATAATTCATTCATCTTCCCCTCTCTCTCTTTCTCTTCAACTGCCCTTCCTCCATCTCTGGTGTTGATTTTCTCATTGGTAAGCTTTTATATTATTGGAGGGGGAAAAAAGTTTCTGATAATTCGTTGGAATCCCTACCAACACAGCTGGGCCTAGAAACAATAAAGGCTTCCAAGAAAGTTCTTTTAAAATTCATGCAATGTGACTTGAAAAAAAAACACACAACAACTTTACAGTAAGAGAACAATCTGAAACTCTTTACAGAAGCACATACAGATTTCTCATGCAAATGAACAGTCGAGTTGCAAAACTACTTGCAATTTAATCTATGTTACTTTTCTCTGTTGTCCTGACCCAAGCTCCTTGCAAACACAAGTTCAAGAAAGCATGCTAAATTTGAACGCCAGGCTTCCTTTTGAAACATATGCATCCTACAAGTTAGAGCACTTGCTCTTAAAGGGGCATCGCTAGCGCTTTCCTGCCCCTTTTTAACTCCTGGTGTTTTATTGCCTTTCGGGGAGAAAGGGGCCTGCCTGTGTCAGCATCCCTCCAGGAGGATGGACAGCGTCTCCAAATACCTAACAGATGTCATGCTGTATCTCGGGACGAATCCATTATTGACTCGGAACTCTCACTGTGGTAATGTTGCCAGGTTTCCCTTCACACTTGTGATGAGGAAACAGACTGAGCATCCGTAAGGGGACAGGACAATAACAATAAACAGACACGGGCTTAAAGTGAGGCAGTAATAACACAAAACAACCCCCGGTCTCCTTGACAGTCCTTCTCCCTCCAGCACCAGGTTACAAATCACTTTCTGTTTCCTTCTCCCTAAGCTCACACGCATTCAGAGAGAGAGAGAGAGAGGATCTAATGTAAGTTCTTGTCCAGGAAATATTTGGATAAGAGAGACAAGACTAGAGAAACTCAGAGTCATCTTGGAGGAAGTTATCAAAGGAGATGGGTGTGTTAGGGCTGGGGAGTGAAAAGAAGGACTTCATTTTCCATCCCGTCTAATCAGAATCACTTGCAGCCTCAAAAGCGGGTCCTGATTGCAGTGGATGCCAAAGGCATATTTTCCACGTTCAAAGCAGAATCCATCATCCTCTCCCCTCCTCCTTCCAAACGTGCAGTCTCTCATCCAATTTACCTGATACATCACTGTCATGTTCATTGTTTCTGAATCTTTACTCTCCACTGCTTTAGATGTTCCAGGAAGTTGGTGGGATAAGAATGTATGAATTGGTTCCCTCCACCATCCAGATCCTGTGCACAGAGCAGTTGGATGATGCCGCTCAGTGTATTGGGAAGATGGTAATAAAAATGGACACGATGAAATGCAGGAGGTAGAGTCACAGACCTCAGAGTGCTACAGTGGAGAAGAAGAGAGGGAGGTCTGAATTCAATGAGAGGGGCAAGTGTGGGGCTAGGAGGGGGGATGGCGAAGGTGACCTTGGAGCTGAATTGCCAAGGATGCACCCTGTTCACCTAGGCTGATGAGGAGGCTGCTCACACAGAGGTGTGGGGGTGTGAGGAATCAGGCCTTTAATGGAGTATTGAGGGATTCCTGATCAAAGCTTAGGGCTGCTAGGGCAAGTGTGTTTGAGGCTGTTACTGGTAGACAGATAGGTGAAGCTAAAAGACAGATCTTGTGTACCATGATGAGGTTTTGGACATTGCTGTATGGAAGAGAGGGGCCTACTGATGGATTTTAAGCTAGGGGACAATATCATCTTATTTTTACTGATAACCTGTGGATAGGGGAGGAGGCAGGGTGCCAGGCAGGGGCTGTCCTAGAACAGGGAGGCTCTGTCCTGGGCACTAGGAAGAAGGTACTACAGTGACCATGCCCGGTAGAACTGATGGGGCTGGGGTGCTCGCAGATGTGAGGTTGAATAATGATAAATAAAAAAATTAACCTAGGCCACTAACCTGCTGAGACGGTAACCCCAAACCCAAAACCCTCAGCAGTCTCTCAAGACTTACCAAGTTAAGCTGAAAATATTTAGCGTGATATTCAACCCCCTTAAGAGTTTGGATCGAATCCATCTTTCTGATTCCATTTCCCCATACCCCTCTGCTGGGGGAAAAAGTAGAGGAAAGCGAATTGCTTTCCCCGCATTTTCTCTGCAGTGACAACTCTTAACCCTTCTGCTCCAGTCTCCTGCCCAACTGAGCACGGGCTCTCCCTTCGCGGTGCATCCATGGAGGCAGAGTTTGGTTTTCTTACTCTGCTTCTTTCTCAGATGCTTTGTATTAGTTTTGAGTCTTTTCTCCTCCCCACTGCATCTATCAACTAAGATGTACTCTTATTGAAAACTGGGAATCCCTTATGCATACATTCACTCCACTTCCTATCTCACATACAGAACATTGTATGTTAAAGTTGTGATTTCTTTAAAGATTTTCACTTCAGCTCAGTTTTCCTACTTTCATGAAGTAAAAATGGAGAATTAGAATATTTAAGCAGATAATCCGAATCAAAGTACCTACTTTGGCCATGGTATCTGGCCATGGCTAAGTAAAATCTTATGACAATATTAACATAAATGAGGTTTACTAATTGAGTAAAGGAAAACATGTATAAAGTTTTATGCTCCAAAATATATCCGTCAATAAATCCTGGTTATGTTTGGCACGTCTCAAAGAGACCAACAGATTGTAAAGATATTTTTGATAAGATTCTATTAGCTTATATCCTGCTATTAATTTTTATACTAAATTTTTTATTGGATTTAATGAGAATAATGGTTTCTTCAAAAAAGACTACAACTCTATAAATGTTTTAAGTGAATTTGTTCTAGAGTGAGGTATGTGTGGGTACAAGTGGAGAAGTTCTTTTGAAAATATTTATGCACCAGATGTATTTATTCATTGAGAGATAGTTGTGTAAAAACTTCCCTCAAAGACCACAAACCTGAAACAGTACATGAATGTTTGCATTATTACTATTGTGTACCTCAGTATGACTATCATTATGATATTTATATGATGTTTATCTTTGAGTGGAAATGAGTACATTTATTTAAAAAGTCTTTTTCATCTCTCTATGTGGTTCTTTTTTTCTTTTTTGGTACTGGGGATTGAAGGCAGGGGCACTGAACCACTGAATCATATCCCCAGCCTTATTCTGTATTTTATTTAGAGACAGGGTTTCACTGAGTTGTTTAGCACCTCTTTTAGTTGTCAATGGATCTTCTATTTATTTATATGTGGTGCTGAGGATTGAACCCAGGGCCTCACACATGCCAGGCAAGTGCTCTACCACTGATCCACAACTCAAGTCCTACTCTACGTGGTTCTTAAGGATCCGGTGTTATTTCTGTTTAACTGATGTGGAACCAAAACACAGAGGTGAGGCTCACTGTTTGAGTGCCTTCACAAAGCAATTCAAACCCACTTCCTTTCAGAAGGTTTGCTGGGCTATTAGGGCTGAACTTGACCCTCCTGACTTCATACTGCATCCAGGAGATGGCTGGGGCACCACCTAGGTTTTGTGGATGGTTGGTCTGTCTGCCCATTTACACAGCAAGTTTTTTTTAGGGCTATGAAAACTCATCTTTGCTGAGTGCTTAGTATGTGCCAGGCACCAATGATAGACAAATAATTCTGCAGAGTACCTTCTGGAAATCTGTAAGAAACACAGGCAAGTGTGCATCATGGTAGTTGGGCAGAAGAGTGATTTTATGGAAAAAGCTCAGGGTGTTACATGTTCACAGAGGTGGAGCTGCTAACATGCTATCCATTTACTTATGATAGAGCAGAGGCCCACAGTGGGCAGGTGACTTGTCAGTGTAACAGTCTGGTAAATGGCAGCTGTAGATATTAAGCCCCAACTGCACCACCTCTAAGCCCACGCTTCTTTCTCTACATCAAGGTTTTCCTCCCTGTTCATGTCATTCCCTTGAACACCTGTGTCTTGCATGTCTTTCTACTCCTTTGCCCCCATAAGACAGTCCCCATTACACGGGAAATGGTTGTTTTGTTGAGTTAATGGAAAGGAAGTGATTTTTCTTGCTGTATTTTATACCAAATATTAAGCTAATGCTAAATGGCTCACTAAAGCATTTGCATGTTTTCAAAAGGTGAAAACCTGGAGGTAAGCTTTTTAGGAGTTGGGTTGGGGGAGGTCACTATAGAGCATTATTCTATTTTTCTTGTGCCAACAAAATGGTAAGAAGGAAAAAAACCCAAAAAACAAAAACCAAAAACAGAGGCCACTGTTTAGCCCACAGGGATGGAAACGGGGCAGAAATGGTGCCTTTCGTGGAGGGATGGGAGAAGTTTGTTGCACAGTTAGTGAGTGGACTTGGAAAGCCTGGGGTTGGCTGCTTATATCTTTTGCTAAATTCACTATGTTTTTATGGGTATCAAAAAGGAAGATTCAAGTGCAGTATGGATTTGGGACATAAATGGCCCATTCTTTATGCCCATTGCTCCATCATTAACCTTCCCACTCGGTCCTTAAAATGAAAAGCCCAGCATCTTCCATCTGCTCCACGTTATTTATGATGATGTCTCTAATTATGTTCAATTGAGTTGCTGTCGATGATTAAAGGTAATAGGTAATAATAACTTGGCCTCATCATTACCACCATTATTATTAGCTCATTGATTGCAATAATTTCTAAAATTACCCCTTGGAATAAAATATGTTAAGCACCTGGTTTATCCTTTTTAGGAACATCTGCTCTAAATGTGTGATAGCATAGGACTGGACGTGTCTTGCTCTGAAAGGAAAGCAAACAATGTTGACATTGGGAGTCTTGTCTGTGCTGGAATGGACGTATTGTGAGATGATGAGAGGAGGGAATAATGACCATGCTCAAGTTCAATGCTGGAATTACAGAGCTATTAAAACGCAGGGGGTGGGGAGACACACACACACACACACACACACACACACACCACAGAACATATTTCAGCCTCTGCAATCTTCATATCTTTGAAAATATTCCCATTTTCACGGCGGCCCTGATCTTTGCCATGGTGGTGCCCCTCCGGGTCTATATTACCAGGATATCAGGTGTGTGATTGTTGGGAGATAGGGGTGGCAGGAAAGATGTTGGAGCTGCATGTAAAGATAGAAAGGTCAGTGGTATATAGAAAATTTTTTGAGTAGAATCTCTTCCCAACACCGTATTCCTCTTTTTGTTCTGGAAATTCCACCACTGGATTTTCATTCTTTTTGGTTTCTTTTAATGCTCTTCTTTAGGGGTGGAGGTCGGCCACTGGGTGCTGCCTTGTATGTTCATAATGCCTCACTCTGCATAATGTACATACATACATATGTGGACGCACAGATGGCAATGTATACATATCTACTCTTTCTGTATAGAGTATTTTGCCCCAAATGAATTTAATTGTGTCACGATTAAACCAAATGCAGATTAAATCTGGGAAATCAAAAGAAAAATCTTTATGTTTATAAAAATTCTGAATTAGGTTATTTTTTTTTTTGAAATTTCTTACAGGGTCAAGAAAATGCAAGATATTTTTAAAAACATAGGTGTTGATTAGTGATGATGAAATATTCACTGAGCTCAGTACAAACTAGATTTCTAATATCATACATTTTAGCACATTATGAAATCACAGTGATGGATGTTTCACTTCCTTTCTAATTTGAAATCTGTACTCTTGCTCTCTGCTTTGAGCAGGTCATTAGTTACCTGAAATTGATTGTGGGTTTGGACTGCCCTGCCCAGAGCTGGGCAGCTCCCAGATTCCATGCCATGGTACCTCTGGTTTTTCAGGGGTTTTGCATATAAACCTTCTGATTGAAATCACAGAAACCAAGGAACATATATGTCACTGGTATATAAGGACTTGTGGAACGGCTATGTGGCTCCAGGGGTATGATTTGGCCCTGGCATCCAGTCCCTTTAATACTTTCAGGGTCCCTAAAGAATGTCATATTTCAGGAAAGAGTTCTAGTCACGTTGTATCATTAACTTTATGGAGTGTTGTGGAATAACATTTAGTTTGATTCTGATAGAATAAAGGTGCAAATCCACATGCATAATTTAAAATAAAAATCTTTTCTCCGGTACCATATAAATGCACGCCAGGTGTGAAAGGAGAACCAAAATGGTCTCCAAGGATGCCATCATGAAAGAGGCTTAGCTTTCTCCTTCAGCTACCCCCAGCTGCCAGGGCACTCATGTGAGTTGCTCTCCATTTCCACCGTCCTATCTGCTGTTGCTCTTAGGGGTTTCTCAGGAATCCCCTTCATTTCTTTCTCTGTCATAAACAAACATCAAATTTGAATTGTTTGGAAACATAAGTTGGTCTACCTTGCCTCCTTTACTGGACCATAAAAAGGATGAGATACAATGATTATCCAGAAAGAAAAGATAAATAATTACATAAGCTTTTTGTCAACTCCTGACTGGGATCTATTTTGTAGGAGAGCCATTTTTCTTATTTGCTGAAGAATTTAAGCTTCAGCTTTATACGCAAATACGGATAAGGTCACTAAAAAGCTATTAGAAGGAATAAATAAATCCAATAAAGTTGTAGGATACACAATCAATTTACGAAACACTTGCATTTCTATGCACCAACAGTGAAATATCCGAAAAGGAAATCAAGAAAACAATGCCCATTTAGAGGAACATCAAAAAAGAGATAAATACTTAGGTGTAAATTTAACCAAGATCCATACAAGGAGAACTCTAAAGCACTAATGAAAGAAATTAAATACAAACATATGGAAAGATATCCCATGTTCTTGAATTTAGATCAATTAATATTACTGTCCACACTACAAAAAGATATGTAAAGATTCAAGGTAATCCTTGCCAAAATTTTGATGGCATTATTCACAGAAATAGGAAAAAAAAAAAAGCAACCCATGAATTCGTAAGGAACTACAAAAGATTCTGAATAGCCAAAGCAATGTTGAGTAAGAAAACCAAGTTGAAGACATCACACTTCCTGATTTCAAATTATACTGCAAAGCTATAGTAATAAAAACAATATGATGCTGGCATAAAAGTATATACTTAGACCAATGGAACAGAATAGAGAGCCCAGAAATAAGGACACACGTATACAGCCAACTGAGTTTTAACAAGGGTATCAAGAATGCAAAAGGAGGAAAAGATAGTCTCTTCAATAAATAATGTTGGGAAAATTGGATATTCATAGGCAAAAGAATATAATTGGACTCTGATCTTATACCACACTCAAAATCAACTCCATTTGGATCAAAGACTATATAAGCCCTGGAACTCCAAAATTCCTAGAGGCAAACTTAATGGGAAAGATCCTTGACGTTGGTCTTGGCAATAACATTTTGGATATGCATCAATAAAACAGGCAGCAAAGGCAAACATAAAAAGGATCACATCACATTAAAGTTTGTGCACAGCAAAAGAAATGACCAAATAATGAAAAAGCAGCCTGTGGCATGGGAGAAAATATTTTCAAATCATATATCTGACAAGGTAATTCTATCAAGAATATAAAAGAACTTAGACAACTAAATACCCCGAGCCCAAAGAATTAAATTCAGAAATAGGCAAAGAATCTAAACAAAGTGAGACAGGAGGCATCACAATATCAGACATTAAATTAACACAGCTATAGTTATGAAAACAGCATGGTATTGGCACCGAAACAGACATGAAGGCCAATGGAACAGAATAGAAGATACAGAGACACACCCACACAAATACAGTTATCTCATCCCAGACAAAGGCACCATAAATATACACTGGAGAAAAGATAGCTTCAACAAATGGTGCTGGGAAAACTGGAAATTCATATGTAATAGAATGAAATTGAACACCTATATCTCACCCTGCACAAAACTCAACTCTAAGTGGATCAAGGACCTAGGCAGTAGACCAGAGATCCCACACCTACTAGAAGAAAAAGCAGGTCCAACTCTCCAATATGTCAGCTTGGGAATCAAATTCCTCAACAAGACTCCTAAAGCGCAAGAAATAAAATCAAGAATTAATAAATGGGATGTTTTCTTCACAGGAAAGTAAATAATTAAGAATGTTTATAGAGATCCTATAGATTGGGAGAAAACCTTCACCACCAGTACTTCAGATAAGGCATTGATTTCCAGAAAATACGAATAACTCAAAAAACTTAACCCCAGAAAAATAAATAACTATATCAATAAATAGGCAAATGAACTGAACAAACACTTCATAGAAGAAATACAAACTGGCAAAAATATATGAAAAATGTTCAAATTTGACCCAGTTATCTCATTCCTTGATCTATACCCAAAGGACTTAAAAACAGAACACTACAGTGACACAGTCATATCCATGTTTATGGCAGCTCAACTCACAATAGTCAAGCTATGGAAATGACCCAGGTGTCCTTTAATGGATGAATGGATAAAGAAAATGTGGTGTATATACACAGTGGAATATACCCAGCTATATATAAGAATGAAATCATGGCATTTGCTGGTAAATGGATGGAACTGGAGAATATAATGCTAAGAGAGATAAGCCAAACCCCCCCAAACCAAAGGTCAAATGTTCTTTCTTATTTGTGGAGGGTAACCCAAAACAAGGGAGGATGGGGAGAGGAATAATAGAAACCCACTGGATTACACAAAGAGAAATGAAGGGGAGAGGCGGGGAGGGGAATAGGAAAGACAGAATTAACTGGTCATAGCTTTCTTTCCTAGTGTGGTATTTGTGTACATGAGCAGGATGAGTCCACATCATGTATGACTACAAGGGTGGGAACCTAAACAGAATAAGTTATGCTCAATGTGTGCATATTTTGCCAAAATACATTCTACTGCCATGTATAACTAAAGATAAATAAATAAATCATTAAAAAATAATCTCAACAGATACTTATCCAAAGATGACATATAAATGGCCAATAGGTATATGGAAATGTGATCAGTGTCACTAATCATCTTGGAATGTCCAATCCAAACCAAAATGAGATCTCACCACACACCTGTGATGATACCTATCATGAAAAATCAAAATGTAACAAGTGCTGGTGAAGATGTTGAGAAAAGGGAATGCTTGTGCACTATTTGTATGAATGCAAATTGGTACAGCTATTATGGAAAACTTATGCAAGTTCCTAAAAAATTTACAAGTAGAATAACTATATGATCCAGCAATCACAAATTGAAATCAGGATCTTAAAGAGAGGTCTGTGTTTCCAAGTTCACTGTTGTGTTATTCAAAGTAGGCCAGAGGTAAAACACCGAAGTCTCTGTAAATGGATAAATGAATAATGAAATTGTGAGATGCATGCTTCTGTGTGTGTGTGTGTGTGTGTGTGTGTACGTGAGTGTGTGCTTGTGTAATTCAGCTTTAATAAAGGAAATCCTGCCATTCGTGGCAATGTGGATGGACTTAGGTCTATCCATGTTATATTATTGTGTTAACTGAAATAAGCTGAACTCAGAAAGACAAGTACTGTGTAACCTTGTTTATATAAGGAATCTAAATAGTCCAACTCAGAACCAGTGAGTAGAACTGATGTTGCTAGGAGCTGGAGGGAGAGGAAGAGGGAAGGTGTTGGTTAAAGGGGAGTTTCAGCTATGAAGATGAACAGGTTCTGAAGATCCACCTTACACCACAGTGTCAGTAGCTATCAATGCTGTATTGCACACTTATAATTAGCCAAGAGGATAGATCTTATGTTAACTGTTCTCACTACAAAAATAAATTGATAGATAAAATAATTACAATAATAAAGGGTGTGAAGACACTTTGAGAGGTGATGGATATGTTTATGGCCTTTTCATAATGATGGTTTCATGAATTCTTATCCCCAAACTCATATATATATATAATATATATCCAGTTTTTTATAGGTCAATTACTTCAAAAAATGATTGAAAAACTATCCTTATTGGTAAGGAGATTTCTTGTCTTCATTCTAAAATACTGGGTGTGAGGTTTTTTGGGGAACTCGGAGCTGTGAAATATAGAAGGCATTTATTTCAGCACTCTCTGCCTTCCGTCAGCTTTCGGGCACCCTTGTCTTTGACCTACCTTTCATTCTTTTAGCAGCATCAAAAAGTAGTTTGCTGCACACTTTAGAACCACTTCTCAAGAAACAGGATGGGCAGAGTTCCTCTCAGCTCCTTCAAATTCTCCCGCGAGACTCTCCTAGCCCTTTCCCCATCACCTTCTTTCTCCGTTCATGGTCCTCTGCTTCTCAAGGATCACCCATGTTCGTCACAGAGGGAAAGAATATGACCATTTCTTCAGAGAGTAGTTCTAAGGACTCACAAGGGCCCTTGCGGGAGCATCTGTATTTCAAGGAAGAAACCAGTCAGGGAAGATGCACTCGAAGCTGTGAAGAGAATTAGGATTTCATGCACAAATTTGGAAACACTGAGACGAAGGCCTTTACCAATATCAGAATCTCCTCTGCTTGATGATTATTTCCTGCGCTCTTGCTGGGCGCAGGGATAAGTGAGGAGGCTTCTGTGGGGCCTGAGCATCCGACAGCAGACCTAGATGAAAGAGCGAGGAGGCCCTCAGCCACAGAACACTTGGAAGAGGACGGGAACATGTGGTCCACTTGTGATCTGTGTTTACTCGTCTGTCTGGTGTGTTCTGAGAGGAGGATGCAGGCCAGCCAGGGGTCAGCGAGTCAAAACCCTTTGAAGACAGACCCGGCTTCTGAAATGGATCTGGAGTTCCCTTGCTGGCTCTGTGTCCCACAGTAGTCCACACACTTCCTGGCCCATCACTTTTGCATGTGTATTATCTACAGATTTCATTGGTAGAGCTTTAAGTGTGCAAAACCGCAACATTCTCTGTTTTTTTTTTTTTTTTTTTTGGAACTAAACAATAACTCTCTTGAACTCCATTTTCCCTAACAGGAACTTGAATCTCGTCATTTCTAGGAAGTTTTCAATTTAGCCCAATCCATCAGTGTCTTCCCTCACTTTGCATCAGCCCCGAGTGGCATCCAAATGATGCTGGGGTTAGTAGGCACATTGAGGGGCATTACCACCTCTGTCTAGCCACACCCTTCTTTTCTCCTGGGGGTTCCCAGGATCCATCAAGGCTCAGGTTTGTCCTGCCTAGGCTGTCATTGCGATGGCAGCCCCTTCTCTTGACTTTTCTGATCCAAGTCCACTCCCCATAGGACCTAAGATATGTCTGGGTGCTTATCCACATTCCTAAATCTTCCGGTCTGCCTTCCCAGTTCATGCATAGGGGCAGGGCACATTTGAGAGGCTCTGAACTCTTGGCTTGCTGGATGGAGTGGACACCCCACCCAGAATCGAAGGGCAGTTCAAATCACCTTCCTTCAGGGCAGAACTGACACAAGAAAGGAAGGCAGGGCAAGAGGGTCTCCTCCCTAAAACCCACGCAGGGACTACTGAATCTTGACCCCCTTTCCATTTCGGTTCCTGTCTTCTTTCAACAGACTGAATTTGTGTAGTTTTTGGAAGAAAATCTGCCTTCTTCTTAATGTTACTATTTATGGTAGGAGATTTGTGTTCTTATTCCTTCTGAAATGTTGAGAACTCAAAACACCTTTTCTCTATAACAAAGTTTGGCTCTACAGTGAAACTCTTGCCTCTCAAGACAATGCTCTGGTTTGAATTTCTAGAGCATACTTAAAAAATACAAAGTCAAAATTTGATTCCTCTATTCTCTGCATTTTCTCCTTTCCAAATCAGAAAGAATTGTCAAAAAGTTAGATTTTTTTTTCAGGTAAGATGCCATTTAGAAACATGGACTTAGTAATAACATATTGATTACTATTTTAAAAAATCATCCTGTTTCACTAGAATTTTCACAATCTGCTTTGACCATTTCAGAAATGGTGAGATTCTCATGAGTATCAGGGGAAGAAAGGTAGACACCATTAAGAATAACAAGGAGACAAAAAAAGGGTGGATATTCTAAAAAAAGGAAAGTGAATAGAATGTCTGCTGATTTTTTTTTTAATCTTTACACTATGAACCTTAAAATATCAGAGGTAAGATAGAAAAGAAATTCCTGTTCGTCTTAACTGTACCAGTTAATAGCCATATGATACTGAACAAGACAACCTTACTGGTCTCCTCGTCCATGAAATGAGTGTGGTAATACTTCCTTGCTTTGTGTAGTTCAGAGGCATGTCTGCATAGAAGAAATTCAAGGACACACACACACACAATTTGTATTACTGGGGATTAAACCAGGACTTTCTGTGTGCTTGGCAGACACCTTACCACTGACTACTCCTCAGACCCCTAGAGATATTATTTTAATAAGCTTTGTTCTCTACAGAATAGATATAATTACTTAATGATAGTATGAGACATAATGATCAAGGTCTCACTTTCCGTTTTAAAAGACAGTAGCTGATATTTGCAAACTTAATAGATTTTTCTTTTCCCAGGATGAATCTGTGCAGTGACTGTTACAACATACTGATTCCATTGTACTTGTTTCCAAATCCAGCATAGGACCATGGTCTACGCCTAGACTTTTGGGTGGTGTGCAGTCACTGGACACTGCTGAAGTGTGTTTGGTAAGTTGGTAAGTGGGAGGCACCTGTCAGTGGATTATGGGGAATTAAAATAAAGAGATATCAATATAGTTCCTGCCCTTAAGAGATTCCAGGTCCTATTGGAAGGCTTTTATTATTCTCTCATTTACTCATTCAACAATTTTTTATCAAGCCTTCTCAGTGTTAGGTGCTGAGATTACAGCCGGGAACAAACTTTAAAAAATTAAATTGATATTTTAGTGAGATCTGGCCAAATGTATAAAATCAGAGTAAGCTTTTAAAACGTAATTCAGAATTAATTCATGATATGCATAGGATTGATGCTTTTGGAGAATAAATGGGGGGAAAGGATGATGGTGGGAGGGTTGATTATAGAATATGGCCTTCCAGGAGTTGCATTCTAAGCTGGGCGAGAAGCCTGAGAGAAATCCTTCAAATGGAAGGAAGAAAGACAAGGAAAATGTTCAAGAGTGAGCATGGTCTTGCTTGACTTGTAGCAGGTGTATTCTGAAGAGGATTGGGGGGTTCAACTGGAGAACTGTGGAAGATGATGACAACCATAAGAAATTTAGTTTTAATGGGGTTGGGATTAAAGGACCATGAACAGTTTTGGGTGGAGTGGTGGTTGGGTGTTGGGGATAAAAAGATATGTGATGGGTTGAATCCTGTCTTTATAGAATATGGATTTGCTGTAGGCCACAGGAAGAACTACACACAGGTTTCCATTTTCAAACACTACATACCCTGAAGAAGATTGTAAGTTACCTAAACAACTGATTATTTTTATAATGGTAATAAGCCTGGATAGAAAAAAATTTACTCTGAGGTCCAGATTACTTATTTAATTAAGCAAAAAAAAATTCTTTTTCTTTTTTCCCTTCAACTAGGAATTGAACCCAGGGTTGCTTAACCACTGAGTCACATCCCCACCCTTTTTTATTTTTTAATTTAAGACAGGGTCTTGCTAAGTTGCTCAGGGCCTTGCTACATTGCTAAGACTGGCTTTGAATTTGTGATCCTCCTGCCCCAGATTCCCAAGCTACTGAGATTATAGGCGTGCACCACCAAGCCCAGATAATTAAGCAAATCTTATTGTATCTTCACTAAGTCATACAAGTGTGTGTAGCTGTGTACATTTACCTCCATGTCATTTACCAAGGGGCAGTAGATGTGGATTTAATGGAAAGGTTTATGATTTTTTTTTGGGGGGGTTTACCAAATCAATGTTTCCACTGAATATCAGAGACTAACAATAGTAGTTTTGACTTCTTAGGAACCATCTCACCACACACTGAGAAAAAAAGGGCTTGTGGTATCAATTTAGAAACACTTTTCTCTCTTTTTTTGATCCAGTGGCCAAGGGCAAATTGATGAGCAGGCAGTATTTTCCAGAGACACTTAAGAACTTATCAGTTAAAAACAACTAATCAACCCTCTATTGAACAGTCAGACCACAGCAGCCATGTGTTTTATAAGCCTTTGCTTTATTTCACCGAGGAGGGTTCCTCATGCCACTGAGTCTAGGGCTTGGTTAGGGATAATGTGGTTCAGGTTTTCCCATAATTGTATGGAAATTCCCTGGGTAAAAATGTATGGGTCTGGGAAAGATCAAATGTGACAATGCTCAATAGCTTCTGATTTTCCAATCCTTCAGAATTGCCCGGCGGTCTTTCCCTGCGTATCTCCTCATCAAGCCCTGAGTTCATAAAGTCCTTGGTAGATGAGACAATGCTTCTGACCATGGGCTGTCACTGAAACCTAAAAGGAATAGAATGTGTGTTTGGTCAGTGGACTTGGCAAAAGGAGCAGGCTCCTGGGGCATCTGGACATTGTTCACACTGAGTCCTTTTATTTGTTCATTTAGAAATGAACAATCAGGAAAGCTTCTGCATTTGGGAGATGTTTGCAAAACGAATTCTTTCAGGTTGCATTTGGCTACAGTCCCATGTGAAGCAGTTGTACTTTTTACTCAACAGATTTCGGATAAACCAGGAAAGCTTGGCTTCTCAAATTGTTTGATCTTTCTTGCTTTGCCCAGTTTTGCAGATTCTGACATCTGGAATGTAAATTAGAACTACACATTTAATATTTCTGTTTAATGTCCATTATCAGGCTCCCCTGAAGATTGTTATTCAGAATTGACTGCCAAGGGCCTGCTGTTCTAATTGACAGAGCTCTCACCCAGATTTGGGGTTATTTCTCTTTGTCTCTCCCTGGGCAGACCAGGAAAGGAAAGGTAGTTCCCTTTCTGAATTTTCATTGAAGACAGTAAGTCATCAGAGATGTGTAAGCTGATATTTGTGCTGGGCATTCACAGGTATTCATTTAATGAGCCATTCTAGAGTCTTTTAGAACATTGCTGTGTAGAAAGTTCTCAAGTGAAGAATTAGCATGGAAAATCACCCTGCTAAACTCCCCAGACACACCAGGTGACATATCATGCTTCATTCAGTTCTGTAAAATTTAGTCAATGAATACTACGTGTAATGGCTTTACAGACTACTGGGAATTAAATGAAAAATAAGGGATTACTTCTACTCTTGTGAACTGTATTAGTTTGTTAGGGCTGCCATAACCAAGATTCCCAGGCTTGGCAGCTTGAACAATAGAAATTCATTTTCCTAGAGTTCTAGAGGCTGGAAGTCCAAGATCAAGATGTTGACAGGGTACATCTCTTCCAAGGCTTTGTTCTTAGGTGTACAGGAAGCCACCTCTTGCTTTATGTTCACATGGGCTTTCTTCCACATGCATACATCCCCTGATGTCTCTGTAACCTAATCTCTTCCTCAGATGGGATCGGCGCCCATTCCAATGACTTGGTTTTAACCACAATTACCTCTTTGAAGTGCCTGTTTTACCAGTCATGTTCTGAGGTTCTAGGGATTAGGGCTTCAATATCTGAATTTTGGGGAGATGGTTCAGCCTCTACCTGTGCTTTCTAGTAGTGGAAGAGAAGCCACACAAGCGATGACTACATACAAACAGTACCTCAGCCAACGCAGAGGCAGAGTTCCATAGGGGTTGGGAGGAGAGGGCGTGTCCATGTGGTGGAAGACCTTGATGGATGGAATGGTTCTGAGGTTCGCATTGAAGAACAGGTTTTAAGGAACAGGCAACTGAATTATGTAAAACTGTGATGCTTTAGATAAAATACCAGCAGATTTTATACAGCATAGTGTATTTCTTTGCATACTCACCCCAAAGGGCAAGGTCTGCCAAGGTTTTTCTAAAAAGGGTCAGATAGTAAATATTGTAGCTCTTGGAGCTCCATGGGCTCTTACTACTACTCATTCCACTATTGTGGTGTGGAAACCTCTGTGTAATGTGTGTAAGCAAGTGAGTGTGGCTAGGTACCAATAAAATTTTATTTACAAAACTAGGCAGTAGAACGAACTGGTTAATAGAAGAGTCAGAAGAAGAGCCAGGTCCTCTGACTCCCAGGCATGCCCTTTCCTCTATACCATGTTAATTCTACCTCGTGAGAACTACTAAGTTTCTACATAAATATTTGAGCTTTTTTAAAATTTCAAAACCACTTGGGAAAATAAAAACTCAAACTGCAATAGAGAGAAAGAGAGAGAGAGAGAGAGGGGTGGTGGGGGGGGAGGGATTGAGAAACAGCAGGCTGACGTTGGCCCCTTGGCCGTAATTTGCTCACCCTTGTGTAGGGGAACTTTAAACTCCCTCACTCTGCTTTCATGGAGTTCCTCTTCTGCGACATGCCTGTCTTTCCAAAGTGGAGCCTTCAAACATGCAGAGAACAGAAAATACCTTGGCTCCAGCTCAATGTTGTCATGTGGTAACAGACCACAAACCGAAGCCACTTCCGCCCTGTTGTTTAACTCTGGGCACATGTGTGTTTTGTTTCTTTTTTATTGGCTCTTTAGTGGAACTGCAAAAAGACTTGCGGCTTCCTTTCATCCAGCGAGGGAAAACGAGCAACTATCTCTCTTTTCACAACCTAGAACACTTCTTGGTATTCGTATCACAAAAAGGGTCCTTGCACAGTGCAGGGTCTTTCCAGATGCCTGAGAATTTCCAGTAAATACAAACACTCACTCCACTGTGGACGGAAGATATGCTGAATTCTGGACAGAATGGCTCATATCTTTCTAGAAGAAGGAGAGGAACCATGACGTAGCCCTCGCGAAGACTCCTGGCTCCTTGGAGTCAAGACTAGGGGCTCCTCCCCTCTAGCCCTTTATGAGTAGAGGGATGCTCTGGCCTTCCTCGGCCTGCAGGTGAGCGGTGGCCAAGCCAGGCAGGAGTGCTCTTCTTCAGGAGCTTTTACTCCAAAGGGAGACAACAGAGAACAGGCAAGCCAGAAAGTTTATAAATTAGATAATTCCAAATGCCAACTATCATTTATAAAGAAAATAAAGCAGAGTCATGGGAGGCAGATTGGGGTGGCTATGGGGGAAAGAGGGAAGTGACTTTGAACAGGGAAGGGATGGCAGAGGGATGAACAGAGCTGGAGAATGCCAAGGGCCAGGCACCGAGCTGGGGACAGCCTTGGTGAGGTCACAGGACGGCCGGCCATCGTTCAGGTGATGTGACTAGTAGACCCTGCAGATCATATTGGCCTGCTCTCCACATTCTCCATAATTTCACCAACTCTCTAAAGTGTGATAGGGTCTCATACTGAATTTTAGGTGTGTTCCAACCAAGACAGATGGCCATTGTTATTTCACTTGTCCCAGGCTCTCAACTCAGGACTTTTCTTTTTAATTAGAGCATTTTAGTTTCTAACATAGTCATCAGGTTCCTCCCAACAAACTCAGACATACCTGGAAATCGATTTCAGTTTGAAAATTTTCCCTCCCATAACCCCTCCCCTTCCCCACTCTCCTTCCTCTACTTTACTCCACTTCCTTTTAATGTCTATTAATTTGTATTTGATTGAGTCTCACGTTTTCCTCTTTTCAAACTGCACTAGTGGAATTGTGACCCTTGAGTCATTAGGAGGAGTTCTGAAAAAACAACTTGGAAATACCTCATATCCTCCTCTCCAACATTTTTTTTTTTGTTGTTGTTTTTTGGTACCAGGGATTGAACCCAAGAGCACTTAACCACAGAGCCACGGGATCCCTAGCCCTTTTTTGTATTTTCTTTAAAGACAGGGTCTCATGAGTTGCTTTTCTCTCATGAGGGCGTTTCTAAGTTGCTGAGGCTGGCTTTGAACTCTGATCCTCCTGCCTCAGCCCTTGAAGCTGCTGGAATTACAGGTGTGTGCGGCCTCAACATTTTTAATAGTGCAAATCAAAAAAGAAGTGTGCTTAATTTGTTAGATCCAATATCTTAAAAATATTGAATTAAATAATTTGGCTATACTACTTTGACTTAATAATATGGACTCTATAAACCTGTTTTTGAAGAGCATCCTATAAGACTCCAATATAATGTCCTTCAATGTGGGGTTCACTAACCAGCTGCAACAGAATCACTTGGGTTCTTTTATGTATTTGGATAGCATGGTCTTCCAGATCTTGAATCAGATTGGGTCTTGGGTATCAGCATTTCAAAACAACCTCGCTCTCCCACTCTTATGCAACCTAATATTCCTGGGAGCTCATGCCCCACCAGTTGAACTTCCTATTGAGCTTCCACGAAGGAACTCTTCTGTGGCCCTGCCCTGTGCCTCATAAGTCCCACTGTTTACGGACAAATGACTTCCTAAGTGGTGAACATGGAAAAGAAAAACAGGAATGCTTGGCTCAGACGCTGCCTCTACCCTTCTCTTTGGTCTGCTTACTTGTGTTCTTTATCCTGTGAGTAGCTCTTCCCTGATGGAGAAAGCTTGTGATTATCCCACTGTTGCAGAGATTGACTGGAGAAGTGTATCTAAGACAAGATTAAAGCTATGAGGATGTATTTATTGTGTTAAAGGTGGGTAATTTATCCTTCATGTAACTATGGACCTTGACCAATTGGTTCTTAACTGAGGCAGGTTAATAGCTTTTGAGAGGATTGTTATATATTGAGCCTCACAAGTCCCAAATTCCCATTCAAAGATAACTGACCTGGAGGCAAGGTTTTAAAAAATACAACATAAGTACATCGTATAAAGCACTAGAAAACACATGGCTATTCATTTTCCTTTTTCAAAAAGCTCACACTCACAGGAGGAGCAGACAAGGTAAGGATGTAGTAACTGAAATTCATTTATTTGGAAGCAATTCCAAAGGATTTGAAGATAGCCAGACCTACCCTTCATATTTCTTCTAAGATCCCTCTTAAGACAAGCAGAGAGATAGGAGACCAGAATGCGTAACATCTGGTTTGTACAGGGGTAGAAGGGGTGAAGTAGAGGGAGTTCTTGGAAATTCTTAAAGGATGTGGTGGAAGAACACCTGGAAAGGCCTACTTTATTGAAGCAAGGCAGCAGGGACCCAGGCAGAGGGGGTCATGTTCGACAAATCGGATGGAGTTCCTTGAAGATATCCCTGTCAAGAAAGATGAAAGAGATTTAGTGGCTGTATAAAGAGCACTTTGATTTTAAACAAGATTTGACAAGATTCTACATCCAGGATTAATGGTCAAGGAGAAGAGCTGTTGAATGTGGGTAGCATAGAGTGTGAGATTAAAAAAAAAAAAAGTACTTACTCAAGAGAGGGAGATGGATGAAAGACAGGGAAGGGTTTTGTGACCTGGAAAGGGATTACCTGGAAGGAGGAGGGGACAGTTGTGAGAGAAAATGGTCAGCTGGCTTTTGAATGGCTTTTCTTTATAACATTAAAGGGGAGCCAGATGACAAAATAGAGGCACCATCTTGAGATGATTCAGAAACTTGGGCCCAGCTGTCCTGACATACCATACCTCATGGGCAGAGATGCTCAGCTATGACATGGTGCTCTGGACAGGAGGATGAAAGCCCAGTACAAACCAGAGACCAGGGTTAATAAAACAAAGTTGGGAGCAATTAGCCCAGTGATATTCTCTGAGGCCAGAGCTTCAGATGATTGTAGAGTCAGCCAAAATGTCCTTGGTGTTTCCAGCCTTTCGTTTGGAGTCTTCCTTTCAAATCTTCTTTACCTCCACCAAGTACTACCCCTGACCTCCACCCCAGCTTCCTGAGTCCCCACATTCCAGGCTTCTCACATTCTCCTCTTTTCCTCCTGTAAAAACCGAATGTCAGTAAAATATCTAACTCATCCTCAGGGATGAATGCTTATAGAGAGTTTAAGGCATTATTCTTCCTCTGGGCATTAACATTTTAATGGGAGTCAAAAATTTTAAATCAAAGTATTATAGCTGTTGTGATGGAATTTCAGAGAAAGGTTTGGGAAGGATACAGTGAGATTATGTGTCCCGGAGGTCACTCATGGTGGCTTTCTCCTGCGCCTGGTGATAAAATCAACAGAATACCCATGAACAGTATTCTGGTCTTCAGTGCTTATTAGAAAAACAAAATCAGTGAAAATAGCATTCGAAACTCTATTTGTGGAGAAAAAAAAAATAGTATTGACGAGATGTAGCCAAAGGACACGGTGGTATAACATCATAGTATAAGAATATGAGGAATGAAAGAACAGCAAAGGAGCTGAGACCCAGAAACAGTTGAAAGAGACTAAGAGCCTCCTAGGTTAATATGGCAGCTCAAATGCATGTCTCTAAACTCACTGCCTGGCAAAAGCCCACAGAATCCTTAGGAAGGAGAGTCAAAGAACTAGGGAATAAAGAGAGAAGACATCAGCCGCACCTTTTCAAAGCTGGAAAGCATATGATCAAGAGCAAATTAGTTAAGAGAGGCCAGACCACGGAATCTAACCAGAGTATATAGAGCTGAGAATTCACATGTTGCCATCACAGTTTTCTCAGAATCTCTAGAAAGGACTCCAGTTTCTCTTGAAATGGAGTAGTAGAAGACTGGAGGTTTATTTTCTGAAGTGGATAAAACAGAGAGCCTGGAGTTGGGGATTGCCTGGCATGGACATTAGTGCCACTGAAGATGGAATATTCTACTGAATAATCAAACTCTAAACATATTCAACACTGAATGCTGAATTCTACAGTCCTTCTTTAACCCCAGCCCTAGCAAGTCTTCCAGAATATTCCAAACATGAAATTAAACAAATATATTTTTAGGAATTTGTCCCACCAAAAAAGACTAAAACCAGCAGTCTTGCCCAAAAAAGCCAATCAGATCCCCCTTGAAGGCAGCTCAAAGACAACAGCCCCACTCAGAAATAGCAATATTTCCAGCCTTTTGCTCTTCCAGAGCCTTGCCACTCCCCATGAAGAGACCCTATCTGTTTTTCTCCCCTTGAGACTGGGTAGGACTTTGTGATAACCTTGACAAATAAAATGTGTTATACGTGAGTTTTGATGCAAGGCCATAAAGGGTGATAACATTTCTTCCTGGCCTTTTCTCTCTCTGGATGCCTGCCCTTAGAACCTTGCCACCATGCTATGGAGAAGCCTGAAGTACAGCCCACGGAAAAGCCCACTGAGGAGGAACTGAGGCCCTCTGTCAACAGCTACCACCAACCATCAGGCCAGTGGGTTTCCAAACCTCCAGCTGTAGAAACTCATAGCTGAGCTCTCCGACACTGAGGCAGAAGGGCCTTTCTCACCCTGCTCAGTACCATACCTGACCCACAAAATTCATGAATATAATAAAAGATTGTCTTTGGCTACTAGACTTTGGGATAATTTGTTACGAGTTTATTAGTAACCAGATTAAACATTAATTAAATATTTGAATATTGAAGATACTTATTTTGAAGGCCGTCTTTGCTAAATTTGCCATCTCTGAATTGACAAGAATCATGTTTATATTTACATAATGGAGGGTAAATGAGTAGAGTATTTGGTATGATTCATAATTTTCCTAAAAGCTTTTCTGGAATTTTAAACTATTTTCTTTGATAAAAAAAAAATAGAGGATGAGACATGAACTCATTATAAGAATAATAAGTTTGGGGATTTGGTAAAATGGAGAGAAAGTTTGAACAGGCTGCATAGGAATTCAGGGACTGCTCCTAATACATTCCAGAGTCGAGCAGCTTTTTTTCTCATATTGCCTGCTGTTCAGGATTATATTCATCACTGCTGCCTTTAGTTACAGGTGGGGACATTATTTTGGAAACCTTGCTTTGTATTGTCTTTGTAACCTAGATCTATTGCCCATGACATTTTAGCTATTTAATAACTCTACTGCTCCAGCAAAGCCTCCCCGAGGAGCACTTGGACTCCCAGTGTCCACCCACCTAAGCTCTCCATAGGAGCAATGAAAAGCTACAGGTGCGAGAAACCTGAGGATTCCTTCTCCGAGGGGTCTCTCTTCAGTCAGGTCTGTTTTTTTTCTCAAGAGAGATTTTAAGCTCTGTGGAGTAGTTAATCTTAGAAACTCAGAAATGGAAGATTAACCTCCAAAGATTAAGTGATTATCTAAACATGTTAATTCCATGTGAATGCTTATTTATTACCTCCTAGCCTCATGATGGATGAAAATCCGCCCTGCAAACTTCACGTAGATTTTCATCAGATGAGAACAAAAGTAAGAAAAGCCCTTATCTTTCCTGCAAATGAACAACATAAAGACAGCACAGTGCTGTGTAACTTACAAAAGGTGTGAAGGAAATTCTGAAGTTCTGCAGCTTGCTCATCTGGTGTGACATTTTGCATTTGAAAGAATGTTGTTTCTGCTTTAGCTTATTGTAAAAATAGGATGCCAGTGTTTATCGAAATGAACACATCTTTCTCAGCCATTCTCCCCCAAGGACATTTAGGACACTAAATCGCTAGAAAATCCTACTGATTCATGAAACACTTACTGTACGCCTCCCCCCCCCCCATGCCATTTATTTGCTAGGCATTTTGATTGGTTCTGGAGACAAACTAATTAAGAATCAAGACTGATTTCAGAAACTCATGGTTTCCTAGGGAGACCAACACAGGGCCCAGTGCCACGGGGAAGCCGGAGGTCTCAGAAGAGCCCCACACTGGAGTCTAACTGGACCTGAGCAGGGGCACTGGCTCCTTGACTTCATTGATCCTCTGCCAGCATTGCCGACAGGTCCCCACCCCAGGAGTACAAAACAGTGCAGCAGGTCTTTGGGGGGTCAGCTCCATTTTATCAGGTGTGTAAATGGTGCTAGCAGAAGGGGGGACACTTTTGACCTCTCTCCATTTTAAAAACTGTGACCATGACAGGAAGTGGGGGATTAAGAAGGAATACTCCAAGTTATAGGACATGCCACTGGCTTTCAGGGAGCGGGGGTCGTTTCTCTCTCACCTCCTCACAGTCTCAGCACTTGACCTCGAATGTATTTCCTTGAGTGCACATTTTGTTTTTATCACTCTGCTCTGTTCACTCCCCTGCCTTATTTCAGACTGTCTCTGAGTCGCCAGCCCACCTTCCCATGAGGTTTCCCTCTGCCAGAAACCTCAGAACTGTGACCCAACCCTTGCTGCTCCCTGATCAAACTCAACTCACTGAGCTCTAGGTCAGCCTGGAGGGTGAGAGGACTCAGGAAGGAGCCCAGACCAGGTGCCAAGAGGAGCCAAACTCCAGCTAATTCACCTGTACCCTCATACCACATTACATCACATCTAGGACCCTCTCGACCACACCACACAGTGTTATTTTATAGACCGGTAACAATAACAAACACTTAAGAGGGGTGGGAGGGAAAGGGAGGGGGCGGGGAATTAGCAAGGGCGGTGCAATGTGATGGACATCATTATCCAAAGTACATGTATGGGGGCTGGGGATGTGGCTCAAGCGGTAGCGCACTCGCCTGGCATGCATGCGGCCCGGGTTCGATCCTCAGCACCACATACCAACAAAGATGTTGTGTCCGCCGAGAACTAAAAAATAAATATTAAAAAAAAAAATTCTCTCTCTCTCTCTCTCTCTCTCTCTCTCTCTCTCTCTCTCTCCTCCCTCACTCTCTCTAAAAAAAAAAAAAAAAAAAAAAAACAAAGTACATGTATGGAGACTCGAATTGGGTGTCAACATACTTTATATATAAACAGGTATGAAAAATTGTGGTATATATGTGTAATAAGAATTGTAATGCAAAAAAATAGATGTATAAAGGCATGAATTGGCACGAACATACTCTATATACAAAGATTTGAAAAATTGTACTCTATATGTGTAATAAGAACTGTAATGCATTCCACTGTCATGTATTCAAAAAAAATAAAGTCAGTAAAACTAAAAAAAAATTTTAAAAAAACAATAACAACACTGGCAGATGAACAATATACACTATTGACCCATAAGATGCTTTAAATAACAGAGGAATTTAAAAGTTTAAAAAGCAAGTGTGTCTCTTGGAATGGCAGGAATATTTAAGCGTGAAACAGCCTGACTTAACAACAATAACTAAATGCTTGTCCTTTTGCAGACAATATTTTGACATGATTTTCTATTGCCATTTTAAAATTCTTAGTTTTTTCTATACTAATAAGCAAATAAGTACACTTTCCTAAGTTGTCAAGGTACATGTATATGTCTTGTACAACCAGATAAATGAAAAGTTGTGTTTCATCTGTGTACAATGAATTGAAATGCATTCTGCTGTCATGTATAACAAATTAGAAAAAAAAAAAGAAAAAAAAAAAACAACTAGATGTAACTCACTGTGTGCAGTGGTGCACTCCTGTAATCCCAGATACTTGGGAGTCTGAGTCTGAGTTACTCCTTTGAGGGTGCTGTTTTCTGCCAGGATTACAAATTCAAGTCCAGCCTGGGCAACTTAGAGAGCCCCTGTATCAAAATAAAATTTTAAAAAAGGGCTGGGAATGTAGCTCAGTGGTAGAGCATGAGGTCCTGGATTCACTTCCCAGTACCCCCCCCCCAAATTAAGAAACTATACAACTGATAACTATGTATCATTCACCAGGATAAGGTAATAAAGGCATGAATTAAGCTACAGTCCCAGAGATTTTCATGAATATTTAAACTTGTGATTATTGTATATGGGGTGATTTCTCAAGGGTCCTGGTTTTCTTATGAGTGATACTTTCATTGTTTCAGGTGACCTGATAACCTTTGCTATCCAAATCTTTGTAATCTGACTTCTTGCCATTTAAACTAAGAGGCTTAATCAATCTAGGTACTTTTTTTTTTTTTTGAGACATTCTAATATCTCTCCATATCCAAACTCCCATTCCTGTCTCTCTGAAACCTAGGCGCCATCTGCTTTGGAAAGTGTTTCACAATCTGAGACTGAAGATTTCCAGACCTAAATGGAACTTAGCAATGAAAGAATCGCTAAGTCTCTGATTAGGGCCATGCTTGTGTTCTCTCATCAGCCTCCTTCCTACAGAAGCCTGGCAACTCTTTCATGGAAAGCTCAATTGTCTGTGTGAAGCTGAGCACCTTGTCTCTTTCCTCTCTGACCTTTGTTTCCCTCTGGGTAGGACAGAGATCCTAACTGCTTCCTATAGTTGCTGTGAGGAATAGACGGGACTGACTTGATGAAAGTGCGTGAGGGTGCTCAGTGCTCCTGACTGGCCTCCCTCCTACTGAGGGCTCCTCTCTACCTCTCCACCCCCACACCCCTACTTCTCCACCCTGTCGCAAACTCGCTCCCTCCTGGAGAAGGCTAAAACCCCCTCCGGACTGCAGCCCCCAAGTCATGTCCCTTGGCCTACTCATTGGTCTTGGCAAATGGGAGGCACCAATGAAGGGTTGGGGCAGGTAAGAAGTGGGAGTTTGTGTACTTATTCTTCAGGAATTGTCTCCTCCCTCCGTCCAAGTTGAGGTTTCACAGTGACCGTGCATTCCCAGCTCCTAGCAGGGGCCCTCTCCAGGGCGAGAGCTCTGGTGGCAACCCCTCTGGCCCAGGAGTCCTAAGGGCAGTCAACTGTACCTGGTCCTGGAGGGTCCCACTGATTCTTTGTTCCTTTAACTCTACTCACATCTTTAAACACAGTCCTTCTTTTGCCCTCTCTTGAGTTACTCCTTAGAGGGTGCTATCTGCTTTCTGCCAGGGCCCTCACTGGTATCCTCTTCCAGGGCTACAGATGGTGGCATTTGTTCCCTGATGTATTTTGCTGCCTTAAGAGATGGTGTCTCACTGCAGCAGTCGAATGACTTAGCCAGAAGACTCCACTCCTTGGAAGCTGGCTTCAACATTTTGTTTATGTGGTGAAAATAAGGACAACGTCATTTTTTGAAAAAAGGATTTCTTTTTTAGCTTTTAGCTAAATATTCATTTCCATTTCCCCCCCTTCCACCTAAAAAATAGAAGAAGAAGATGCTCTGGCTTGTATTTACGAGGGAGTCAGGCATGCCGTTCCCCTTTCAAAGCTGTTCACATGGAAAGGAAACTGGCCTTGACATTTACACAGTCCAGGAGGATTTCAAATAGAATTTGGACAGATTGGGAAGTTACCATCTTGGAGTATATGGGGAAAGCAATCCTGGTGGAAAGATGTGGTGACATATATGAGACAATCCATAGATGTTAGGAATGTGCAGCTTTATATGTGCCTCTTCACTTCACAGTCCAATGGGATTGCCAAAAATATGCATTTGTTCTCTGCAATATCACATGAGAAGACCGGCCAATTAAAGCAGTCCACACTAAAGACAAGGAGTATAATTTCTGGGTATATTTATGATTGCTTAATGTCAACAAAGGGGTCTTTTAAACACAGCACATTCCTTATCCTGCACTCACAGATCATGCTAAACACATCCAAATGCACAAACCATAAAAGAGGGAAGAGGCAGTATCGGCACCAAGCTCTTTGGTTTCTGCATCTGGCCAGTGTCCACTGGGAAAAATGTAAGTCAGAGTTTACCACATGGATTACAAATGTGCTGAATTGCAAGAATGATTATTAAATGAAAATATCCATAGCACCTGCAGCTTGTCCTAGGAAATTCCCCCAGGGTATTGTGGGTGCTTTTTTAAATTTCTTTTTTTTTTCTTCTTCTTCTTTTTTTTTTAGGGAGAAAAAAAAAAGTAAGACAGAGAAAGATGCAAATGGCAACTCCAGCTGCTTGTAGTAGGGACTCCACTAATGTTCCTGAAAGGTTCGCAGAGTCAATTCAATCAATCTAAGCTGCTTCTATTCTCAGCATGAGCATGGTGAGGGAGGGGCTGGGGGATATCATTAGCTTCCTTCCTTTGAGGTTTGGATGATCAAGACAATGAAAATAATAGTAATGTAAGTGGAAAGTGCTTTAAAAAAAAAACCACAAAGCACATCAGGAAGCATGAGGCTAGCTGTGTGCTCTGCCCAGAGAGGTGTTTATCCTTTTGGAAGAGCAGGCATCTTCTGGAAACAGAAACTGAATGTGTGTGGATTTTGTTGATTTAATAGATGATTGTGAATGCATTTCTAGAACACTCTGCACATATGTACTATTTGGCTGTGTTTCAACTAGCTTCTGTGTGTGTGCCCATATGTGTGTGTTGTTCATGCACATGTGAAAATAAATACGGTGATTAGGAGAAGTCCAGAGAGGAGGTTAACTTTTGAAATCAGAAATCAGAATACCCAGAGTCGAGCTGCCGCCCAACCCCTGTAAGTACTTGGGCAAATCACCTGATCTTTCTGAGCCTCAGCTTCCTCATGTATAAAATAGGAATGATGTAGAGCCCATCAATACAAGGCTCAGGTGAGGTGGTTCACTTGTGTGGAAATGCTTTACATTTTGGAAATTGCTCACTAAATATTGGTTGTTATTGTTAGAAAGAAATGTCCACTATAAGGTCCTTGCTTAGCATCTGGGCGGCCATCTTAAATGGCAGCGGGCATTTTAAGGAAAAAGTTTCACTTTTCCATGAAAGGGTGTTTCTGAGAAAGGCTCCCCACTCCCTCACACCAACCCAACCTCTAACTGTCCCCATTAGGACCAGCCTGGCTCTGATTCCTGAGCCCACCCCATAAAAGTCCCAAGCCTGTCTTGCCTCTCTCTGCTATAGAGAGATGGCCTTTGTCAGCTATGACAAATAAACTCTCGTGTGGATCTCTGCCTGGTCTCCATCTTTCATTTCTTGCTTACCTGTCTCTCGTTCCTCACTTTTCCTTCATCCACTGCCAAAATTCTCACACATACTGATGCCTGTAGCAAGTATGTCAGTGTCAATATGACACACATACCAGGAAACTGGAATCTGACCCACACACTTCACATTTCAGGTAACATCTTTTGGTTCTCAATTAGTAAAGAGAGTGTATAAATGTTAGATTCTTTCCAGGGCTGGAGAATCAAAGGTAAATTGGTATACTATGGGCATTGTTAAAGCATAAAAAAAAGAATCATTCAGTGATACCTATGAAAGCAAAGTAAGAAAGGCTTTATTCAGGGCCCTCTGAATAGGTACAGGGGCTCCAGCAATGGGAGTTTATAGTAGCAGAGAGAGACTTGGTTCAACTATGAATATAGCAAGGGCAAATGGGAACCAATAGCCAAGGGTCAGAGGATGGAAAACTACTAAGAGGAAACATTAAGAATGAATCACCTTTGCATTACTATTACAAAATACCAGAGGCAGGTTACTTATAAAGGAAAAGAGGTTTATGTAGCTCACAGTTTTGGAGGCTCTATGGCCTGGGGCTGACCTCTGTTCAGCTCTAGCCAGTCTCCCACAACCGCATCACATTGTGGTGGATGGTTATGGCAGGAGCATTTGCAGAGCAAGAGATGACACCTTGTTACCAAGCAGAGAGAGCTTGGTGAGGTGGGTGGGGCAGGCTCAGTTTTTATAGCTAACTACCCTCTCTGGGACCTAGGGAGGGGGTCACAAGAACTACCTTAACCTCAGTTGACCAAGAACCTTTTACTTCTGCCTCTTAAAGGCTCCACATTATCTCCACAGCCACTGGGGGCCAAGCCTCCAACATATGAAACCTTGGGGGACAGAACTTAGCAAGAGATAAAGAGGATTCTGGTGGGACTGACCTAATAGGATTCTGCTAAAGAGAGGCCAGAATGGTCAGGCTTCACCTGGGGGATGATGGAGGATGCAGAACTTGCTCAGATATGAAGAACAAGGACAGCCCATGGAGAGGGCTGTTCCTGCTAAACTGATTCAGCAGGCACCTTTACTAAAACTAGATATTTACAAGGAAGTGCACACGTGGACCCAGGAGAAGTTTGAGAAGCCCTGCCAAAGTGCGGTCCAAAACAGTATTTGTCAGCTTGAAGCATTTTTTTTCCCCCTAAGTTGAGCTGTCATAACACAAATGTGGCAGATTCATTAAAGGGCTGGTGGAAGAAGACATTTTCACCCTTTTCCCACCTCCTGCCCTGAATTGCAAACTTTTGAGGGTTATGGGGTTCTCTGGGCCCCTGGGTTTTACTGTGTCTGTGTAACTGGTAGAAAGAAGGTTGAAATGAGCCTAAGAAAAGCTGAACTCACATTATGGAAGGACCTAGAGATATGAGAGGAGAGAGAACTAGGGGAAAAATAATGAAAGCCCCTGAGAATTGAGTTTTAGGAGAGGTCTAGGCAGTTCTGAGACAGAAAAGGGACTTGGTTAAGACTTACCATGTTCTGATGAGTGAAACTGGATAAGATAATGGTTGAAAGCAAATCATGGATCATTTTTTTTTTCCTGTATGCTGTGCATTGATTTGCCTTTTGTCATTTTCTCAGGCTTCAATAAGTAATTGAATTTTTTTTTTTTTTGGAGATCTCTTCTGAATGTTATTGTGAGTTGAGCTGGAATCTTAGGGAGCTTATCTTTCTATGGGTTACATAAAGATAGTTTAAAAAAATAACCAACATAAGAATTTTTACATATATTTTAATGTTAAGTAGATAACAAGTTATGTTTCCAATTATGGCATATTTTGCCAAGAATATAGGTACTGCAGTGAGAAAAAGCAAAATGCATAAGACATGTAGGAATCTTTTCTTATCTCCATGGCAAAATTTTGAATGGCAGAGCTGAGAAAAAAGCCAAAAGCTCAGGCTTATGGAGAAGCTCCCCACCAAAGTACAGACTCTCTGCACAAAGTACCAGATGGCTTTCCTGCTTCCCTAAACCTTTAACTTCCCAAAGGGAATCCTAGATCCATGGACTAATTCCAAGGACAGGAATCTTAACACGAGCTATTCATACCCTGTCATTCAGGCAGAGAAGGGGAAGAACTGACACCAAATCAAACAACTAGCTAATCGCATCTGAACTCACAGTCCAGTGTCCTTATCAAGGGAGGTGATACACCAAACCACTTCCAGACTTTCTGTTTTCTTCTCTGGCCCTCCACCCCACAGTGTCGGGTAGCAAGCTGAAGGTAGGCAGGAAGCAGTCAGCTACAGATGCAGGATTGGGGCCTCCCACTGGGAAGGCTTTAGCCCCTTGAGGAAGGCATCTGAAGGAAATGACCATGACTGTCTATCAAGCACAAGGCTGAAAAGTATGTTCCTAACTCCCTGGCCCTTAAACTGGAAAATTGAGATTTTACACACGTACCATTCCCCTTGAACCTGATATGCACACTCAATTGTAGACAGGAAGTACACATAAGGCTCTTCCAATGACTTCATGTAACTATACATAGGATTCCATTTTTCTTTTTATTTATAACAGACTGGCAAAGTCCTGAGTTAACATGAGAGTAATATTGCTGAAAAACCTTAGTTTGAAATTCTTAGACTGTAAGAAATCCATTTCAAATCTTCCTATTTTAACAAAATATTTTTTAGACCTATTGACAAGAATTTCACTCATGGGATTAAAAAGAAGTCCTATATTTCATGACTATAACGAAACTGGAAACATTGAGCAAACATACAGCTCTTATATTTTTGTTCTTTCACTTTAAGTTGTAATCACCCATCTCTGAGTTATGAGCAAATCCAAATGAAAACTGTGGGAAGAAAACACATGGCTCTGTTCAAGTTCTGAGTGTTTGGATATTGATAGGAATTATAGATCCATAGGGTCACAAGAAGTCATGGAGACTTATTTTGCATTATTGCCACTTATTCTACACCTCTCCCTATTCTATGTGCCTCTTTAATTATCTCAGGTCCCCAGGAGTTTCCTCTGACTTTTAAAAGGGGGTGAGAGACTGGCCCCATCATAGAGGACTCAGCATAGCATTTAATAATCGTCACAGAAAAATACATAACTATTTTTCTTATGTCTCACGTAATTTCTAAATATAGACTTACACTTCTGGCAATGATGCAGTAGCTTGTGGTAGACTCACACTCCTGCCAAGAACAACTAGAAGGTTAATTTTTACAGTGCCTAAAGGCATGAGGGAGTTATGGACACAACTAGGACTTGAGGGGCCAGGCACTGGAAGAGGGGAAGCTAAGTAAGGTGAGAACACTGGTATTTTATTTAGGGAATTTGGCAATTTTTTTAGTATCAGATGAGAGGCTGAGAAACTAGTCAAAGGACCATTTCTACTGTGGAGAGAAGTGGTAGAATTTTAGAATATGTTAGGGTATGAGGAGAAAATATTAGAATTAGGGACTTTCAAGGAGGCTAAGATTTGATGGCCAAGATCCTGGAGATAAGTAAGGTACAGAGAAATGAGCCTGGTATTTGGCACCAATTTTCTTTACTGGGCATTTAACAATTAAGTTTTTTAGGGAAAGAAGTTGAGAAGCTAAACAGAAACAGATGAAAATCAGAGCAGAGTTTTGGGGAGTCACATGATACCAACTAATGAAAAATGGAGTTTAGAACTTGGGAAAAAAGCCATTGCACACATTTTGAGGTCTTAGTTGGGAACTACTGAAGGATTATACTGTGCAAGTGGAGGCCAAATGGAGGTAGACCAAAACTCCCAATAATGGAAATTAATCTCAATCAGTTCAATCTATGATTGGATTGAGCTAATCTGTCTCCTCCTACCTTCAGAAGAGAGGCTGAATCCTTTCGAGAGAATATTATATCATCCAAAACAATGTATTTTTTCATACACAATGGCTGATATTCAATTTAAGAAGATCAACTATACTGAGAAAAAGCTCAGTAATAAATGGATTAAAAAAAACAGGTGACTTGGATATTCAAATGATTGGATATGGATTTTAAAATAATTGTGGTTAATTCAAGAGAATAAATGGCAATAGGGAAAATTTCATTATAGAACTAGAATTTATATAACAAAGTAGAAATTCTAGGATGAAAAGTTCTAATATCCAATAATAAAAAAAAATGATAGATGACATTAGCAGCAGATTAGAAAGGGCTAAAGATGAGCTCAGTAAACTGGAAGATATATTAGGAGAAAATACCCTTGGTAAAAAATAGAGACAAAAAAAAAACAAAGATAAGAATTATAGAAAAGAATATAGAAGACATAGAAGAGATGATGAAAAAAATCTAACAAAGTGTCTTTAAATCTCTGCAATGTTGACATTTCAAGTAAAATAATTATTTGTTTTAGGCAAATTTTGCCCTGGGGAATGAAACCGTCCCAAGTTGAGAGTCTCTAGTCTATCTCAAATATAATGTTAGAGGGATAGTAGAGGCAAAGGCAATGCTCAAAGACAATTGACTGAGAATTGATTCAAGTCACACTACAAGATCAACACTTATACATATCACAGATAAACTTTCCAAACACTAAGGAGAAAAATTATAAAGGTGGCCAGAGGATAAAAGGCATATTACCTTGAAAGAACAACTTTAATACTAACATTTCACTTCTCAACAGAAATGAAGGAAGCTTGTGACAATGGAAGAATATTTTTAAAGTCCTGAAGCAAAATAAATCCAACTCAAAATTTTACAGTGAGCAAAAACATCATTCAAACATGAAAAAGAAATAGAACAGTTCTGACAAAAGCCAAGAGAACTCATTCCCAGCAATCCTGACATTCAGGAAATATTAAAGGGAATCCCACATGAAGAAAGAAAAAATGAAAGAAAAAGTGATGAACAATGGAAAGGTTAAATATTTAGATTAACCTACAAGAATGTAGACACTGAAAAACAATAGCAATGATGTCTCATTAGGTTTAAAGCATATGGAAAAATAAAACATATGGTAGCCACAACACAAAGGAGGGGAGAAATTGTGCAGAAAAGAACCAACAGAAGGTCTAAAAGGGCTAACATTAGAAAGGCCTGGTTGCAAGACTGGCTGTGATTCTGGGAACTTATATGTGAGAAACATTCTCATCATTCCCTGAACTATTAAGAGTGGTTCACTGAGTCAGAACTATTTGTGGAAATGATGGATTATGCTGACCATTTGCTTTCCTTCTGGAAGTCTGAAATTTTGGTACAAACTAGATAGAAGATGTCTGTATAGCCAATATGCAATAAACATATGTTGAGTGGTAACCTCACATGAAGTCTCTAATGAGCTTCCCTGGTAGATGAGCATTTCACATTATTTTCACAACTTGTTGCTGGAGATATTAGACACTTACTGTTTGATCTCACTAGAAGAGGAATTTTTCTGTATCTTTCCTTCTGATCTCTGCCACATGTACCTTTATTTTATTTTTATATCCTTTCACCACAATCAGTTGTATCTATAAACTGAGTCTTGTGAATCCTAGTGAATTATCAAAACGGGTGGTTTTGGATATTCTCCAGATATACCATCTTTTACTATTTAAGATTCAAAATTTCAAGATTCCCAAGTTCTTTTGACACAAGGGAAATGGAAAAAGCACATTAGTTTTTAATATATCAAATATGCACATTGTAGTATTCTAAAACACTAAAATAGGAGTAAATAAAATCTTTACATAATGAGCTAATAGGGGTATGAGATGTGATGAGGTCAAAGAGAAAAACAAAAGGAGAAAAAAGAATCAAAACTAAAGGAACAGATGAATGGAAAACAAATGTAATTCTGGCAAATATTATTTTAGTAATTACACTAATGTAAATGGCCCACAAATATTATTTAGAAGATTTTACAAAAATACAATCATATGCTACTCGAAGGAAATTAAAAGTATGTAAAAGTGTGTAAGAGAGATATCAGTCAAACCAGTAATATACTAAAACCAGCCCACAAGGTCTTCAGGAGTTTGTGGCCAGTTGTTAAATCTTTGGTTGCCAGAGATGAACCATAATAGACACATTCACATTCTGAAAAATATGAAAATGCTATAAATCAAGGTGATTTTTTTTATTGGTGAAGTTTTGTTCCGTTTTATTTGTTTTTAAAGACTTGATTTAATCGTACATGTCTCCTAGAAACCTCAATTAATGGGAACCTGATGCAGCTATACCAATATCAATCTTCTCTAAGGCAAGAAGTATGATACAGAGAAAGAAATACATTTATTAATAATAAAATAATTAAACAAGTAGTAATGTGTACTAATTTCAAATTTTCTCATACCTGGCATCTTAAAAAATCAAAAGCAAAGTTAACAGAACTTAAAGGATATACGTATCTTTCCTAATCTGTTATAAATATATTGGAAAGATTTTCTGCCTTCCTGACCTTGATAACATGGAATAGAAATATTAGAAATTTTCATCTAGGATCTTCAGACTTCAGGTCTGAAGCAAAGATATCACAGAGAGGTCATCATTGCACCCATTCTCAACTATTCAGTAAAAATTGGGATATTTGGTGTGGGTAATGACTATTCAATGCATGTATTTGTAATCAGTCTATATCCACTGAAAGGCACTCTCGGTTATTCTGTTAAATGTCAATTATTTCAATAAAAGCAAAATAATATTCTTGTTCTCAATAATTTAGTCTAATTTGAGCTGTAGACATTAATATATAAATGGAGAGAAAAAAAGTAATAAGGACTCCATTAGCAGCTAGCATACTCCCCATTGCAAATAATAAAAATCCTGATTCAGATTTATGAATAACTCAATGATAGTCTTCCAATACTTTTCAAGTCCTATGATCACAGAAGGCTAGAGATATATGGACAGGATCTTTTCAATCAACTGTCCAAGCTCTTTGACTTTAGCATTAATATATAACACACAGAGACTGAGGGGTATAGCTCAATGGTAGAACACTTGCCTAACATGTGCAAGGCCCTGTGTTATTTGATCTCCAGCACTGGGGGGAAAAAGGACAGAAAATAAAGAGAGAGAGAGAGAGAGAGAGAGAGAGAGAGAGAGAGAGAGAGAGAGAGTGTGTGTGTGTGTACATATACAACATAAACATACTAAATTAGAGACTGGTGAAGTCCCTTAGCCATATCCATATAGCAAATTAACTATAATGCCTGAGATGAGAATCTTGTGTTCTTTTTTAAAGCCATGTTGTACATTTTGATTCCATTTTGAATCCATTCTGTCTCAAGGCAAAGAAAGTAGTCTTTCCTTCAAACAATCAGTCTAAAAATATGATACAGTTGGTTATAAAAGTGTTATTTGGACTTTTCAAATTTCATTCATTCTGAAACTTCTATATATTTATAACTAGGTGCAATAGAGAATTTTTAAGAAAATAAAAATATGTTGATTCATTTATTTATTCAACCATGAATAAGATACTGTGTTAAGCACTGGGAATGTAAGGGTGACTTCATTGTGTGCATTGTCTGGTGGGGAAATAAATAAACATATCACTAAATAATTATTAAAGTGATAAAAGCTGCCATAGAGGTGTGAACAACATATATGAACATAGAAGGAGTTAAGCCTTCTATTGAATCATCTTCTGTGGTCAGAAGGCTTATGAAAAATGGGAAATTACATCATAAGCTTTGTGGGAATAGATGTAGATGAGCCTGGATGTATGTATATGAATAAGAATTCAGGTTATTAATAGTGACTGTGGCAGCAACATAATAATCAAGCTCAATATTGTTGACCTAAAAGTGATTACCAGATCACTAGTAGATAGGAGAAAGACAAAGGTAGTCATTAGCCCCTGGCTGAGAAGACCAGAATGAAGGTACATCTTAGGTTCTTTACCTTGGGTAGAACCTCGTTTATGTGAAATGATGGAAGAGGTCATGGACAAATGGACTTTCCTAGGACTCTGATGCCCTCTTAGCATTTAGTACCTTTGTAAAATAAATGGCCACAATTGGTTGTTTCAATATATTATTTAATCCTGACACTCTGACCAATAATGGTTGCAACTAAAGATCAGTTTTCAGGCATAAGTAACCCAGCATATTGTTCAATATGGTAGGCCCTAGCTACATGTAGCTATGAGAACTGGAAATATAGCTAATCTGAATTGAGGTATGCTCCCAGTGTAAAGTACACACATGATTTCAAAGACTTGGTATGAAAAAAGTAAGTAAAGTACATTACTTTTTTACTCAATACACATTAAAATGTCAATTCAGATATCTTGGATTAGGTAAAATGCTATTACAATTAATTTAACCTTCTTTTGGTTTATTTTCTTAAGTAGCTACTAGAAAATTCAAAATCGTATATGCCCTTGCTTTTGAAAGTGGCACTCTATCTCTGTTGGACACTGAGCCGCTGCACAGACTGGACCAGCAGCTCCTTAGGGATCCTGGGGCAGCAGCTTTGCCAACAGAAGAACCCCATGTTAAATGGTGAGTAGTGGCCAATCCGATTCTTTCCCTCCAGGAGTTCTGAAATACACTGACTGACACAACAAAAGAGCAGAGGAGAGGTATCATAGCAAGAAGTTGCTTCGGTAGAACTGCAGGACCTCAGGTAGAGAGCAATGGAGAATTGATCTAAGGAGGGGGGATAAAAGAAGCACCAGGGCCGCTTCTCACCTGTGACACCGTTTTGTTCTCAAGAGACCCAGCCGTGTGGTTTCCCTTGGTTTATCTGTTCCCTACTCATTCTTGTGATGAGTCTCTATGATCTGAGGTACCAAGGTATTTCTCTGTCTCTTGTACCTCAAAAGTAATGATAACATAAGTTGGGTAATAGAAATGGGTTGAGAAGTGAATATTTATCTATATAAAAAGAGGAAGAAAGGAGACTTCATCTTAAGAGTGTTTGAGGGTAGCATAACATCTCTTAATCTCCTTGAACATGCATCCATACCTGCAAAGACGCAATTAGAAGGCAGGGTAGGTGCTCAGCCAATGTCAAGAAAACAGCCGCCGTCTCCATCATCGTGATTGTGATCGTTTTTATTGTAGTTATTTTTTTATGAAGATTCAATGAAGTCAACACAGGTGCAGCACCACGTATAATAATCAACAGAGAATTCTTTTCCTCTTTCCTTTGAGAAAGAAGCTGAACAAGACACACGGGGGTAACTAGAAAGCTTAAATTGACCATGACTGATGTTTATTTTATTTTATTTTTGAGGCATACAAAAAGAATGTATCTCACTCCACCAAAAGAAATAAGTTTTTCTTAAGGAACCATATTCTCTACTCTCCTGTAAATCCTCTCTTCCAGCTAAATTGCACCTGCACTGAAGCCCTAACAGCCATATACAATTCTTTATGTACACTGGTGGTTCTCAAAGTGTGGTCCTTAGACCAACAGCAGCTGTATCACCTGGGAACCCATCCAAATTCTTGGACCTCATTCCAAACCCACTGAACCAGAGGCTCTGGAGGCCCAGTAATCTGCTTGACCCTGGTGACCAGTATACATTGAAGCTGGAGATTGACACCTTTGAAGGTGTATAACTTCCTAACTTTACTCATCAGTTTCCGCATCCTGAGCTGCCTCACCGCCTTGTCTCTACACATTCAGTCTCCTCAGCTAGCCTCTTGCTCTTTCTCCAGGAAACTGGCCTTGACTTCTCCAGGAAATTTGTGCCCTCTCGCTGAAATGTTGACATATCTGAGCTAATTCATATACAGTGTTAACTTGATCACTAAATGGTTTCATGTGTGCAAGACAAAGAGCTTGAAAACTTCTTGAAGTTAGAATTTTTTGCAACCTCCCTTCCACCTCTCTAGTCAGTACACAGTAGAGGTATTTTCTGCACTGAATTGAAGTCACACAAAACCCCTTTGTCTCTGCATGGAAAATAGTGATAATCCCCTTTGGGTCAGGAGTGACATCCAAAGACTTGCTGCTTTGTCTGCTTCCTGCCTGAGGTGAGGTTTTCAAAGACCTAGTTGAATAAAATTTGGAAGCCTCTTTCCCTTCATTTAAAAACTTTCTCCCTCACTGGCAAACATACTGGGGAAGTAAGTTCTTTTTTCCTCCCCTCTTAAAACACTGGGGTGTTTTTGTAGCTTCAGAAGTGTTGCTGAATTTTTAAGAGCACCTCCGAGAAAGGGAGATAAGGCTTAATAGTCCTGAACAATTTGCCTGCTCTCTTTAAGACCATAAGAAACTCTTAGGTGCATTAAAATGTTTTCCTTTAATTTTTAATTTTTGTTTTACGATAAGGCTAATTAAAGCAACACCTGTTTGGAATGATATAGTTGGTGCTGGGTCAACATTTCCATTGGTTTATATTCCAGCTGTGAAAACTCAATTTGAACTAAAACTTGGGTGTATAATATCCAAACCCAGGGGGATTCAAAAGAAACACTAATATACCAGTGTGCATATTAGGGGGCAAAACAAATAGAAGCAAAGTGGTTTCAGGTGCTCTTTAGCACTTGTGTAGTGTGCAAACTTTTTTTTTTTTACGATCATGGTTTGTAGGCCTTCAGCTCCCCATGTAGGTAGGATGCCTTTGGGTATTTAAATAGGATGGAAACAGGCCAGTTAGTCCATGTAAAATACTAGCTACTGTGCACGCGTGGTAATGAGATTTCTTTCATCAGAGGGGTCTTAAGATCTAAAATGGCTATTCTCATGGTTCTCTGGATTTAAGATCCCCAGAGGGATCTTGAGGTGACAAATAACTGTATATTTTAAAGACCAGTGACTGCTTCTGTCTCTATTGGGAGGCCATGAAACTGGGATTGATTAGATGACATGAAGAGACGTTGGAACTTGGGTTCAGGCTAGAAATAATGTGACAGACTAGAACCTGCCCTTTAATGGCTCTCAAAAGCTTTTTAATGCCTACAGGGGCTCAAATAAGAAAAGCAGATAAAAGTGGAGCTTCTCAGATTAAGTTAGGGGAGAGCCTGGAGTCCTCGGCTGATCATCTCAAAGATACCCAGAAGCCTAGGAGAGGCTCAGCGGATCCTCAGAGGATGTGAGTAGCCATCGACCTGCCAATGATGTGTAGAGCAGCTAACTCAGCTCTACACTGTATTCAGGTAGGTTGTTTTGGAGCCAAATTTTGACAAGTCAATGAGGAAGGTGAAATAAGTTTTCAGCGTGCTTTGCTTGAAGATGTCTTTAAGAAACCTGAAGCTCCAAAGAACTGGGTATGAGGAAGGGAGCACCAGGCTAGAGTCTGCTTCCCGCTGACCCCACAGTTGTCAGGTGGAGCCTTTGCAAGTCATTGAGCACTGTTGGGAAAGGAGATGGATATTCCTGACGAATTCATTGATCCCAAGGATGTACACATGCTAGGCAATTTTCTATCTCTGAGCTGTATCCTCAGCCCTTTATAAAATTTTATTTTGAGATAGGGTCTTGCTAAGTTTCCGAAACTAATCTCAAACTTGCAATCCTCCTGTCTCAGCCTCCTGAATAACCAGGATTACAGTGTATGTTACTATATCCAGTTAAACTGATGGATTTTAAATTATTTTAAAGATTATGGCATGGTGGAATTAAAACTATTAGGAAAGTCCAAGACCAAGTAGAATGAGAGCTACTATATTGGCTGCAGAAAGCCCAGGGGAAAATTGGAGAACTTTTTCCTGGAACTGTTGGAGAAGCTGCATGGATTGCAGGTGGACAATCTCAACATGTCGCTTTATGTCTTCAGTTCCCTTTTCCTCATCTTTATCATACCTCAGACTTTCTTGCTATCCTTGTCTCTCCTAGGTTTCTTGTCATTCTAGAGAAGCATCTAATTAATCTACGGTTGCCATAGACCATTCACACTGAGCAGGATGTCAGAAGTGCCACCTGCCTCCTGATTTTGCAAATGAAAATTTTAACTTTAAACTAGGGTCCCGGCCTTCCCAGTTTGGGCTGTTTGGACTACTGGTGAAGGGCCCTCCATTCCCATCATGGTGGATGAAGAGGTAGCCGCCATGACATTGGCCACATCTTTCAGTATATCTCTTGCTTTCTCCCTGGAATCATGGGGAGCCAGAAGATCCCACACTCTAGGACCCCACTATGGAGTATCTGGCCATTTTCCAGAGAGCCTGCAGCAGACAGCTGTTAAGGGTCTGTGTTGGTTCTGTCATCTCACACATGAGTCTCTATGACTCTTTCTCTGTAAGTGACCTACCTGATTACCAAACCCTGTGCCTTAAGATGTCAATGACTGAAAATAACTTTGAGTCCAGACCCTTTTGGCTATTTTTTAAGATATAGGTAAAAATTGGTATCAAAGTTACGAGTTCCTAATGGTTGGGTTTTAGGCCTCAGTGGACATAACACTATGGGTCAGAGGCACCTCCACAGGCCTCTGGTCCCCCAGTGCCGGCTGTCTCCTTTACCTTAACAGCATTTTAATTCTTTGAAGTAGTGACAGAGTAAGAGTAAGCAGTGAGAGGAACGGGAGAAATGAGGGAGATGCCAAAGGAGGTCTGCACCCAAACTTTCTGAGGCTCATTTCAATTTTATTTGGTTGCTTCTGGAAAAGATGTTAGAAACCACTGAAGTACTGTGGAAATAATATCTTACTACCCAAACTACCTTTGCTACACCATCTATATAGTCATGCATAGCAAAAATATTCTTTCTGTCATATGTACTGATTTTTGTGTTTCAGAAAAAATGTGTTTCCCATAGGCAGGGAGCAGGAGACCCACAGATGGTTATGGCATCTCTTGTGCTTTGGAGGTTGGGAACCTGGGAAGAATTCAGGAGAGGAGGTGGACAATGAATGGCTTTTGTTTGCAGTCTGACAACCTGGTGATGGCTGGAGAGTCCTCTGGAGGCCCGAGGAGCCATCTGTCATGTGAGCTCAACAGCAAGCTAACCCCACTGGAGGTGTAACTGGGGACAGGCAAGGCTGGGAAGAAGCATGGCCTCTGGGAAGAAGCGTGCAGTGTCTCTTGAGGCATGCATTGTCTCTTAGGGGCCCCTTCTTTCCACTGGGCACCCCACATTTGTCTCTCACAGCTCCCTAAGCTGGAATTTGACCCCTGTAGCCCTAATTCCTTTTCCATATTACCTTCTTAAGATATGGCTTCCCCCACATTGTTTTCAAAGCCAATCCCATTGTTTTATGACTGTAACAGAGAAGCCCCAGAAACAAATCAAATGGTAGTTAATAAAGCAGCTGGTGCATTGAACTTAGGATCAGCCCCCTCCTTCATTTTATCAGTGCTGAACTAGAGGTATGGAAGTTGGAATGATTAACACGGGTTCCCAGTAAGTTAGTGGCAGAACTGTTTCTGGAACTCCTCTGCCTTTTCTTTCCTGACACCAGACCTTCTACCCACCCTGCAGCACAGGCATGGGAAAGAGAGAGGATTCTAGTTCAAATACCCATTCTTGGAGGAAAAGTCCAGTAAGGGAATTTTATGACCCCTTGGTTGGGATGAGCTCTAAGCTTTCAAGCTGCAGCAGAGACTCTTGGCCCTGAGGGCTGAAGAGCAGTTGAGGAAGGAGGGCTTAGGTCCCTGTGCTGCACTCTGGTGGCTGCAGTCTACATCCATGTTCCCCACACCATCTGCAATGGGGACAGACAGAGCTTTACTGGGGTCTTGTTTTCTTTGCTTTCTTCTGTGTATATCAGGGAAAAGAATGGGGTTCTACTTGGAGGCAAGGTAAGGTATAGAGTAGCTGATTTGGCAAAGATTTTGTCATTTATCACTTGTGAGTGAATTTAAGAAATGCCAAGAGGATAGAGAGGACATGGTAGCCAATGCCTTGAGGACAGGAAGAAGTACAAGATGGGTCCCAGACTGTTCATGAAGCTACTTTGCCCAGAGCCCTCAATGACACATATGAAATAACAGGTAATACGTGTCCTATCATGTCATAGAGATGCCAAATGCAGTCGTTTTAAGTTAAAGGAGAAAGCAATGTAGATTGAAGGCTGTATTGGGAAGATCTATCTCATCTTAAAAATTTAAAAAGTGGTAGAGCTTAATTCTTGCTCTCCACACCCACCTGAGTGTGGGCTAGCCTTAGTGAGTCACTTCCAAAGAATAGAGTAGGATAAGGAAAAAGCAGGAGCTTTACTGTGGAGAAACACGGCAAACAATGTTGTGTGTTTATCATGTACTGCTGATGTGATATGACAAGAGGGACATCTTTGTGGTATTCTTTCCCCAGGGTCAGGACTCCAGTCTAAACAGGAGAGAAATCCAGAGTGGGAGACATTCTAGAGGCTCTCTGGCCAATTCTCCTGACTGACAAGGTCACGAAAAGCAGAGAAACGGACCAGAGAATATTGGGAAGATATAACAACTAGATGCAATGAGATACTCTGGATTGGATCTTGGAGTTGGAAAACAGAACAAGTAGAAACCTGTTGAAATCCGAATAAAGTTCAGAATCTACTTATTAGTAGTATATCATGTTGGTTTCTTAGTCTTAATGGATGCAGCAAGGTGATGTAAGATATTAACAATGTGGGGAACTGGGCTACACTGGTAACTTTTCTGTAAATATGTAATTATGCCAAAGGCAAAAGGTTTTTAAAAATAAAATAACCCACCAACCAATTTATTATTTTCTCTGACCCTCTCGTAGAAGAGACTACTAAAAGCTCATGTTCAGTATCTTCAGTGTCCACTCGTACAGTTTCTTCCAATCCATTCTCTGCCCACTTCTTTCTAGTTTCTGTTCTACAGGACTCCATTAGATATCATGTATCTGGCCCAGTTGACCGTTTTCTCCTTAAAACTCAACCTCCTTCGGTTACCAATTCCTGACACTCCCCTCTTGCTTCACCTGCACATACCACCAGGCTCCCTGGATGATCTGTCTTCCTCTTGTTTTCAGTTTTCATACCTGGACATATCTATGACTCCAAAGTCCATATTTCCAGTTCAGACCTTTTCATTGAAAAATCCTCTTGCTGTCTACAAATCCCTCTGCAGAGCCCCAAAGACACTCATTCAAAATACCCCCAAACTGATTTCCTTGTCCTCGTTCCTCTTCCTGAAAAGCCTTTCTCCATTCCCTACATTGGTGAATGTCACTGTGATTCAGCCAGCTGTCCAGGCTTCAAGTAAATGGGAAGTGCACTTGGGTCATTCTGGTCCCACTCTCCTTGTGACCACTCTAGATATTGCTGCACCGTGGGCTCCTCTGCTGCCTTTGCTCAGGCTGCCATTCATTCTCACCTGACCTCCTGCTACAGTCTCTAAATGAAGTCTCCCCATTGATTTCTGCATGTCTCCAATCCAACCTCCACTTTCTGATAGTGATATTTCCGGAAAAATAAAAAGCTAAACCCATGACTCCCTTTCTTCAAGTCTTCATTGACTGGTTATCACTTTGGAGAGCCCAGGCCAAGTTCTTTACAAAGTGTTCCAGGGCTTTCATCATGTGACCCTGCTTCATCTTCATCTTCTCCTTTATCTCCTTTGCCTCCTGCACCCTAGACTGCAACCACAGGATTCAGAGGCCAGACACTCTGCTCTGTGGATCTTTGCACACATAGCCCCTTCCTTCAGAGGGCCTGGCACTGCTCCTTATATCTTTCAAGAGTAAACTTTATCCTACTCCCTCCTCTGAGTGAACAGAAGCACAGAGAGATTCAGCAACATGCTTCTCCTTGCCCCCCTACCCCAATTCTAAACTTACCACCAGTGGCTTTTGTCACTGAGGACCTTGTGTTGGTGTGAACTTTGTGTTTTGGGTTGTTTCTTCGTTCATTTGGTTGTGACTTCTCAGAGAAGTGAAAGGGGAGGGGACATACAGTGTGTTGGCTATCAGAACTCTTTATGAAGGGAGGAAGGGGGAAACTGGGAAGCCAAACGTGGAACTTTCACAAGTTCAAAACAGGTGAGGCTAAGAGAAAAAAGCCCAAACACTCCTCCCAAGGTGGACGAGTCCTAATATTTAAAACATTAATTCATCATGATAATCCCCAAAGAAAAACATCCACTTTCACAAGTGATTCCCAAATTGGAATGGCTGATGGATGGGGAGGGAGCAACTGCTGAGATGAGGGATGAGGCTGTCCATGACAAAGAGGAGCAGACGATGGTGAGTTATGGACTACTGTGAGTAAATAACCCAGAGCCCGAGTGAGGCTCCAGATGGTTTGTGTAGTGAGTGTGACCAGAACACCATTGAGGAATCAGAGTCTGGTAATTCAAACCCGGCCTGCTTTTTTTGTTGTAGCAACTCACAAACCTTCCAGAGAGTGGCTATTGGACGTGCTGGTGGCCCTTTTACAAAAGCAGACTTCTGCAGAAACAACTGATACCAGGATTCAGAGGCCATGCTGTGTGCTAACTAAAGCCCACTGTGTGCTGGAAGATGGTTATTGGTGATTTTAAGAACCCCTCAGTTGGGCTCAGGAGGCTTTGTGGACACATGTCACCCCCTCATCTCACCTATTATAAGGTGAATGATCTGGGCTGGAGGGTGCAGAACCGGAATAGGAAGATGATGTAAGACTCCTAGGTCATCTCCACCTTCGTTCCTGGTGTTATATCTTCCGCTGCTGGAGCTACTTTGATTAGACAGTGCTGATGGCTTGTTTTCAGACAGTGTGAGAAGTATGAAGGGCCCCCAGAGCCCTGTGCCATCAAAAGGTGGGTCACAGATGTGGCCGTCCAGCTAGCAACGCAGGCATGCCCTTCCCTCGGCTGGCATCTGTAAAGCCAGCACCTCCCCATCCAGGGCTTGAGCACCTGCAATAAGCAAAGGGGGATGGCTCTGGTGTCACCTGGAGTGGAGGGAACTGCAGCCCACATAGGCACTGGGACAGGAGGAGGCACTGCCTTGGGCCAGGACAGAGGGAGCACAGCAGCTGAGTATGACCTGGGGACTCAGGGCACAGTGGGTTATAAAGCCCAAGTCCCCTATCAACATCATTGGCTTTCAGATTTGCATGTCTGAGGACAAAGTGCAAGTCCTCTTAGCTAGAGGAATAAAAATTTTGCTTCCTTGCCCCCTACACAAGCCACTGTGGAAAACCAGTTATGATCTGGGGAATCAGAAAAAGCGTAAAACTTATTTCCTGCCCTTAAGGACCACAGGAATTGATTGTGTTTACTGAGCACATTCTGTTTATAAGATGCTGATGTAGACACGGAGATGTCCCAAATAAAATTTTCACAATCGAGCTCTAGAGACAGACTTTTAAAGCATGTATTATTATTATTATTATTTTATTATTATTAAATTGGTTCTAGGGATTGAACCCAGAGGTACTTTAAGGCAGGAACTCACTAGGGTGGTCAGGACCTTGCTATAAAGCAAGCATTTTGATAGAGATCATTTAGGAACCCAGAGGATCTGCTACAGAAGGATGTTCAATGGCTAAAGCAAAGGGTGAGGGTTTGAAATGGCAAGGGGAGGAACAGGCAGTGCTGTCCACAGCCACCTCAGGGGGAGATGAAGGTTCTAGAAGCCCTGGAAATGCTCTGGGAGGATATGGCATATTCACATGCATGTTTTATACCCACTTGTCAGTTAGGTGGAGGATGACCAGAAACCAGGGGGATACGAACATGAAGAAAATATGCCTCGATGCCTCTTTTCCTTGTGTTCTAGACATCTCATCTCTAGCACTTACACAGATGCCCAGCACCTAATATTCATTTCCAACAACTGCCGCGAGTGGCTTAGAAGTAAAATGGCTTGGCCACCCGTAGATTTCCCAGGCTACTTTCCGCATGCAGGACTGGATGCCCATCTGCTTCCCTCTGCTTTAAGGGGAAGAGAGCAACACAGGGTACGCCTTCTTGAATCATGTTACAAGCAATTTGTGGCCTGGCCCCTAGGTCCTGGCACAGGGAGATGGCCCAGGTCACCTCCTCTGTTCAGGGAGGCAGGGACATGAGGGCTGGTTCTCCTGGGCTGGCACAAGCTCTTATTATTCTCATGCTAGAGAAGTGGTTGAAATCAGAAGCAAAATGCCACATTGTCCGCCTACTCAAGTCTGGGCTCAAGGGAAAGGGAAATGACTGCCAGAGCGTTCACTGTTCCCGATCCACTCAAGGGCCTTAAGCTGTCTTCAACACGGTTGCCAAACAGCTTGGTAGAGACTGGCCTTTCGGGTGTGGGCAGGGGAGGAGGAAGGGAGGGAGCCGTGGGCCCTCCCTCTCGATTTCTTGATCAGAAGAGCTCCCTTGCCACGAGGCTCTGGTGTCCTCTTCAGCAGGGTGAGTCTTTGACTTTGCATGTGAACTTGCTGCTAGATATGCAATTTGACTACGGATGCTCATAAAGGGTCCTGGTTTAGATGGGTCGGCAGTGTTGCCCTTTCACTTATCATTTTAGTTGGGAATCTCTTGATACACTCCAAATCCAGTGGTAAAGCCTTAAAGGAATTATCTTGTTGTGCAAGAACGATAGCATCTTTCTGTGGACTTCTGAGCGGTGCTTTCGTGTGGAAGAGTCTGTGACTGGGAGGTGACGATTCAGACGTCTGGCAGTGGCATGAGTACTGCAGAGAGAGCAATGTCCAGGGCACAGTAGACTGGGGCTTGAGTCCCGGTTCTAATCCGGTGTGTTCTGTCCTGCAAATTCCTGCACTTCCTCGGCCTTGCTCTCCCTGGGGGACTTTGGGATGTTCATCCTCTGAATCAAACTGACCTTTAGATTTTACGATGGATCAGACTGGGGCCTGAAGAACTGAAAATGCCTTCAGAGAGTAGATGTCAGAGCTCTGGTAAGATTGTCATTCTTCCCATTTGGCAGCAAAGGCATTTGGTTTTGTGCTTTGCTGTGGGGCAGGGGGCGTGGTCCCTGCAGGGTCTCTGGTCATCGCAGTTTCCCATCCTGTGGGTGTGGAAGCCGAGGCTGGGACGTAGCCTAATGGGATAGCAGTGTCGGCGACAGCAGCTCCTATCTGTCCCTCAGTGCACTGACATGGCAGAATGATGGTCTGCAGAGAAGGAAGGAGATGGGAGGGTCCTTCTGTGCCCTTGGAGCTCTGGTGAATAGATGGTGCCTGCAAAGTGTCTTTGTGCTTTTGTCATTCACTTTTTTAACACACAGTGCTTGCTTGGGACCCTGGTAGGATGGCAGGTCTGCCTAAGAGCCGCCTGTGATCTTGGCTCCTTAGGATTTGCTGGATGCAGATGCTCATGCCAGACGTCAGGTGTGGTGCCTTCTGGATGGTTGACGCAGGCTCCAAGCCACAGAGGGCTTGCAGGACACGGATGACCACTCCTCAGGCACCCATTCAGCTGTTTGGGGAAGAGGGGGAACCCTGAAACTCTCCCAGTGGTTCCTGGCATCACTGATGTTTTCTATATGAAAAGAAAGGGACAGGAATTGGTGCAGTTAGGACAACATTGGAGTGAGAAGATAAAATACTGCTTCTTTATAGGAAACAAGAAATGAGTCTTCAGAAGTAGAGTTGAAAGCACAATGCGCTTATTGCATGCCCTTTTTCTATTTCAAATTTTAAGGAATATGTTACGCAGTTTCATCATAATAATAGTAACAGTTATAAAACACCAAGTGCTGCTCTTCCAAGTGCTTTGATTTATTAACTGATTCAAACCTTACAACAACCCCATGTGGCAGGCATTATTATTCTAGTTCAAAAGGGGAAATCAAGGCCTAGAGAGATTAAGCACCTTTGCTCAAGTGCAGAGTCAGAGTCAGAGCTAGAATCCAAACCCAGGCAGTTTGGCTGCACAGGTGGGGCTGTAAGCACCGTACCACACTTCATCTCTGAAAAACAGAGTCAAAGGATGTGATAAATCTCATCATAGCTCAGGGGAAGAGCGCTGGCCTGCTGTGTGAAGCTCTGGGTTTATCCCAGTACTTCAAAAGACAAAAACAAGAACAAAAAAATACAAAAACAAGCAAATAAACAAAACAAAAAATGCAGAGGTCTCTTGTCCCACCTTCTCCACATGTGATTTTTATTTTTCAGAGATAGCTTCTTGTACTCCTTCCTATAATTTCTTCCGACATCTATTTCCATAATTCCAAATAGCATGTTTATTTGTGGTCTTGGTGATTGAACCCAGGGGGACTCCACCACTTGAGCTACATCCCCAATCCTCGTTTTTTGTTTGTCTCTTTCACTTTTTATTTTGAGACAGAGTCTTGCTAACTTGCCCATTCTGGCCTTGAACTTGCCATGCTCCTGTCTCAGACATCTCCTGTGCACTGCCATGCATACCCAACCTGGTGTCTTTTTTTTTCTTGATTTTTCAACTTTAGACATGATTTATTGACTTTGTTCTGTGGAAAATGAAAATTTAGTGTTCTTGTACCATCCTGCCGCCTCTGCCCCAAACACAAACGCCTCATTTCCCCATGCCCCTTCATCATCTCAGCACCATCTTTAGTTAGAGCAATATTCCATGACCAGGATTGTTCATTCCCATAAATATTATTCACTTCTCATTATCTTTCTTTACAATAGTTCCTCCTTCTTGTTTTGCATTGTTATCTGTAGAGCTAACCCTAATTCCTCTCCAGCTTTTCTAGCGGAGCCGGAAAGCACTTCTCAATATGCAAAGATACTTTGGGGGTTTGTTTTTTCTTGGAGTTATCCCTCTGGGAGCCATCTGTCCTGTCCTCTGTGCCAGTCAAGATTGTTTATGTTGTAGGACTAACGCAGAGCTGATATCCCAGGATCCCGGAAATCTCCTTCAGCTGCCTCCTGAGTGGCACCCCTGGTCTCCCCGACCTGAGTTAGAGCTCTTCCAGTAGCTTCCTCAGAAAACACACAAGGAAGAAAAAGCTTTTGAGAGCTAAGATATTTAAAATTATTTTTTCGTCTACTGTCTTTAATCATAGCTTGGGAATCACTGTAGATTGGACGTTTTAATTTTCTGTTCTAATCGTAAACATTTTTTTCCCCTTGCTATCTACCTCCTCAGAGACCGTTAGCTCCTTTTTGAAAACTTACAAAGCCATTCTGTTTCCTAATTCTTTGTAATTCCTTCTGATTTCTTTTTCCTCTGAAAAAAATTTAGGGACTTCTGTTTATTTTAAACTTCATGATGCTATGCCTTGATGGGTCTTTCTTCAATTCAACATGTTGGGCATGCAATGTTCTTTTTCAATCTGGAAGGTCGTAGCCCTTGGCTCGAGAATATTTGCTTAAATTTTTTAAAAACATTTTTTTCTCTGATCATTCCTTTAGATAATTCATCAGCTGAATGTCCGTCGCCATGGATTTGTCTTTTCATTTTTTAAATTATTGCTTTCCCGTTTCGTCCATTTTTCTTGTTAAACGTTCCAGATTTTGTCAAATTTAATCATCCACTTATTGCATTGAATTATTGAATACTATTTTAAGTGCTATAAAATTTTTAGTTTCTAATTTTTTGTTTTGTTAACACACTTACTCTTTTTGCACAGATTTTATGTCTTTTTAAAGATGTAAGAATATTAACTAGATTCTTTTTATAAATTTTTCAATTATTTCTGCTTCCTCTGAATTATTTTTTCTTCCTTTTTGGGTTTGGGGGTGGTTTGGATTCTTAATAGAAACTTACTGCTAATGTCTCAGTGCACAGAGGTTCATTTTCAAGGTGAAAGAGCTCATTTAACCTGTGTGTGCATTTATCAGCTGTCATAGTGAGGAGACCAATGTTTGTCAACCTGTGCTGGGCTTTTCCTTGAGGTTGTTGGCAGGGACCTGATATTTCACTGGCTTTCCTGTGTAGGTAGGTTTTTCTTCCCTTGAAGCTGATCAATTTCCTGGGAGAGGAATTCTCAGCCTCCTTCCCGGGAGCACAAGTCAGTCTCCATGTTCTGGCTGCGGAGCAGTGGAAGACAGCAGGTTTCCCCATGTTGTGTGTTGTGTTTATTCACACCCCTTCTTTTTATTTTGCTGCCTTGATTTGAGTCTTGGACTGAGTCTGGTGTGCTTAAGTCCAAAGTCCCTCCAGAGAGAAAACCTCCTTGTATGTAGGAAAAGCAATCGTGTGGTTGTGTGGGCTTGGGAGAGATATGGAGCCTAGTTCTCATGTAAGCTTCCATCAGGCAGCCTGTCTGCAGGCTCACCCCTCACCAGCCTTTCCAGATCCCTGACACCTCCCATCTGGGTACCTTTCCAGGCTTGCGCTGGATCAATCCATCTGGCATCTCTATGGCTCAAAGGGGCCCTCAAATGGCAGTTGGATTTTAGTTGCTGCCTGTTTATCCACTTTGTTTCCTAAATTTTGTTGACCATCTTGTCTGCAGTAATTCCGTTTCTCCTTTCTATTGTCAATTGAGTCCTTGACTTCTACATTCCTTTAGTCTACTGATGCATCAGGACGGGGTGGAGTGGAGCCTATCTGACTTTCAACCAACCTTTCATCTGCCTGGTGCTGACTTTCCATGCATAAAGTGAGTGAAAAAATAAAACAGTCCACACCCTTGCAGGATCACTTCTAAGGTCTACCAAGACACCTCATGCACATGTTCATTAGAAAGCAACTCCTGAGGATCAGGATTACACGACCCACTTTCTGCCATAGGGAGGAATACACATCATTCTAGCAGACAGAAGAAGGGGACCTTCTGGGATAAGAGGTGTTGGAGAGCCACAGAGCAGGTGAAGTCACAGACAGAGCATGGAGGTGACAAGGTGACCAGCGTGTTCTAAGTGGTAAGAGCAGATCAGCATGTGCTTGGGGCAAGAACACAAAATGCAATAGGAAAGATGTACGGGGAGTCTGGTGAGGTCCTTCAAAGGTGCGAGTCATCAGGGAGCAATTATCCCCGTTGCTCTAACTTTCTGCTGGCCTTCATAACTGGACTGAGGTGGGTCCATTGTCACGAGAATCTCCAAGGGGAAGAAGTGTACTTATCAGCAAAGCCCAGTGACTCTTGGAAACCCCCACTGAAGGTGAGCAGAGAGGTGACATTCTGGCTCCTTAAGCAAGGGAGCAAAATGAAGCCCAGCAGGACTGGAGAGAGATGATGGGCAGTGTATACAGTGGTGATCAGAAAGGTGGTCAGAAACTTCTGTGCCCTCATGTTGATATGAAGGTGGTTTGGCAATAGAGGTCTTGAAAGTTTTGTTATTTCTTGTCTTCTCACATTCAACTTTGAACAAGTTCCTTCCTTTGCGGAGATTTGCTGAAAACCAAGGAGCAAACTTCTGTTACACATGGCGGGTAAATTTCACAGTGGACAGAACATCCCTTTACCACCATGGAGGTGCCAACAATTTAAATCCATTTGTTCTTTGGAGGAGGGTGTAGTCAATGCTCATATTAATGGCAAGGAGAGAGAGAAAGAGAGAGAGAGAGAGAGAGAGAGAGAGAGAGAGAGAGAGAGAGAGAGATGCTCGTTTCTGCTGAAGTCCACCAAAGAACTTTAGTGAGATGGAGGGTGCTTGATGGGAAGTACCATTATTTCAGTGTCTAATTTCTCAAGTTGTCCAGAGTATCTTGAATTTCCAAATCATTGCTAGTAGTAGCAATCACTAGCACCTCTCATTAACTACTCTGACCTGAATTAATTTTGAGGCATGAAAATTATCTTGGCTCTGTTTTTTGCAAGCATAAACATCATGTGATATAGAATGAGCTTAATTTTAAAATGATAGCAATCTGAATACATATAATATATCTAAGGTTTCAAAATTATGACTTAAAAGAATGAAAAAAGTTGCCCAGAAAAGTAAAAAAGAAAGTCACAATAAATGATGCATTATTAGATACTTTTCTAAGGTATAGAATAAATAAATGATTGAATAAAGCAAATGGGTAAAATAGACAAATTTCCCATATGGAATTCTGAATAATGTCTGGAGATCTCCTGCCCTGGAGGAAGTGGAGCTTATGCCTCCATTGCCTAGGTGTTGGCTGTGAATAGTAACTCCACATGGAGTAAACAGTAGAAAGGTAAGAAAGGGAGGCTATAGCGGGAAGGATGATGGACACCACCTCAGCCAGGTGATCCAGAGCATCGAGAGTGATTGACATGTTTATGGAACACATCCTCAACATGATGCCATGAGATTGGCACTTTACCTCTCTGGTTTCCCTCTGATAACCCATAACCCCAGCTCAATTGTGAGAGAAACATCAGACCAATCCCTAGAGCAGGATGTCCTACAAAACACCTGACCAATGTTGCCCAAACTGTCAAGATAATTAAAAAAGGAAAAGACAGGGAAACTGCTGCAGTAAAGAGAAGCGTGGAGACATTACAATTAAATAAAATATGGTGTCCTGGATGGGACCCTAGGACAGATAAAGGATGTTAGGTAAAAACTGTGGAAATCCGCATGAGTCTGGACTTGTGCTACTAATAATGTGTCAGTACTGGTATATTAATTATAAAAAATATGTTATAGAAATAATGTAAGATATTGTTAGTAAGGGAAAGTAGATGTGCCATACAGGGAATTCAATTCAGTTCAAAGTGAATTGAATACTCAGTTGATGTCTAATTGGGTAAAAATCATCAGTAACATTTTCATTAGTACAATAACAGTTATGATCTAAATGAGATTATCTTTCTTAAACATTGTATTACTCTTCATTGAGCACAAGATCTAGATTTTTTTTATACCAGGATTTGATTGTACCAGGATCACTTAACCACTAAACCACATTCCCAGCTCTTTATTTTGAGACAGGGTCTCACTAATTTGCTTAGGACCTCACTAAGTAAGTTAAGTTGTTGAGATGGCTTTGAGCTTGTGATCTTCCTGCCTCAGCCTACTGAGCTGCTGGGACTACAGGTATGCACCACTGTGCCCAGAAAGATCCAGATTTTTAGCATGGTATTTGAAGCCCTTGAAAAATCTGGCTCTGGCCAGATTTAAGGATTTTACCAACTTCTTTTCCTATACACTGTGTACTGATCCCTTCAAAATCCTTGAACTTTCTTGCCTTCATGTTTTTGCTTTATCTCCCCCAAATGGTCTTTCTCCCTTGACTATTAAATCTTCCAAAACAAAATTCAAATCCAGTTTCCTCTGTGAAGCTATATCCAGTTGTTGGCACTCAGGACTAGCTCTGCCCTCTGTGGCACAGGTAACAAATTGTGTAGCTGTCCACAGGACTCATCATGCTCTGCCGTGAGTTCTAGTCAGGTGTGTGTATTTTTTTGCACCACACCCCAACATTCTGCTTTTTGAATACACACCCTCTTGCTTAAGGCCCTTACATAGAGGTAAGTGCTGAAGAAATAATCAGGGGCCAGGTGCTGTGGTGCATGCCTGTAATCCCAGCAGCTCAGGAGGCTGAGGCAGGAGGATGGCAAGTTTAAAGCAAGTCTCAGCAATAGTTAGTAGTTAGGCTGTAAGAAACGCAGTGAGACCCTGTCTCTAAATATAATACAAGATAGGGCTGGGGATGGTTCAGTGGTCGAGTGCCCCTGAGTTCAATCCCAGGTACCAAAAAAAAAAAAGAAAAAGAAAAGAAAAAAATAATCATTTAATGCAGTGGTTCTACAATTGGGCTGAATAGTTTTTATGGTTCAGATATGAGATGTCTACCCCAAAAGCTCATGTGTTTGTGCAGGAGGTGAAATGATTAGATTGGGACAGCTATAATCTGATCAATGGGTTAATGCATTTCATGGATTAATGATTTGCATGGACTACTGGGAGGTAAATGTGGGCAGGTGGGATGTGGCTGGAGGAAGTGTGCCCTTGGGGATTATATATTTCATCCCTGGCTTCTTGTACTCTCTCTGTTTCTCTTCTTCCATGGCTGAGCAGCTTTTATCCACCACTTCCTTCTGCAGTAACGTTCTGTCTCATCTCAGACCAACAGCAATGGAATTGGCCTATCATAGCTGGGACCTCTGACACTGGGAGCCCAGTTAAACTTTCCTCCTCTAAGCTGCTGTTGTCTGGTATTTTCCTCACAGTGACAGAAAGCTGACTAACATAACAGTAGAAGAACATGGGATTATCTTCGTAAAGATAGAAATGCACAGATTCTATCTCACAATTAGTCAGAATCTCTGGGAATGGGGCCCGTGCCCCATATGTTAGAGTTCCTCAGGTGATTCCACCGTGGCTGGGGAGAAGGCAGCAGCAAGAGACACCCTAAAGCAGATAGATGGAAGGGGCCTCCCCTTCACAGGCCTTGATCACATCTCTGAAGATGAATAGCTGCGCCTGGAAAAGTTTTGACTTTGCCGTGGCTTTGAAGTGAACTTGAACTTCTAAAGAAATCTGTGATGACACGAGAAGCAGATATGATATATAGTTGAGCGACGAGGCCCCACATGTGGAAATGGTTTGCTGCACTCTGGAATGTACCTGTGGAAAATGTAGCTTTGAAAATGCTGGTAGCAGATGCTCCTGTTCATACACATGCAATTGACCGATGATGGTGTGCGATCACTTCTTTTCAGAGTCAAAGTGTCTTTGGGAGGTGTTTTCCTCAATCAGGGCCACGGTGCTCACGTGTGGACTGTACAGAATACACCTTTGAAGCAGCGATTCCTCCTGGAGGCGTATCCCAGGCTCTTGTGGCCGGCCCCCTTTCTATCTTTACAGGTGCACTGGTCAGGGTGGGAGCTGTTTCTCAAGGTGCCAGTCTACCCAGTTCCTATGAAGCAAGGCCACTGTCACAGCTCAGTGGCTCTCAATCTGGAACATGCATTGGAATCACCTGTGGCACTCTGTCGGACATCACAGGGCCCCACCTACAGTTTTGGGATGAAACACAAGAATTTTCTTTCCTAGGTTTCTGTGATGCTGGGTGATGCCGATGCTGCTGGTACTAGGACCAGAGTTTGAGAACCACTACTCTAAGTACAAGGGCAAAAAAAAAAAAAAAAAAAGACTGAGAAAAGAAAAAAATAATTCATTAAGTTTTTAAACAGGTATGGATTAAGGTTGTAAGTGCTTATAAAGGCTAAGTGGAGAAAAGAATAACTATGATTCTTAATGTTTCAAGAACTTTCTGTGGCTTAGCAACACTGCCCTTTAGCAAAAAGGAATAGGTGCACATGATTTGCTACCATAGGCTGCTCTGAGCCAGGAGAATGTGGATGACAGTGTGCCATGAGATGAGGGCAATTATGTATCTCTGCTACAGAATCTTTTTTAAAAATGACAAGTGTGAAGCTTTATCACAGTAGAAAACATCCCTTTCCTAATACGAAAACCAACTTCAGTGGCCACGGCCCTTAGCAAACACAGGTCTGCAACCCAGACACAGGGGGCACTCTCAGCTGCATCCGTGAGAGGTTGGACAGTTAGAAAAAGAAGGAGAGGAACAAAAACAAAAAAAAGAAGATGCAGCAAAAAGAAGTTGGAACTGTGTTATCTACTGCTTGCATCAAGTAATAGCTGCCCTACAGAGCATTAATGGGTACAGAGAAAAGCCCAAGGACCAAAGATTGATCAATCCTGTGTTTTCTCAATAGCCCAGCAGAACTCATTACCTGCTGTATATATAATCCTGTGTTAGGCTATGACTGAAAAGACAAAAAACAAATCTTAGAGATGGTCCCACCCCTTAAGAAGCTTGTCTATTTTGTGAGTACAGGAAAAACAGAACTCACAAATCAAATGCTAACATATACTAAGGGGGGGGGGCAGGCAGGGAGAAGTAGGTGGTTGGAGCATCCGTCCTGTCCAGAGTAAACAGTCAAACTGATGCCAACCAGAAAATGAGACAAATTCTCAGAATTCTAGTAACACAAGAACAGGATTTTAGGCTTGAGGAAGGTTAGACTTGGTCTTTTTCTCCCCAAGTTTTTCCCCATACACACTCAGCCCCATCAAGTAGCATGCAGACCATTCCTTGGTGTGTAAGACAAGGGCTGGAGAGGGCTGCACCCTTTAACAACCCAATAGCCGTGGGTGTTGGGAGTGGTTTCTGCACCTTGGCTGGCCCCATCTGAGCAGCCACTAAAACAACAAGCAAGTTGGGTGGGGAGGCAGTGATGAGATCAGGAGACTCAACACAGTACTACAGCATTTGCCTCAATGAGCTGCACTCCCAGTGTAGAGAAGGTGGCCCCTTTCTTGCAGTTTGGTGGATGTCCTCTGAGATGGGACCTGTATAAAAGCCTCCCACAGGAGACTGTCTTTCTCTGCAGATGCAAATAACCCTGACCACCCCCTATTTAACAGACCCCCCAGGTCTATTTGTTTTTCATCCAGTAAAGGACACAGGATCTTGTTGAATTTTTTTACAGGACTGCACTAAAGTGTCCTATAAGGACCTATTGGAGGAGATATGTAGATATTCTTTTCATTAGTACATTGTGATCCAAATTCTTGCCTGTTAAATTAAGCAAACAAAACTAAAAAAAAAAACCTTAAAAATATACTAAAATATGATTTCTGAGGATCCAACTTAAATACATCTGTGGAAACTAAGCATAATTTATTTTAAAATTAGGTTAAAAATATTTGCAGTGTATGCCCAAACTTTTCCAGATGTTAAAACAAGTAAACACCATTAGATCAAATTTAATTTGGTTTGGTATATTAATCAACTTTTACCTTGATTTTCCTTTTTTGCTGGTAACAACGTTTACTCATGTATTGGAGGTGGTCTTAAAAGTGTTAATTTTAGCTTTACTTTATAATGCAAACACATGCACCAAGGCATTTTCTTATTATAAACTGAGTTAGATAAACTTTCAGTGTAGCTCTGCTTCATTAAACCAGGAAGTTTATACACTCTAACAAAAAAAATATGTATTTCCATTTCATGTTGGCATCAATGGTGGTACTGTGTATAATGTCGTTAGTACTGGTAGCTGGAATTCTCCATGGGAGACTGATGAAAGACAGATGACAATAAAAAGGGCATCAAAACCCAAAAATAAAACGTGGGATGTGGATTAAGAAACGAGGACACTCTCACCAAGGCAGAGATAGTTTCTTGGGAGGTGGCCGTCAGAGTTCAGAGGAGCCTGAGGCTGGCTTTCTGAGTGCTGTGACAGGGAACAGGGGAAATTGGGACGAGCACAGAGAGAGGAGGGGGCTTCCTCGCTCAGGTGTGCATAAAGAAGAGGGGCTTTCTGGACTGGCTGCTGCATGATGCGTGTGCGGTACTGGGGATTGAACTCAGGGGTGCTTTAGACCTGAGCTACAAATCCCCAGCTCTTTATATTACTTTTTATTTTGAGATATGATCTCACCAAGTTTCTCAGACTGGCCTTGAACTTGTGATCCTCCTTCCTCAGGCTCCTGAGTTGCTGGGATTGCAGCCTTGAGCCACTGTGCCCAGTTTGTATGTTATTTTTCCAAGCAGTTTTCTGAATCATTTTGAATGTCAGGGGAAGTGGTGATTAAGCTTCTATTTAGAGGATTGAATGACACAAGCTATAGTTTACCCAAGTTAAAAGGACGGGCCAATATGGGAATTGATATTTGATCCTCAGAAGCAGGCTTCATTTGAACAAGATTCTCCTGAATTCTTTGTGTTGTGAAAATGAGATAAATATATGTATCCATGTGTGTGTTTTAATTATGCATATCCATGTGTGATTAAAAAATAATTAAGATATTATTAATGATTCCCACCTCCCGTTTCATACAAAGATAATTTTGACTTGACCACTTCTTTTTCTGATATGGATAATGGGCAAGAAGGAAAAGCCACCCAAACTAATCTGATTGATTTAATTGGAAAGGACAGAGAGTGCTACTCTCAGGAAAGAAGAAGATGGATTCCGACACTGAGGAGAGGTAGGCAAGAGAGACGAAGTCCAGCTCAGCACAACTTTGAGTAAGCCTTGGGTAGAGAGGGAGAAAGACTAGAAGCCATCATGCTGGGCTTAGAAGGGATATGAGGTGTAGAGAGCAAAGAGGATTTCAGGTAATTCCATAGTGCCTTGTGAATGGGCTGGGGAACTCCCACTCGCAGGCATGGTGCTTCCTAGTTTGTGTTGCGAAGCCTTGTCTTTGCTTCTTTCCTTTGTGGTGCAACTGACCAGCCCCCTGTTCTGAAATATCTAAACTTGGCTTTCCAGGGACTCACCTAGATTGCAAGCTCGTGAGAATCTTCAGCAGTCTCCATTGCCATCAGCATTTGGCAGCATGTGACACATAAGCATCTTAGTGTGTTTACTTTTTCCACATAATGAGAAATCTGGTGATGGGCAGTTTGGGGATAGCGCAGCTGCTGCAGGAACTCTCTTTGTGTTTAGGTTAGTTTTTCAAGATGGCTCTTCTACTTCCAGACACCAGAACTGTGCTCCAGGTGGAAGAAGATTGAAAAGAGGAAAGAATAAAGGGATGTGCTGGATGAATCTATCTCTTTAATCAGAATGAAGAAAACTTTCTGTGTCTGAGAGGCTTCTCCATAAATTGTGACCACAGTTACACCACCTGGTTCACGCCAAGCTACAGGTGGTTTGAGAGACAAAGCACATTATCTGCACATTGTGAAGAAAATTGGGTTCAGTAAAAAAAGAGAGAAGTAGAAGGAGAAGAAGGTTATTAGTAATGTTTGCCACATTACCACCTGCTACACTAGGCTCCAAACACGGGTGGAGATTGCGAGAGATTTATTGGCTTTACTCTCTCCATACCCTCTTGCATCCGTAAATTTCTAGTCTGTGATCCTCAGCTTTAGATTCTTCATGTCTTCCTCATTATTATAGATGATAACGCTAATGTTACATATACTGTGTTAACCAGATCAACCTGGAGAGGTCTGTTTTCTACACCAAACTGAAGTCTGTTATACCAACACAAATGGAGACCCCTGTTGGATCAGAACCATCCACATGCTTATGGTCCATAACCCAAAGCACTGACTTTAGGGCCGAGACATCTGGATGTGGTACAAGAGAAGGTCAGTCTTATAATAGGCACGTGGGACTGGCTCAGGGTCAGAGCCTCCTGGGGCTCCCCCTGCCACACTTTGTGGTTGATAATCTATGAACAAAGAAGAACCACCCAACTATATTCTCAGTTTTTCTAGATAAGGGAGACCTTGCAAATCTACTTACACTTTTTAATCAGAGTGAGAAATGTCACTTTTTTTCTCATGATAAATGAATTCTAGTCTTTATACACATTTAATGACTTTTTTGTCTCCATAATTGGATTAGGTTAATTCATGCTATTGTTGTTTTGTTTTAAATCATTTTTAAAAACGTAATTTTTTTAAATGGAATCATAATCATTGTACATATTTAGGGGAAACAGAGTAACCTCTCAATATCTGTATAAAAAATATAGTAATTGGCATATTTACCGCCTCAGACATTTACCATTTCTTTGTGCTGGGAACATGTAGAGTACTCTCCTTTAGCTATTTTGAAATTACTAAACTGTTATCAACCATAATTATCCTACTGTTCTATAAAAAATTAGAAGCTAGTCCTCCTATCCATGCTTTTTTTTAAAAAAAGCAGAATTTTATTCTGCTTTTCTTTCATAGTTCAATAATGTATGCTTATATCTGTAGTTCATCTCATCTTACATAATTTATTTTGACAAATGTGTAAAATCAGAAAATGAAAAACAACTCTATTCAATCCTGAATCAATGGCTATCATGTATCACTATTTCTTTGCTTTATGATGATTCTTCACAAACCATCATCCTAAGGAGTGATTTAAGTGGTCATGGCAATACTATCTCTGTTCTCATTGACAACAATTTGAAAAAGGCCAGATAAAATAAAACACCACATAATAAAAGCAGCAGGGAGCTCTTGAAGCAATGAGGACAAAATTTTTAGGAAGTAGACAGTCATTTAGAAGGAACTAAAGATCCCTTTGTTGCCAGGGAAGATGTGTGAATTCTAAGTGCAGCCCAGAGGCTGAGCACCAGAGGGTCACTAGTGGGGCAAAGAAAACCTAGCAAAGCTCTTAGTGGTCTCATGAGGCTAACGTGGACGAAATGGTGCTATAAGAGCCTCAAATATATGACTACTATCCTCCAAACGCACTTGATCAATTTAAGCTCATGTGGAAAAAAACATTTTTAAGTCCTAACAATTCTGGATGTTAGAGAAAAAAACAACTATTAAAGAGTTAACTGGAAAACTCTGAAAAGGAACATTAATTACCTTTTCCAAAAGGTCCATTGAATTCTAAGCTAGAAGTCCTAGAACACTTGGTTCTAGGATCAGAGACAAACCCAATGTACACTGATCCCCACAAAATTTCAGTGCAAAAACCCAGTTCAGTTTGATTGAATTTACATACTTATTCCCTGCTTGATGCCTAACAGAGGAAAGGATGAAATGATAAGTGCCTTTCCATAAATGATAACAACATTATCTGGAGCACTTATAAAACACACACACACACACACACACACACACACACACCACATTCTACCCAGCAAACAGCAAATTGCTGAGCATGAAAAAGGCAAGAATATATAAATAATGAAGAGGGAGAAAAGCAGACAATTGAGATGCTGGAGTTAGCAAGAAGTGATTTTTAAATGACCATGATTAAAACATTCAAGGAAATAGAGGGAAGGATTAACCAAATAGAGGAAAGGGCCAAGAAATTCACCAGAGTATTTGAATATATAAAGGAAAACACATTCTAGAACTGAAAAATACAGTATGTGAGATTAAAAATGCAGTAGATGAAATGAGTCTGACAGCAATTTGGACACAGCAGGAGACCAGTATAGAACTCAAAGACAGGTCAATAGGAAATTTCAAGGGTGGAGTGCAATTCTTAAAACAGGCAACCAAACAAAAAGAGGCAAACAAACAAGAGCTTAAGAGACCTGCTCAAAATTTCTGACAACAGATAACTTGAACTCCCAGAAGAGAAGAAATATGAGGATGGGTGCATTAATCTAAGATAAAATAGTGAAGAATTTTCTAAAGTTATTGAAATACATCATCCACACACCCAAAAACCTCAGTGAACTAAAAACTTAATAAACACAAAGGAAACAGACATAGGCACACCAGAACAAGCTACAGAAAAATCAAAGACAAAGAGAAATCTTAAAAAGAGCTACAGAAAATAACAACGGAGCTAATATTTTGGGCTTAATGAAAGTTCCTTCCAAAACATGAAAGAAAATTAAATATTTTTTCTCTAAGTAAATGAAAATTGAACGAATTGTCATTGGTAGGTGTGCGCCAGAAGAAATACCCAAAGGATGCTTTGGAAATGACAGAAACTATCCCAGGAAGAAAGGTGGAAAAGCAGTTTGAAATGAAAAACACTGGAAATGACAAATTTGTGGCTAAAGTAATATTGATGGTACAGACACTCATTGAAATGAAATGTCTCCTGTAGTTTAAAATGTGTGCAGAACAAAGATGTTTGATAAAGCTAATGCAAAATGTGGAAGGGAGCAAGGGGACTTTGCCTGTTTTAAGGCTGCCAATTATAGAAGAAGTGGTAAAATTAGTAATTTTGTAAGATTGAAGACATGAGCCGTAATTGCTTAAGCAAAATAGGCACAGAATGTGTAACTAACGAATTAATATCAGGGAAACAGAGTAAGAAGAAGATTTGGTTAATCTAAAATAAGACAAGAAGAAAACAGACAAACATTATGTAGAAATTAATAGCTTATAAATATGTAATAGTATGCATAAACCCAATTTAATGAGATGTTGGACAGAATACTTTTAATAAAACAAAAAATGATTACATTGAAGTTTTTAAAAGGAAAACATCTCAACTACAGTATTTTGAAGAAAATAAAAGCTAGTATAAAAGCAGAAAAGATTGAAGTACAAAGTGATAGAAAATAACCCATAAAAACACTACCCAAAAGAAAACTGGTGTAACTATGCTAATAACAGACAAGGAAGACTTTAAGACAAGGAGCACTAGGGGAGAACAAAGCAACTTGGGCTGGTTGGCATATATAGAACACAGGCCCAGTGATGTCACCTCGACATTGTTTTCAGTTTCAGAGGACACATTCCCCAAAATGCATTATGATGTTGGGACATAAGGGAAATCTTAATAAAGTCAAATGTTCAAATCATTCAGAATTCATTCTTTAACATCAATGGTATAAATAAGAAATAATTAACAAAAAAAGATTACTGTAAAGCCAGGGACTGTATTGCAGGCTTGTAATTCTGGTGACTCAGAAAGCTGAGGCAGGAGGATACCAAGTTTGAGGCCAACTTCAGCAAATTAATGTGTTCCTGTCTTAAAATAAAATATAAAAAGGTCTGGGAATGTAGCTCATTGACAGAGCAACCTGGGTTTAACCCCAAGTATTTAAAACAAAAAGAAAAGAAAGAAAAAGAAAAAGGAATGAGAGAGATATAACTGAAAATCTTTAATTGCCTGAAATTGGTTAAAATCTTGCTAGAAATTGTTAATATATTTCAGTCAATAAATTAAAGAAGAAATTAATGTTAGAAAATATTTTTAATCAACTGAGAGTGAAATTCAACATATCAAAATTTGTCACTTGAAATTAAAGCAGCACAGAGCAATAGCAAAATGTTAGCATCAAATAATGTATCAGAAAACAATGAAAACTGAGAAGTAATTAGTCAGGCTCTATCTAATAATAGTGCTATAAAACAAACCAAAAGTAAGGAGCTAGCAAAGATAAGCACAGAAATAAATTTTTAAAGGTACAGTTAATAATCCTAAATTGGAAAGAGATAAGCAAATAATAAACATGTGGCAAGATTGAATAAGGAGCAAAAAAAGAAAGAAAAAAGACAAATTGCCAGAATTTGGAATCAGAGAGGAGATAGTACTACAGACTCTACACACATGATCCCTTTATACAAATGGAGTGGCAATTTGGATGCAAAAGACAAATTCTTCAAAAAATGCAACTTATTAATGTTGGAAGAAGTAGAAATCCTGACCATTCCAATACCTATTAAAGAAACTAAATATTTTCCTAAACAGTTCCTACACAAAAAAGGACTAGCTGGTTTCCAAATACCTAAGGAAAACAGAACATAAATCACATATGAGTCTTCCAGAAAAGAGAAAACAAAAGTGTTCTTGGAAACTCATTTTAAGTATGCTTGCTACCCAAACCTAATGAGTATATTATAAGCAAGGAAAGTTATGGTCCTCTCTTTCATGTGGCCATAAAAGCAAAAATCCTGAACAAAATATAGGCAAACAGATCTGAGAAATATATAAGAAAGTATTATATATCTTGAATACCAAGTTGGTTAATTTTTAAAAGTCAATCAATAATAATTGATGCACTTATTAATAGAAAATGAGAAAATCCCACAATTTCAATAGATACAGAATAATTGTTTCATAAAATTGAATACCTATTCATGATCTAAACTCAAAACAAGCAAGGAATAATTCGGTTATAAATACTTATTTTAAAAATTACAATAAGCATTATAAAATGCTGAAATATTTAAAACTTTGCCCCTGAACTTGGGAACAGAGAGAGCTGCCCTATGTTACCACTTCTCATGACTATGATAAATATGGTCCTGCCAACTACAATACAGCCAGGGAAACAAGCAAGAGTCATAGGGTAGAAAGGAAGGAGAATGTCATTCTACTCACAGATGACTTGGCAGTGTACTTTAGTATTTCAAAGGGTTATAGTGACAAAATCATAAATTTAATAAGTGAATATAACCAAATTGCTAGCTGTAAATCCAGGAGAGAAGCATCAATTACATTTCTGTATATAGTCATACAGAGAAAAATAATATATACCATTTACAATAGTATCAAAACACTTGAAGTGGAACAAATAATGTTCAAGAGTGCTCTGATGAAGATGGCAAACCTGTGGCAATAAATTGTACAAGATCTTAATTAATGCAGAGAGAACATATTCGTGGCTTAGAAGGTACTCTGTTATTGTCAATTCCTCTTAAATGCTCCAAAAATTTTAATTGCTTTAATGACTCCCCACCCCCACATTTATCAGTAGGATTTATTGTAAAAATGCACGAGTTGAGTCTAAAATTTAAGTGTAGGTGCAAACAAATGAGAGTAACTAAGTAACTTTTAAAAATCAACTTTTTCTTTTATACCAATTTGGGATTTATATCCCACACCCAGTCCCCCTTATCATTAACATCTTGCATCAGTATTTCAATTAATTAACCAATGTTGACACAGTTTTAATGACTGAAGTCTATACTTTATTCAGATTACACCAAGGCAATTTAAAAGTTAGAGGTTTTACTCTAGCAGATTTCAAGACTTAAGGTTGTTGTAATTAAGACAGCATAGCATTAGCAAAACATAGACTAATCATTGATGGATCAGGAAAGAGTCCAGAAACAGGCTCATTTACCCAGTCATCTGGTTTATGACCCTTTTCTGTTTTTCTATCCAAGATTGTGAATGCATTTGTTTGATCAAATATCATATCATTCAAGAATCCTATATGCTTATTTTTTAATCAAAATAGTTTCTGAGAGAAGCACGTTAAAATCACCCTCTCTGATAGCCTTTTGGGTAAGGTTTTCTTTATAATTAAGTCATATCGAGTTTATATATTGTGTAGGTGTTTGGCTAGAATTCATGGATTTGGATCAAGTTCCTGGTTGCTCCCTTCTTTAATCCTCTGTGTTGCATACCCTGGTGGCTTTTCTCAGTTCTGTCTTCCAAGGAACTGTTCATTCTTTAGTAGATCCAGTCCCTTGTCTTTTTTTAATCTTTTATTTCAGTCCTAATTTTCTAATGGTTTTTAATGTCTACGTTTAATCTTTCATAACTTCTAATTCTTCCATGATGTTAGTTTCTCCTTCGGCTATTGGAGAATTTTAAACATTCAGTGTTTATTTTAGAGTCTTTTCCAAATACCTCAATCATCTCTATATTGTCAGGAGTAAACAGTCCCATCTGTTGGTTCCTTTGACGTCCTTTCTTGGCACCGGATCCTCATACACTTTGCTTCATTTCTTTCTCCCTTTCCATCTACTATTGGAATGTACACATTTTTTTTATTTCAACTTTCTCTCATGCTCCCCTGGGTTGGAGGTTTTACTTTACATTTTTTATTTTTTAGATAGTTATACTTACATTTTTAACATGGATGATTAATTTTAAAATGTCAAGTAGTGTCATCTCCACATTTGTAGCAGATTTGTATCACTTCAAAACTACATGGGAACACTTAAGCCTCCAGCCATGTTGGAAGCTTAACTGTTAGTGAACTTTCCTTCACACCATAAACAACAGGAAAACTTGGTAAAATATAAGAGATAACTGTTTTTGGAGTTTGGGCAATTGGCTGTACAGTATGATGTTCCCTAAGGGAAAGGAAAGAAATGAGTGAAATTAACCAACATCTTGGCTTCCTCCCTGGAGACATGTTCTGTCCTGTGGCACAGGGGAGGGGTCCCAGGTGGAGAAGATGGTGGTTTTGTGGAATTGAGAGAGTTGGGTACTGGAAGCTGGTGATGCTGGAATTTGATGAGCAAAGTACTGAGGAGGAAGGAACCATAGACGGAAGGAGTGGCAGCAGATATCTTGCTGGTTTAGTCCACTTGGGATGTTACCAAGAAATACTATAATCTGGGTTCACTCTAAAAATGGAAAGTTATTTCTCATAGTTCTGGAGGATAGCAAATCCACCATCAAGGTGCAGGAAGATTCTGTGTCCAGTGAAGGCCCTGTGTTCTGATTTATAGATGGCACCTGCTCAATCTCACGTAGCATGATAAGGAGTGAAGGTTTTCTTTGTGTCCTCTTCCTTAAGGATACTGGTCCCACTCAGGAGGGATACCCCTCATGACCTAATTACCTTCTAAGAGCCCCACCTCCTCATACCACATCTTAGAAGCTGGGATTTCAACATATGAATTTGGGAAGAGAAAGAAAAAATATTCAGGCCATAGCATCTGCACAGGGGGCCCCTTCGGTTTTCCGGAGTACTAAGGAAAGGTAGATTAAGATGCAATGAGATCAAATAACAACCACTGGAGAGTTGTGGGTTGGATAATTCCCAGCGCTCATCCAGGAGGGGGAGAGTTTCAAGATCCCACTAGCCTGAGCACAGCAGAGAGACTTTGTTGAAATCCTAATTGCTTAGTATATTTTTGTTTCATGAACAACTCATTTATAAAATAGCCTACACTTGGAACTCTCTTAATTGCAAGAATTCCACTACCTCTTTTTTATTCTTCCATACTATCAATGAAATGATGATGATTGGCGAAAGTAGAAGCCTCAGACCCTTCACTACTATGATTTCTATTGCTATCTACATTTGGTGCACCCAACCATTTTATCTCTTCTGTCCAGATTCAGTTACCCATTGAACATCTCCACTGATAAACATCACAGTGCATGGAGCTCTTTAGATAATGTGAGAATGAGCTCAATTAACATGCAATGCTGTAGTACAGAATTTGCTAGTTGTTCCACATCTTTGTGTTTATGTGCTTTAAAAGCTGCTAGAAATTATAAAACTGACATTATTATATGCCTGCATCTCCAACAGCAAGCACATCCTATACACAGCATGAGGTGTACAGAGGGCGCTTAATAGATATCAGGATATTTATGAACTAGAGATTGATAGTTTAATGAACTATAAGAAAAACTAAATCAAGAATAAGAGGATCTGACCTTTAAAAATTAAAAATAAAACTATCATGTTATCCAGTCATCCCATTACTAGATTACATATTCAAAGGTAATGAAATACACATATCAAAGAGATACTGGCCCTCCCATGTTTATGATGGCAGTGTTCACAATATCCAAGGTATGGAATCCACCTAGGAGTCCATCAACAAGTGAATAAAGGAAATATGGCATATATACCCCATAGAATACTACTCAGTTATAAGAATGAAATCCTGCTGCCTGCAGCAACATGGATGGCACTGGTAAGTGAAATGAACTCAGCACAGGGAGACAAATACAGCCATGTTCTCACCCATGTGGAGGAGCTAAAAATGTTGCTCTCTGAGAAATAGAAAGAAAAACAATGGTCACCATAGACTTTCCCTAGGTAAATAGAGGATAAAAGGCAGCCGGAAAATGGGCACTAAACTACTGTGAGACAGGAAGAATACATTCTAGTGTTTTGCAGTGCAATAGGGACTAATTCACAAGAGTTTATTATATATTCTCAAGAACGACAAGAGATGAGTTGAAAGTTTCCCAACACAAACTAATGGTAGATGTTCAAGGAGATGGAAACGCAAATTACCCTGATTTGATCATTACGCATTGTATATATGTATCAAATCATCAAACTGTGCCACACAAAATGTATAATTACTTTGTATCAATTAAAAATAATAAACAGAAGGTGCAAACTTTCTTAGTATTCCAAAGAAATCTAGAACCATCTGTTTTTTTTCTTTTTTTGGTAATGGGGAATGAACCCAGGGGCACTTAAACACTGAGCCACATCCCAGTTCTATTTTGTATTTTATTCAGAGACAGGGTCTCCCTGAGTTGCTTAGGGCCTGGCTAAATTGCTGAGGCTGGCTTTGAACTCATGATCCTTCTGCCTCAGCTTCCTGAGTCTCTGGAATTATAGGCATGCACCACCGTGCCCAGCTAGAACCATTTCTAGAACCTTTGCAAATATGACACTTAACAGAAAATACTAATGACCCCTAACTGGTTTTCAAGAAGGAAATAAAAAGAGAGAGAGAAAGAAAAGAATAAAAGGAGCTAGCTTCACTCTCATTTGTACCCTAACTTTCTGGGGACTGTAGAGCAATCTCCCAACTTCTCTGGACTTCTCATTTTATCCAGTTAATATCAAAGAATCCTTTCTGCAGGTAGACCTGTAGTCTTAATTCACAGAATTCAAAATGAGAGCCCAGTGACCCTTCCTACCCCATAACCACCATAACTGCCAGATCCACAATTACCCTCCTTCTAGTTCTTACTTTCTCAGCCGTCTTAGGTGAAGATGTGGCCCATCACAAGGGACTCTCCATGACAAAGAGAAAACAAGTGTGGAATTCCGTACAATCCCACATAACTCTCTGGCAAGACGAGTCCTGGCTTTCAGTCCCCATTCCTCAGAGATGGACAACTGAGGAAGCAGAGCCAACGTGCTATTGTTTAAGCTAGTCAACAAGTGGCTTTGCTTTGCTGTCAACAGGGAGGGAGGGACTGTTTCTCTCCCAGGCGTGGGGTGCTGCCCTGTCTACCTTTGCACACTAACCCCTCAAGGCTCACGTTTGGCTCCCTCTCCTCTTGGCTGTGTCTACCTAGATGGCCAGCGACCAACTTTCTGTCCGACTTCTATTTGTACTTAAGGCGGAAATGAGGGTCCCTCGGGCAAAACCTCTTCCACTTCTGGGGCTGTTTCCAAAAATAAAGTTGCTGTAATATCCAAAAACACCAGGCAAGGGACAGAGCAGTCACAGTTGTTCTCTGGCCTTTCACCTCCTGGTGGCTACCAGCCAGCAGACTGCAGGGACCGTGAAGGCTGAATGATGAAACATGGTCCCCAGGGTCCTCTCTCTGACATTTTTAGACTCATCATAAAATAAACTGCCCCAGGATGCCACCTTCTCCAGCCCTTCCCAGGGCTTCCAGAGGGCACTGGTGACATGCAGATGGCCCTTGAACTTCCCTCTCACAACTGCTGTTTCCTAGCAGCTCTGCTTTGGAACTCTTCCCATGGCCTTCAAAAGTATCTTTTTCTTTGCCCTGTTCTTTGACTCAAAAACTATAAAAATTTGCAAAACATTTTTTTTCATTTAAAGGCAAAAAAAGTTTTTCATGTACATAATTCTTTTACCATTCCTATCCCCACTCATCCCACCTCTGCCATCTCTCTCTTCGCATTCGCACCCTCCACCCCCCCCCACCACCATCTCTCTCATCTCTTTCTTTTCTCTCTTAAACTTTAGCTGGAGTTAAGGATAAAAATTCTTACAGGTAAATGAGAACACTGATACAACATATCAAAGTCTCTGGGACACTGTGAAGGCAGTTCTAAGAGGAAAGTTCATTGCATGGAGTTCACTCCTTAAAAGAAGAGAAAGTCAACAAATAAATGACCTAACATTAGGTCTCAAAGCCCTAGAAAAAAGAAGAACAAATCAACCCCCAAAGCAGTAAAAGATATGAAATAAGTAAAATCAGAGCTGAAGTTAATGAAATTGAAACAAAAGAAACAATTGACAAAACAAAAATTTGGCTCTTTGAAAATATAAATAAAATTGATAAACCATTAGCCATGCTAACAAGGAGAAGGAGAGAGAAAACTCAAATTACCAATATCTGTGATGAAAAAGGAAATATCACAATCGTCACTGTAGAAATACAGAAGATAATTAGAAGTTATTTTGAAAATTTGTACTCTAATAAAATAGAAAATACCAAAGGAATCAACAAATTTCTAGAGGCATATAATATGCCCAAACTAAATCAGGATGATATACACAATTTAAACAGATCAATTTCAAGCAAGGAAATAGAGGACACCATCAGAAGCCTACCATCCAAGAAAAGCCCAGGACTGAATGGATACATAATTGAGTTCTACAAGACCTTTAAAGAAAAACTAACACTACTACTTCTCAAACTATTTCATAAAATAGAAAAAGAGGGAACACTTCCAAACACATTCTATGAGGCCAATATGATTCTGATTCCAAAATCAGACAAAGACATATCAAAGAAAGAAAACTTCAGACCAATATCTCTAATGAACATGGATGCAAAAATTCTCAATAAAATTCTGACAAATTGAATACAAAAACATATCAAAAAGATAGTGCACCACAATCAAGTGGGGTTCATCCCAGGGATGCAAGGCGGATAGAGTCAAAGATAAAAATCATGTGATCATCTCAATAGATCAGAAAATGCACTTGACAAAATATAGCACTCCTTCATGTTCAAAACTCTAGAAAAACTAGGGATATCAGGAACATATCTCAACATTGTAAAAGCTATGTATGCTAAGTCCCAGGCCAACATCATTCTAAAGGACAAAAATTGAAATCATTCTCTCTAAAAATTGGAACAAGACATGAATGCCCTCTTTCACCACTTCTATTTACCATAGCTCTTAAAATGCTAGCCAGAGAAATTAGACAAAGAAATTAAAGTGATATGGATAGGAAATGAAGAACTAAAATTATCACTATTTGCCGACGATTTGATTCTATACTAGAAGACCCAAAAAAATTCCACAAGAAATCTTCTAGAACTAATAAATGAATTTCGCAAAGTAGCAGGACATAAAATCAACACCCATAAATCAAAGGCATTTCTGTACAACAGTGACAAATCCTCCAAAAAAGAAACTAGGAAAACCACCCCATTTTACAATAGCTTCAAAAAAACAAAACAAAACTTGGGAATCAACTTAACCAAAGAGGTGAAATACTTCTACAATGAAAACTAAAGAATGCTAAAGAAAGAAATTAAGGAATATTTGGATTCCATTATCTGGAATTCTTTACAGGAAAAAAAATGGAAAGTCAATAGAAAAACAAGGAGCCCTGAATCAATATCTTGCAACTGAGATGCCAACCTCTTGTGTAAGCCAGTTTTTTAGTGTCTGAGTCTCCTACACTGGCATTGATCCAAATATGCCTGCACCCAAAAACCCTGGGGGACCCACAAAAATTGAAATCTGCTGGCAGCTTCAACTATTCTTCATGAGCAGAAACAGAATTCTCTTTGGGATCTAGACCTAGGAATTTGAAACTCTTACATTTCTGATGTTGATGGCAGGCTGGAGAGGGTGTGAGATGGAAGGTGGGGTCAGGGGTCAGAGGTGTGCAGAGAGAAGAAACTTAACGGATGTCTCCTGAAACAGAGTACAATAGACCAGAAGCAGCCAGAAGTCTGCATGCTTCAGTGTGGATGCTGTAAGGATGGAAAGAGATGGTGAAGAAATAATCCCTGCTCCACTCTCTGTGATGCAGGATGCATTGTTGGGTAGCAAGGGCTTTCATGCATCACTTTCTTCCTCATACAAGAAAATGTGAATCCCAAAGTAAGCCCTGTTAGAGAAAGGGTTAAACATGATGTTCTCTGTATACTTCTCAGACGGAAGAAATGTGCTAAGACTTTAGTATATGACACTTTAAATTCACTTCATTAAAAATTTTTGGAAAAAATTTGCTGTCCCTGGTGGCACATACCTGTAATCCCAGCGATTTGAAAGGTGGAGACGGGAGGATTGCAAGTTGGAGGCCAACTTCAGCAACTTAGTGAGGCCTTTAGCAACTTGGTGAGATCCTATCTCAAATAAAAAATAGAACAGGCTGGGGATGTGGCTCAGGGGTTACGTGTTCCTGGATTCACTCTCCAGACCCCCCAAAATATTTTTTGGAGTGGGAGTAAAATTAAAAAGAAATTTTCTACTATAACCTTGCTTCATTTCTAAATTCAGACTAAGGTCTAAAGCAATACTGAAAAATTCAGGAACAGATTGTTTATATCTTAGCAAAACCTTTCTAAAGGATAAAAATGACGTTGAAGCTTCCCAATAAAAAAAGCCAGAAAAATCTCAAAAATGATTTAAAGCCAGAAAACCTTGATAGTAACATAAAAAACACAGAAAGTTATAGATCAAGTTTATTTATGAATGTAGACTCACAAATGTCAAATATAATATTGGCTAATTAAGTTTAGCTACATGTTAAAAGAACTGCATTCTACCAACATGAATGAATGTTAAACTTTATCAGATGATTTATCTTTATATATTGAGATAATTATGAAATTTTCCCCTTTAATCCCTTACTGGGATCACTTAAATAAATGAATTTTCTAATGTTGGACCACACTCGTTCTGCTGGGAAAAATGCGACTGGCTCAGATGTATGACTTTGGAACATCACTACATTTGATTTATTAGTTTTACTGAAGGCCATTATATCCATCATCGTACAAGTTTGCATTGTTCTATAATTTCATTTTCTCATACTTTTTCATCAGTTTTTTACGTGCTAGTGATATTTTGGGAAACACATTCTTTTCCTATACTCTGAAACAACTTATATATGAATTATCTTTCTCTTGAAATATCTGGTGATATTATGGTTTGGATATGAAGTATCCCCTGGAAGCTCATGTGTGAGACAATGTAGCAGTATTCAGAGTGAAATGGTTAGATGATGAGAGCTGTAAGCTGATAGGTGGATTAATCCATTGGATGGATTAGTAATCTAAATGGATGACTGGGTGACAATTCTAGGCAGATGGAGGTAGGAGTGTCCTTGGTAATGATATTTTGTCCCTGGATCCCCACTCTTTCTGCTTGTCAGCTACCATGAGCTAAGGCGCTCTTCTCTGCCAGGCCCTTCTGCTATAATATTCTGCCTTTCCTTGAGCCCAGAGCAATGGGCTCTGCTGACCATGAACTGAGAGCTGTGAAATCAGGACCCAAATAAACTTTTCTTCATCTAAGTGTTCTTGTCAGGTATTTTGGTCACAGCAACAAAAAGCTGACTAAAACAGGTGGCATTACTTATAAGGTATCCTCAGATTGATGTCTTTGTGGAAGAAAGATTTCTGACCTGATCAATTTTTTTTCAATAGTTATTAGTCTGATGAAATATTTATAAATATGTATATGATTGTATGTATAAATACTTATTGTCTTTATTAAATTATTTTCATTTATATTTTTATAGAAAGTAGTTTATATTATCACAATTTTCAAATTACTGGCAGAAAGCAATTTCTAGAAACTTTCTAAGATTATTTATATCTACCCTGAAGCTAGAAATGTTTGCCTTCTCATTTTTATTATTGTTTATTTGTTGTCTATCTTTTATTATCTCATTTTTTTATAAATTTACCACCTTTAAGTTTCTTAAAAATGAAAATATTTTATCCTGATCGTTTCTATTATACTGATTTTCTTAGTCTTATTAATTTCTTATTTCAATATTTCTTTTTAAATTTATTTTAGTTTGTTATATATGACAGCAATTGCATTTCAATTCATATTACACATATATAGCACAATTTTCATATCTCTGGTTGTACACAACATAAAGTCACACCATTTGTGTCATCATACATGTACTTAGAGTAATGATGTCCATCTCATTCCACTGTTTTTCCTACCCACATCCCCCCTCCCTCCCTTTGCCCTAACTAGAGTTCATCTAATCCTTCCAAGCTCCCCTCCCCATCCCCATTATGAGTCAGCATCCTTATAGCAGAGAAAACATTTGGCATTTGCGTTTTGGTACTGAATTACTTCACTTAGCATTATATTCTTCACCTGCATCCATTTACCTGCAAATACTGTGATTTTATTGTCTTTAATGCTGAGTAATATCCCATTGTGTATATATATATCACATTTTCTTCATCCATTCATCCACTGAAGGGCATCTAGGTTGGTTCCACAGTTTAGCTACTGTGAATTGTGCTGCTATAAACATTGATGTGGCTGCTTTTTAAGTCCTTTGGGTACAGACTGAGGAGTGGGATAGCTGGGTCAAGTGATGGTTCCATTCCCAGTTTTCCAAGCAATCTCCATACTGCATTCCATAGTGGCTGCACCAATTTGCAGTCCTACCAGAAATGTATGAGTGTGCCTTTTCTCCCACATCCTTGCCAACACTTTTTGTTGTTTGTATTCTTAATAGCTGTCATTCTTACTAGAGTGAGATTAAATGTTAGAGTGGTTTTGATTTGCATTTCTCTAATTGCTAGAGATGTTGAACTTTTTTCATATATTTGCTGATTAATTGTATATCATCTTCAGAGAAGTGTCTGTTCAGTTCCTTGGCCCATGTATTGATTAGGATATTTTTTTTTTTGGTGTTAAGATTTTTGAGTTCTTTATATATCCTAGAAATTAGTGCTCTATGTGATGTAAGTGTGGTAAAAATTTGCTTCAATATTTCTTTACTTCTATTTTGTTTGAGTTTTCTGTTCTTTTTATAGCTTTTATTTTTCAGGTATTTATAATGTTTTTTCTTGTTTTTAAAATAAATTTATTTATAATAAATTTTCATCTAAGTGCAATTTTATTGCAACTCACACGTGAGTCTTGATACGGTATAATTTTATATTGCTTAGTTCCAAATAGGTGATTATTTGTAGCATTATTTTCCTCTTGAGCACATAACTTAAGAGTGTATTTTTTAAAGACCCAGAATAGCAAAAGCAATTCTAAGCAGGAAGAGTGAAACCGGTGGTATAGCTATACCAGACTTCAAACTATACTACAGAGCAATAGTAACAAAAACAGCATGGTACTGGTACCAAAACAGGTGGGTGGACCAATGGTACAGAATAGAGGACACAGAGACCAATCCACAAAAATTACAACTATCTTATATTTGACAAAGGTGCTAAAAGCATGCAATGGAGAAAGGATAGCATCTTCAACAAATGGTGCTGGGAAAACTGGAAATCCATATGCAACAAAATAAATTTGAATCCCTTTCTCTCACCAGGCACAAAAGTTAACTCAAAATGGATCAAGGAGCTTGATATCAAAACAGAGACTTTGAGTCCATAGAAGAAAAAGTTGGCTCTAATCTACATATTGTGGGGTCGGGCTCCAAATTCCTTAATAGGACACCCATAGCACAAGAGTTAAAAACAAGAATCAACAAATGGGACTTACTCAAATTAAAAAGTTTTTTCTCAGCAAGAGAAACAATAAGAGAGGTAAATAGGGAGCCTACATCCTGGGAACAAATTTTTACTCCTCACACTTCAGATAGAGCCCTAATATCCAGAGTATATAAAGAACTCAAAAAAATTAAACAATAAGAAAACAAATAACCCAATCAACAAATGGGCCAAGGACCTGAACAGACACTTCTCAGTGGAGGATATACAATCAATCAACAAGTACATGAAAAAATGCTCACCATGTCTAGCAGTCAGAGAAATGCAAATTAAAACCACCCTAAGATACCATCTCACTCCAGTAAGAATGGCAACCATTATGAAGTCAAACAACAAGTGCTGGCGAGGATGTGGGGAAAAGGGTACACTTGTACATTGCTGGTGGGACTGCAAATTGGTGTGGCCAATTTGGAAAGCAGTATGGAGATTCCTTGGAAAGCTGGGAATGGAACCACCATTTGATCCAGCTATTCCCCTTCTCGGACTATTCCCCAAAGACCTTAAAAGAATGTACTATAGGGATACAGCTACATCGATGTTCATAGCAGCACAATTCACAATAGCTAGACTGTGGAACCAACCTAGATGCCCTTCAATAGATGAATGGATAAAAAAAATGTGGCATTTATACACAATGGAGTATTACTCAGCACTAAAAAATGACAAAATCATGGCATTTGCAGGGAAATGGATGGCATTAGAGCAGATTATGCTAAGTGAAGCTAGCCAATCCCTAAAAAACAAATGCCAAATGTCTTCTTTGATATAAGGAGGGCAACTAAGAACAGAGCAGGGAGGAAGATCATGAGAAGAAGTTTACCATTAAACAGGGACGAGAGGTGGGAGGGAAAGAGAGAGAGAAGGGAAATTGCATGGAAATGGAAGGAGACCCTCATTGTTATACAAAATTACATATAAGAAGAAGTGAGGAGAAAGGGGAAAAAAACAAGAGAGAGAAATGAATTACAGTAGATGGGGTAGAGAGAGAAGATGGGAGGGGAAAGGGGGGGGATAGTAGACGATAGGAAAGGCAGCAGAATACAACAGACACTAATATGCCATTATGTAAAAACGTGGATGTGTAACCGATGTGATTCTGCAATCTGTATACGGGGTAAAAATGGGAGTTCATAACCCTCTTGAATCAAATGTATGAAATATGATATGTCAAGAGCTTTGTAATGTTGTGAACAACTAATAATAACAAAAAAGAGTGTATTTTTTAATTTTTAATTTTCACACATGTAAATTTTAAAGTTATCTTTTAAATATCAATTTCCAATTTAGGAGAATTGTGATTAGAAAATGTGATCTATCATACCTAGGTTTTACGGTATTAGAGTCTTTTAACTCAAATTTTGGTTAATCTTTATAATTGTTTTGTGTGTATTTGTATATATATGTACATACACATACACACACACATAGAATCATGTTTTTATCTGTGGGTAAGATTCTCTATGTGCCTATCAGATCAGATTTTTAATTTTGTTGGTCACATTTTCTGTGTTCTCACTAGTTTTGCGACCAATTGATTTGTCAGGGTCTGAAAAAGGTACATTAAAATGAGCTGATGTGAACAATTTGGACAGCTCAACACTGATGTGTCTCAACAAGGGCTTCTTTGGGATTAGGAGTCTTGGTGTTCATTTAGTATCTCGTTGCCGTCTTTGGTCAAGTTTTTATTTGTGCTGTTTGACGTTATCTAACAAGCCCCTCAGCCCTGCTCTTTTTCTCTGTTCTTGGTTAATTTCTGCTGCGCTGTCCTCGAGAGTGTAGGAATATTTCCCTCTGCCATGTCCTTTCAGCTGTTTAATCTGCCTAAATTGTATTTTTCAGGCCTGGAATTTCCTCTTTTGTTTCTGTTTATATTATTTAATTTCCTTTTTCACTGCTGAAATATTTTATTCATGAAGAGTTTGTTCTTTTACTTCATTGAGGATAGTTATAATAACAACTTAAAAATCCTTATTTGTTCCTTCCAACATCTGGTTTATCTCAAAGTAGAACTCAATTGATTTCCTTTTGAGCCAATATTCAAGTTTTGTTTTTTGCATGTTGGGCAATTTTAATATGATGTTTATATTTTGAGTGACATGAAATTTGTCATCCTATGAGATCAGAACAAACATTTGTGGGGAGGGTGACAGGATGGATGACAATAATTTTTCTCTCTTTCAAGTAGATAAAGTCAAATTCATGTTAATTAGATGTATTTGAGGTCATGTGTGTATGTATAGACAGATACAGAAATATGGAGAGGTAGATGATAGTCAGATAGCTATAACATTTAAAAACATTCATCCATTGATCATTATTGAAGATTACACAGCACTTTCTAATATTTATGCTACAAACAACCTTAAGGCAAAATACATTTCCTACATGTCAAAAATCTCTCCTGAAATGCACCTAAGGGACCTTCTTTGAAATCACATAGAAGTTCATATACAAAAGCAGATTTGCTTTTTTGGATATTCACTTATGCCATCATCCAGCTAAATGTCAATTTTGCACCAAGGAAAACTCAACCTTGCGGAAGATCCTACCAAATACCGAACTTTCTTACCTTATTAAGTGGAGGACGAGGACATCCCCATTTTTGGAGCCTAGTGTAGCAGGTGGGAATGTGGCAAATATTACTAATAACCTTCTTCTTCTCTTCCTTCTCTTTGTTTACTGAACCCAATGTGCAGATAATACGGTTTGTCTCTCAAACCACCTGTAACCTGGAGTTATTTGCAGTACTTCAGTATGGAACTTGCAGATAATAATGTTTGTCAGAAGACACTACTACTTTGTGATAAAATACTGTTCTTCTCATTAATTTCTCTTTTATCCTGAGGTTACATCATTAAACTCATTTCATTAGGAAACTACTGATAAATGTTAAGAATGAATAGTGGTTAGTTGCAGGAATGTCCATTATACTGTTTCTCTTTCATGTTTGAAAACTTCCATAATATGTCATTTAAAAAAATAAATGTCATTTAAAAATTACTTGTTTGTAATTAATAAATAGAAGCATCAGCTGGGGATGTGGCTCAAACGGTAGCGCTCACGTGGCATGCGTGTGGCACGGGTTCGATCCTCAGCACCACATACCAACAAAGATGCTGTGTCCGCCGAAAAAAAACCTGAAAAATAAACATTAAGATAAATAGAAACATCTACAAAATTTTAAATGAAATGCCTTAGGGAGATGAATTTTAGTATCATATTTGGAGCATAAACTCCAAAGCTTATGCTTTATCCAGATGTGAGCTTTGGAATCTGCCAAATTTGAATTCTGATTGTGTGACGTTGGGCAAAATAATTAACCACTCTTTTTGGTTTTCCTATTCTTCTGTTCCCCTTTTCTTTTTCTTCTCTTTTCCTTTTCTCTCCTTTTTAGTTAATGCCTAAGAGCCAGCTATGGATGTTGGACAGTGTTGGGTGTGATGTTAGGCAGCCCACATTGGCTTCTGACTCTAGTTTTATCAACATCTAAATATCTCATGCCCAAGTCCTTCCATTCCCCCAACACTGCATGTCATTTTTCTGCCTAGAAAAAGATTCTACCTCCACTCACCTACATGAATCCTAGTTATACTCCAGGTCCCAAATATTACTTCTCTGGACCAGTCCTTTGTGACCCACCAAGCCCCCTTCTTATATGTTATGAAGCATCTCAGGAATTTTCCTTTATGGCATGTAACCCTGTTTCATTAAATTGATTGTTATTGGTGATTTCTGTTCATCTCCCACACCAGACTGGAAATTCTATGAAAGGGGGGCAAACCCCTTGTTACCATTGGATCCCCAATGTGCCTAAATTACGTGGGAAAATAATAGCATCCATCTTATAGGAATAAAAACAGTAAATGAGATAAACCCTATAAAGCTGTTACTATAGTACAAGTATGAATTCATCTTACAGAATTACCAGAGGCTGAATATGTAGATATCATTTGCCATTTTTACATAGTGATTTGTAATTTAATAGAATGTAAATTTTTTCTCAAAGTTATCAGTCAACTTAAATGTGCATGTCAAGGTCTCTTGACAGGATTGGTTAGGTAGCATTTCTGAATAATCACCTGGGATTTGTATTAGGAGAATGAAGAGACAAGGAAATAAGAGATGGTTTGCCATTGTGTAATTTAATTAATTTATGTGCTCATTTGATTGCCAGGAGATTACTTGTATTATTTTGTATTACATGTTTTATTTTGATGTGTGGTTGACTTATCTCTTAGTGAAAAATGATATCTTTCAAATTTAATTTTCCAGAGTCCAAATTGTTTTTAAACTTGAGTGCATAAGGACAAAATAGTGACTTCTGAAGACACACACACTCTGTTGTGTAGAGTCAATTTCCCTGGATCACCTCAACTCAGGAGGATTTTGTAGGTGACAGACGCTATTGCTGGACACTAAGGTACAGAATTCCAAATCCTGGGGCAGTTAGGAAACCAACTCCCATTAATGGTTTTGTTGCCTCAACTCATCTGTGATGTGATTGGAGGTGCTTGGGGCCTTTTTAAGGTGAAAAGTCACAAGCTGGAGGGTGCATCACCTTCGCCATTAGCATCCCTTTTATCTCCTAATGGTGTTTGAAGAGGTGTGTTACAGAAACATCATTATAGAATTTCTTTATATTAACATGCATCATCTGTCACGTCATTGTTTGTTTTACAACCCATACCTATAATGGGCTACACGGTGACTATTTATATCAGTTCATCACGAGAGCCTTTAATTAGCATTTTGTGCAACTGGAACACGTTAAGGAAATTGACACAATTCCGGTGTGGTTGGGAGATTCCACGTGAATTTCATTGTGGAATTACTAAGATATTATGGTTGCACGGGTTCCCAGATTCCGACAGGACCTCACCTGCCGTAACTGCCACGGATATCCAACACACGTGAAAATCACCTGGGTCTCACACAGTTGATGGACGGTTTAGACTTACTCACTTTGCTTCCCAAGCCCTAAATTCCCTGGGGGAGCTGATTCAGAGGCCTCTTGGGCATGCAAATACCACCTCATGGAGCCTGTGCAGACATTGAAGAACACCAGAAAAAGCAAATAGTGAGCCAAGCTCTGTGGTAGAAGGGCTTGATGCTGAATGAGAGGTTAGCAGTTGGAGAACTGGTGCAAATGGTTTTGTTCTCCCCATTCTTAGTTTTAGGTAATTTTGTTCTCCCCATTCTTAGTTTTAGGTAATTTTACTGATTCAAAGAACCTCGTCAATATCCTAGATGGACTAATTCACAACTGGCTTTAGTAGACAAGTAGACATGTCTAGACATATAAGAAGTATCTCCATTTAAATATATTGAAGAGATAGCCATGCCAGCAAACCATTTTTTTTAACTCCTTCCAAAACATTTTTTAACTCCTCCCATCTACAACCAAAATAGAAGCTGGGTTTCCATACTAAACAAATTTCGAGCAGCTTCTGTTATGTGCCCTCTCCCCCTTTTGGAATTTTGTAAGGTATGCACAGTATATTCAATCTGTCGTCTTGGTTTACATAGTCGGACAACATTTTCACATTTGACCTCAACTTTAGAAAAAATGCTAATTGCATTGTCAAACTGAAATTAATTTTAAGCAGTGAAGTTTTGCAATTTTTCAGTGATTTATTGCTTGATGAAAAATTATTTTTTGGATGATGTGGGGGGTGTTTTGTTTTAGTTCTTACAATGGCAGTGGTATTCACACAGAAATTAACAATAGCCTTTACAATTTTTTTCTGTGAAATCTTTAACATATTGTTTAGTGACAATTTGTTGACATTTTCTGGTGAATACTTCTTGGAATTAAAAGCTGCTTATGCCAACACATGCCTTTGCTCAGTAAATATACCCAGATCACCAAGTGTCTCCTACAAACATAGAATATCTTGGAATCTAAACTACTGGGAAATTATTAACAGGTTTCTATTTCTCTTTACCTATTCAACCCAAAGTGTGTAGATTATGACAACAGTTGCTGGTCAGTGTGGCTCATGCTGTCCACATATTCACTCAAGTCTCTTTACACAACTGGATTATAATAGTATCTCATGTTTGCAGCATACAGTTGATGAGGGTTTTTACCATGAATTATATTTGGTGTTGCATTTGATGATGATTATATTCTTTCAATGATTCTTATTTACGTTTGAGGGGATTTTTCTATTTAAATAAGTCATATTCATGGTGTTACACTTGCGATTTCATTCAGAATCAGATATGAATATAACCCGTATTTATTTATAAAATATTTATGAATATTAAAAGGTTCCTCTGGGGTTTGTGTAGCCTCAAGGGAGACAGAACCTGAGGCTACACAGAATGTCAGCTAGGTTTGTTGGGCTTCTGAGACATTAAAAGACATGCCACCAACAGACTTGTTGATTAGATGCAGACAAAACACTCCCACGGTCCACCAGGAAAAAGGCCCAAGTCATTCCACAGAATGGTTTGTGGGAAGGGAAATGGGAGATGAGGGGTGCAGGGAGGGCTATTGCTCAGGGTGGGGAGGGAGGCAGGCTGGGAGGCCATTCTGCTGCTACACAGATACTATTTACTGGCTAACTGAGAGCATCTGCACCAGACTAGTAGAATCTTTGCTATGTCTCAGCCCAACTCAATAAGAAAAAGTGTTAGGATGCTTTGTTGGAAAATCCTAGGCAAATTAGAAGCTCATGATGCTAGAAAGAGTCCCTTGATCCCTCAATACCTATTTGCTTAATTGAGCTTTTTTCAATCACTAAGATCTAGCCATTTTAGATATTCTAGGCAAATGCTGATGAGGACAGAATAATATGCCTGATAAGAATTTAGAATGACCATGAAGACATAGATTAACAGAGCATCTTCTATCTAATAGTATGTCATCTCTATTAGACTTTTGAAATCAGTAAGTGGTATTTAGTAGACACTTTTGTTCTACATGTAAATCAAGACTGGATTAGGGTAAGACTGATTCCTCAAAGTCTCTCACTAAATTAAAAAAAAAATGAACCAGGAATAGTTCAAGTTCTATGAAAACAAAACCACTCTAACTTATTTATTTTGCATGTGTTTGTAAATGTGCACACACATCAACTAGATCAAACTCGAAGGGAAACAGTATAGTAGATATCAATAAAATTGTTTGCCAAAAATAATTGCTAAAAGCACAGTAGCTTGTAAACTACATATGCTTAATGTAGCAGCAAAGTATGACAAGCAATGTATTATATGAGATTGTATGATTAAATCTAACTGTGTGGATTCAATTATAATTGCAGATGTAGGAATGGGTATGCTGGCAGACAGACTTGCAAGTTCAACTTGCAAAATAGATTTTTTTTAATGGGACCACACCATGAAAGAGAGTTTCTTTGATGACATGTTACCCCAAGAGAATAGTTATTGGGATGTGGACAGAGCTAAATAAACAGGAATATGATGCAGCATGAAAGATTAGATGATCCTTGTGGAATTCAAGGGGTACATAACCAATGCAATTTTTAAATATCAGGTACAGCAATGTTAATAAGTCAGTGCCCTGCAGCAGCTTAGTTGTTTGTGGGATAGATTAAGATAGTAGAGCTGAAAACTGTGTCTGCCACTCTGCAGGAATAATGTATGAAAGTCCAATATAATTACAGACTACAGTTAAAAAAAAAACAGATATTTTCTTTTGCAAATATACATGGGCCTCAAATGTTTTTATTAAGCAGTGGTGGGATATTAATTTAGGACATTGCAAAGCTAATGTCAGATCTAAATGCATAAAGCCCATTTGGCTGTCAAGTAAACTCTAGCATCAAGATGAACACGGAGAAGCTGGGGGTGAGAACAGCAGGGGCATGCATGGGTGCAGTGTTGATAAATGGCTTCCTGGATGATATGCCCTTATGAGGTTGGTAAAATCCAGGACCAGTTTGGGTTACCAAAAAATTTATTTATTAATTTGAGGTCCAACTGTGCTCAAATTAAATAGGATATTAATGAACCACCATTTAAAAGTTATTTAGTTTTTTGAATTGAAGTATCAAAGGACCATGGTGAAAAGATAGAGTCGGTATTATGTGTGGTCTGTACTTAGGCCCTGAACTAAGACTGATCTTGGACTTCTAACCTGTAGATTCTGAGAATAAGCATGTGTGGCTTTAAACCTCCATGTGTGTGCTAGATATACTAGGAATAGGAAACTAATACAGGAAGCTTTACTGAAATCAAAATATAAAAGAGCACTGTAGAAAAAAATTCCAGACCAAATTTATATTAATGTCATTTTAATAGAGATACATTGTGAAAAGTATTCTAGAACTTCATATCCTCTGATAAATAGATCAGACATCATATAGTCAGAAAAGTTCATGACTTACTGTCACTATATATGCTTGGGTTTTAGGTATTTTCATAATCAGTATAAGTCAACCATTGCTGAGTCAACAAAGGCCTGAGTTCTGTGCCTTAACTTGGAAATGCTAGCTCAATCAAATCTTCCTTCTCATCAAGGACTCAGTGATGATAATTACCTGCCCACAGTATATTTGGGAATGAGATCAAATCTCATCCCATCACATACTGAGATGCTTTGTTAGTTAAGGAAATAATAGATTTCATACGTACAAATAATATCCAGTTATAAGAGATGATAGAAGAGAGAAATCCCACTTAATATAGCAAAAAAAAAACCCCACAAAATACAAAAACAAAAAGAATAAAATAGGAGTGAAGAGACAAATGTTCAAAATCTATACTTGAATAAATAGAATGATATTATTCATTCTTGCTTAGGCTAACTTCAAGTCATCAAGATGTCAGTTCTGCTAACATCATCAAAATGGCGATATTATGAAAAGTTCTCTATAGGTTTAATGCAATGCCAATCAAAATCCTAACAGCATTTCTTGTAGAAATAGAGAAAGTAATCATGAAATTCATATGGAAAAATAAAAGACCCAGAATAGCAAAAACAATGCTAAGCAGGAAGTGTGAATCAGGCGGTGCAGCGATACCAGACTTCAAACTATACTACAGAGCAATAGTAACAAAAACAGCATGGTACTGGTACCAAAACAGGCGGGTGGACCAATGGTACAGAATAGAGGACACAGAAACCAATCCACAAAACTACAACTATCTTATATTTGATAAAGGGGCTAAAAGCATGCAATGGAGGAAGGATAGCATCTTCATCAAATGGTGCTGGGAAAACTGGAAATCCATATGCAACAAAATGAAACTGAATCCCTTTCTCTCACCATGCACAAAACTTAACTCAAAATGGATCAAGGAGCTTGATATCAAATCAGAGACATGGCGTCTGATAGAAGAAAAAGTTGGCTACAATCTACATACTGTGGGGTCCGGCTCCAAATTCCTCAATAGGACACCCACAGCACAAGAGTTAATAACTAGAATCAACAAATGGGACTTACTCAAACTAAAAAGTTTTTTCTCAGCAAAAGAAACAATAAGAGAGGTAAATAGGGAGCCTACATCCTGGGAACAAATTTTTACTCCTCACACTTCAGATAGAACCCTAATATCCAGAGTATACAAAGAACTCAAAAAATTAGACAATAAGATAACAAATAACCCAATCAACAAATGGGCCAAGGACCTGAACAGACAATTCTCAGAGGAGGACATACAATCAATCAACAAGTACATGAAAAAATGCTCACCATCTCTAGCAGTCAGATAAATGCAAATCAAAACCACCCTAAGATACCATCTCACTCCAGTAAGATTGGCAGCCATTAGGAAGTCAAACAACAACAAGTGCTGGCAAGGATGTGGGGAAAAGGGTATACTTATACATTGCTGGTGGGACTGCAAATTGGTGTGGCCAATTTGGAAAGCAGTATGGAGATTTCTTGGAAAGCTGGGAATGGAACCACCATTTGACCCAACTATTCCCCTTCTCGGTCTATTCCCTAAAGACCTAAAAAGAGCATACTACAGGGACACTGCTACATCGATATTCATAGCAGCACAATTCACAATAGCAAGACTGTGGAACCAACCCAGATGCCCTTCAATAGATGAATGGATAAAAAAAATGAGGCATTTATACACAATGGAGTATTACTCTGCATTAAAAAATGACAAAATCATAGAATTTGCAGGGAAATGGATGGCATTAAAGCAGATTATGCTAAGTGAAGCTAGCCAATCCCTAAAAAACAAATGCCAAATGTCTTCTTTGATATAAGGAGAGTAACTAAGAACAGAGTAGGGACGAAGAGCATGAGAAGAAGATTAACATTAAACAGGGATGAGAGGTGGGAGGGAAAGAGAGAGAGAAGGGAAACTGCATGGAAATGGAAGGAGACCCTCAGGGGTATACAAAATTACATACAAGAGGAAGTGAGGGGAAAGGGAAAAAATACAAGGGGGAGAAATGAATTACAGTAGAGGGGGTAGAGAGAGAAGAGGGGAGGGGAGGGGAGGGGAGGGGGGATAGTAGAGGATAGGAAAGGCAACAGAATACAACAGACACTAGTATGGCAATATGTAAATCAATGGATGTGTAACCGATGTGATTCTGCAATCTGTATACAGGGCAAAAATGGGAGTTCATAACCCACTTGAATCAAAGTGTGAAATATGATATATCAAGAACTATGTAATGTTTTGAACAACCAACAATAAAAATTTAAAAAAATAAAAATAAAAATAAAAATTTTAAAAAAAGATGTCAGTTCTGCCTAAATTAATTTATAAAACTCTTGCGATCCCAATGAAAAACTAGACAAATTGATAAAATGTGTATGGAGAAACAAATATGCAAGAGAGAAAATACTGAAAATGGGGAGTTAAGTGTGTTAGGGCCTGTTCCTCAGGTAACTAAACATATTACAAAGTTTTCATAATTAAAACAGCTTGGTAATAGTGTGAATAGACAGAAAAATCCAAAGTAAGAATAAAAAGTTTGGAAATGCATGGTAATCCAGACTATGAGATAGATGGAACTATATAAAATGGATGGAATTATATGACAATCTGGAATCTGATAATAAATAGAAATATATAGAATAGCTAGAACTATGCAAATAATTGGAACTACATGTGAAACTGATGATTCCTGAGCTCACTGGTACAAAGCTGGAAATTTTCAATGATGAAGCTAGGTAAGCTGAAAAGCCACTTGGGAAAGATAAAACTAGATCCATTTCTCATGATGTCCGCAGGAATAAATTCCAAATAATTTAGAGTTCTAAGTGTAAAAAAACAATACCAAAAAATTATACAAAACCAGATGAAAATATGGGTGAATTCCTCTATAACTTGGGTACAGTTTGTATAGTATGTTTCTGTGAGTTTATACTCTCAATGCTTCTGTTGTTTGCTTTAGATGCTCCTCATGTATGTAATATTTATTTGAGTTTTAGATTTTGTTATTTAATCTATAAAAACTTTTAAGAAATTAGCTTGTTTTATTTAAATAATATATATTAGTAAATATGATATTAGTATATAATAATAAATGTTAGTATATTAAATAAAAATGCATAAACATTTATACATATGTACATGTATTTATCTTAATTTTGTCATGTCTTTAGTTTTTAATGCTTCTTTAAAATCCATTACCTTCAATAGCTCTGGAATAGTACCAACTACTCTATATCTGTCTATTTTTTTCCAGATGATGTGACTTTTGATCAACAGACTCAGTGCTTACCTAATCCTTTGAATAGCTCTTCTGTTGGGATTCTCAACACATTTTGTTTTTCACTTACTGTATTCTTTTCTTCAGAGACTCTAATCATCCTTGGATTAGACTGTGGAACCCTATTTTAATTGCTTTAATATCTTAATCTTTTCCCTCCATATTCATCAAGATTGTTTTCAGCCTTTTCTATGTGCCAGCATTCAGTTTTAGACTGTGCTCATGCTGTAACATGCTGCTAGGGTTAATTCTATTTCCCGTAATGTGGCACTTTGGTCTTTGTTGTGTCTTCTCAGCTCCACAGCTCCTCACCCTTTGCACCTTATGTGTTGTCTGAACATGTCACTTGCAGGAAGCTGGGCCCCTTCTCTGCCATTACACAATGTCTCTCATTTATCATCTTCAAGTCATCACTGCAATCAGGTCCTTCTACAATGTATTTGCAAACTTTTTTCCAATGTTTTTCATAGTAAGGCGAGCAGCTCTGCCCATCCGTCTTTGTTTTGTGTTGCTGTAATGAACTGTCTTCAACTCCCTTGCCATCAATGCTTATCTTTCCCTTGGAGGCAGAGTTCCAATGGGATTTTCTTTACCCCAAAGTTAAGGATTGGGTGGGAGGTATACATAGGAGTAAAGAGACAAATGTCCACCGAGAGACAAAAGCTCCTGCGTGAGACAATGAAGAAGGCTCAGAGGAGAAATGATTGGGTCGTGAGAGCCTTAACCCAATCACTGAATTAATCTCCCAATGGGATTAACTGAGTGGTAACTGCAGGCTGGTAGGGTGTGGGGAGGAGGTAGGGCATTTGGGTTGTAGATCTGGGGTATATATTTGAATCTGGTGAGTGGTCCTCTCTGCTTCCTGATCATCATATGAACTGCTTCCCTCTGCCACACTCTTCTACCATGATGTTCAGCCTCACCTTGAGCCCCGAGATATGGAGCCTGTTGTCCATAGGCTGAGACTTCTGAAACAGTGAGCCCCTAAATAAGCCTTTTCTCCTCCATAACTGTGCTGGTAGGGTCTTTTAGTCACAGCAGTGAAAATCTGACCCAAACACCTGAAGACCAGAGGAGACAGAAAAGTTCTTAGTTTGAGAAAAATCTCTTGGGATCTGTGTAGCTGTGGTTTGTAGCTGGGTTCTGACCTTTTAAAACTCTCTTTTCCACCAAAACTCAAAGATAAGTTAGTATAGAAGTATCCTCACAGAATAATTTTACCCATTAAGTTTTTTAATGATTGGACTAAAGAATTGGAGTGAAAGATTATTATTTGTATTTAAAGGACAAATAGAAGAAAGAAAGATCAAAAGGAATGATTTCTTAATGAGTGCCTATGAAATATTTACACTCTGTCAAATGTTTTTGTTGCTAAATTTGAGGATACCAGAAAAAAAAATCATTATACTTGATAGGAATTGTATGTCCAGCTTTCTTACTTTACAAAAATTCTTGAGCTTGTGTGATAATTGATTCACTCACTAAATTGAAGAAACCACTGAAAGCAAAAATAGTTTTGAAAGAAAAATTGTAAAGAAATTTTCAAAGGTATTTGTTGGCAGAATTTATATTTAGTAGGAAATTTGGGTGAATTTTAATAACTTCGTTATATACTATGGAGTGAAAATCCACCAAATAAGGGCTATGAGCATCATGAGCTAGCCTCCATTCTTGGGCTCAGAGATGTTTTTTGTTCAGTCTTGGGGCCTGGGATGATGTGCTTCCGTGAGAGAGTTGCCTAGTGTCATTCTCTTAGCTGATTTCACCTTCCTCAAGGCCAGCAGCCATTTCTGTATCCTCCTGAACAGCATCGAGAGAGATGGTCATAGTAGTTGTGGTGGAAGCAGGCCTTATTTAGGGCAGCCCTGACTTTTCGAAAGCCTCTCCTACAGTTTGGTAATTCCCTACATTATGGATCTTGTCTCCCTTAGGTCAGAGATAGAAACAAATATGTCTCATCTTAAGTAGCCCTCAGGGCATTGGGTCATGACCCTGCTTACTGTAATTGCTGTCACCACCTTCAGACTCCAAGAATCAAAGATGGTGGCTCTTCATGAAATCTGTGCTTTTGCCCCATCATTTTCATGCTGGTGTGTAGGAGTCTTTTTGTGGTCTGGGAGGATAGTAGGGCGTGATGGAGGCCCAAGACAGGTTCAGTGATGGCAGAGATCCTAGCAACAGCAGCCCATGTGCAGGGTCCATGGGATACCCTGCAGGGTCTGGACAGAGAGTTGATGAGATTCCCCCTGCAAGCAGTCCAGGGAGGTTTTTGGGTGGTGTTCCAGACTTCATAGGAACTGGTGTGATTCTCTGGATCTTCTGAAGCTGCTCCAGTCTTCCCTTAGTAAATAATGTTTCCCTTAAACTAGCCAGAGTGCCCAACAGCTCTCAGGTTTTGTCCCCTACAATAATAGTCTGCAGTGTGGGAAAGGTAAGCTTCTCCGGGATCTCAGAGTGCCACTTTCTCCACCTGGTGCCTTGAATTTATTTACTCATGAATTCTCTTTGGTTAGAATTACTCTTCATTGCTTCAGACCATTGGCTCTACATTAGTACTGATTTAAAAATAAAAACACAAGATGCACTGCATAGTTTATGATCCAATTATATAAAATATCCAGATAGACAAATGTACACAGACAAAATACCAATTAGTGGTACAAAATGTAGATTAGAGTTTGCCTAGCACTGTGAGGTTGGGGATGTGGCAGCTAATTGGTTCTAACTAGTTTCCTTTGGGAATGACAAAAATGTTCTAAACATAGATTATGGTGATGGTTGCACGATTTTGTGCATATACTAAACACCACTGAATTGCACACTTTGGGTGAATTATGTACTATGTGAATTATAGGTAAATAAATATACAAAATTATAGAATAACTAGTTAAATTTGAATTTCAGAAAATAAATGCTTTTAGTATGTTAGTTCATATGTAGAATATGTTTATATTAAAAATTATTTGCTATTTATTTAAATTTACGTGGGTGCCTTATATTTTCTCTTATAATCAACCTCTAGATATTTGTGATGTCCTGACTTTTCTACCCAACTTTATTTCAAGCAAGAATCTCTAGAATGGAAAACCCCAGAAAATGTTTCTTTTTTTGTTTTGTTTTGTCTTTATTTTTAAATGTCAGTGTCTTGGCTGCACCAAATGAAACCAAGTGGATTCTTGGAAATATATGTCTCATTCTTTCAGTGGCCATGAACCAGTCCTCTTTGTATGATTGTTGTTTTAACTCCCTGAAAATACACAATTTACTCCTTACTCATTTTTTATTTTTATTTTTACATTGACTCTTTCACCATTCAGTTTTGGTGTGTTTAGGGTTACAAATCTATGTTAGACAAAAATGTGTATCTAACTTATAAAAAGTAACTAACTGCTGAAGATCAGAATATGTTCTATGTAAAACTTTCCATTTTAATGGTAGTGATCTTTGTGCACAAGATGGGGAACAGTGGCAGCAATACTTCAAAACAGAATGAAAATCCCAAAGGAGAAGTACTTGTGACAGATGCAAAAGTTCCTGCAGACTCACAGGGAGAGGACAGACTCCAATTCTTGATGGAGAAGTGGCAAGATCATATAATAAAAAAAAAAGATAAGGGGTGAGAACTATTGTTCTGGCAATCTTTGGAAAACACAATGTAATGCAGTACATTCAGTCAGCAAGTCTTTTTTTTGTTGAATATTGTTGCTTGTTTTTTCTCTTATAGAACATAAACCATGCAGATGAATGACCTACCATTTCTTGTTCCTTTAATGCAACATGAGAACCAAGGGCACTTTGGAAGTAATCTGTGTTCAGAATCCATTTTTTTCTTTTTAACAATTGTCCCTAATCTTTTGCAGTATTCTCACCTAAATTGGCAGCAATTTTGTTAGCAGTGTAGCTTGACTCGGTCATTTATCATCAGAATAATTATGTTTTGAACTAGTATGTCACTAATTTATATAATAACTAAATAATAGGATGACAATAACAAGCACAACTTGCACATTGGGAACAAACATAATTGAAATTTGGCAAACTTGCAGTCCACCTAGTGAGCTACAAGTCCAGGAGGATGAAGCATGCACTGAGTATCAATTGACATGTTTAAGAAGAGAATAGATATGTTAAAAAGCAATCAATTAAATACTCATTTATGTAAAATTGATTAATTTGATAAAGATAAATAATATTTACATACATAGATATAGACATATGTATGCACATATATAATATCTTGACCCCAAACCCAGCACCTTTGTTAAAGGGAAAACAATAGAATTTTTTCTACCCAAGTCAGGAACAAACTAAAGATGGCTCATCTCTGCTGTTTTTTAACAGTCTTTTGGATGCACCAATAAATGCAATTTTAAAAATAGGAAACAACTAGCGACATAAGAATTAAATAAGATATACACTGTCTCTGTAGATGAAATTAATATATATCAGAAAAACCCAAAATGAAGAGATAATGGAAAAACTACTATGAGCAATATGGAAATTTAGTAAGTGAAAAATAAATCATAACTTTAAAAAGAACTTCAAATGCATAAACAAGTATCACTTAGGTGATATAGTGAAAAAATAGACCACTATTTAGGAAAACCAATAACATTAATTAACTAAATGATTAAAGTACCCATGTGTAAAATTGACCAGAATCAATTAAAACATACACAAAATTGAACTAAATGTTCATAAAGCTTTTTAAAGTGAATTAAATGGAAAAATAGCTAATTCTCAGATAGGAAGAAAGCACCATAAATACGTCAGGTCTTTTCCCTGAGATAATTTATAAATTAAGTGTATCTCAATAATCATGAGCCAGGCATAGTGGTGCACACCCATAATGCCCACAACTTGAGAAGCTGAGGCAGGAGGATCACAAGTTCAAAACCAGCCTCAGCGACTTAGGCCCTAAGAAACTTAGGGAGATCCTGTCTCAAAAAATAAAAAAAGGGCTGGGGATTTGGCTTAATGGTTAAGCATCCCTGGGTTTAATCCCCTGTACCAGAAAATAAAAATAAAATGGATCATGAAAAACAATTTTCTGGGCCTAGTAGACAAATTGATTTTTAAATAAATTTGCAGGAATAATTAAGTAAGAATGTCTAGGAGGCACCTGGAAAAGAAAAAAAAAAAAGCAAGCAATGTAGAGATGGCTCTCAGAGATAGTGCATGAATAAGCAGATTAATGGAAATGAATAAAATCTCCAGAAATTGTTTTTTAAAAATACTGTGTGGTGGTGATGGCATCTCAGGTGAGCCGAGGAATTTTCTAATAACTAGTATCGAGCTCACTGGATAAGGACATAGATAAAGGTTAAGTTGGATTTATTTCCCACTCCACATGCCAGGATAAATTATCAGTATGAAGTCCAAAATGGTCAGGCATTTTAAATATTTTTAAAATGATAGTGAAACCATAGCAAGTACTAAAAGCAGATTTAGTTAACTTCCTCATTCTGTGTCCATGGGAGAAACTATCCTAGACTCAAAATCCAATAGTAATGAGTAATGATGAAAAAACAGAAATTTGATTACTTAAAATAATTTTTAAAACTTTTTCAGGAGAAAAGAAGAAAAGTAAAAATATGAGTAACCAATATTGTCAACTCCCTGAATGATAAAAGGGTCACATATCTAACGTTGGGTTCAACCTTATCAAACTGTCAATATGTGACTCTTGATATATAAGAATGGCAATTTATACTTAATATATTAAGAACAACTACAAAGAGAATTACAATGTCAATAACTCTGTAGAATCATAGTACAGAGATATGGCCCAGTTCACAGAAAAAAGAAATACACATAACTTTCAACCCATTTGAAAATTGTTCAACCTTACTCATTGAAAGAAAATATATATTAAACTGCAGTGAGATAACCATTTCTCACTCATTATTTCAGCTAACATTTTAAGTGTCGACAATATATGTTTTGTTGGTTCTGTGAGTAAATAAACACTCTTATTTGTTATTAGTGGAGACATAATCTAAAGAATCCCTCCAGGAGGAAATCAGTCACATCCAGTGTAATCACTGGTGCACTTACCTTTTGACGCAGGAATTTCACTTCTCAGGGTACTTGAGGGCTCATAACATGATTCTCTGGACTTTTGGATATGTTTGAAATTTTTCATAATAAAAAGCTGATAAAAACACAAATAGAAAGAGAAAAGTGGGAGGTGTTAATTAAACTGGTCAATTGGTTCAGTGACAGTCAGTTAAGGGGTTTCCCTCATGTCAGTGCAGAATCATCTGTTTGCAGCTTGATGGCAAATTATGCTCTGCCATAGTGAAAGAAGGAGCCCAAACAGTTTGATTACTGAGTTGAAGACTAAGTTGATGAACATGGGCATCTGCAGCTGGTTAAGGAGTGCACTGATTTTGTGGATAGAATGGCTTCTGCTGACTGTGGACAAAACCATCCTTTTCTCTCCAAGAAAAGGTTCAGCTTCTAGTAATTATCGGTCTCATCCACTGATCCCAACAAAGCATTCTTGTCCTCTCCTCTGTGGGCAGTAATGTTGTGTCCACTCAGGAAAGTGACTCTAAATGCTTTCAGAACATGCTTCCAGACCACCTACTGCTCCTTCTGAAACAGGTCCTGGTCTACTGAGTCCTGATCTCTATACACTCTGTTCTGAGTCCTGATCTCTATACACCCTGTTCTCACAGCAGCAAATGACTTGGTTCTACATCTGGGCTGGGGTTGGGACCCATTTGTTATGGAGATATGCATTTTTAAAAATCCCAAAGGAATCTGTGTAGATGGCAAATATTAGTTTGCAAAGTCAGGGGTGTCAAAATCTTACTTTCTGTTCTTTCTCCTGGACTTTGTAGAATCAAAAGAAGAAAGTGGGATTGTTGCCTCTCTAGGTCCCTGTGTCCATCATTTGACATTCCTAAAGACAATCTCATAAATACACACAGATCTCAGCTGTGCCTCCCCAGCAGGGTCTGACCCAGTGTGATGGTTCTCTCTGCAAAGCACAGTGCTAATATATTGGCTGTGCTAATATCACTGCACTGCTGTGTTGGTCTGATGCAGGACCTCAGGAGTTTAGTTCAGCTCCATCTGTCCAGATGTATCAACAATCTCCACCTCACATCATGTTCCTTTCTCAAAATCTACACACACACATACACACACACAAACACACACACATATATATGTAGATAGATAGATATGGTTAATGTTACTGATTGAAAGACTATGGCTCAGAACTGTAGTCAAAATGAGGTTCCTAGCACTTTCCATGAATTATGCAGTTTTGCATAATTTGCTGACATAGTTCACAGTCATGGGTCCATGGGCCTTCTCCATAAAGAACAGAACTCTGAGCACATGATGGAGGGCAGAACTCAATGCTGACATTCTAGAGAAGCTCTGTGCCCAACACAGACAGAGACCAACAAGATTGCCTTTTCCAACCTTGCCTCTTAGGTAATTCACATGTCATCCCATGATAAGAAATGAGTAAAAATGTGAAGAAGTACTGTGATGGAGGATGTTTAATATGGTAACGTGAGGCAAAGGGTATAGATTCTCTTTTAACTGTAATGGTAAATGAAAAAAAAATAAAGCTGGGAAAAATGTACCTAAAGAGTCCATTCTTGTACATGTAAAGACATAAAACTTGGATACTGGCAGGCCATCATGAGGTTGCCCCTAGGGAAGATGGGGGAGAAGATAGGATTGCAGAATATCAGTTAACTTCTGCAAGAAATTGCATTTGTCTTCACAAAAAATAAGGATTATAAAATCTGTTAATGATTTTCAATTTGAGAGGCTTAAATATGGATTTACTTTTAATATTTTGTTCAAGATTTTTAGTTATATTCTATAAGATGGTCAGTCCAGGCACCTTGCCAGACCCATAAAAATATAATGTAATATGATATAATATAAAATTGCCTTATATAAGCATTTTATTATGTATTCATAATATTGAATTACATTATATAGTATGATATATAATATGTATTGTGTAATAGATATATTACAATATGATATGTGTGACATGATATAATACCAATAAAATATACAGCCTGAATAACTATATAACAATATATAAATATTTGATTAAGTATTCTTAAACTTACTACACATGCTGGGAGTTGGTAAGATGGTAAGAATTTTTTTTTTAAATATTTATTTATTTAGTCAATCAGTCTTAGGTGGATACAATATCTTTATTTTATTTTTATGTGGTGCTGAGGATCGAACCCAGTGCCTCACACGTGCTAGGCAAGTACTCTTGAACCACAATCCCAGCCCAGGAGACACACAATTATAGTATCCGTTTTGTGTCTATGTGTGTAGGGCTGGGGATTGAACCCAGGGCCTTGTGCATGTGAGGCAAGCACTCTACCAACTGAGCTATATCCCCAGCCCAGATGGTAAGAATTTTTCAAGCCCCAAATTAGTAAAGATGGAAAACCAAAGAAGTATGCAGAAAGTAAAACACTTTAGCTACAAGACCATTTGCACAACCAAATAAACTTGTTTAAATTTTCTTAGCCTTGTGCATTGTAAGGACAGAAAGCATCAATAGCCCAAGGTAAAGGATTTAGTAGTAAAATTTCTCCACTGTAAAATCAGGAACTTGAAATGCTGAGTGATATATCTTCAGTATGTAAATGAACAAAGATCAAGTCTGCCTACCGCCTCCACACGCCCACAGAACTGCCTTAGCAAAGAGCAGAGCAGAAGTAAAATGTGTCCTGGAAGCTGTTGTTACAAATCAGCCCTTGATGTTGTTGTACCCAGATCTTACGATATGGGTCGATTCAGAACCCCACAAACCATGTCCTCAGTTTAAAATGGTCTGACTATCTAAAGAAGCAAACACAATGTCCTTGGGAAAAAAGTAAACCTCACTGAAGACGTGGCAGATAGTCCACAAGTAAGTCTCCCTATGAAATGGCAGACCCCCAGGCAATAATCATTATTTGTGGAAATTAATTTCAAGTGTCAACTTGACTGGGCCACAGAGTATCCAAATATTTGGTCAAACGTTATTCTGGGTAGTTTGGGGAGCTGTTTTGTGTGAGATTATCATTTTTTTTTTAAAGAGAGAGTGAGAGAGGAGAGAGAGAGAGAGAATTTTTAATATTTATTTTTTAGTTCTCGGCGGACACAACATCTTTGTATGTGGTGCTGAGGATCGAACCTGGGCCGCATGCATGCCAGGCGAGCGCGCTACCACTTGAGCCACATCCCCAGCCCCGTGAGATTATCATTTTAATGAGTAGCCTGAGCAAAGCAGATTGATGTTTCTAGAAGGGTTAGACTTTATACAATCCATTGAAGGACTGGATAGAACAAAAAAGCTGACTATCTGCCAAGAATGATAGGATATTTTCTTTTACTACCCTTGAGCTGGGACATTGACTTGCTCCTGGTTTTTGAGCCCGCCGAAACTACAGACTGAAACTACACCACCAGCTCTCTTGGGTCTCCAGGTTGCCAACTCATCCTGTAGAATTTTGGACTTTTCAGCCTCCATAATTGCATAAGTCAATTCCTTAAAACAAGTAATCAAACAAACATACGAATATTTATCCCATTGGTTCTGTTTCTCTGGAGAAACTCAAACAGTATACAAAGAAGAAAAAAATCATAAAGTGCTAGAATCAGCAAAAACAGCAACAGCATAAATCAATTTACATGAACTACATTTGTTGGAACCATAAAGAGTATAGAAGGACTCTATCACACCCAAATAAAACGGGAGAGAAAACTTTGTGAAGGCATCAGGAGGTGATTTTTGATTTGGGTGGCAAAGGTCTCAGAGAGAAAGAGGTGCACTAACATACAATCCATCACGTTTCTTTTCTTCAGTTGCTAATTTTTGGAGCAGGTTGAAGCCTCCTGGAGCATGGCTGCTCAGTAGAGAATCCAGCAGAGTTTTAGCAATCTCATGAGATTAGGAGACAACAATTGGAGTTTGAGAGTCAGAAGGCAGCGAGACCTTGAGAAGCCAAAACCCTGAAGAGATGTGAGGTTCCCAACACCCATCAATTTTCCTCTCAAGGCATTTTTTTAAAAGGTTAAGTTGCCCAGAGCAAAGACATAAAAAGCCAAGCACACCCCTGCCTTTATACAGGAAAGATGAATGAACAGCTATGAGGATTGCCTTCTACCAAAAACAGCTAGAGAAACAGACAAAACATATCTAAATAAATGTAAAGCACTGCAGCAGGTAAATATATAAGGTTTCTAGAATACAACATAAGTAAATAACTTTGTGATCTTGAGGTAATAAAAGATCTCTTAAATGGGACACCAAATGGACCAATAAGAATGTTATATTGTATGTACACTATAATTAATAATGAAAAGACATCATTAACAGGTCAAAAAGGCATGCCACATATGGGAGAGAGTATTTTAATAAATATATTTGAAAAAAAAAAAAGTATCTAGAACACATGTATAAAGGGGACTCATACAAAACAACAACAACAACAACAAAAAGCAAAACAGCCAAATAGAAAAATGGGCAAAAGAACTTGAATGGGTGCTAGGAGCCACAAGCAGATAAATGATGCATGGCACCTTTGCTTGTAAAGTGACGCCAGCTAGCCACTGAGATGATATGATTATGTTAAGATTTACATTCATATGCAAATTGGGCTCCTGCTGTTCACCTTGGCCTGCTACCGGACTCAAGTTACTGGACTCCTGGAGAATTCCCATTGGTTGGGGAAGGATAGTAGGAGGAAATTCCGGGGGAGGTCCGGGGGCCCCGATTCAGGGGGAACAGCGCAGTTCAGGCAGACGCCTGCGTGGGAGGACCGGGTTTGGCTTGCCCTCGCCTACGGAGTATTGGCGGCTTTTTCAAAATAAAGTTTTGTTCCTGCTTGAGTGGCTCGTGATTCTGTGCCCAGCCAAGACTGCGGCAAATGGGAGCTTCACAAAAAAAAAGGTACCCCAAAGGCCAGTTAACACATAATAAAGTGCCCAGTCTTCTTAGCTATCCAGTAATGTATGTTAAATCTTCAATGAGATACCATTATACAACATCAGAATTGGTTAAAATAAAAAGATTGACACCATCAAACTATGATGCAATTATAACTCAAATTCACCATGGTGGAAGTTTTAGGGCTGTTGTGGTGATTTTTTTTTTAATTTTTTAAAACTTTATTTTATTAGTTTACTTTTTTTTAATGTGGTGCTGAGGATCAAACCCAGTGCCTCACACATGCTAGGCCAGTGCTCTACCACGGAGCCACAACCCCAGCCCTGTGTGATGATTTTGTATTGTGTCAACCTAGCTGACCCTGAAGTACATTTTTCAGAGTTTCTTTTTTTCTGAATGGTTCCAGGATAATCTTGGGCACAAGAAGCATCTGCTTAAGATTGGAAGGCAGAGGTGAAGGTACAGTCCTTTCACACTTGGAAGATCTGTGAGCTTCAGGTACAGCTCACAAACATTGTCCGTGATCAGCTGGCTCACTTTGCTGATGAAGCCGAAGCTGGGCCGGTAGCTTTTCCAGCTTCCAATGAATCTTCTTCTCCCTAAGTCTGGTGCACAAACATCTCTATGGAAAGTGTGCCAACATACCCTCCATCACCCACACCGTCAAGACTGGAGGCATGAAGAAACAGATGGGGTCTGGCTTGTCTTTGTTCCCCTCGGCCCATTTCATATCCATCCATGGGCCCTATGAACTTTGGAGAAAACACTAGATTCGGAGACAAGAGTCTTATGTCCATGGCATAACCAGCTCTCAGAACTGTATAAGGTCTAATTCCCACAATAAATTCCTGATTCTATATCACTCATAGTTTCTCTGCTTCTCTGACCAAATCCTAACTGATTTACAGTTAGATCTCCTTCATCACTGGAAACTATAAATTTCAAACAGAATCTAAATGATGGAAGTACTTTAGGTAAGAGAAGAGACAAATTGATAACCCTGTAAAGTAATTCTAGGCATGCATACAATAAATTCTTATATAATGAAGTACCATTTCCCAGTAGTGCCAAACATTGATTTTCTGGCTTCTCATCCTGTTTCACTTTGTGTTTTCAGAGGTACTCATGGATGATCTTTATCATAGGTCTTAATCAGCTTGTCTCTTAGCAGTGCTGGGTAGAGACACCCTGAGGGCTGTCAGAATGTTTAGAAATGGATGGACAGCTCTGGTGCTGTGCACGTAGACTGCATCCTCTTGGATCGTTAATAATACCTTAGTTCCCAATTTGTGGATCCTACCTCCCCTTGTTCTGGTCACTTCTCTTGCATCCTTCATCCAGGTTTCAGGAACACAAAGCAAAGAGTCTCAAAGGAGAGAGTCTCCCTTTCTCTGGGTGCCATGGGAGTCCATTCAGCTCTGATGAATCTCTTCTCCACGGTGGAAACAAAGTGCCATTGACTTGCTTTTATGAGGGGAACCTTCTACAGAGGGAGCTACTGGATCTGGGAAGTCCATGATATATGAAACAAAAAATAAAAAACAACTTTCCCTGCTGTACTGCAGAGGCAATTCCCAGATGGAAGCCTGTGCCCGGACACTTGCTTTCTGTATTCTAACTCAGAACGATTGCAATTTATGCTCAATTGGGAAAATAGGGGACACGGTTAGAGCATACTCATGTGCTTCTGCTGTGCAAACAGACCACTGAAGCTGAACAAATCCTAGCTCTGGATCCCCATCTCCTCATCTATAAAACAAGGGGTTTGGTTAAGATGGCGTGGAGGGATTCTTCCAACTGTAATGTCTGTAAATTGATCTCTGGAGGCTTGACCTCGGAGGCCTTGGAACTTGGTGGCCACAGGAAAAAGGGACGTGAAGTACCACTGAGCAACACGGGATAACAGGCTGTCCCTACCCGTGCCCTCGGTTGCAACTCTGACCAGCTCTAGTAGTCTGCCCTGACTTAGAGTTGCCTGACTCGAGCTCTGCTCAGCGTTTCTTTTTATGAAGACCATTTGAGTGTTTCTGTTATACATCTTGGTTGCCATGCAAACTTGGCTCACAGAGGCCTGAAACAAACCCCAAACACCTCCTTACATACTTGCTTTATGACATTTTATTTGAATGCCAATATAACAAGTTTATAGTAAATGGAGGATATGGCAGGAGACTAAAATAACACCATAGTCTTTGAACACTCTAATCTGAGCTTAATAATTTTAAGATTTTTAGACATTTGTAACTCAACCTATGGGCATAATCTGGTAGTAATGGTACTTGGGTAAAGATGTTATGCATGGAGCTCAAAAAGATTGTACTGGATCAAATAACACAGTGGTTCCAAAGGAAACTAAATCTTTTTAAAACCCTCAAACATCAGTTTAAACTGTTAACTTTAATTTCATTTTAAATTCATGTTAAAGTAATTGCATCAAGCTGGGATTAGGTACTGTCTCTAGGTCTCCTTCGACAGAGTTAACCATTTCATGTATCAGAAGTACAAATGTAATTATTTAAAAGGGTAAGAGGTTAAAATGAGCTACCAGTTTCTGCCTACTGTGGTTTTACGTAAGCTATCACCCTAGGTGCTTCCTCCCTAGCTTGGACATCAGTCACCCAGTTCCTCATTTGCTGAAAGACAGAGCATCCTCCCCAGAAAATTACCAGAGAGAGACCTCAAAATAGTACCCAAGTCCTTGGACAAAGTAACATTTTGCCCAGAATTTTTCTCATTAAGAATGTGCGTGTTCAAAGTTGCCTTGATGATGTTCTTAAGGCAGGAACTATTGAAAGATGCAGCCTGACGAGAGCAGGAAGAGCACCGGGCAGGGAGTCATCCAGACCAGCCGCTGCTCAGACACTCTCTTGAGCATCCCAAGCTTAGAAAATTTCTCTCTCCTGCTCTCAGTATTCTAAACTATAAAGTTAGGGGTTAATAAAATCTCAAGGGTCCTGTCAAAGCCTGATGTTCTGGAATTTTTCACTTGGCAAAACTCTCTGGAAGTGAGCAGCTAGAAAGAGAAATGTCTGTATGGGGCATATGAGACTGTTTCTTTCCCTTTCTTCTTTTTAGTTTCCAGTGACCCCAGATATAGTTACATCAAAAACGGGCCAGTAAGTACCCCGACTTGGGGAGTCTCAAACTGTTGTGAGGTAGTATCATTATGTAAGACAAACAGGGAAACAAAGGAAGATCTATAATGCCACTTTTTCTTGGCAATATAATACTCCAGATCCCCATCTACAAGGGGAGCCACACTATCAGCACAAGGGATATTTCTGAGTTTATCAAGATATGTATCAGCAGATAATCCAGCAAGAGCAGTATATGCATGTTGGCTTCTGGATGCATTCACTAAGTTCTGGGAAGGTAGATCTGGGAAGATAGAAACCATTCAATAGATGCTGAGGCCAAGAATTTATGAAAGAAGTCAGGGCCAAATGGTAAAGGAATAGCCCAGGACAGAATAGATGGACAGTTAATGACCTTGGCCATTTTAGACCAGTTCTGATTCAAAATTCCTCACTGAGGGCCAGAGTCCCATTCTTCCCTAAGCATCTCATTCTCTTGGCCCAGGAGGTACAGTGTAGATGAATGAGCTCTCTTCTAGAAGCAGGTCAGAGTGCTGATGTCTGCAGCCCATCATTCCAAATTCTAAGTAAGCACTTACCTGCACTGGACAAATATCACTCATTGGAACCAAATATCTACTATTCTATCCTGAAGAATTCTCACATCACTTCCTCTTGTGCTCTGAAATTTAAGTGTCCCAATGTGATCTTAGAGTTACTCAGCTTCTGAGACTCTTGCTTCATGCAGAATCCAAAGTCTTTTTTTTTTAAGCACAAACAGAAGGATTTGAATTGGTAACTTTTCCATGCCATGGCCTCCATTTTCTCCAATAACTTTTCTTCTGATAAATTTAAAGCAAAGTTGCCCTGCTAAGTATCTTCAATATTTATTTTATTTTTTAAGTTATTTTTTTATTTATATATGACAGTGGAATGCATTACAATTCTTATTACACATATAGAGCACAATTTTTCATATCTCTGGTTGTATACAAAGTATATTCACATCAATTCATGTCTTCATACCTGTGCTTTGGATAATAATGTCCATCACATTCCACCATCATTTCTAACCGCATGCCCCCTCTCTTCCCCTCCTACCACTCTGCCCTAGAGTTCTTCTATTTCTCCCATGCTCCCCTTCCTTACCCCACTATGAATCAGCCTCCTTCTATCAGAGAAAACATTTGGCATTTTGTTTTCGGGGATTGGCTAACTTCACTTAGCATTATCTTCTCTAACTCCATACATTTACTTGCAAATGCCATGATTTAATTCTCTTTTATTGCTGAGTAATATTCCATTGTGTATATATACCACATTTTCTTTATCCATTCATCCACTGAAGGGCATCTAGGTTGGTTCCACAGTTTAGCTATTGTGAATTGTGCTGCTATAAACATTGATGTGGCTGGGTCCCTGTAGTATGGTGTTTCTAAGTCCTTTGGGTATAGACCGAGGAGAGGGATAGCTGGGTCAAATGGTGGTTCCATTCCCAATTTTCCAAGGAATCTCCATACTGCTTTCCAGATTGGCTGCACCAATTTTCAGGCCCACCAGGAGTGTATGAGTGTACCTTTTTCCCCACATCCTCACCAACACTTATTGTTGTTTGTATTCAAAATAGCTGCCATTCTGACTGTAGTGAGATGAAAAGAGAGTAATTTTGATTTGCATTTCTCTAATTGCTAGAGATGATGAACATTTTTTCATGTATTTGTTGATTGATTGTATATCCTCTTCTGAGAAGTATTTGTTTTTGTGTGTGTGCTTAGTTTTTTGTGTTCTTTATGTACTCTACAGATTAGTGCTGTATCTGATGTGTGAAGGGTAAAGATTTTCTCCCAAGATGTAGGCTCTCTATTCACCTCACTAATTGTTTCTTTTGCAGAGAAGAAACTTTTTAGTTTGAGTCCATCCCATTTATTGATTCTTGATTTTAATTCTCCCACCAAAGGAGTCTTATTAAGGAAGTTGGAGCCTAATCCCACATGATGGAGATTGGGGCCTAGTTTTTCTTTTATTAGATATAGTGTCTCTGGTTTTATTCCTAGGTCCTTGAACCATTCTTTAGAGTTCAGTAATTTTTATTGATCTTTCACCTCTTTTGTTAAGTTGATTCCCAAGTATTTTGTTTCTTTTTGAGGCTATTGTAAATGGGGTAGTTTTCCTCATTTCCCTTTCTAAGAATTTGTCACTGATATACAGAAATGCATTTTATTTATGGGTGTTGATTTTATATCCTGCTACTTTGTTGAAGTTTTCTGGTGGAATTTTTTGGGTTTTCTAGGTAAAGAATCATATCATCAGCAAATAGTGCCAATTTGAGTTCTTCTTCTCCTATGTGTATGCCTTTAATTTCTTTCATCTGTCTAATTGCTCTGGCCAGTGTTTCAAGAACTATGTTAAATAGAAGTGGTGAAAGAGGGCATTCCTGTCTTGTTCCAGTTTTTAGAGGGAATGCCTTCAATTTTTCTCCATTTAGAATGACATTGGCCTGGGGTTTAGCATAGATAGCTTTTATAATGTTGAGATATGTTCCTGTTATCCCTAATATTTCTAGTGTTTTGAATATTAAGGGGTGCACTGTCTTTTTGATATATTTTTGTATTTGATTTTCCAGAATTTTATTGAGAATTTTTGCATCTATATTCATTAGAGATATTGGTCTGAAGTTTTGTTTTTTTAACGTGTCTTTGCCTGGATTTGGAATCAGGGTGATATTGGCCTCGTAGAATGAGTTTGGAAGTGCTCCGTCTTTTTCAATTTTCAGAAATCAATGGAAGAGTATTGGTATTTGTTCTTCTTTAACAGTCTTGTAGAACTCAGCTGTGTATCCATCCGGTCCTGAGCTTTTCTTGGTTGGTAGACTTCTGATGGCATCTTCTACTTAGTCACTTGAAATTGATCTGTTTAAATTGTGTATATCATTCTGATTCAATTTGGGCAAATTATATGCCTTTAGAAATTTGTCAATATCTTTGATATTTTCTATTTTATTGGAGTACAAGTTTTTAAAAATAATTTATAATTATCTTCTGTATTTCTGTTGTGTTTGTTGTGATATTTCCTTTTTCATCATGTATGTTAGTATTTTGAGTTTTCTCTCTCCTTCTCTTCATTAGCATGTTTAAGGGTCTGTCAATTTTATTTACTTTTTCAAAGGGTCAACTTTTTTTTTTCAATAGAGAGAGAGAGAATTTTAATATTTATTTTTTAGTTCTCGGCGGACACAACATCTTTGTTTTTTTTTTTTTTTTTTTGTATGTGGTGCTGAGGATCGAACCCGGGCCGCACGCATGGCAGGCGAGCGCGCTACCGCTTGAGCCACATCCCCAGCCCCAAGGGCCAACTTTTTGTTCTGTGAATTTTTTCAATTTTTTTCCCTCTTGTTTCAATTTCATTGATTTCAGCTCTGATTTTAATTATTCCCTGCCTTCTACTGCTTTTGGTGTTGATTTGTTCTTCTTTTTCTAGGGCTTTGAGATGTAATGTTAGATCATTTATTTGTTGACTTTTTCTTCTTTTAAGAAATGAACTCCATGCAATGAACTTTCGTCTTAGAATGGCTTTCAAGTGTCCCTGAGACTTTGATATGTTGTATCTGTGTTCTCATTCACCTCTAAATATTTCTTAATCTCCTCCTTGAGGTCTTCTGCAACCAATTGTACATTCAGTAGCATATTATTTAGTCTCCAGGTGTTGGAGTAGCTTTTCTTTCCTATTTTATCATTGATTTCTAACTTCACTCCATTATGATCTGATAGAATGCAGGGTAGTATCTCTACTTTTTTATATTTGGTATGATTTTCTTTGTGGCATAATATATGGTCTGTTTTAGAGAAGGATCCATGTGCTGCTGAGAAGAAAGCGTATTTGCTTGCTGAACTATGAAATATTCTATATATGTCAGTTAAGTCTTAGTTATTGATTGTGTTATTGAGTTCTATAGTTTCTTTGTTCAGCTTTTGTTTGGAAGATCTACACAATGGTGCAAAGGGTGTGTTAAAGTCACCCAAAATTATAGTGTTGTGGTCTACTTGACACTTGAATTCGAGAAGAGTTTGATGAATGTAGATGCTCCCTTGTTTGGGGCATATATATTTATAATTGTTAAATTTTGTTGGTATATAGTTCCCTTTAAGCAGTATGTAATGTCCTTCTTTATACTTTTTGAATGACTTTAGCTTGAAGTATAGTTTATTTGATATGAGGATGGAAACCCCTGCTTGCTTCTGCAGTCCATGTGAGTGGTATGATTTGTCCCAACACTTCACTTTCAGTCTGTGATGTCTTTTGTTATAGATAAGTCTCTTAGAGGCAGCATATTGTTGGTTTTTTTTTTTTTTATCCAATCTGCTAGTCTATGTCTTTTAACTGGTGAGTTTAGGCCATTAACATTCAGGGATATTATTGAGACATGATTTGTATTACCAGCTATTTTTGTTAATTTTTGGTATTTAACGTGACTTGGTTTCTCCTCAGATTAGATTTTCCTTTAGTGTAATACCTCCTTCTGCTGATCTTCATCATTGTTTTTCATTTCCTCTGTGTGGAATACTTTGCTGAGGACGTTTTGCAGTGCAGGCTTTTTAGTTGTAAATTCTTTTAACTTTTGTTTATCATGGATGGTTTTATTTCAACATCAAATCTAAAGCTTAGTTTTGCTGGATATAAGATTCTTGGTTGACATCCATTTTCTTTCAGAGCTTGGTATATGTTGTTCCATGATCTCCTGACTTTGAGGGTCTAAATTGAAAAATCTGCTGAGATATGAATTTGTCTCCCCTTATATGTGTTCTGATTCCTCTCTCTTGCAGCTTTTAAGATTCTATCCTTATTCTGTATGCAAGACATTTTCATTATAATGTGCCTTGGTGTAGATCTGTTGTAATTTTGTACATTTGGTGTCCTGTAAACCCCTTGTATTTGGTTTTCCAATTTGTTCTTTATGCTTGGGAAATTTTCTGATATTATCTCATTGAAAGATTGTGCATTGCTTTGGTTTGAAACTCTGTGCCTTCCTCTTTCCTAATAACTCTTATATTTGGTCATTTGATGCTGTCCAATAATTCTTGGATGTTCTGTTCATGGTTTCTTATTATTTTCACTGTGTGATCAACTTTATTTTCCAGATTGTATACTTTGTCTTCATTATCTGACGTTCTTTCTTCCAAGTCATCTAGTCTGTTGGTTATGCTTTCTATTGAGTTTCTTATTTGGTTTATTGTATCCTTCATTTCAAGGATTTCTGACTGGTTATTTTTCAGAGTCTCTACCTCTTTCTTGAAGTAATTTTTTGCTACCTGTATTTGTTCTCTTATTTCTTTGTTGGAGTGATCAATTTTTGCCCGTATTTGCTCATTTAGGTCATTCTTTAATTCACAGGTCATTTTAATTATGATTCTTCTGAACTCCGTCTCTGACATTTCATCAACTTTACTGTACATGGGTTCTATTACTATAGTGTCCTGGTTTGTTCGGGGCACTTTCCTCCCTTTTTTAAGTTGTCTATGTGTCTTCCTTTCTTGCAGGGTGCATCTGAGATATTACAGTTTCTGCCCTATATTGTAGTACCCATGCAGATTGTCTGTACCTCACCTTGACGTTGGACTTCCAGACCCTGCTGGTGTCCCTCAATGTATGCCACTAGAACTAAAGGTGGTGGTGGCAATAGCTGAGGTAACTTTAGATAATAGTGGAGGTGCCCCAAGATGGATGCAATGTCTTACAGAGATGGGGCTGAAAGGGTGGTTCTCACATTCTCTTTGGGATGCCTGCTCTGAGATGCAGCTGCTTCTAGGCCTTGTCTATTGTCAAAAAGTTAGGGGCTACTGTGTGTGGAAGGCTATGGTGCTGACTGCAGTGTCCCAAGATGAAAGTGGGTTAGGCTTAGGTTCCCAGGTGGGGTGGGGTGCCCAAACTCAGACCTATCCTGGACCTGGGTTCTGAACAAGTTGGTGTGGGCAGATCTGGGCCAGGCCTGAGCTCTTATGATAGTCTGCTGGTCCGAAAAGGTGGTCCTGTGCCCAGGGTGAGTGTCTGCCTATGGAGGGATGGACCTGGGCCTACTGTGAGCCTGGGTCCCACACAGGCCAATGTGGGTGGATCTGGGCTGCCGGGCTTGACCCTCAATATTTATTTTTTGAGTGTATACATATAAAGAGAAGAAAAAATTCATCTCAATGTCTTTGTATAAATGGGGATTTTAAAACATAGCCACTTTAAAAATAAGATAAAAAATTTAAAAATGGATTGATATGATATTTTAAAAATTGACATGTTATTTATCTGCATTGCTAATATGGGCAGAAAAAAAGTAAAATTATTAAAATTTGGATTTATTTAGATGTGCACAATTAAGTATGATAATTTATTTTAGTTGAACTCATCTTTCTTTGTTAAAATAGTTAATACTTATTCCACAATTATGTCCTTGAATTTCTCATGGCTTTATCTGAATTTCTGCTAAGGATGTTGGATCTGGATTTAGACAATGCTTTCCTGTATGAATCCCTATGATGGAGACACCACAGGACATCATTAAAGAATGATTAATTTAAGTCATGAATGTGTGGTTTTGATTTTATTCCTCAATATTTGAGGGTCTTTAAGCTTTTTGTGCACTCCCTGTAGAACTGGATTATTGAAAGGCGATAATTCTCTATTAATGAGCAACAAATCTTTCCCGCAGGAAGCTACCTGAGACCTAGAGCTTTGCCTGCAAATTATTCAGCAATTAGTAAGTTCAGCTTTGGTGACTGGTGTACATGAGGAAAGGTGGAGTCTTTTGCCTTCAGAGAACTTTAAGTCTTATTGTGAATATAAAAAGTAATGAAGAAAGGATAAACCTAGCAGAATTGCTTGTGTTTGGGATACCAAACACCCCTTGAAAAAAATCCCTGCTTCTACCTAATCTTTGGTGTACCACCCACACTAATGGATTTTTTTTTTAAGGTGAGGTAGGAAAACCTCTGTTTCTCCAGGCCCAAAAAAACAGTGTAAGAATTTTCCTCATTTTCTTTCTCATTTCTTTCTTGCTTTCCAAGAGATAAGACAAAAGGAGTTGAGGGTTGTGATGGTTTATTTTATGTGTCAACTTGATTGGGCCACAAGGTTCTAGACACTTCGTCAAACATCACTCTGGGTATGTCTGTGTGGGTTTTTCTTAATGAGGTTAAGAATTGTCTTCCCTGATTTGGATGGGCCTCATCCAATCAATTAAAAACCTGGATGGAACAGAAAGACTGAATAAGTATACTCCCTGGGTGACTGCTCCAGCTAGAACACTAGTCTTTTCCCACCTAAGACTGAAAAAAAAAATGGTTCTTTTCAGTCCTGAGTCTGCTGGCTTTTGGATGGGAATGACACCATCAGTTCCCTTGGTGTTCGGGTTTTTGGACTTGGACTGGAACTACAGCATCCTCTCTCCAGGGTCGCCAGCGTAATGACTGCGGATCTTGAAACCTGTCAGCTTCCTCGATTGCACGAGCCAATTCTTTATTAGAAGACGTTTGTTCTGTGTCTCTAGAGACCTCTACCTAATCCAGGAGTCTTTGCCTTTGTTTTATCAATGTCCAAAGTGCATTGTAGGCATTTGACCAAAAAAGAAAACAAAAGAGTCAGGTGCCTAAGAGTATTTGCCCTTGTAAATAGACAACCAATCCCCGTATGGACCGAGCCTTTCCAGGTCTGGCTGACGGCTCCCACCCTGCTTTTCTCAATTGTTGCTGCCATGTGTCTCCAATTTTCCATTACTTAGAGCTGTGGCCAGCTTGTCCATTGTGAGCCCACGGGCTGGTGTCATGCATGACCCATAGCTCCACTAGGTGCTGCTCACACCGCTCTTCTTGGAATCTGGAGGTGGTTTGGTGATATTCACAGGGGTCTCTTTGCCTGATTTTAACAAGCCTTTCCCTTCCTTCTGCCCTCCTGAGTTCCCCGTATCACCCCCATCTAGCCTGGGGCTCTTGTTACATTCCCCACTTCCCTGGAGGTTCTTCATCCAAAATCTTGTGCAGGGAAATGCTCTGGTTTGGTCATTTGTGTCACTTCAGAATTTAGGTTGCAATAATCCACAGGGCACTGGTATCCAGAGGTGGGGCCTGAAGGAGAGATGAAGCCAGGAGGCTCCACTTATAAAGGGAACTACTAAGTCCTTTTTCGCTTTCTGTTTCTTCCACTTTAGGAGGACACAGTGGTCATCTCCTCTCAAAGGATGCAACATCATTGTACCATTTTACAAGCAGAAAACAGCCCTTACCAAGAACCAATTTTGCTAGTGTCTTGATATTGGGACTTCCTAGAACTGTGAGAAATGAATTTCTGTTGTTTATAAGGTACCCAGCCTTTTGACATTTGTTATAGCAGCGTACATTGACTAAGACAGGCAACAAAATGCAGAAGTGGACACTCTCTGGTCTCCAGTTGCACAAACCAGTACTCTACCAGGCCTTTGGCCTCTAACTGACTCTTCTCAGAATATAGCATCTTTCTGGGAAGGAAAATAGGTTCCTCAGGCCTTCAAGTATCTCCTCATTGGCTCAACTACAAAGTGGAGGGAACTAGTGGCTTACAGTCATTGCAGTCATTGAAGGGCACACTGGCTGTAGGAGAAATTCATGCCTCAGGGCCCGGATCTACACACCAATCAAAAACTAACATTTCTGAAGAAACTCTCAGTTCCAGGAGAAATGAGTTCCAGCAATTCAAGGAACTCATTTGGTTAACCAGGATATGCCTAGATTTGGAAGACCCAGAAGCTTACGGTGATTTGTGAAGCCTTTGTTGAGAAAAAGAACTGAAAATTGTAAAACAAAATTAGGCATAAGTGAATATTTACTTAATATGAGAAAAACTCACAAAATAGAACATTTTTTTAAAAAATGACAAATACATTATAAAATATAAACAATATTTTTATTAGTTAATTGCCTGATAATGAATTTTCCCTATATTTTTGGCTGTATACTCTTTAATCTCTTTTCCTGTGAGAAAAAAATTTTATACAGAGTGGAAAGATAAGTCTTTCCTCTATCATGAGTGATTGAAATTTAGTTTTGCCATTGATACGTTAAGCAACTTTATTTTTACACTGGCTGTTGGCAGTATTATAAATTTGTAAGAATTTATCTATCACATGTGGGCCATAAAGAGCTTTGAGATCTGAGAGAATTTTCTAATAGACTAATTTCTGTCCCTGTATATGTAATTTTTTCCCTCGACCCACATACATATGTCTCTGGTCTTAACTTTCATGTCTTGGCATCTGGTTTTTGTGCAGAGTGGATATAGGAGTCACTCTTTCTAGAAGCTTTCCCTTCATGAAGGAAGGTGGGACCTAGAAGAAAGGCCATATTGCACACTGCTGGGACCCCTATCAGGGTCCTGAAGAGTGTCTAGACCAGTGGGAGGACTGACGCTCAAGGCCTGTCTTTTACTTAAAATGAGAAAAACTCACAAAGTATGACATTTTTTTAAAGTGTTTTATTTATTTATTTGTTGTCTCTCCCTAGAGAGTCCTCAGATCCCTGATCTTGAACTTTTTGTATTTGTTCTTCATTTGCAAGCTTCATTCCTGAGTGTGATGTCACTTTGTTTTGGAAGACCCTCCTGGCACCCCCAGCACCCAGTTAGGAGCTCTCCTGTCCCCTGGTGGTGCTCCCCTTATAATCCATACCTCTGTGCATCACCTGTCTTTCTCCTAGTCTCACTCCCCAGTGGGTAGGAGACTCAGGAGGGACAGGGACTGTGCCTGCTTCACTACAGCGTCTCCTGTGCCCCATGCGGTGCCTCACTGCATGACTGCCATGGCAGGACACCACAAACCATGTGGCTGAGGAGACAGACGGTCATTTCTCACTGTCTCACTGTTCTGAGATCAGGATGTCCATGTGGCTGGGTTCTGGTGGGGATCTTCTTCCTGGAAAGCAAATCACCATCTCACTGTGTCACATGACCTTTCCTTGGTGCCTGGGTGTATGTGTGGGTGAGAGAGGAAAGTGGGGGGAATTTGGTCTCTCTTCTTATGAGGACAAGAGTCCCATCATGAAAGCTTCACCCTTGCGATCTAATCAAAACCTAATTATCTTTCTGCTCTGGTTTGGCTGTGGTTTATCCCTGTCAAAACTCGTGTCGTCTGTGTCAGGATGGCCCTCATGGAGGAACCAGTGCTGGTCTCCCAACTGGATTTGTCCCCCTGAGAATGGGTAGGTATAAAGAAGTGAGCAAGCCAGGCCTTCCCCTGTCTTGCATCCCCTCTCACCAGCCTGCTGCCTCTCTTTCACACCTGCATACTTCCCCTCTGCTTCTCCATCATGTTGTGAGGCTTCCTGGGGGCCCTTCTCAGATTCTTTGCTATTTGGACTCTCCAGTCACCAGACTCTTGGGCCAAATAAACCTGTTCTTTATATATTTTCCAGCATCAGATAGTCTGTGACAGCAACACAAAATGGACAAAGGCATTTATTGAAGGCACCATCCCCAAATATCATCACACTGGAGGTGAGGGCTCCAACCTACAGACCACAGCACACAGTATCTGGTACTTAGTGATACTTGGTAACTGTACCTTGAACAAGCGAAAGAATGGGCCATTGCTCTGGTTGTTTCTAAGATTTGGACCCCATGGTTCCCTTGATTTTAGGCCCCTTTGATGAATGCTTTGGCACTAGTTTCCCATTCAATTCAAACTTGACCCCCATCTATAGGAGGAATGAATCCTCCTAAATCTGGCTTTTTGGAATCACCCACTGCCTCCTGCTGCCACCAGCTCCTGATGGCAGAGCCTACGGAATAAGGATATCTACTATCCTTCCTTTTTATTCAGTGACCTTTGCTCTCGTGTTTTTTATAGTCTTCACAGTTTTTTCACGTTTATGTCATTTGATCGTCCCCATAAAACTGAGGAGGCAGCGTTACATAAGAGAGGGAGAGACAAGGGAAGGAGAAGAAAGAGGAGATGATGAAAGAGAAGGGAAGGGGACAAAGCTCACTGAATTGAGTGACTTAGCCAACATCACAAAGGTACCTGGACCAGTATTTGAATGTTATAAATCCCTGCCAGAGCTCTTAAGCACTAACATGTCCCTTTAAGACAATACACTGAAGTCCTGAACTTGGGCATCATTCATCTTCAGAGCTGCAAGAGAAAGGCCTTGAACCAGAATGGTTGAAAAAGCTTTTTAGAGGAGGCAGGAGTCTTACAGTCTTACACTCTCCTAAATAAACAGGGACAGACAAACACTTGGAGAATACCTGCTAGGTATTTGCTATCTGCAACCAACACCTTTTCTTTCCAAGAAGAAGAGTTCATAAGCAAATCAGTGCAGCAAAGTAGCCAGAATGCAATGTGCACTTTCAAGTGAACAGATGTTTAAATTGTTTGCAAGTTGCGTTTGCACTAACGTAGACGGTCCATAGTAGAGCACATTCTAGTCAATTCATGGGGCTGCCATAAATGTTCAACGTGCAGGTTGCTAGTTACATGTCAGCTCAAAGCAGTAGCTAGCCCACATATCTCAAAGGAAGATGCAGAAACACAATCTGTAAGGACAGCTGAGGCTCCCAATGGAGCACAGAATTGCCTCAAAGTCCATGAGGCATCCCCTTGGGAAATCCCCCTAAATCCCTGCCTCACTGGTTTCCTGGTACAAGATCTAATAAATCTGCACATTCAGCTTCAACTTAGTGCCAGGCCTCATAATGGAATGATTACATGTGTTTTGTGTGTCAGAGACCTGACAGAAAGATTATACAGCATAGTGAAGCAATCTTTGGGGTTTTGGCAGGGGAAGAAGGAGATAAATATGGGTTCAGGGGAGAAAAAAAATGGCAGCTCATGGAATCACTGCCTCCATGTCACTCAATCATTCAGCAAATATGTATTAAGTTTAGGTCAACAGACATTTATCAAGTGCCTCCTGTGTGACAGGCATTATATTACGCACTGTGAGGCCTGAGGCACCCAAGACACATCATTCATCCTTGGAGCTTATGGAGAAGCCCACTCGAAGAGACGGGCATAAAAGAGATAGCTTCAGCAAAATGTGGCCAGTGCAGTGATAGGGGTCGTGAGAGAGGACAATGACGGTCCAGAAGGACACTGAGCTCAACCTGGAGTAACAAAGGAAGCACATGAAGGAAGCGTAGGTTGCAGAGGAAGGTGAGCTCCAAGCTGAGAAAACAACACGAGCAAAAACACAAACGTGTAAGAGATCCCGGAGCATGTGAGGTTAGGAAGTAGAGAAGGGGAAAGAAAGGTCACGGATAGGAGGCACGAGCAAGAAGAACCTGGGGATCACTGGCGTGAAAAAGAAAATTGATCTGTTCTGAGAGGGAGCTAAGAAAAGTACAGAAAGTTCTGTCAAGGTGCTGACCATCTGTTCCAACTGATAAAAATGCATTTAAAACGATGGTAATAGGAGAGCCCTGAAAGACACGAAGCCCAATCATAAGAGGCAAGGGCCCAAGTGAGCCGGAGAATGACATGGCATGGGTTGATGGGACCGGGGACACACTGGGGAAGGGCTCAAGGAGGTGGCCCTGCCTGAGCAGAGAGGGGACAATGAGTGAGTAGGCTGAGAATCAATAGAATGTCACCCCAAGGAAAGAGAGCACCTTGCTCAAAGGCTCAGAGACGCCATGAACTCTAGTCACTTGAGGATTGCATAGGAGCGAACCCTACATGGAAAAAATACCAAACAAAACAAAATGAACAAACAAATCAAAAATCCACCAAAAAAAAAAAAAATACCACAGAGCAAGTAAACAAATGAACAAATAATGACAACAAAAACTAGGGTATTCATATATAAAATATTCTAAATTGGAGAAATCTCTTCCCTGAGAGGTCAGCCTGGAAAGGGACCATGAAGACAGGACTCATGGGCTAAGTACAGAATTACAGGAGAGACAAGATGGGCAATGTTTTTGTGGCTCTGACAGTGGGTCATGATCACAGAGCTCCCTCTTTCTAAACCATCAGGGGAATGCCCTGTCTGAATGTGGGAAAATACATATTTGGCTCCAGATGAAAGAGAAATTAAAGAAATCTACAGCAAGAAGCCTAATAAACACAGATGCTTAAACTCCTTCCCCCCGGCCTGTTGTTGTGGGGGTCAACTAGACCTAAATCGGCCTTACAATTGATCATGAAAACCAGAACAATTTTGTCGGGGACAAATACTAGTTCAGATAAGAAGCCAGGAAAACAAGTTTGAAGAGGCAGAGCAAACTGAGGCATATGGTCTCTGTGACAGTCGGGGTCCCTCCAGGAAGACAGAGGCCATGCTAGGCATTTCAACAGGTAGAATTTAATGTAGAAAATGTGCTCAGCAGATGAGGGAGTCTGAGAGAGCAAGAGAACTAGAGTGAGGATGGGAACCCAAAGGTGGGGGGGGCAGTTATTACAATCTAGAAGCTCAGGGGGACCTGTGCTCGGCCTCTTGAGGAGGGAGCATTTCCCTGCCAGTTCTGAAAGGTTCAGACCTCAGAATAGGAAGTCCATGGAGTAGAAACTCTACTCTGGGACAGGGCATTGCCCAGACAGCAGGTGACAGCCCCAGGGCTGGATAAAACTTGTTCTAGGTGTGTTGGAAAAATTGGAGACTAGAACCTGTTGGTGATGCTGAGTGAAGGGCCATCATTAGGGTAACAATGACAAAAGCAGGAGCAAACCACATTCCAGTCTCTCCTCCATGCTACGCCCTCTATCTCAAGTCTAACTGCATGACAGCAGTCAAGAGAAATGTAGTTTTCAGGGCTTCAGCCCCAGGGCACTAGGCAGAGTGTGGAAAAGTGGGTGAAGAACTGGGCAACCCTGGCATACTAATAGGTACAGTTGCCCTGACTATACTTGCAGTGTCAGGCTTAAAAACTTTCCTGAATGTGGGGCAGGGCTTCCCCCAAAAGTCTGCTTGGCTCAAAAATGAATAAACCACAATCTGGACCCTGTTGAATAAAGAAAGAGCATTTATCAGCTCTTTTCTTGATGCCAGGAGCTTTCTGAATGTCGGTTCATTAATCACAACAATCCCATAAAACAGGTGTTCATCCCCTTTTACAGATGAGGAAATGGAAATTTCAAGTGGTTAAGCTGCTTGTCCAAGACCCAGTAGCTGATAAGAGGCAAGGTCAGGACTAGAAACTGTCCAATGTGATCCCAAAGCCCAGCTTTCTCCTACACCTCTTGGTTTGTAGGCAGCATGCTGCTTCTTCAGGGCCGAGGCCCATGATCCTGGATGGAGGGACAGTGAATGGACCACCCCTGGAAGTCATTGGCCAAATGTCCTCTGCTGACCACTGGCCTCTTGAAAACTCAAGCTCAGGAGGGTGTCCATTCTTGAAGTTCACATTCAGCCAGACTCAACACCAAAAGTGATTTACTCCTGCCAAAGACTGGCCTCACTCCCATGGGAAGGAGCCAGGACTTAGTCAGAATGAGCTCGCCACCTATTGAAAGAAGGGCCACGCTGCAGCCACCCACAGCTGTATTAGGTAGTGTGTGGAGAAAGCAGAGCGTGCCTGTCTGTCTGTCCATGTCTTTGTGGATCTTATAAATTCAACCTTACTCAACATGATGAGATTCTTGGATAACAGGCCATTCATCCAAGAGCCAAACATTGCAAAGGCAATAGTTACTTTTTTGGCTGAATCCAGTCTCCAGTCTTAACTGAAGATGGAAGTAAATTGTGCTTGTAGTTTCTGGAAATGCTGACGCTGAGATGGGACCTTATTGAGGAATTCACCAAGGCCCAAGGGAACTGAGAAGATAAATGCTACCAGGCGTCTGCAACTGGAGCAAAATTCAAAAACAATAGCATGTCAACTTAAGATCACAGAAGGCTGTGGTGAGTGTGACAGAAAGCAAGGGTAGTAACTTGGTCCCCAGACAAATGAGGATGTGGATAATGGGTGATGGCATTCCAAACACTGCTTTGAAAGGAGCCTGAGGGAAGGAGGCAGTTGCTCTCCCTACCCTGGGTCTCCAACTCGTCACCGAGGAAGAAGGAAATGCAGTCCGCAGCTTGGCAGGTAGCCCTCCCCAAGTGCCCTTGTTCCAGCCTTCACAGAGGTTTCCTGGGCAGCTCTGGAGGGCCAGGTATGGGTTTCTCCTGTCACATCAGTGTTCTTACACAAAGGGCTTTTGGGCTCTTTTGGAAAGTGACTTGGCTGGAGCCACACTCCTGCCAGCGTGGCAGCTGTTACCACTTATATCAAGAACATCTGGCCTGAAGATTGCAGTAAAAGTGGCACTTGTCTGCAGAGAAAAAAATGTTGAAGTATATATTCTGAACATGAAGAAATGAGTAATGACATTTAATGTTTTCATAAAGCTGCTACACTGAGCAGCAATCATCCAAACCCGGCCCAGGCATAGGTCTGGATGCCCTGGTGTGCATGTAGGTCTGTGAAGGGCATCGTACCCGAAACATCACTGAGGAATGCTGGCTTTGTCCTCTGAAGACACGAAACAAAGAGAGGCCCTGGGTAAAGCACCTCCCTTCAAGTCCTAAGTCACAAAGTTGGGAACAGGAAACAAAATGCACAAAGCCCCTACTGACTGTCAGGTAAGCGGGCTCTGAGTTTCAGTTGTACAGGGTGAACTGTATTTCCAGAGTTGAATTTCTCATCGGTGACATGGGAATATCAAAGATGATAAGTAAGGTTTCTTCAATATTTTCTACTTTGAGCTTTTTAAGAGAGAGGCAGGGTCACTGTTTCTATGTCAATCCTCTAAGTTAAACATGTTTCTTTTTTCTGACCCTCCTCTTTAAAAGCACATCTCTGGGATGTGATGATGCTTGCTACCCTTCCAAGCTCAGAATAAGAAAGACTCTGAAAGCAGATTCAGACCAGCCTGAAAGCCCTGGGTTTCCAGACAGAAAGGCCCATGTAAAGAGGGAGACCATGACGTTGTTGTAGACCCGCACGCTGACCTTGTGCTGCTCTGTAGCTGCTTCACACAGTTGGACACTCGCCACTTTGCCTCAACCTAAGCACTTTCTGCATTTAATTGTCTAGAGAGAGGTCTGAAAAGGATACTTTTTGTAATGGGCTTCCTTTTGTTGGTAAGGAAGTTGAATGTTGGTAGTCAACTGGCAATGATATAATAACTAGTTGGTGGAAATAATCAGATAAGAGTACATATTTACAAGCTTCGTGATCTTCAAAGCATTGATCCTTTGCATAATTTTCTCATGCTATCATTAACTATCAATACCTTTTGAACTTAAAAATGTTATCCGTGCTAAGATTACTCAGGAACAATGCATAATTAATGTGCAAATATCATCAACATGTATATTATTGTGTAAATGCATGAGCTCTTTCTTATTTCCTCTTGCACTAGGAGGTGGGGGGTAAAGGCAGGTGCCATTGTCCTCCACCCCCAGGTACTGCCAGGTTCAGCTGCAGCCCTCATTATCCAGGAAACAAGCCCTGAAGCCTAGCCTTACAGAGAAGCTGCTCACCTCTCCCTGTCAGTGACTCTGTGCTCAGTCACTCTGACTTCTGGTGCCACGGGAAAGGAGTGACCACATGGAAGAGTCAAAGCCAAGTTGCTGGCCAGATAAACTCCTTCCTGTCAGGCCAGAGTAGAAGTGGCAGCAGATTTGGGGCTTGTGGCTCCATAGGGTACCTGTGGCTGGCATCACCGTTCCTTATTTTTTTTTTTTTTCCTGAGCTGTAGTCTATAAGCCTTTGGTTTGATTTTGTATTTTTTTTTCTATTTTTTTGTTCTAGAAGCTGAGATTAAAGCAAAGACACTGAGCAGGGCTGATGCCTAGGCATGGGAATCAGAATGGTATGTGTTGCAAACATTCACATGCCTCCCTATGGGGCCCAGATCTTGTAAAAACACAAATGCTAAATCAGTAGGTCTGGGCCAAGGCCTGTGTTTCTGCATTTCTAGCAAGTTCCCAGGTGAAGCTGATGTCACCAGCAGACCATACCAAGTATCCAGGGGGCCTCCATTAGAAACTTAGGCTTTGGAATTGAACATAGCTGGGTTTCGATCCTGGCTCCAGCTGCGTGACTGGGAGAAGTTGCATACCATGTCTAAGCCACAGCGTCTTCAGACGTAAATTGAAAATAATCATCGTATTGGACTCTTCATTTTGCTGAAAGAATTCACAGAGTTTTGGCAGGTCCACACTGCCTGCCAAGCTCTGGAGAAGAAAGAGTCCAGAGAAGCCCCATGGCTGTCCCCGTCTCAAGGCTTCCTTCCATTTCCAGGACGCTACTGAAGAGGCTGGCCCAGCCACAGGAAGGCCCCCGGACCTTGCTAACAAAATAAGAGTCACAGAATGATGTCTCCATCTGATGGTGCAGCATAGTAGAGCCATGTTTTCTCAAGTGACTTTGTCTCCTTCGTTGGTAAAGTGACTTAAATAGTGCAAAGGATTGAAAGCAAGGTTCCTTTCTATTAAACTGTATACATACACCTAATCTAAGAAAATCCTTCTGAATGCTTCACATTTATGTATATTACCACCTCATCTATGCACATGACAGATGACTAAAACGTTTACTAGAGATCAAGTTTATACTACTTTTAAAATGAATAGATATATAAAGTGAAATTTTACCACACCGACATTAAAAAAAGTACCGTCAAAATAAAACTATTTGAAAATCAAACATAGCTATTGGCTAGTGTGTAATATCCTGATCCCAAGAAACACAAATAGGCATGATCAGCTGTCCTAGTACCTCTATTCAGCCTTCTAAACAGAGTCAGAGATCTCTTGTTCCGGCTTCTCTCACAATGTGACTAGATTTCCAGCATTCGAGCTAACACCTGCTGGCCTGAAACTACTCTCCTCCATTTGACCAATGTTTAAGGGGACAGGTTTGTTCACTGATTCTCTCTTGCATTCCCAAGACAGCACTCTTGCAAAAGTGACTTGTTCTCTTTGGACCACCGTGGGTATTTTTCCAAGACCTTGGGTGGTTCGCTCACTCAGATAAATCTACATGTAGGCACCAGGAGAGCCTCCTACATGAGGTGACTGGGAACAAACCCAAGTACCTTGCCCTCAGATCATTCTTTACTCTACTAGTAGGTAGTGGAGACTTAAAGTTTAGGAGTTGAAAAGGCTTTTGATAAGTATCAGGTTGAATGAATCTCCTTCTCCTATAGATAAAGAAAGGGAGATTTGCAACTAGAAACACCTACTCAAGTGTGTGAAAGGCTTTAGTGAGGAGCCATGTCTTTGAATCTTGCTCTCTTTTCAATCCTTAGGATTCTTATCAAAACCCAGACACTACTCTGTGGAACCATTAGTTGCCAGTGTTCTTGGAATCCTTGTGTTCTAAAGTTTTCTGTTATCAGAATAATCTGTAGGGCTTTTCAAAAGGCAAACTCCCAGGGTCACTGTAGGTCTCCTAAATGAGAGGTGCCAAAGATAGAGCTTGAGAACCTGCATTTTCCCAAGCTCTCGGAGGGATTTTGTGGCACAATATTTTTGACAAGGACCTTCTTAAAACATGAACACCTTAATGCTCAGTTACCATCCCAGCCAGAAGTAGTTGACTGAGCTGTTCTTGAACTGAGCTGGGGACATTAGCCCAGCTCAGCCTTTCTTCAGTGGGTGGCCCTTGTGCTAGGTTGGCTAAGATTGAGATGTCCCATGACAGGCATCCTGCTTGGGCACCCAGTTCACAGTTATGTTACTGCCCGTGCATGACCCTGGGTGCTGAGAACTAAGCCCTTTTGCCACCCATTCAAGCCCGGTGGCCCTTTGCAGATCCTCCTGGCTACCTTCTCAGGGAATGAATGAATAATGCCCACTATAATACATGGCTTATTTCTCTTTAGATGGATCTCCTGAAATGTTTGTTACAGACTGAATTTTTGTCAAAGTCATAATTCCAGAAACTCTTCATCTGAAATAGATAGATACCAACACTTTACTTTTAAGTTTTCTCCACGTTTCCTTATTGCTGACATGTAATATGCAAACTTATATCTAAATGGACCAAAAGAACCCAACCATTAGTGATTTTGAAATAAAAATCACATGCTAATAGAGTATCCGTTTTCTATTTTGTATTTGCTCAAAGTGTTTCAGTAAATGCTTCTCTCTTAAGTGAAAAGGGAATTAGGGAATTAGATTCATGACTGACAAATTGATTTGCCTGGAGTCGCCCAAGGGGCAGGGGACTGTGTTGGGATTGCCATTCCAAATACAAGAGATAGCTTTTATCTTAGACCCTGAGAAAAGGGTGCCTGGCCCTTGTGGATGGCTACAATAAGGGACTATGTTTCCTTGGTCTGTGCAGATATTCCACTACATTATGGTGTAACACAGATCCATAAATATATCTCCTATTTAGGAATCTAACTTCCTAGAAATGAGCAATGAGGTTTCTTCTAGCAGAGAGAATAGTTTTTTTCCAGATTGCTGGTTACTCTGGATTTGTCCCCATAGGGGAGCATCCTTAATTCCAATCCCTCACCCTACCTTACCTCCCACATCTCTTAAAATCTAGTATTTGGGTTCAAGTTGCACTTAATGGAGAAACATCAGATAGCAGCACAGAATCAGATAGGATTCCACCCAGGTTCCCAGGAGAAAAAGCTTCTCTTCCTCTTGGGCTACCACATGGGGACCCAGCACCTCTACCACTCAACAGTCTGAATAGAGGAAGCCACCTATAAGCACTAAAGAGGCAAATGACCCAGTCCCCTTCCATTCTGTAGGTAGTTATTTGTACACCAGGGTGAGGCACAATGTGGCTTTGTATCACTTACAGAGGGTTGGAGAATGTAGCAGTTGTCTAGAGTGTGTAGGTTGGGTTCCTTCCCCCCCTTACGGAAAGCTTAGGATGTGCAACGGGGAGATTCTACCTCTTAAGGGAGCAATGAATGGTGGATGGGTGGCAGGAACACACAAACCTTTCTCTAACTTCCTGGAGCAGGGCAGAGAGTGGGTCTTTCCCTTGTCCCTGGCTTGTTTTCCCTGTGGATGTTGTGAAGACTTTGCTCCAATGACTGGAGTAAGAGCTGCCAAATGAAATTGGAGAAACCAAGGATATAGTAAGTGATGCTTCTGCCCGGAAAATGCAGTGTGACTTGACACAACCTTGCTCTCGGCCTCTGTGTTCTTTCTTTTAGAAAGTGTGATTTCTGCTCTAGCTTCCAAAAGTGCCAGGAAGGAGTGTGGATCCAGGCAAGGGAGCACAGCACAACCAAAGCTCCTGGAGGATCTCTGAGCCCAGGCGTTCCTCTGTAGGCAGAGGACCTATCAAAGAGTTAGAGCTTTGATGACAAAGAAAAGAGAGGGTTTGACTAAAATACCCTGAGAGAATTCCAAGAGGGAAAGGAATCAACAAAATGGTCTAGGAGAAAGGAAGGGACAGGAAGCCTCATGCATTTCAGTGAAACTAATTCAAAGCAACAGAGTCTCCGTTCCATCACTTCTTCTGAGAGCTGGGCATCTGAATCCGCAGGAGGCTGGGTACAAAGGGGTACCTGGAGCTGGGGAGGGAGCGAATCCATGGGACAGCGAGGCCCTTTCACAGCCAACCCCATGCCACCCTGCGCCCTGCGGAGGGGAGGTATGCCTACTGAAGGGTCCCCAGTAGATCTTGGCTCATCTTAGGATCAGAAGCTGATGGTAGTAAATAGTTTCTACGGGTTTCCGATTATTGAGGGAAAAAAAATGTCCTCACAGATATAAAAGGTTTGGAGCAGGGAAACAGAAATTCCCTAGCGACAGGGAATTCCTCGCTTGGATCTCTGGTAGAGTAAGAGCACGCCTAGTTTTAAACAAACGAAAGTAAATTTCGTAACTGAGAAAATAAATATTCAAGGAAATAAAAATCCCTCGTAGGTAAAATGAAATGGGGATAACTGGATTTGTGACTTTTCGAGGAAGGGGCACCGGGACATGTCGCTTGCTCACCAGCAGGGGGCACGTTTTCTTTAAGATTGGGTCAGGGAATTTCTTGTTAAAACCTCGCAACCAGACTTGCTCAGAGTCCCCTGCCGGAAATCGCTCCGCAGATAATAACCCTCCAGTGTCTGGAAATGTTTAATTACCGCGAACGTGCTTTCCTTCAGCGCGGACCGCCGCAGACAGAGCCCATCCAGGACGCAGCGCTGCCAGGAAAGGTGATTCTAGGTGCAGTTTCACTCCAACTACGAACAATTCCGTTCAAATAACTATCCTTCATCATCCTCTGTTTATTAGACGCTGGGTCGTTTCTGATGCACTTACTTCCACCTTGGATAAAGAAAAAGTTCAGTGACCCTAGAACACATCTGTTACATGTAAAAAAAATAATTTTGACAACTCAAATTTTCACCAAAATAATAATAATAAAAACATTTACCTTGCCTTTTGCACATATTTTACGTGTAAGCCTCACAAGTCATTATCCTTACATTTTATGGTAATGGTAAATGCAATTCCATACAAACACTCATGTTTTCTGCGTATTCTCATAAAGGAAAGGTAGATAAGCGCGTGTGTGCATTATTTCATTTATTCAGGTGGCAAATAATGACAAACTACGTATGTGCTCATAAAGAACTTAGGAAACGGGAACTGCCCAGAAAAAAAAAAAATGCAGTTCACTTTCCCTTTCAGTTTTGATACTGTAACTTGTATGTCCATGTCACAACAATAAACACCCGCTTTTGCGTTCATCTGGCGTCTCTCTGACTCAGGACCCTGCACTGGGTGTGCATTCTCAGAGGTATTACAGCCACAAATGTTCGTAGAAGTCAGGTTGTTACCTACCTCCAGAACGTAAAAACTTTCCCCTCCCCAAGCTGGATTTTTGACCTGATTGACCGTAATGGTTCCAGAGGAACTATTGAGCCATTACAATCCATCATCTAAATGAATACAGAGGGACACCTAAATCTCCCGATTATTTGAAAGCTCTGTACATGGGAAAGGGGGGTGGTGGTTAATCAGTAGACACCCAAATGTCCACGGAGTAGTTACAGGAAAACTTGCTTTGGAAGCAAAAAAGCTGCAAGTGTTAAGTAAATTCCACTTAAAAGAATGAGGTCATGTTCGTGTGTCTGGGGAGTGCAGAGAGGTAGGGTTCATTTAATTTTTTTTTTAATCCCAAACAACCCAAAGCAATATAGGCCACTTTCTAGTTAATTTTCTGGAAGCTGCTCAATTTTCACTCCAAAGACAGACTAGGGCTCTTTCTTTCCCAGTGAGCTGGAGAAGGGCTGGAGTTGGGGAGTGAAGAAAAGCAAAAGTTCTTAGCTTCCCAGTGTGACCGAGAAAAGCAGCGGACTGGCTGAGATCAGGGGGTCAGTGACCAGGAGGCTAGGGGTTGAATTGGGGATCGCACTCCTGCTGGACTCCACCGGGACACGCGGGTTGTAGAGTGCAGCGAGGGACCCGGACCTGGAGTTCTGGTTCCTACGGTGGGGAGGGACTCTTAAGAATGCCAGGTCCAGCTGAGTCTGGGATCCCTCTGGATGTCTTTGGTTCTGCCGGGCAGGCAATGGGCGAGAGAGCCAGGAGCCGCGGCTTTCGCTCAGGGTCTGGTCGCGGGCTGGATTCCGAAGGCTCTAAGCGAGCAGAGGCTGCCAGCAGCCGCGTGTGGCAGACTGCGCTCGGTTGCTGAGTGCGCTAGACCCCCAGTAGTGAGGCGGGCGTGTGGACAGGAGTGCGCTGGGCTCCTGGGAGGACAGGACCGTTGGGTGGATCCAAACTACCGAGGGCATTTTACCAAATTTAAAACCTGAGGTCCTCTGGAGTCTTAAACGATTTGACTTTGCTAAAAAGTGCTTTCATAGCTCTTGGGTGTCCTGGGTCCAGTCCTCCTGGATCATCCCAGTCGCAATCCCGATACAGCATTAAGATGTAGGCCCTACAAGATCTGATCAATTTCTCTTAAATAGGAGGGGGGGGAAGGATTCCACCAGTTGCTCTCCCTTGTACCCAGGAGCAGAGGGGTCCCTAGCCTCCTGGGCTTCTTCCTGCTGGCCTTGCTTCAGAGGGAATCAGGACTCTGATGGAGGCCAATGTTTGGGGGTCCTTTACTTAGGACCTCAGTGGGATGGAGGACCTTTCAGCTCCTAGCCAATCTCATATTTCGTTTTCCTGTCTTTCTGAAGTTGTGCAGTTGTGGGCTACCTAGGAGGCAGCAACTTGGAAGTCTGAAAGAGGGAACCCTTGCAGAGGCTCAGGAATGCCAGCAGGCACATACACTTTTTATCACAGTCCTGTCCTGCATTACGATCGATCGGCTTCAGGCAGCAAAGTTTGGGACCCTGGGTCCTGAAGATATTGCACTAAACCTTGCTTCTCCACCCTGCCCCACATCCATTAAGTTTAGGGGTTTGACTTGAGTCAGGATCAAGTTTCCAGAAAGCCTAGCAAAAGCTTAATTTAAAAGTCCAGTTCCATATTCCTTCCCTTAGAATAATGGACCCTTTTTCACCAAGAGCTCTTTAGGGATCCTACTACTTGGAGCTTTTTAGATGTCCTGAGGCATGTTGATTGAAGGGCCAGTTTTTGAAGAGAGAGACAAGTAGAAATGTGGAGGAAACACAGGTGAGCATGGAGAAAGTCAGAGCAGGAGATGGTGTATATATACTATGCCACAGGAACTTCCAGTCACTCTTCCTAAGTGTCAGACAGCCAGAGGTCCTATTGTGTCTATCTCTTTTTGGATATGTTCACTGCGGATATGGAGGTTCCCCAAGCTTTGACTACCTGGAGAGGCTGAGGCTTGTCCATACAAACTCCTTTACCCAAATTTGGAATCAGTGAAGGCCAATAATGCTTTGATTGAATTTTCCTACCAGGTCTTCCCCTGTTCTTAAGTCTTGCTGCCCTGGACTCTCTTGGAAGGGGGTGATCTCAGTTTCCTTTGACTCCAAGGGGCCTCACTCTGGCCAGGATATCACCCCATATTGACAGTTTCTGAGATTCCAGATGCACAGGCAAATTAATGTGGGCCTTTTGCTCCTACACTAACCTGTAGAATGGGGTAAAATCCATCTTTGGGGCAAAGATCTGCTCCTCTCCTCCTCCTCCTGAACAAACCAAAATTATCAGGGCTGGAGGCTTAGGGATACACAGAAGAATCTCTTCCAACTATGCCTTTGTCCATGACCATCTTCCTAGGTCAAGGATCAAATTCTCACCCATCTCAAGAAAATCAGGCTGGCTTTACAAACCAAAGCTGGACAGGATGAAAGTTACTCTGAAGAGATGCTGTACCAGTATGGTAAAGACCCATGGAGGTCAGGATCTGGTCCCAATCTCATGTGCAGAAGGGTCTGCAACAACTCTGGAAGGGAATGTGGGGTTGTGAGCTATGAATCTGGACCCATCCAAGTCACTATATACAAACACCTCCTCTTGTAGGAGACCCAGGCAAGGTGTTCCAGACAGGTGGCAGATAGGAGGATCAAGGCTGGGGTCAGCTGAAGGTAGCTTCTAGAAGCTAAGCAGTCAAGAGAGTACTGGTACCTTCCATAAGGCCTAGGCAGTGAAGGCAGAATTTTTCTTCACCAGAGCTTTTTAGATTTCAGATTCCATCTGAATCAGTTCTTTGACAGAGGCCTTGGAGTTGACAACTTCGGAGCTTGGTTTGTATGCCTGTGCAGCTCTCCAAAGTCTCATCCATCCTGAAACAAATATGTGATTAGAGTGTGCAACTGTGCGGCTGTGCTTAGAGGCGGAATCCCAGAGAGTTCTGGGTTCCAGGAAAATAACTCCTGATCTCCTTCCCCAATGATCTACCTCTGGTCTTACTACTGAACTCCTCAGCCCAGGGCCTGGGGTCAGATTTAGGCATTCAGATGTTTCGGCTTGCTGGAGCTAGTAATCCTGGCCCACCAGCACCAGGAAGTAGCTAATGCTGCCTGGGTTATCGCCCTGGCCATGAACACGCTTGGGTGTTCAGGAGCTGCTCCACGCGCGGGGTCTTCCGCCTCTGAAAGCGATTCTCGCTGGAGGGGCAACTCTGTTAGCCTACAAAGCGCTCTGGAGCCTAAGCTGCGGGGCCGGCATCTCGGTACACAGAGCTCCTCCCCACCCCGCTCTGCCACCTTCCAGGGCACAAGCTGTGCCCTAGGAGCGCTTGAAGAAACGCGCGGTTCCAGCCGGTTCCCATCTGCTGGGAGCTGTTTCCTGTAGCGCGACAGGTGTGCCCTTGTGGTCCTAAAAACGCAGAAAGGGTCGTGTGGAACCGGAGAGCAGGGGACGCAGGTTTGGTAGAAGCCGGGCCCGGCGAGCGCAGCTGCCAAAGTTGGCTGCCCGGGTCAGCAAAACTTTGTCTCTCAGTGCGCAGGCGCAAGGCAGGGTTGGGGGGCAGGGGAGGGAGGGGAGGAATCCTGAGGCAAGGGGCGGGGGGGGGGGGCTGGGGAGGAGGGAGGGTGGTGGATTAAAATAAGTAGGCGGCTCGGTGCTAAGGGATGAGTGAGTCGGAGCTTGGCCTCTCCCCAGAACGTTCCCAGCAGCTTCGGTTCAGAACCAGCGAGGGAACCAGGAGCGAGGCTCACGATCCCCCGGCAGGCAGGACTCCCGGGCTGCTGAGCGCTCCCGCGTGTGGGGCCTTCGGAGTCCCCGCGGCTGGAGAGGGGTCAGGACTCCAAAACACCAGGCGTGTCTGTGGGCTTCAGCTCCTGTGGCTTCCCGGGTCCCGCGCAGCGAGCCCCAGAGACGCGCTCAGCAGCTGGACCACCGCGGAACGAGGTAACTACAGCCCTGGGCTCTGGGGCTCAGCAACCCGAGTGAAGGCAGTACTCCAGGGTTCCTTGTCACAGCGCGGCGGTCCTTCTCCCTCTCCCCGCCTCTGTCTCTGTCTCTCTCTCTCCGTGTCTCTCATTGTCGTGAAAGAAGCTCCTCTTGCCCAGCGAAAGCTGTAGAACCTTTGTGAAAGTGAGAGCGTCAGCAGCCCAGGGTAAGGGGTGCTGACTCAGGGACTTTGCACGCAGGGTCCTGGGCCTCTGACCTCGGGAGAATAAGGGGGCGGGCCTCAGTCATCGCCCCCAGTCGCGCTGGGCTACTCGGAATCCGGGTCAAGGTGCCCACGGACTTTGCAAGTCAGTCTGTGGGCCCGCTTTAAGAAACCGGAGCAACTTCAGCAGGCACAAACTTTGGCAGACGCGATCCTAGCTCAGGCTGATCTGCCTTAGTTGATGAAAGGGAAGGAGAGAGTGGATAGCCATCGCCACAGTCCACAACTCCAGGGACAGGTGCACGTCCCCGCCTGGTCGCGCTTTAGTTTGACTTTTACCGAGTTCTGTTCAGGTTCCAGGCCGGCTAGACCCTGGTGCTCACTGCTGCATTTCTGAAGTCAGCTTTGCCCCGAACTCTGACTTCGGAATACTCTCTATACAGTAGATCTCTCCATGGGGTTAAGGCCTGGAGCGTAACCCTCGATTGCCCAGGTGCAGTTAGGCATGGACTTTCCCAGGCATGTGGGGCACAGGCTTTCTTCTCAGTTCGAGACCGCATGCCGCAGTAGCATAAACACTGTGGAGGTTCAAGTGTCTGGGGGCTGGGGATTGGTAGAAAAGAGTTCTTATGCTCCCCTGACTGTCCCCTAATCCAGCTTTCTGGAGAGAAGTGGAAGCCTGAGGAGAGAGGGACGGAAGTGAGAAAATGCCTGCTGAACTAATTTGTCCCATGAAATGCCTCTAATAAGAATGAAAACCCACATCCAGTCCTTTTTCAGCAGCCCAGGTAGTAGCAGAGTGGGTCTCCGGAGAACAAACCAGCTTCAAGAGTTTCTTTGTTGCAATAATTCCACAAATTTCACCCGGATTTATTGCTATACCTTGACTCTTAGGAACAGAACCACGTGCAAAGCTAGTCTCCCGGGTTCACAGCTTCCTAGGGGAGAGAAGGGCAGGCCGAGATGGGAAGCTACTGGTGTATAGATGGACCTTCCCAGGCTCCTGAAAGTAAATGCAGTTTCATTAAGACCCGAGAGCAGATAGATCCCCGAAGACGCAACGGGCATTTCAGTGCAGCAGGATGGACGCCTCACCAATAGTTTCGATGGATCTTGTTCCTGGGGAGAATGTAACCGAAGTATCAGGTGTTGGTCAACCTCTCGTCGGGCGTCCGGACGCCTGTCACCATTCCTGTTGGGGATTCAATGTGGAGGATGATTATCTTGGGCTGCTGCTGGGCTCCTGCAGGCGCAAGCTCCTGTAGTTCGCTCCATCCTTATTAATGCAAGCAGTTAACTCGCTCACGCTCAATTAGCCCCGAATAAACCACTTTAATAGACTCTGCACACTTCATTAATGTCCTGCTTAGGGCTTGCGGCAGACCTGGAATTGGCGCTCCACCGCGCGAGGTACGCGAGTGCCTGAACTGAGCAGGGACCCGAGCGCGAATTGCCTTTGCTGTGCTAGTCGAGACCTTTGCTACCGCTTCTCAAGGCCAGAGGCACGGACTCTTTGTGGAGTAAATGCCTGGCTTCGGGGAGAGGTGTTCGTTTCGCGTTAAAAGATCAAAAGCATTCGCACTGGGGTCTTGGGGTTAGGACAAGGAGAGCCGGAGAAGCCGGGTTTCCCGCTCATCCTCTCTGGCTGGGGAAGCAAGGTTGATACTGTGTTTTTCTCGTAGCTGACCGCCTGAAACCAGATCATGCACCCCGCCCATTCTGGGTACTAGTGTCAGGGAGCCACGTTTCGAACGAATTTCGTCCGCCGGAAAGTCATTGGCGGGAGCCTGGGGAGCCCTGGCCTCGGAATGCTGCTGCAGAAAATAAGAAACTGCCCGGGCCGCCGAGGAAAATAAATGGAGTGTTGGGGGAAATAAGATTGGGCAGATAGCCCGGAAAGGTTGGCTCCCAAGAGCCGTGGTGGCAGCATCCCCCCTCTCTGGCCCCCCACGGAGCCCCAAGACCGCTGGGTCTTCTTTGCTCCTTGAAGGGAGGTGAGGAAAGGCAAGGCGAGGTTGGTGGGGACTCCCACCTGAGCTCCAGGCTTGGGCCGGCGTGCAGCTCCAAGTCCCGCCGCTAAGGCCTCTTGGAGAGGAGCAAGCCCAGGCCTCCCGGTATCCCTGCGGGCTCCGATGACTGGAGACAAGGATCTGATTTCTAGTGCCTGGAGGGGAAGAAGAGGTGACAGCAAAATCAAAGAGCGCTCATCTTGCCTAAGTCTAGGCGACCTTTGAAGTTAGCAGTCTTCTCTTCCCACTTCCAATACAAGCGGTCCCAGCTTCTCCTTTAGCTCTGTTGGTATTTTGCTTCGTTCTTGTTTCAGAGCAGTAGAGAAGACCCTTGCAGAAGCTCTACTATGGCCATTGCTGTTGCTTCTGAGGTCTCATTGCTGCAGATATGTGCCTCCTCTACCCTGCAGCTGAATTAATGGTAGTGATCAGACTTGGTTTTCATCCTATGGATAATTTAATTCGTGTAGGCAACTCTCTAGGGGCTCATGGTTTTTAGACACTACCTCTTTCCTTAGAGCCCACCACACAATCAGTGACCCTCCTGTCAGCTTCTAGAGGGAAAGATTTTCTGAAGATTGTCCTCACACCTTCCAAGAACAGACAGTGCACATCCCTGCACAAGACCAGAATTTTAAAGCAAAAGGCTGGGACCTTGAACTGGGACTTGAGGGCTGGCCAGGCCTAGGAAGGCTGAGTGTGCTATGCCTTAGGGAGCAAGGTGGTGGCCTGCACCTCCCAGGTAAGGACTTTACTCTGGGTTAGAGGAGAGGTCCTAAGAAGAGGCGAAGTGAAGGGTCCTGGTGACCTGGCTCTGATATTTATTTATTTATTTATTTTTTGGAGTAGCTCCCAGTAAGCTGGGAGCCAGGAGTTGAGCACCTGGGCTTCTCAAGGATCCCTGCTACTTTTTGGCTCCCCTCCCCCCACCAGGGGATAGAACCTAATTAAGAGTGTCTGTGAGGGGCAAGGATTAAAGGTTTCTTCCCATGCAAGTTGGAGACCCTGACAAAGGAGATCAGGAGATGACAGATCTTGGTCACTTGTGGTTTCTCTCTGGCGTTGCTCAAGCATCCTAACCTTCCAGTTGGAGAGTACAGAGTACAGACCACAGTAATGGAGCCTTACTTCAGTGTTCTTGCCCATATACATACCCACCTGCCCAGAGTTCTTTATGTACATAAAATTTGTTAGCATCCAAAGACCCTGCTCCCTTTTCCTCTGAGGAAAAAAAAAAAGACATTTGAGTCTCCTGGTATGTGACTGCAGATGTTTAACAGAATAAGTGAATGTGTGGGTCACAGCACCCTCTTTGAAATGAAGGCAACCCCCAAGCACTATAATAGGGACTCGGTCTGCAAGGAGTTGCCAAAAGATAGCTGCCCAAAGTATCACTAGTACTTGTAAGGGAGGGTAGCAAATTGTGGTTCAATAAAGGAAGGTAACACAGCTTTGGCTTCTGGAAACCAAATCAAAGATCAGTCAGACCTTCATATGCAGAAACTAGGAGATGTGTGCATTTGTCTTTATGTGTATACTTGCTGTTTGTGGAGGCTCTTCGTGGGTATGATATGATTCCTTGTATGTGTTTGTATGTGTTATGGGCTCTGTGTTTTGTGACCAGTGTTGTCCTATAAAATTGACTGTCCCAATTTATTTGTGCACATTCTTGTCACATCTGCATTAGAACCTGTGGATTTGTGTTTATCTGTTAGTGTGCATTTTCATGTTTATCTGCACCTGAATGTCTGCTTCCAAATTCTGTTATCTTTGCAGGGCCTGGCTTCCCTGGATGTAGGTTTTTACGTGCAGTTGCTCTGGGTTTGTGCCTTAGAGACGGTGTTCTTTATGCAGTTGGTCCTTATTTTAAATTAGTTGTATTGCAAAAGACTTGATTTCATACTAGTGTCTCTTATCAAGTGTGTATCTCTGTCAAAGGCCATTTGGAGGGAGCCCTAACACCAGGAAGTCTTTCAAGGAGAGGGCTCTCCTGTACCTTACTTTCCCATCTTCTGTGTGAGGGCAATGGGGGGTGGGGGTGGGACCTTAAAACTCCCAGCTTCTACACTGTGAGTCAGAGAAAGTGTGTCTGGGCTGGTTTTCAGGAGGAAGGCAACCTACCCTGAACTTCCCCCCCCCTCTTCTTTTTTCCTTTCTTTGCAGATCGAGATTGAGAACCACTGCAACTACCACAATGGGCAGCAAAACTTTGCCAGCCCCGGTGCCCATCCACCCATCCTTGCAGCTCACCAACTACTCTTTCCTCCAGGCAGTGAATGGCCTTCCCACAGTGCCCTCGGACCACCTGCCCAATCTGTATGGTTTCAGTGCTCTGCACGCTGTGCACCTGCACCAGTGGACGCTAGGTTACCCAGCCATGCATCTGCCCCGCTCCTCTTTCTCCAAAGTGCCGGGTGCAGTATCCAGCCTGGTGGACGCGCGCTTCCAGCTGCCGGCCTTTCCTTGGTTCCCTCATGTCATCCAGCCCAAGCCAGAGATCACCGCTGGAGGCAGCGGTCCAGCGCTCAAGACCAAGCCTCGTTTTGATTTCGCCAACCTGGCCCTGGCCGCCACACAAGAAGATCCCACTAAGCTTGCCCGAGGGGAGGGCCCAGGCTCCCCTGCAGGTGGGCTAGGTGCCCTCCTGGATGTGACCAAGCTGTCCCCAGAAAAGAAGCCCACGAGGGGACGCCTGCCTTCCAAGACCAAGAAAGAATTCGTCTGCAAGTTTTGTGGCCGCCACTTCACAAAGTCCTACAACCTACTCATCCATGAGCGGACGCACACGGATGAGCGGCCCTACACCTGTGACATCTGCCACAAAGCCTTCCGGAGGCAAGACCACCTAAGGGACCACAGGTGCGGCACTTGGGGAGGCCCTAGAGAGCTTGCTTAGGGTTTCACCTTCCTCCTCCCTAGGGAACCCCTGCTGGCTTCAAGCCTATGGATCCGGGAATTTCACCCAGGCAGGAAGGGTCAGGATTAGGTTTGGGAGCACCTGTGGAGGAAATGTGGGTATGAATAGGACCCAGGACTAGATTAGAGCTCCAGACTGGCAGTGTTGCTGCTGCCCCCCTTCTCCATCCCCAGAGTTGTCCAATAGTGAAGTTCCTGCAATGATGAACAAAACAACCGAACACTTGAAATGTGCAACTAGTGAGCCTGGGAAACTGTTTTTAGTTTTATTTAATTTTAATTATCAACCACATGTACCGGTGGGCAGTCTTGGAGAATGCAGCTCTAGGAATGGTCTGTTAACCAATTCCCTGATGGACCTCTAGGTGAATCAGGCCTTGTAAGGTTGCTGCCTGCCCTTCCTCCTCAGAAAGGCAGATGGTCTGTTTGCCTTGCCTTGTTTAAGGAGCAAAGTTGCCCAGGTTCTCTGTCACCTCCTTGCTCTGTCCAGAGTCTGCATTATGCTAGTTGCATACTTGGTACCCCATACTCCTCCCCATCTATAATGCAAATATAGGAGGGGATCTTGGGGCAACTGTTTACAATAACATTGCATCCTTTTGCAAGGATTAATTGTCATTTCTGTCCTCAGATACATTCACTCCAAAGAGAAGCCTTTCAAATGTCAAGAATGTGGAAAGGGATTCTGCCAGTCCAGGACTCTCGCTGTCCACAAGACGCTACACTCACAGGTGAAGGAGCTCAAAACTTCCAAGATCAAATGCTAAACACCCTCTGGACCACCAGGACCGTGGCCACGCTGCCCCCTCCTCTGGAGGAACCCGAAGCTGAAGGCGACTCTGGCGGGCAGCGGGAGGGGCGCTTGGGACTTCCCCCCACCCCAACAATGTCCCCTGGGTCCTCGGCACACGCGGCACTACAGAGTCCTGCCCGGGGCCATGACCCTGACCGCCCGGGCGGCTCCCCCAGGACGCGGCTTAACTTTGGGCCAAAAGGAGGAACTCACGTGGCGGAAGGGAAACTGTATTAAAAAAAGAACGAAAGCTCCGTGGAGACGCAGCGGCGCCTCTCCCAGAAGTATTACTTTTTCTATTGTTATTTTATACATTTTCTTTATTTTTTTTCTTTGACCATATAAGCTTGTAACTCTTGACTGCGGATAGGAGAGAGGAAAAAAGTTCTGCGCGCCCGCAACTTCTAACTTCTCCTCCAGTCCCCATCCCCACCCTGGGACCCTGCAAAAGTGTAATCGGTGTATCTGCTTCAGCCGCCCGGCCCCAGGGACCGCTGGGTCCGGAGCGCCGGCTCCCGCTGCTGCCGCGCAGCCGGCCGAGGGCTCCGGGACTCGGATGGCGGGGCAGGGATCTCGCGCCCGGGGTCGGGAGGAGCCCGGCCGCGGCTCCCCTGCTCCACCGCCGCGTCACAGCGAGCGAGCAGCGGGCCAGGAGCCGGGCGTTGTATTGCGACTGGCACTTTATGCTGACCATCGGTAACGGACATTTATCACTGGAGTTGTTGTTTTTTTTTTTTTAACTATTAAATAAACGGTTATTTTACAGGCACTGCAGGACGGGTAATTTCCCTCTTGAACCGCAGGAAACCACTCCTTTCTATGAGAGGATCAGGTTTCTCTGCTTGACTTCAACCTGTCCTACTTCCCTCGCCTCGTCGTCTTGGGGTGATGGGGCTGGGGATGGGGGGAGAAAACCCGTTTTTAGGGTGTTGGTCTACCTCTGCCCAACTTTATATTTTCTTACTATTCTCCGCTTCGGTGTCAGGGTCGCAGTCTCCACCCTTCACTTCCCGAGAGCGGCGAGTTTAAAAAGAACCCGAGTCTGAGGCCGCACATGGCCATGAGAAATCCCAGCATCTCCAAGTGCCAGGGTCGTTTGGTGTTCGCTGAAGGGACAGAATATCAACTTCCCCCTTCATCCCACCCCACCACCAACTAGTAACTTTCCTACTGGCCTCTGGCTTATGCTTTGGAGTGGAAAGACCTGCTTTCACAGAGCTTCAGATGAGTGCTGCGCCCAGTTTCTCTGGGTTCCAGCAGGCTGTCTCCCCAAAGTCACAAAACTACATCCTTCCCTCCTTCCCTTATTTATGATCATTCTCTCCCCGCCGCCCCTCCCCCAGCTACACAATGGGGTTTATACCCTGTTCGGATCGCGACTCCATACCAGCGAAGATATTCTGCAGTTTTAAAGCGGTCTGAGCAATAGGAAGGGCGGGCGGGCGCCCTTGGAGGCTGGGGATGTTTAGAAAGAGAAATCCGAGTCTCCCCCACCCCCCTCAAGTCGAACCACCCCCAGGACGTCTAGTGTTCCCACAATTAGAGGGAGGGTAGGTCACTCGGAGCTCTCTTGTTCAGAGGCGGGGCGGGGCGCCTGCTTGTACAGCGCCCTGACCGCGGGTGCACGCAGGCGGTGGCGCCCTCGGCCTTCCGCGAGGCAAGAGCTGCCTGATGGGCTTCAGCACTCACCGCCGTGCGGCGGAGACCACTGAGTTGAGATTCCCTGCAGCACTTCCCTCCAACAGGGCCCTGCGAACTGAGAAAAGGGCCTGGGCTGCAGGTGGTAAAGTGCTCCCGCCTTTCACCGCCGGCCCCCTCCCCACTTTCTTTGGGAACACTCCCAGGCCCTGTGCGGGATAGAACTCCCTAATCCGGGAACCTAAATTAGCAATGTGGTCTCTGCAAAACCGCACGGAATAGCCCTGCCTTTTTTGTTGTGATCCGCCCCGCCCCCTGCTGGACACGCCTGGAGGGGCGGCCCATGACTCCAGGCACCCAATGTGTCCTGCCCGCAGCCTAAAGTAACTGTGGCAACCCCAGTCTTCTATTCACATAGGTGTAGCCCTCAAAACCTTCTCGATTGGTCCCAGGGCCAAGGGTAAGGGCGTTGCCAGGCCAGAACAGACCTGTGGGGTCTCCACTATTCACACAAAAGCTCAACCACTCTTTTACCAGGTCCACAAGGACTGTCCAAGGATGAACATTCCCTTCCTGAGACTTGGGACCTATTGTGCATGGAGGGAGGGTTAGCCTGCATGTTTTGGGCGTCCAGCGCCTGAGTAAACCAGCACAGGTTATGGGATGGTCTGTGTTTGGTAATGGCTTGAGATAGGGCCAACTGCATTGACCACAAAGTTTCTCTTATGCAGGGCCATGGTGGCTCCCAGACAAGTGAGTTGTTAAAGTATATACACACGGAGACACTAAGGACCACCGTGGGCACTTCTGAGGACATGGGAAAAGGGAGCCCTCTCTTGTGCCTCTTTTCTGGGATAGCATCTTATCCTGCATCCCCCTCCACCCTCAACACTCCTCTTCTCAGGGCCAAAGAGCCTCTGCAGCTAGCCAGGCCTCAGGACATCATAAATGCTTTGAAATGGGGAAATTTGCCCTGGGATGTTTTCCTTTCTGGCCCACTTCACCTCTAGCACTATGAAACCTGGTCATATCCTGGGCCTTACTGTGGAGAAATTTCCAGTATCATATGTGCATCCTTGGAAGAAAAGGATTCCCAGGGCAGAAATTTTAGAGGGGTTGGGGAGTGGGGCAGGGTGCTAGCTAGAGATCCCTAGCCTACTCAGAAGTCCTCCTCTGCTTGCTCTACCTAAGGTTGCTATCATCCTCCACCATTTCTCAGAGTAGACCCCTGCAGTGATTCATTGGCTGTGCAAATGCAGTTTAAAGGCAGGCTGTGGCTGGGGGGGGGGGGGCATCAGACACCTCAGAGGCTACAGTTCCCAGCTGATGTGGCTGGGGCAGTTTATCCCTGGTATTCCTTGTGAGTCCAAAAAACATGCAATACCTGTACTTTGGATAATAATGATCATCACATTCATTGCATTCCACTGTCATATATAAATTAAAACAAACAAACAAACAAAAAATTCAATAGAGCAAGTTGGATTTTCTTGCCTGTGACAACTCTCCATGCTGTGCTCCTAGAAAGACCCCACTCCCCACTACAATAATCTTCTTGCATCCAAATGTCTGTCTGGGCGCCCAGAGGAGATGGGGTGGGTTTCAGGAGCAAAGAAGCTGGTAGAGCTGGCCAGCTGGGAATCAGCTGGGGCCCATCCTAAATTTGGCCTGCGGTTTTAATGTGAAGGAGGCGGAGGAGATACACAGCCTTGAAGAATCATCTCCCCAAGGGACATTAGGAGGAGTGATAATCCTTGCGGGCAGCTTGGAGTTCTCTCTGTGAAGAGACCAGGAGCGCCTTGGGTAAAGAACAAGTTTTGGTCCCTTCTTCCAGAATGTAGCTAGGGATTCGAGGCGCCCTAAGGGAAGTTTTCCCAGGTACCCCCTTCATTGCTTACAGGGGGAAGGGAAAGACGTCCTGGTATGATCTGAGGATCATACTGAGGTCACCTCAGCTCCACGGAGGTGGGACCTGAAATACCCTAAGCCTTTTATTATCTTGTTATCAGGCTCAAAGGCGTCTCGTTCCCAACTTCCAGGGCGCTGTTGGCTCTGTGACGTCACAGCCTCCTCCAGCAGGCACAGTGGCGTCCCACAAACCTCTGACTAGAGCGCAAGGGCACATTTCTACAGTGTAACCTATTTACGTAGCATTATGACGTCACATAAGTGTCCTTCCCGGGGTCGCGACATCCAGGCTTCCCAGTCTCGCCCCGAGAATCCTGCCCTCGTAAGAGCCACGAATCGTTTTGTCCCCACCAACAGGATCCGCGGACGTGAAACGCAGACAGGTGCCTTGAGTGAAGGTCGGTGACCATCAACGCCCTCCGCTGAATCCAGTGATATAGAGTGGTCTCTACCAGCAAAGAGTTTTGGCACCTGTTGAAGTTGCATAGCCGCCCCGCCCACCAGGGCCCCGCCCACCTTGGCCGGCCCCTGCCTGGGCCGACTCCCCGCCTACAGCGCAAGCTCCGCGCGCAGGCGCAGAAGAATCTCACTGGCCTGTTCGGTGGCTGCAAGAGGAGCTCGGGCTCTGCGCGGTCCTGGGTAATCACCTTCGAATTCCACGTTCTGCTTTTAGGGATCCCAAACTCCATGGAACACTGGTCCAATGCCTGCATCCAGCATCCAGACATTGGTCTATGTGAGCGCTAGAGATGCAGACGGAGGAGGTCGATTTGCGTTAACCCGGGCTGGAAACCCTTGACTTGAGACAGTGGTATCTGCAGTCCCAAGCAGCAGTAGTCCGAGGGAAGTCCTTGGGATCTGAGCCAGCAGGGAGAGGCGGGGTCTGCCTGTTAGGGTCGCTGAGACACAGGCCTTGCCCCCCCCCCCCCCCCCCCCCCCCGTCCCCACACAGCATTGGTCTCCCACCTATTCGATCCGACTTTGTTTAGAACCAGACAGGCCCAATTTGCACGACAGACGTGAAATTCTTCGTTGGAATTCAAACTCAGTGGCAGAGAAAAAGTTAGAAGCTGTATTTTCTTCAAGTCTAGGGACCAGGAGACCGAGTTTTTCCTCAAACACAAAAGCTTTTGGGAATGTTCCCCAGTTTTCTTCCTGTAATAATGCTCTTCCTCATTCAGCTGATGTAGAATCATATACATTCTGTCAATGTGTTCATTACTTGAAACAAAAAGTGCTCTTTGATGTGTGGTAGAATATCGTAGGCATTTGTGAAACATCATGTAAATATATTATTAGAATGCTTCTCTCAGCATCCTGCAGTACCTGCCGCCTGTTTTGCCTTATAATCCAATCTTCCCCATCTTCACTGTCATAACTCAGGGATCCTGACAAGCGATGAGAATGGGAGAAGGCCACCTGAACTGGTGGTCCTGAAACCTCTGGAAAAACTTTTCCAGTTTTGTGGGGACAAGTGGCTTAATCAATTTGCATATTATGTTTGGTTAGGAAGGGAGTGAAAGCCTATAAGAGCCATTACTCATTACTGGATTGCAACATATGTTCAGGGAGTAAAAACCAACCTCAGGCAGACTGAGGTGTGCGGCAGGGCAAGGGCCTAAGCATGCAAAATATCTGCTTGTATAGGTATGTGCTCAAAGACACACCTGCAGAGTGAAACACCCTCTGTGAGTTTGCCTTTTTTTTTTTTTTTTTGCCTTGTGCAAGAGCATGCTAGCTTAAGAAAAAGAAGGTCACACAACCCTATTACATGGTAGCATCTTTCAAAACATTCCTCTACACAGTCACCCTAGTCCTAGATATTTGCTGCCATTCTTGGACAGTTTTCCTGGCCATTGCTAGTTCCAGTTCCAGCAATGAGGATAAAGGATTAACCGAGAAAAGTGATGTGATGGATGTTGGTTTGAGTGTTTTTGTTTCTCTTTTCCAAACACTGAACTTGCTCTTAGCAGTTAGGCCATCTCTGGGGATGTATAAAGTTCAATTAATTCATTTTAAATGTTTGGTTTGATTGCTCTTTTACTAGGAAGATAAGATAAGGGCTTTTGTCATGATAAAAAGGGATGGATTGCTCTCTGTCATTGGAAGGAGTGGGCACCACTTGGAGCATGGTGACATGAGATGAGAAAGTATAGGGATGTGGAATAAAATCAGTAGATATAGTCTAGGAATGGCTAGATTATTTACCTCTCAAGTGACAAGAGAGAGAATAGGAATTTCTAGAGCATTTGGACCTTCTTCTTATGGTTGATATCTTGAATAACTCCCCCAAAGCTCATGTGTTGAAAGCATGATTCTCAGTGCAGCGAGGTTCAGAGGTGGGGCTTTTAAGCAAAGATTAGGACTCTGACCTCATTAGTGAATTAATATAGTTGCTGGATTCATTCATGAATAACTGAAATATTATGAGCTCTAGGCAGGTGGAGCAGGGTCGGGGGAGGTAAGTCACTGGAGGCATGGCCTTGGGGACTATACCTGTCTTGGTCCCTTCCTTTGTTTTCTCTCTCTGTTCTCCAGCTTCTGAGAGCTCAGCAGCTTTCCTCTGCAGTCCCCTTCTGCCATGATGTTTCTGCAGTCTGACCACGAACTGACATCTCCGAAACTGTGAGCTAAAAGAAACCTTTCCTCCTCTAAGTTGTTCTTGGTTTGTTCACAGTGAAAAAAAGCTGACTTGCCTTTAATAATGAAATTTACCTGGAAGATGGTCTGCTTCTTATTAACCTATGTTGAGGGCTGAATGTCTGTCGTTGTGCAGTTAATTGCTTCAGTATGTTGAAGCATCTGTAGCACCTTTTCCAGGTCTGTGGTAGGCAAGTGTGGTGCTGGAGCTATTAGGAACTGTCTGGATGTCCTTGTCATTGGAGAGATTGATCAACACTGAAACATTTGAGCAGGGATACTCTGAGATAATTGTGGATACTAGAGAGTTTTTAATAACTGTTAAGAGAAATTCATGTGTTCATAAGAGCCATCTCTTCAGTTATAAGACTTATATCTTCTAGTTTTCATGTTTTTAAATTTCTTTGTTAATTCCTAACTTTGATACTTTAGTCAGCACACTCATATGCATATATAACTATTTAACCTATTTACATTTATTGTGATAATGTATATTTTTCTATTAACTTCTACAGTTTAACTTCTATAATCCCATTTTACATTTTTAGTTTTGAAACTTTTGATGCCCCATTCTTGACTTCTGATTAAAATGATTAGTTTTAGCTCAATTTCTTGAGTGATTGCTCTTAAATGTTTAACATATTTACTTAGAGTCTCAAGTTCAGTAATGATATATCACTTGGACTCCTTAATAATACAATGAATATACTTAACACCTAAAAAGGTCCCTAGTTATTTGTTACTCCAAATTCCCTGACTCTTTAAATACTCCTTGGTTTTGGCTGCTTGCCTAAGGGGCATTAATCTTTTATATTTCACATAGCTGCTGGGAAAAGGAGAATATTCACGAGGTCGATACAACCAAGCTCAGATTTGTCTCTTCTTGATAACCAACAGTACACATAGGGACTCCTTAGTGTTTTGGTTGGGACAGTGGCAGTGGCTGGAGCATCATCACTATGGGAACAAGGTGAAGCAGTGGTAGGGCTTATCCAGCTAGGAAGCCAGGCAAGCTGTTATCCCTAGCAAAGGCTGATTTTTATTTTAATTGTCTTAAGTGTGTATTTAACTGAGCCAAGGAGGATTGGAAATGTTAGAAGAGGACTCTGGGTTGTGATAGGTTCCTCCAGTGTCCCCTACCCCAGTATTCCCTCTAAATATTTCCAAACATACAGAAAGATTGAAAGAACTTTATACTACTACCCAATGACCCACCACCTATATTTCACAATTAAAATTTTTGCTATACTTGCTTTATCACATACCCATCTCTCAAGCCATCCTTCCATTTTTTTTTCCAAAAGGGGAATTGTACAAACATAGAGAATAATTAAAGGTTTAGTACCAGGAACTCCTTCAGATCTTACTCATAGAGTCATAATCAACATTATTCTGTAAAATTTGGTTCCCTATCAGTCTTCTCTCTGAACTATTTGAAAGTTCCAGGCCTCATTATATTTCACCTATAAATGCTTTGGCCCATACACTATGGTTTAGATATGGTTTGTCTCCCAATGGTATATGTGCTAGAAGCAGGGTCTCCAGGGTGATGGTGTTGAGGTGGTGGAAACTTGGAACATGGTTAGGCATTGGGTATACCTCTCTGAGAAGGAATTAGTGCAGTTCTCGTGGAATCCTGGTAGTTCCTGAGGAGGCTGGTTTCCTTCTTACTTCTCTGCTGTGTTGTAATTCAGCCAAGGAGGCCCCTACCATAGTTGAACAGATGAGGACACCTTACCTTTTTTTTTTTTTAAGTAAATAAAAGTTTATCGAGCTCATAGTTCTGGAGGTCTGAGGACACAGCACAGCATTAAATTACCGTGAGGGGGCTCATGGTTGATAGCATCACATGGAGGGGTCATGTGGAAGGGACACACATTGAAAGAGGAAGCAAGAAAGAAGCAAGGAAGCCAAACTTATATCATAACCACTCATTCTTGCGGTAACCTAGCAAGTCCCAGGACAGTGTGAACTCACTCCTGTGAGGAAAGCATTAATTCCTCTTAATAGACCCAAATACCTCTCAAAGGTACCACCTGCCAATACTTCCACAATGGGGACCAATACAGGCTGGCTTTAAGAAAACAATGTTGAGAACTTCAGTCTGCACAGCCCTATAGACGATGAGCCTTTGGACTGATGTTCCTTGTTTGGTTGGTTTTTTGGGGTTTTTTTTGGTACAGGGGATTGAACCCAGAGACACTCAACCACTGAGTCACATCCCCAGCCATTTTTTAAAAATATTTGATTTAGAGACAATCTCACTGAGTTGCTTAGGACCTCAGTAAGTTGCTTAGGCTGGCTTTGAGCTCAGTATCTTCTCACCTCAGCCTCCTGAGCAGCTGGAATTACAGATGTGCGCCACTGCCTGGCATGTTCCTTGATTTCAACACATCAATCATTCTCCCTGAACTGCAGAAAACCATTTCAGATATACTGAATAAGGACACTTTATCTTGGACTTTCATCTCCAAAACTGTCAGCTAAATAAACTTCCTTTCTTCATTAAGTACCCAGCTTTAAATATTTTGTTACAGCAATATAAAACAGACTAAGAGACACACATATTTCAGGAATAAAGGTGTTATTTTACATTATTATCACACTGGAGTGAAATAGCAATATTTTTATGATAAAATATTTCAACATTCAAATTTACCAACCTTTTGAATTATTTTTTCATTACTAAAACAAAATACCTGCCACAGGTTGCTTATGAAGTAATGAGAGATTTATTTTGGTACACAGTTCTGATGAAGGCAGTAGATGGTAATGGCAAGAAATGATGTTGGGATGATTGTTCATATTTACAACAGGAAAGAAGAAAGGGAGGAAGGACCAGGATCCCTCAATCCCTTTTGGGCACCACCCTCCCTAACCTAAGGACCTCCCACTAAGCCCCACCTCTTAAAGGTCCACAGCACCTCCCAATACTGCCATTTGGGGCCAAGCCTTTAGATATGGACCCTTGTTGAGTACTTCCATATTCAAACCATAGCAGCTTAAGTCTTGCATAATAATACTATAGCATAACCAGGAAACTATTTGTACAAAGTGCATATATTGTTTTTTGCTATTTTATCACAAACATAGGTTCCTGTAACCACCACAGAGATCTTCTGGTGTCAGCATTTCACCAGTTTGAGTATAGAAACCTTGAGTTCTTTTATTCTCCCTGTGTATGAAGTAATTATCTTAAATCTTTTTTTTCTGCATACATTGAGACCCACACTGCACAGGTTCTTAGATGTGGCAAGGAACTAACTCTGCAGATTATATCTTCTATTCAATGCTATCCTTTTTGCTTCAACCATCAAAGATAATCTATATAATTCAGGAAGTCAGGGAAAGATTAGTATATCTAAGAATGATTTTGCTTTCTCTGCTGGTCTTTCTTCCTTCCTGATGTTTCTTCTGTGTTTTAAGATTTTTTTTTTCCCCCCAACAAACCAAAGGCTGAATGTTCTCTCTGACATGTGGATGTTAACCCAAACAAAGGAGGTGGGCAGGGGAAGAATAGAAGTCCATTGGATTAGACAAAGAGAGACTAAGGAAAGGGGTGGGGAGGGAACAGGAAAGACGGTAGAATTAACTGGTGATAACTTTCCTAGCCTTGTATTTGAACACACGACCAGGGTAACTCTGTATCATGTACAACCCAAGAGTGGGATCCTAAGTAGAATGAGTTACACTCTGTGTATGTATAATTTGCCAAAATACATTCTACTGTCATGTTTAATTAAAAACAACAACAATAACAACAACAGGTAAAACTGAAAAAAAGTCAGTGCAAAAAGAAAGTTTGAAATAGGTGTAAAAGCCCCCCCCCCCCCCCCACACACACACCTCAGGCTTAATTTCCAAGATTGACTAGATTGTTATGAGTAAGAAAAAATATATATTTCTCTCCTGGGTACTGTGATTTTTTAGGTATCCTGAGACTCGCTATATCACCCACATAGATTCAGGCAGAAAGAAATCTTGCACATGATTGAGAGAATGGTGTTGTAGACAGACGAAGATTAAAATATAGCTATAATTAGTAAATCAATCTCATGCTTATGAATTTTCCAACTTGCTCCAGAAGCACAATGAAAGCAAACCAACTGTTTTTAAAGTAAGAACACTGACAAAACAAAAATTTCAAAATAATTACCATAGAGCTTTGAATTATAAATACCTGTTTCTAGAGAGACAAATGAAGTAAAACTCACTTTCAAGGAAGAGAGCCTTGTAGTGGACACATGATGTGTCCTGTAGTGGACACATCAACCACACTCGGTATTAAAATGGGAATTTTTGCTTAAGACCATCCTTATGAGACAAGGAGTTCCAACACTCCACGATGGGCAGGGACTCTCTCTCCATCTCTGCACTGGTTCTTAGATGTGGCAAGGAACTAACTAACAGATTGAAATGAGGGAGTGAATCTAAGCCAGGTAACAACTACGTGGACTTTAGCTATGGATATTAAGGTCATCTCACAACTGGTTCTGAGACATCCTTTTGACTGGCAGGAAACATGGAAAGCAGTGTCTAAAAGTATTCTTTATATGTGTAATATAATATTGATTTGCTTCTTTGTAGTGTAAATCATTCTGAGCAGTATGATATAACTACAAATAGTATTCTCATTTTCTTTTTTTTTAAGATGGGGTGGACATTTTCAGAAGGAAGTATATGTTTGCACAAATTGACAGTAAATTGCTCTGGGATGAATCCTGTACTGCTTTTTTTTTTTTTTTAATAACTATAATCTGCTAGCATGAAGGCCATGCCTTTTACTTTCCATCTTACCTTGTATTTAAAATGAGGCATTACAAATGATATTCCTGAAAATTTAGAGAGCAAACAGAGCATTCCTGCTAATTCAATGAAAACGAGCCTGTGAAAAGACGGCTTTTATGAAGTGTCAACCGCTCACCAGGAACCTGGTGGTCAGAGGTAAAGGAAGACTCATGATGACTCATGCCTAGAGGCAGGAAATTTTTTCTCATTTGCTCTAGCGACTGGCGCCTCCAGAGGGCAAGGGTCTTTGCTATTAAGGAATAATCCCAGGTCCTCATGGCTATGAATTTCTCCTTCAACTTTATTTTTTTTAATATTTGATTTTATTTTTTAAATACATGACAGTGGAATGTATCACCATTCTTATTACACATATAGAACACAATTTTTCATATCTCTGTTTGTATATAAAGTATGTTGACACCAATTCATGTCTTCATACATGCACTTTGGATAATAATGATCATCACATTCCACCATCATTGCTAACCCCCTGCCCCCTCCCTTCCCCTCCCACCCCTCTGTCCTATCTAGAGTTCCTTTATTCCTCCCATGTTCCCCTTCTCTACCCCACTATGAGTCAGCCTCCTTATATCAGAGAAAATATTCAGCATTTGTTTTTTGGGGATTGGCTGACTTCACTTAGCATTATCTTCTCCAACTCCATCCATTTACCTGCAAATTCCATGATTCTATTCTCTTTTATTGCTGAGTAATATTCGGAGTGGCCTGGCTGTCCCTGAGGACAGTTGAACTTGTCCCTCTGATATCTCTGTGCCAAGGGGTCTGAAGACCAGCCTCTGCCAGGTGCCCTCTGTGGTATGTGGCCTATCTACAGAGCCGCTCAGAATGCAGTGGAGGGAGGGCTGCTGTGTCCCCCCGGGCGTCCTCTCAGTAATCCCCTCGTCACAGCCACCTCCCAAGGCTGCTCGCCCTGACACAGGGCTGTGATGGGCAGCCTGTCAAGGAGATTGCGAGTGCATTAGCAGGATTAACAGTGAAGGCTAATATTGTGGCGCTTCCAAGGTTCCCCCTCAGAAGCAGAGACCAACTGGACTGCAAGGCTGCCAAGTGGGGCAGACTCGGGCTTCAGAATTAATGTCACATCTGGGACATGTGATCAGAAAAGCACAGCAGTCCTATTGTGTTTGACTTGTGTTTGTGTATTTTTATTCCGTAACAGAGTTTAATTCATAATTCTAGTATAAAAATGCTGTGTAAGAGTTCTTTTCCATCTTATTAATAAACTAGCTGGAATACTTTAGCAGCCCTTCAAAACCAGATGCTTTGTTCTTGGCAGTTGTATTGCTGATTTTATTTCTGCTTGTTAGAGTAATATGCCTTCATTTTGGAGAAATTGGATCAGAAAAATATGAGGGAGAAATTTAAAATACTCAGTCCTTTCACCAGATATTAGCTCTGATGCCATTCTGATATATTTCCATGTACTCTTTCTTCTGTGTATACACATTAAATAAGACTTCAATCATAAGATACATTGGGGTTTGTTTCCTTTTTTTAAAAAAACTATTATATCATAAACAATAGCCAATTTTCTTGTACTCTAGTGAAAGTATATTTGATCACTATGAAATATTTATTGTGAATGCATCATCGTGCATTATAGTTTAGATATGAGGTGTCTCCCAAAAGCTCATGTGTGAGACTGTGCAAGAATGTTCAAAAGTGAAAAGATTGAATTAGGAGAGCTGTAAGCTGATCAGTGGATTAATCCACTGATATGGACTAACTGGGTGGTCACTGGCAGGAACGCTGTCCTGGAGGAGTTAGGTTACTGCATGGTACATCTTTGGGGTCTATATTTTGTCCCTGGAGAGAGGGACCGTCTCTGTGCTTCCTGGCTATAGTGTCCTGGGCGTCTTTCTTCTGCCACACCCTTCCACCATGATGACCTGCCTCACCTCAGGCCCAGAGATACAGAGTGGACCAAACGTGGACAGAACTTCAGAAACCGTGAGCCACGGTAAACTTTCTCTTTTAAGTTGTTCTTTTGGTCACATGACAAAAGCTAACCCAAACAATCTGTGTTAGTGTTCTATTGATGTGTAACAAACAACCACACATTTAGCAACTTCATACCCACTTACTGACTTGCATTTCTGTAGGCAGAAGACTATATGGCATGCTTGGGTTTCTGTTCAGGCCGTCCCAAGGCCGAAATCAGTGTCATCTGGGCTGAGTTTTTATCTGGAGGCTCTGGGAAGGGTCTGCTTCTAAGCTGGTCTCCCTGGCAGACTTCAGTTCCCTGAGGGTGTGGGACGAGGTCCTGGTTTCCTTGCAGGTTGTTAGCTGGGGACTACTCTTAGCAGCTTAAGGCCACCTGCCTTCCTTGACATGTGGTCCCTGTCTTCACGCCAGCAGCAGTGCACTGAGTCATTATGTTTGAATCTCCGACTCCCTCCTCTGTTCAGCTAGAGAGAAATCTCTACCTTAAAGGGCTCAAATGATCAAGTGAGGCTTGTGGGACAGTCTCCTATAAAGGTCAGCTGTGTCAGACAATGTCACCTCTTCAGGGGGGTAAAATCTACTGCATTCAAAATCCTCACTAGTCTGCAGAGCACATATACCAGGGACAAGAAATCCTGGAGACCACCTTGTATTTCTGTGTACTGTAATATCATAAATTATTTTACAGTTTACCTGTTTTCAAAAATTGTTCTGGCTTCCAATATTTTATTAGTATTATAAAGAGTGTTCTTGGATTGAGATGTAATTAATGTTAATTTGATAATTGGAAATAATATAATTGACACTTTTATTTCTAAAGAAGTTCAACATTAAATGTCATGTGTTTATTGGCCATTTGTATTTATTTTTTTCTTATTTTATTTTTTATTGGTTCTTTTTAGTTATACGTAACATTAGAAGTCATTTTGACATAATTATAAAAGCCTGGAATATAATTTGTTCTAGTTCAGTCCCTAGTACTTCCCCTAACCCTCCACTCCTCCCTGTCCCTTCTCCCTTCCTCTACCAATTTTTCTGCTATTTACTTATAGTTTTTTAAATTTTTTTATAAAATAAATGTGTTGTGGATGTGCATGATGGTGAGATGCTCCGTGGTGTGTTCACCTAGGTACGTAGGAAAGTTAGGTCCGATTCATTCCACTGTCTTTCCCTATTCCAATTCTCCTCCTTTCCCTTCATCCCCCTTTGTGTACCTCACTGATCTTTCTTCTATTCTTTTTTTGTATTCCATCTTCCTTATTTAGTATTAGCTTCTACATATCAGAGAAAAGAGTCAACCTTTAACTTTTTGGGACTGGATTATTTTACTTAGTGTGATAGTCTTCAGTTCCATCCATTTACTGGCAAATGCCATGAAGTCATTCTTCTTCATGGCTGAGTAATACTCCATTGTGTATATATACCACATTTTCTGTATTGATTCATCTGTTGAAGGGCCCCTAGGTTTGTTCTATAGCTCGACTACTGGCCCTTTCTGTTTCATCTTATATAATTATTCCTTATTTTTTTCTAAGTATATATTTTCTAATTGATATATAATAATGCTATTTAAATAGTAAGGATTGTGAACTTTCTGCTATTTTTGTTAAAAACATTTCACCTTTCTTTATGTTCTTTAAAAAAATTATAACCCTTGGGCTGGAATTGTGGCTCAGTGGCAGAGTGCTTGTCTACCATGTGTGAGGCACTGGGTTTGATTCTCAGCACCATGTATCAATAAATAAAATAAAGGTCCATTGACAACTAAAAATTTTTTCAAAAAATTATAACTCTTCATGAATATTAATTGTAGAAATGAGTGGGTTCTTTGTGCACTTTTTGATGTACCTGTGTTTTAAACTCATATATACATAATTCTATCCATATTTTCCTTCTTGTTCCTACCTCTGGTGTCATATTTATAAAGTTCTTTTATGCCCCAAGATTTTATAAGTATTAATTTGTGTGTCTATTATTCACGTGTGTTCATTATTTGTATTTAAATTCTAATATAAATGGAATTTGATAGAAATGATATTCTATAATTTATATTTTTTTGAAAAAATTATTATATATTAAATACATATTCATATTCTCCCCCCTGCCAAATTATTTACCTGTGATCCTAACACTTACCTTTGTACTTGACTCTTTGGTGTCTTTTAATTTTGCTGAACTGTTCTGTTATATAGACTGGTCTCAGTGCCTTGCTCTTAGGATTCTTAAAGCTTTGAAATACATTTAAATTCCATGTAATGAAAATTTCTCCCTGGAATGTTTAAATTTCCATATTTTATTGGCTCTTTTTACCCCTATTCTTTCAGAAGGAACTTTAGAATTAATTCGACTTTCTAATGCAATTCTTAATTTTCTGAAATTTTGTTTGCAGTGCTGGGGATTGGATCTAGGGTCTTGCATGAGCTAACAATTGCTCCAACACTAAGTTATATCCACAGGACTTCAAATAAAATTTTATTTGAAGTGTATTGATTTTGTAAAATTTATTTAGAAAAAATGACTTTTTTGCCATGTATAGTTTTTTCCATTCTAGAAATATCGAATATCTCTCCATTTATTAAAATTTTCCTATATTTGTTCCTCAATTAATTTTTCTTTTTCTTTCTATTTTAATAAAATTTAAAGCTTATAGAAAGTTTACTGGACTATCACAAATATTTTTTTCCCAGAATCAAATGAGGAAAGTTGCCAACATGATGTCCTGTCGTCATTGAAAACTTTCATGTGTAATTCTGACAAACAAACACTTTCCCTCCAAGTATCAAAACCAGTAAATTAACATCCGTATGTATTACTGCCATTTAATCCTTAGAGCTCATTCAAGTTTTACTGATTTTCCCAACAATGGATTTTATAGAAAGAGGATCCAATTCTTTTTTTTTACATTAAAAAAACTTTTTTGTAGTTGTAGATGGACAGAATGTGTTTATTTCATTTGTTTGTTTTTATATTGTGCTGAGGATTGAACCCAGTCCCTCACATGTGCGAGGCAAGCACTCTGTATATCAGTGGATGTACAGCCACACTCCTGAGGATCCAATTCTTGATGCTCTGTTGCATTTAGTGGTCATCTGTCACTGGTCTTTTTGGTCTCGAATAGCTTCTCAAGTCTTTCCATGTCTTTCCTAACCTTGATACTTATGAAGATGATAGGACAGTTATATGGTAAAATGTTCCTCTTTTGGATTTGTGAAACATGACCCCATGATTTGATTTGGATTGTGTTTTCTTGGCAGGAATGTCATAAAAATGGTGTTGTGCTTCCTCGTGAGGCTCAGTATCATTATGCAATAACTGCAGGCTGTTGAGCATGTATACAACTTTTTTTGCTAGGACTTTGCATATTTTCACTTTTGCAAGACACATTAAAATTACATACTAAAAAGTGGATGATGTTATTTTCATTTTTCACATTAGGAAATTGAAATGACTTGTCCAGTGTCACATAGTAAACCATGGATCCAGGACCTGGGCTGAGGTCCATGTTCTTCCCAGCTTCACCTCCCACTAGACCCTACCATGTTGACTACTGCCTTGAACCTACTCACAAAATGACTGCATGGACATTGTACAGGAACACAGAAGTCCCACTTCCAAAAATATTCTTTAAGCCTGGTTCAGTGGCACACATCTGTGATCCCAGTGACTTGGGAGGCTGAGGCAGGAGAATTGCAAAGTTGAGGACAGCTTCTGTAACAGCAAGACCCTCAGCAACTTAGTGAGACTCTGTCTCAGAATAAGAAAATAGAAAGGGCTAGGGATGTAGCTCAGTGGAAAAGTATTCATTTTTCAATCTTCAGTACCAAACAACTCAAACTAAACCAAGACAAATCAAATAACTGAACATCATTTAACATTTACTTGTGCTGAGTGAATCTTCCTTGGCTTCATTATTCATGAACTTAATAATTACTTCTTGAGCACTGGTGTAGGCACTGTTCTAGGCCCTGGAGTTACAGCTATGTAAGATAAAATCATTGGGAAATTCCTGTTCTAGAATCGCCTTTGTTTTTGCTATTTGTAAAACAGGGTAATGAAAGTCTAAGTGTAACTTGAGTAGTTGTGAAGAGTGAAAAAGATCATTCATGTGACGGGCAAGCACATCAGACCCTCCAGTAGGTATCGCTCTTCTATAGAGATCAGTGCAGGCAGAAGTCCATGGCTCTCAGTTCTTATGGAATGCAGTAGTCCCTTGTGAGGAGGAGACAGAGAAGACTGGAAGCCTGCCACCCTGTAAGCATGCCTCTCTCAGATCCAGAATAGAAACCCAAAGCTGGAATATGGTGGCCTCGTGAGGCTAGTGGCAGGGCTGCCCACAGGGCAGGACCTGGAAGGCACACCACAACCCCCACCTGCTTGCTCAGCACGAATTTCTCTGCTCTGGCTGCAGAGCACCAACCAAGGGTGCAGGATTCCCCAGTGCCAACGAAAGAACCAGGGAGGACCAAAAGCTAAGTACCTGTGTGAAGGGCATTGTTGTTGTAAAGACTAGAGCTCTGGAGGTGTCACGGAGGTGTGAGGAGCACCCAGACAGAGGGATGCTGCCTAGAGCCGCAGTAGAAGAGGAGGGCGGGAGGTGTGTTCCAGGGAAGGGAAGGCCTCTGGAGAAGGGGCGTGCTGACGGGAAGGCCTGGCTGCAGTCTCGTCCAAGTGGGAGATCAGAGAGCCTCTGCAGCTTTCAGATGACGAGGCAGCCATCCTGGGGAAGCCAGTGCCACTGTGGCCAAGGACTTTGCATCTTGGCTGGCTGACTCTCAGATACACAGTCGGGAACAGACATGCAGGACTGATTAGGAAACTGCAATGCTCTGGGGATCAGAAGCATGAAAAGGAAAATCTATTCAAGTGTTTGTAAATGGAATGTGCCTATCACTATGGTTTTTGTACCCTACAGACCTCAGGAGTAACTTGTAGATGGGCCCAGGTAAAACCTGTTTTCAGAAGTCCCTTCTCTTTCCTATACAATGATGGCTTTCCTTGTGTGTCTCTGATGGCTACTGTATTTTCCCCACCTGAGACAGGACCTTCCTCTCACTGGCTCTTACCTAAAAGTGAGCTAGAGAAACTGAGGCCTCCACTAGACTCCCAGGAGGAGAGTGTGTGTGTGTGTGTGTGTATGTGTGTGTGTGTGTGTGTATGTGGGGGGGACATGTGTGGTAAAGGGATCAAGGAACCCACTCTGGAGACTTATTAGTTGTTGATGTTTGGCAAGTTGCTTAGTCTCTCTGAATTTTAGATTCTTTATCCATAAATGAAAGTAAAAATACATATCTTGCAGGGTTATTGAAAGAACTAAACTATGGGGCCAAATAGATTAGAACAATGCTTAACAAATACCAGTATTTAATACATCTCACCTGTTATAATTATGGGATTTTTTTTGGCACACACTAACGTAAGATGGGTACTTTTTGGGTATAGTTAGAACATGCTTAAAATCATCTGGGGGGGGGCACACAAATAGCACATTGCTGTCCGTAGTGCTGAACTATCATTGCACAAGGGTTGGTTGTTGCTTCTAAGCCCAGGCCACTGGGAGATGGCTGCTTAGCCTCTCCCAGGAAATTCTGTATCAGGGTTGCTTCATGAAATGACCAAGATGGCAGAGAAGCAAACTAACAGTGAATTTTTGATGCCACTGAGAATTTCTTGGGAGAGATAAAGAGACTTTTTAGTCTTTTGGGGTATTTGTATCGCCGAAGAGCAAGTCCAAACTTACATGATAAATAGCTGACAAAGGTAAAGTGTGTGTCATGTGACAGAGGTTTGGTCAAGTGAAGAATGTGAAGCATCAATATGAATAGTGAGCAGAACGTGGGTAAGTAGCTGGATATTCAGGCTGGAGACACACATTTTAGAGTCATTAGTACATAAAAGGCATTTAAAGCCACAAGACATGCTTAAGCAAGGTGCCATGGTCAGTTGGGTTAAAACAGTGTTTTAATAAATATTTTAAAAGTTTGGCTTGATAAAATATTTATAATTTTAATTCTGTCACAGAACAAATAAAATCATTACTAGAACTACTGTGGCCAATGTCATGAAATACTGAATGTTTAAACATGGTTTTTAAGTGTAGCGAGATTTAAAAAAAAAACAAACAAAAAACAAACTTTGAAGGCCAGCAGTCTTCCTCACATGGCTTTCCTTGAGTATTCTGGCCATGATTCTGGAGAGATTGTTTTCTGTGGGTCTTCTTACTCCATTCTCCTTCAATTTGAACTTGTCTTCTCTTGTCTTCCCCTGGTCAATTCATCAGTCTATCTACCAAACAGACAATTATCAAGCATGCAATGCATATTATATACTTTGATGTTTTGCACCAAGAGGATGCCTTGTCTAATCTACTTTCCATCATAATAAACTCTCTTTTGTTGCAGCCCCTCCTGAATCCATCCGATGATATTATTCCCTCGTTCAACAGTTATTCACACTTACTATGAGCCAAAAATGGTTCTAGCCTGTGGGGAGGATGCAGCAATAAATACTATCTATTATCTGGGTCAATGAGATAGGCTTGTGATTGACTCCTGTTTCTGCCATAGATCTTCTGTAGTTCATTACCAATGAAGACAGAGGTCCATTTAAACCTAAATCATGTCAGGCCATTTCTCTGCTCAGAGTTCCCCGAATAGTTTCCCATTTCACTTATTTAGTGGGTAGTGGTGGAGCTAATGACAAGTTATATTCTCTCTATGTATTCTGAAGGTAAAACCTATTGAATATGCTGACAGTTCAGACCCTGTGTGAGAAGAGTCAATAATAAGTTCAAGGAATTTTTTTCCTAGCAACTAAAAAGAGAGTTGTCAGTTACTGAGTTGAAGTAAAATGAGAGGAACAGATTTTGAGGTAAATATTCCAAATCTGATTTTGGGCAAGATACATTTCAAGTAACCAGTTTAGTGTTTCAGTGGAGATAATACTGAGTAAGTAGTTGGATATTCAGGCTGGAGATACACATTATGGAGTCATGGGTATATAAAATTCATTTAAAGCCACGTGTCTGTAAAGATTGCCAGTGTAGAGAAAATAAAAGTCTGGGGCTGGGGATGTGGCTCAAGCGGTAGCGCGCTCACCTGGCATGCGTGCAGCCTGGGTTCGATCCTCAGCACCACATACAAAGATGTTGTGTCCGCCAAAAACTAAAAAATAAATATTAAAATTCTCTCTCTCTCTCTCTCTCTCTCTCTCTCTGTCTCTCAAAAAAAAAAAAAAAAGAAAGAAAAAAGAAAAGAAAAGAAAAGTCCACAGGGCAGAGTTTTGGAACACTCATCATTTAGAAGTTGGGAAGATGAGAAGAGACTTGTAAAGGAACAGGCATAGGAAAAGGTGACAAATTTGGAGGTGAACCAAGTGAGTGGTATTAAGAGAAAAATGTCTTTCATCAGAGAGGGAGAGTTGAAGGTTATTCTGGAAATCACAAGAGGACTTGGTAAGAGCTGCTTTAGTGTAACAGTGAAATCAAAGGCCTGATTAAATTATGTTCAAAAGAGGGAAGAAAGGAGGAGAAATGAGATGGTAAGTAACAATAATGCTTTTAAAGTGACATGTCAAGGAACCTCATGGTTTGCAAATGGTCGAGCATGAGTAACCACGAATCTTCTTGTTATTGCTATGCTGTTCTAGTGGAAATGTTTCACAAATTCTACATTAATCTAAAGAGAATTAGGCATCAAGTTGTGAGTATCTCTCAGAACTAGCTAGCAAGGTATGAAGCAGCAAAAGGCCGCACCACTCAGAGTTTCTCTGGAAGCAGCCCAGGGCTCTTGCAGAGCTTCTTAGAGCAACAGGAACAATGGCAGCACCTAATAACAGTAGGTTCCAGTTCTTTCTCATTCCATGCTAAGTATTCATGAATTTTCTCATTTAATGGTCATAACTCAGTGGGTCTGGTATTCCTATAATTTCCATTTAGTAGCTTATACAAGGAGCAGTAGCCCTTTGGAATCTATGGTGAGACCCTAAATTTTGTCAGTTTCTTTCACATAGGCATTATTTCAAATTCCTGCCAAAGAGCAATTATGTGAACTTATTTTTCAGAAATGGTGTAGGGATAAGAAGTAAAGGCTATATATGAAAGACGGCTATGTGAAGTGAGACCACACTCTTCCTACTTCATTTCTCACATCTCTTGAGAATCCAGGTGCTATTTTTAATGGAGGCTGCTAAGCTTTTAATGGTCAAAGCATGCCATCTGCCTACATGGCTGTGAGAGGCCTGTTGTCCTCTTGTAGTCCATCTCCTCTGACTCTCCTCTTGGATGCCTGTGGCTCTCCTTGCCTCTTTCAGAGTGCAGGACTTGCTTCATTCGCAGGGAAGCAAGGTGGAAAGTGGGGTCCCTCTTTGGATCCTGCTAACTCTGAAGATCTTAACTTTCAGAAACATTTCAGAAATGTTTCGTAAATATTTACAAGAAGCAAGAGGTATTTTGATAGGCTTATAAACTTTATTCAGTTTTCATAAATACTGAAGTTACTGCTTTACTATTCCAATAGGAATTATATGTTGTGCTATAAAGTCAAAGGCCAAAATAGTTCAGGATAGCTGTAGCTCTAATTAAGACTTCAGAGCATGGAGGAGTGCAGGGAAAGTCACAATGCACAACTGACGGCCTATTCTTTTAAGAACAGTTGCACTACTCACGTTCCATTTCCTTAAAAGATCCCTTTATGGAAAACTTAGAGAACATTGGATTCATTAACGACAATTGTAGGTTTCCATGAGTAGCAGATGAGTCCACTGGAAAGGGATGATGAACAAATATGAAATGATGACAATTTCCAGAAGTGAGGGGTCTGTTTGAAAGCTCTCAGTGTGACAATCTTTTGTTCAGTAGCTTTAATCCTTGCATGGAATTAAGAAGTAATTTTCTTCTCTTTCTTCCTAACTACCCCTTTTCCCGAGTTTATAGGCATACATATACACTAATTCATAATTTCATACTGTGGTCTGGCAGTACAATTTTCTCTTTGCTGGTATCACAATACATTTTTGAATTGTTTGTTTTGTTCCTGTATTTATTATTGTTATTATTATTTATTAATTATTAATCTGCATGAAACAATATCTGTTGGTATGGTGTGTTTTTTCACTTTCCTCTAAATGACTGTCTTTGACTTTAGATTCCTATCCAATCCCCAGTAGGAACAAGTCCAGAAAATAACTAAGATGGGTCAGGAGACTTCCTGTAGTTATTTTTAATCCTGAAGAGTTTTTGGATATTGAAAGAATTGAAAGCATTAAAGAAATAAATAGCTAGGTGTGACTCTGGTTTTTCATAATGTAATCCATAAGGGATTCTTAGCAGTTGTTAGGTGCTTGTTGTGAAAATTGTGGAATAAATACTCATTTACTACCATTAATCTTGCTCCCTTTTTTCTTCCTTTTCCCCTCCTCCTCCTCACCCCCAGTACTACTTATTTATTTAAGACACAGCTACTCTGTCTTTTAACGTTTATTTAGCCTATTCATGACTCTAAAGGGTATGGGATAAAATCTTTCCCAGAGTTGCAAAGGTTTCTTTCAGCACAATCATATCAAAAACCTCTTTTAGTCCTTATATTGATCAAATACATTTTCCAGTGCATTTAAGCTCCTTCATATGGGGATTCTCATTTTGTTGTGCCTACTCCTTCCAACTCTTGCTGATGGGATACGCATAACCTTGCAGAAAGAGCTTCAGCGTCAGAGTCTGAGAACCTTGGTTTGAAAATCATCTGTTATTTATTGGGTTCTGATCTTGGGCAATTTATTTACTCTTTCTGAGCCAGTGTTTTCTTATGTATGAAATGGGAATAATTAATAACCTAGCTCATACATTCATTGATTAAATGAGATAAACTCAATAGAAGGAAGACACATTGTAAATTGTATTGTCCTAGCTAATATTTGTATAGGTTGTAATACTAACAGGCATAACAGTTTAATTGGAAAATCTACTCTCATTGGAGGTTATGAGATTTTCATGTCACAGGCTATTTTAAGTGGTAGAATATAGGTTAGACCATGATTTATTTAGTCATCTTCTAGACTTGAAATTTAAATTGATTTAGACTCATTGATGCTATAAATAGTACTGCAACTGGTGTGCTTCTACATAATTATTTATCTCCATTTATGAATATATCTTTAGATTCTGGCCGCAGAAGTTCATCTGCTTCTCTGGGCTTCTGTCTGGTCCAAGCTAGCGTCTCTGCCCCTTGGAGAGTCCCATTTTCCCCTTGATTTCTCTCTGGATTCCAGAAGGTTTTCAGAAACAGGAAAGTTGTGGTTGATTGGATGATGAAGCAGACTAATAATACTCCTTTGCTTTGTCGGGCCTTGGGTAGGGAAAAATAGGCCCTGCCTGGGAAGAGAATCATCAAAACAGGCTAAAAGAGAGAGGGGCTGCTTTGAGTCTCTGGGTCCATATTTGTCCTGGGAACTCCAGGCCTCTCCTTTGCTAGGCTTTATAATCAAATGCACCACTCAGCCTCAGCCAGAGGAGCAATCTTTTCTGCATTCCCCTTGGCCCCCAATATTTTCTCCAAAATGAAGAGTGAGGGCAGGGACTCTCTAGGCTCCGAGCAGCTGTCTTCAGGTGGAAGGCTGTGAAACGCTAGAGAAGACTTGAAACCCTCCTCCCTGGGCGGATATCACCTTCTTCCTTTGGATTTTATAAAGAACCTGATCTCTTTGCCTAAATGGAGCCAAATAAATGAGAGTCTCGGAGGAGATTGATGGCTCAGCCATAGAAGTCCCTCGGCGACGTCTGGTTTTGATGTACTGCTGAAGGGCATGATCATGCTTGGAGCACGAGATCACTTTTGCCAGTTTGAGAGAAAGGTCATGTTTTTAATTTAACTTAATTTCCTACACCAAAGAGAATTTTCAATAGGATATTCGACTTTTGCACCTTTAATGAGGCCAGATGCTCTGGGGCCTGCAGCAATGAAGAGAAAACAGATTTTCTAGTTTATACTTCTACTTTGTGTATTTTCAAGTTGGGCATGTGCAGTTCCTGAAGGATACCGTTCTTCATTTGGGGATCTCTCGATCTCTCTCTCTCTCTCTCTCTCTCTCTCTCTCTCTCTCTCTCTCTCCTTGTACCTTCTTTCTTCCTCCTTCCCTCCCCTCTTCTTTCCTTCCCTCCTCTCCTCTTCCTTCTTAGTATTCTTTGAGGCTGAGCAATGTGCTTAGAATTTTACAAACATATATTTAATTTCTATTTGACAGATGATGACATAAGATTTGGTGAGGTGAAGTGGGAATTTTAGAACATACTGTGTATAGCAGAACCATCAGCCAAAGAACACAGTAATTAAACTCTCCAACTCTGATTATCTGAGTTCAAGTTTATGTTTGGCCATTTATTTGTGGGTGATTTGGAAAAATCACTTTTTGATTATTGCTCTATGTTGGTTTCGTTAAATTTGCAGGTTTAATTTTATTTTTTAATGATGAAAAACATTCACACAAAGGGAATGTGGATAGTTTATAGAATAATAAAACAAATACGGGTACCCGCTATGTCCTGGGTACCTGCTATGGTCTGAATATTTATGTCCACCTTCAAATTCATATTTTGAAACCCTAAGCCCAAGGCAATAGTATTGAAAGGTAGGGCTTTTAGGGGGTGATTAGGTCATAAAGTGGAGCCCTCATGAATAGTTTAGAGACACAATAGAGCTAGCTAGTCTCTTCCAAGCGTGTAACCAAGCAAGCCAGGAGAGGGCCCTGGCCAGAAACTGTCTATGTTGGATAATGACTTTGCACTTCCTGGCTTCTGGAACTGTGAGAAATAAAATTCTATTGTTGATAACTACCCAGTGTATTGCATTGTATGTATGTATTTATTTATTTTTTTATTGGTGACAGCAGGTAAACCCAGGTCACCTCTGTTGAAATTCTTTAAGATACAGTCTTAGAGATGGGATGGACAGAATTATGTATGCTTGACTTCATGCCTAACTGATTTCTAAATTAATTATAATCCACATATTTTTCTGACTGGCAGAGTAGGGAGTTTCCATTTCTCTACTTCTTCACCAACATTGGTATTGTCGGACCTTAAATTTTTGTCTGCATTGTAGTGAGTGTAAAATACTGCTGCATGCCATGGCATATATGCCTGTAATCCCAGTGACTTGGGAGGCTGAGGCAGGAGGATTGCAAGTTCAAGTTAGCAAAGCCCTAAGTAACTTACACTATGACTCAAAAAAAAAAAAAAAAAAAAAAAAAGAATAAGGTTTGGGATGTGGCTCAGTGATAAAGCACCTCTGGGTTCAATCTTCAGTACCCAACACCCCCCCCCCCCCCAAAAAAAAAAAACCAAAACAAAACAAAACAAAAAACCCTATCATCTATCTCTCTATGTAATTGATGTTTTAACTAGCAAATTTCATTTCCAACAAATTAAGCCACTTTACATGTTTATGGTTATTTTCGTTTTTTCTCAGGTAAAGTGCCTGTTATTTTACTTAAAACATTTTTATTTTTTAAATTTGTTTTTACCTGATTCTTTTCTAGTATCATTTTCCCCCATCTATTAAATGTGAGATTGTTCTGGAACACTTTAGTGAGGCTTACAGCTTTGTGCTCCAAGATTCAAACTGATATTTTGATGCAGCCAATGCTGTGCTCTTTTGTGTGGCTGTTCTTTTTTTCAGGATACATTCCTATGCCTCAGGGATTAACACAGGTTTAAGGCCCTGTCTTTCGGGTCACTATACAAGAACAGTATAAAAAGGTCTTTTCCAGAGAAGCCCAAGAGAATTTTTTGCCTTTAAGTAATTATTTTAACATTTCCACTGGCAATTTTTAAAAAACACCTCCTTTTTCCTCTTTTGTATTCCCTCACATATTTACAGGTTGAGCAGATATTGATAACCAGGCAGAATCCAGACTTTTCAGTTAAGGCTGTATAAGGGTATCTCTCTCTCTCTTTATTACTACATTTCCTTGTAGAATCAAGGAGAAAATACAAAACTTAGAGAGATCCTTCTTGTTTCTTATTTTTTTAGCATAATTTATTAGAGGCCTCATCATTGGTTTCTAACTCATAATTTGCTTCAGATCAACCTTTTCAAAAGCGACAACAACAACAAAAAATCAAAGCAAAACGAAAACCTCCAACCAGTGAAGCAACCAGTCAACAGAAAACAAAACCGGGACTTCCACAAAAGAACCAAGTCTAGGTCAGGAGCTGACCCAGGAGCAACTAACGTTCCTTGCACGATTCCAGCATTTGCTCTTCGTTACCACTTTACCAGATTAGGACTCCGAGGCAAAGAAGAAAAAGGTGGTGCAATGAGAAACTGGAAGGTTCGAGGTTTGGCCATAGTTAAGCGTGCAGTAATCCTTTGTGAGGCTGTATTTAGTGTAAAATTGCTGAATGCCTGTGATGAGAGCTTTGCATCAGGGCAGCAGTTAATCCTGCCCTGGTTGGGGACGGTGGAGGTTGTAGAGTCTCTTGGAAACACTCTGTTTGGGTGACGTTCTACTCTGCACCAGAGGTCTGGTGTCTTGCTTCTGCTTCTGGCTGACCTCAGAACCAAGATGCGGACCAAATCAGAGAATTGGATCCAATCCTCAAAAAACTGGATTATTGACCTCTCTCTTCCAAAGGAGGCACAGAAATATATTGGAAATAAATTGTACTTGTGAGGGCACTTGGTCTCCATAGGAGGATAGGAGAGATGGAGGAATGATTTGGGGACTGGTAGCCTCTCTTGTTTCCCCAGGGTTGACCAGGATAGAACTGAGTGTGTGGGGGGTTGGTTGAAGACAGAACCAGAATATTTGAAGAGCACCCAGAATTTTCTTTTAACTTCATGTTATAAAATTCCTGGAAGTTCTTATGAGTCCTCTCAAAGCTGGAAATAAAAGGGTTTAATGGCTTAGTTCCTTCCTCAACTAGAGCAGCTGGCCTCTCTACTACCCAGTTTGCCTCCAGGTAAAATACCATTTTAATACAAGGTTCCAACATTTAAAAGAGGGGAAGAGTGAAATGTCTTGATTCCTAATGCAGGAAGGGGTGGGCATGGTTGTGGGGACATTAGGTAACTGGGGACAGAGGTCATAATCGGCCAATGTTCCCAACCATGCACAGACATTATCTAAAAGCACAAGTTTAAACATAGTTTAGTTTTTAATTATCGAGAGGTCTTCGCATGACATCAGAATTAACAAAGTCTAAGTGTGTAAAGAAAGTACTCTCTTGCAGAATATCCATAGTTTTCCAAGACTCTCAACTCGCCTCTCGCTGTCTTTTAATGCAACCTAATTGCCTGGCTCCTTGTCCACTCCTACCCTCACATGCTCTGACTCTTGGCTGCGATGGCCTGACCAGTCCATCCTCATTGCTTGTCTCTTCTGGTCTTCTGGAAAAAGCAAGTTAGGTTGTTTTGGGTAATTTATCCTCAGAATTATTGCTTCTTTTTGTCTAGATTCTGGGTAAAGGCTTCTAAAATTTTTAGTGAGCATCAACCAGAGAGCTTTTGCATGCACAGTTTCCTGGGCCCTATTCTTACATAGTAAGTCCACATGGGAGGGATCACAGATTTGCATTTCTGACATGGTGCCAGCTCATGTGATTAGTTTGTGGGTTTCTATTTGATTAGTGCTGCTATAAATGGAGTTTTTAAAACCAATAGAATCTATTTCCAAGTTTAGTACGACATATAAATTTTATAATTGTTGTCTTTTAGTTTCAACCTGAATCATACGCTGTATTCGAATTATTTTCACCCACTGGTCATTTCTCACTAAGCCTTTGGCTCTGTGAGGACCAACATTTTGATTTTTATCCTTGCAAAGTCAGTTTACATTATGCTTAGGAAGTGTACGTCAGTTGAAAATGGAAGGAAAACAGGATCAGCTGATGGAAGCCCACAGTACTTGGGGCTCCAGGCTCACCTCTCCCACCCTTATGCCACATTTCATCCAAACCCTGGAAATTGTGATCTCTCTCTTCCTGCTGCAATTCATTGGCAGCCTTGGGACCACCCTGCCTTAGGCTGAGAAGTGAGAAATTCTGAAAGCAATCGAACACTGTAAATTTTCACAGCAGTTCAGCAGAAAGCTGTTGGGCACAGATGTTTCTGTAATTGTGATATGCTGGGAACAGTCTCTGGGCTCCAAGCACAGAGCGCCTGTGCTTCACTCTCCACCTGGGTGCCTCAGTGGGCGAGTCTCGCTAGAGTGAGGCTGTAATGGGAACCAGGTGGTAGCATGTGCCTGTCTCAGAAGAGCTGAACGAGATTCATGTTCCAGACCCAGTTGCTCCCTCCCTCCTGCTGTAGCTCATTCCTTCCAGAGCTGCTTTGATGGTGGCAGACCCCTCTGCTTCCTCCAAAGTGGGGTGGTTCTTGGCTGCTTGTCCAAACTGGCATGGAATCTCATGGCATGTTTGCTTCTGGGTGGAACCATAGAGGTCTTCCAGCTGCTCTTTGATAGTAAGAAAAAAAAAAACTCAGGAAAAGGATTCAGTAGTGTGAAAGAATATGACTGTTTCAAATGACCTCTGTGTGATGAGGGTCACTACCATCACTTTAAAATTCACGGAAGGATTTTGAAAATTGTGACAAATTTCCTCTGAATGGAATTTTTTTTTTTAATTTTAGGATATAATATTCCTGCCTTCAGCTAGAGATAGCTCTCATTTCTTCTGGGCTCTTCCGGTTTGTGGAAACACGAGGGGGGCTATGAATAGCACAGGGAAACACCTGCCATTGAACAAACTGCACATTACCCAAAGGACAAAAGTTCAATGAACTTGGAACAGTTTCCATGAATGTTTCCAGTTTCAGGAACTTTAACCTGAACATACCATGGCCAGAGGTGTAAGTAGGACAAGGGATGAAGGATGTAGAACTGAAGAGCTGAGAAGAAGACACGGTGTGGCATCAGACATGTTTTGATAGGAGAGCATTGGGGAAAGTCCTCAGGACTCAGAAGGATGACTCTCCTGCTTGCAACTGTCAGCAGTGCTGCGTAACAAATGTTCATCCACCTTTTTCATATAACATTTTCTTTAACATAAGCTGTGAAAAGATTCTTAAACCATACTATAACCTTTATGTCTCATTTTTATCATCTACGTGAAACATCATGAATACATCTTTGAGATAAAATAGATTTGTTGTCAGCAGAATTCACAAACCCTCTAAGATCCAGGAGGAATGTCTACCTCCAATTGTAGCTTTCCTGTAAAACATATTGCATTTGAAAATATAGTTGGATCTCTCTTCTTGGTTCCCATAATTTACCATGCAGTTATTTTAAAAATACTCATTTAAAAAATCTATAATCTCCACATAGATAAAAATATTCCAAAAAAGAATATTTTATGTAACTCAGTGAAATAATTGATTAAATAAAACAAAAAGAAACTTCCATAAAAATATAAAAAAAACAGGCACTTAGAATTAGAAACTTAGAATAAGAAATTTCAATAAGTTTGTAGGATTCTACATCAACTTAAATATATTCAATACTATTTTCTCCAACAATAATTAGCTATCAAATAAATAAGAAAAGAAGATAATAAAAAAAGAATATAAGTTTCATAACACCAATAACACTACAATGTATATGGGAGTTGGCTTAACCGAGTATGTGACAGATTTACATGAAAAACCATTAAGTTCTATTAGAGTACTTAAAAGACAATTTATTTAAATGGAGAGAGACTCTCTTTGTTGTTGTGTGGAGTGGCTTAGTGTCAACAGGCTGTTTTCTCCCAGAATTAATTTACAAATTCATACAATTCACTTAAAATTTTAGTGGGAAGCTGGACACGATAGTGCATGCCTAAAAGGCTAACAAATAAACGAAAAGAGGAATATTAAGTGACAATTAATAACCAAAATCAACTTTGTACTTGTTGTCCCAGTGACTTGAGAAAACAAAACTGTAGGATCTGAAGTTCAAGGCCATCCTGGGCAGCTCAGCAAGAAGAACTCAGCAAATTAGCAAGACCCTGTCTCAACATTAAAATAAAATTAAAAAATAAGTAAAAATGGTTTGAACAGAACTGAGTTGTAGCTCAGTGGTGAAGGTTTTATGGCTTCCATCCCCAGTTTAAAAAAAATTCAGTGAGATATTTTGAAACATCTGCAAAAAACATTCTAAAAATTTTATAAATGAATTAAGGTCCATTAATTGCTAAGTCAACCATAAAAAATAGAAAAAAGAAGGAATTTTTTTTCTAGCTGGATATTAAGACATGTTCCAAAGCATGGTATTGCATACAGGAAACAAATAATTTAATGAAACAATGGAGAACTGAGACCTGTCGATCTATATCATCTATATTTATACTTATCTCTGAGAACATAATATTACAAAGAGTCCACAGAACAAATTGATAGGGGTGAAGAGTATAGTTAGTTGTTCAGTAGCTGAATTTGGGAAAACTTTTTACAATATAAAGAAAAATAAACCTGACAACTAGCAAAGGTGAGGTTTAATGGACTAAAGACTTAGATGTAGAAGAAAATTCTAGAATGTTAATTGAAGAAGATAGAGAATATTTTTTGAAGAGTAGGAGGTAGAAGAACTTCTTAAATAAAATCTTTAAAATGCAATGTATGGGACAAAAATTGATATATTTTATTATGTTAGATATAAGGGCATCATGAATAAAATCAATAACAGCTTAGAAATATTCTTGAAGTGTCTATTGTAGATAAGATATTCATACCTAGGACAGAAAAGGAATTCCCAAAAATCACTATGTAAAAGACATGAATGCTTCTAGGATTGGTTCTAGGATAAAGAACCAAGAATGTGTGCAATCAAGTTACCATGGGGGAAAAAATCTAAGAGGCTAACAAATAAATTAAGAGGTGAAAATTAAGCATGATGCAACTTTGTACTGGTTATTCTTGCTAAAATGACAAAATTTCATAATGCCAGATGTTGGAGGGGAGATACAGACATAAAATAGCCCTTGAGCTTTGCTGAGGGTAGAGTGGGCTGACACAGACATTCTGCAGAGGAATCTGGTCATTCTTGGTCAAATTAAATATACATGTATTTTATGATCCAGTACAAATGTGCTCACACATATCCCCAGGCAACATGTAGAAGGATGGCAATGTAGCATGGATTTTGCTAGAACATTTTGGTCCATCACTGGGGGAATAGATTCACTAATTCTTACTTTGCTTACAGTTTAGAAGTTGGAGTAGCCTCTTTGGTTTGATGAAACATTGGACTTGTAGTCAATTCTAGGCAAAGTAAGAAAGAGAAGCAGGATCTATTGACAATTTGGAAAAGATAGAAACTTAGTGAATTTGAATGTCAAGATTCCTCAGGAAACTTGGAATGGAGCCACCATTTGATCCAGTTATCCCACTCCTTGGTTTATGCCCAAAGGACTTAAAATCAGCATACTACAGTGATGCAGCTGCATCAATGTTTATAGCAGCTTAATTCACAATAGCTAAGTTATGGAACCAAACTAGGTGGATAAAGAAAATGTGGTATATATACACAACGGAATATTACTCAGGCATAAAGAAGAATGAAATTATGACATTTGCAGGTAAATGGATGGAAGAGGAGAATTTTATGTTGAGTGAAATAAGCCAATCCCCAAAAGCAAAGGCCAAATGTTCTAATATGTGGATGCTAACACACAAAAAGGGGGTGGGAAGAATAGATGTTCATAGGATTAGACAACAGGGAATTAAGGGAAGAGAGGGAAGATAGGGACAGGAAAGACATCAGAATGAATTGGATCTAACTTTCCTGTGTTCATATATGAATACGTTACCAGTGAAACTCCACATCACATACAACCACAAGAATGGGAGTTATACTCCATGTATGTCTAATATGTCAAAATATATTCTACTGTTATGTATACTTAAAAAGAATAAATAAAAATAAAGAAGAAAAGCAAATTCAAAATGTTATAAAACTAAAAATGTCTTCATAAATATAAATCAATATATTAGGGCACTTTAAAAAGAATGATTATTACCAATACCAATTTACTTTCATTTCTCTTGTTTTAATTCTTCCTTGCATTGGAAATCTATAAATAAAAACACATGACAAAAAAAAGGAGTATCAGTGTTTTGGAGAAGTGGTGGTACCGGTTACACATCCAAATTCTGGCACTTAGGCAAATAATTTAGAGTCCCCCTTGTGCCAGGCACTTTGCTAGATGAAAAGATGGGTTCGTTTCTAAGACAGGACTGTCTGCTGGAGAGTGTGGTTAAACGGTGTGGTCAGGTGCCCTGGGCTCATGGCGATGACCTCATTTGTGGAGTGAGGAGAGCAACTGGTCAGTGGTTATTGACCTGGACGCACCTCAGTGAAGGTCAGCATGACATGGCCACAAAGGCCCCTGTGGGCATTCTGAAGGTGGGTCCCCCAGGCATGCCGAGCCCACGCCGAATCAGTTCAACCACAGTCCCTCAGCCACTTATTGATTGTGCTTATCCTGGAGCTTTGTGCTTGAGGCTCGAGATGCCTGGGCAGGGGCTTGGCCTCATGCACTGCTCAGGTCCTGCTGTAGCCAGGGTCAGGGAGGTTGTGAAGAACACCTTTGAGAGAATTCCTTCCCTCTCTGGCAACGGAAGGCTTCACCTTGCAGGGACCTCTGTGGTGCGCTCCTCTGCTCTGTTTGCTCTCCGCGGCTGTCATAACCGTATTTACGCACCACCCAACCCTCCCCATTAAAACTGACTGAGATGACAGGCCCCAGTGAATCACTCTTCAGGCATCCAAGCCACAATAATCAATTACAGCTCCATGTCACCTGGACAATGGTTTCCGTGAATCTGTGTCTTGACGTAAGCTTGTTAAGAGACCCATTAGGAGGGGTGTGGAATCTCTCCCTGGACATGCTACTCCAGCAAGAAGCGACTTGCCTCCACTCCCAGCGTGAGGCCTGGAGTCGCCTGAGGACTGAGGAGGACCTCTGGTTCTCGAGGAGCTCTGCCTGGGAGAAGGTGTCAGAGACACTTGGGACATGAAAAGAGAGCACGGGGCTTTGATCTTGATCAGAAAAGAGGTGCCCAGAACTTCCATCATGAAGGGGTCACCATGCTGTCTTCTCTGTGTTCAGGCACAGGGTTGGGGTCAGTACCTTCGAGCAGCAGCACCCTGATGTGCGCTCCTTCCTGCTTGGTGGGCTGTAGAGTCCGGCTCGGGTGCTGCCATCTCTCCTCCTCCGCAAGGGGGCCTCACTGCTACCTTTGGGAGGAGGGTGCTGTAGGGTATTTCTTGCTGCAGAAAGTTTCATTCACAGGAATCCCGCAGGAGTGATTGCTGGGGCACCCAAGTCCTTCCTGGGCTTCCAGGGTGTGTTCTCAGGTCCTCCCAGTCTTGTGCCCTTGGGCCTCTACCTTCTGCAGTTCTTCGTTTGGTTTCTAATCTGTTCCCTGTTATCAGTCCCCAAGGAGGCAGGAAGAACCCAGGAACCTCTGTTCTCCCCCGTCTCCAATAAAGGCCGCTCTTGAGACCCTTCCAGGTCTACATCAGGCTCCACAGAGATGACCACTGGGTTTCTAAGTCCTCTCCATTTGGGCAGTGCTGCTGTGTCCTTGCATCTACTGAGTGGCCAGAGGGCCAGGCCTGGACACACCCCATTTTTTAAAATATGCATGCCAACCCAGTCCCTGGCATGACGGCCCTCAGACTCAGAGGTTGGAACATGCCCAAGGTCACACCACTAGTAAATGTCACCTCTGGGGCTTTGTCTGGAGTCGGCTACACTAACTTTCTGCTCCTTTCTACTATCACTCAAAGGCACCCAGTGGTGCATTTTCTTTTTCTTTCTTCTCCCTAACTTGAGTTCCTGGGTGGTTCATCAGTCCCTCCCCAGGGCCTTTGGCTCTTCTGTCTATTCCATACAAAAGCATTTATTTCATTTTAATTTTTTGATAGACGCGTAGTATTTGTGCACACTCAGGAGGCACAGCGTGGTGATTGATTCATGTATGTATCCTGAGTAGTGATCAACTCCAATCCAGCACCTTAAGCTTTCATTGTTTCCTATGGTGAGTATCTAAGATCCTTTCTTCTAATTAGGTTGAGGTAGCAATGCACTATTGCTAACTCCGTCTGCACTACTGTGCCATAGAATGCCGGCAATGACTCCTCTAGCTAACTGTAAATTTCACCTGATGGTTTGCTTCTCCCTTCCCCTCTATTCTTTCTCATCCTAGCCTCTCCTAATTACTATTCTGTTTCTATAAGATCAACTGTTTTAGATTCCACATGTAAGTGAGGCCATGTGATGTCTTTCTGTATCTGACTTATTTCACTTAACATAATGGCCTTCAGGTCCACCCACTCATGTTGTCACAAATGATATTATTTCATGCGTTTTTATGGCTGAGTAATATTCCAAGAAAGAAACTTAAGACAGGCCACCTGGCCCATGCTTCTAGCTCATGCTAATCTATAAAATCAAGTCACAAATATTTGTAGCTGAGGATTTTTTTTAAACCCCCAAATCCTCTCTTTTAGTGACTATGCAAGTTTGATTTGTTCTTCAATATTTTTCTTCTTCCTTTTTTTTTTTCAGATTTCAGAAGAAAGCTTTTCCTCCTGTTGCCTTATAATTAGGAAAATATTTATTGGAAAGCAATTGGTTAAAAATTATCATTTTCCATATCTTGTTTCTGTGGCTAGCATTTTCTTTTCTTTTGAAACTATAGAATCAGAGCAAAACACTGAAATAAATCAAGTGCCAAGAAGGATTAAAAAACCAACCTGCAAATTCCATCTTCTATTTTCATTTTTTTCCATAGTGAACCTCATTATTCCTATCAATTATTTTAATGGTCAAACAAGATACTAATTCACTAATAAAAATGGGTGAAAGTATGTTCTCGAGTTAGAATTCCATACAGCTTTTATTTTTATAAAGGGTTCATCTACTAAAAATGCTTGCAAAGCCATCGTTCTGGAAGCTCGTGTGCAGCTCCCTTTCACCACCCCCATGTTTGTTGACCATTGTCTGCTCACTCAAGCTCCAATTTTCATAGTTTGACTTTGACTCACTGGGTTTGGGGATTTCTTCTATCTCTCTCTTGCTTCTTTGGAAGTTACATGTAATTTTCAACTTGGCAGATGTTGGCATGTGCCATTTTCCAAGGTCAAGACTCACTTCTCCAGCCCAGCCCAGCAGAGACACTATCTTTTGAGGCTTCTCCTGCAGATGAGTCCTGAGCTGGGTGCCCCTGAGTGAGGCCTAGACCAGTCTAACTGTCCATCGGGAGCTGACTGAGGGGGCCATCTGGGGGCTCTCAAGATGAATGCCCGAACTTAGTATTGTTCCTGATCATATGTGGCAAGACTACCCACATGCCAAGAAGCAGGCTTATTTTTTTAAATTTAATTTTTATTAAAAAATTTGTTCTAATTAGTTATATATGACAGCAGAATACATTTCGACTCATTGTACAAAAATGGAGCACAACATATAATTTCTCTGGTTGTACAAGATGCAGAGTCACACCGTTTAAGCAATCATATATGCACATAGGGTAATACTGTCTGCCCCATTCCACCATCTTTCCCACCCCCATACCACTTCCCCTTCCCTCACTTTCCCCAAAGCAGGCTTCTTATCAATGATACACACTGCCCAATTTTTAGGCCATTTAGATACCAAACTTGGCACTCTTGGAATAAAGCATCTTTAGTGGAAGCACGTAGCTCCTGACTGTGTCACAGTGCACTGTGCTAGTGGCTCTGTATGCACTTTGCATTATTGTCTTGTTTTTTCCTTGATTGAAATGGAACAAAGATAGCAAAGGAATCTTTAGAGGATACTTCTGATGAGACTGGCAAGATTTGCTTTTATAAGGGAAATTTAAAATACTTCCAAAGTATTTGCCACCAGGGCTGATTACACCTAACAGCTCTGATGCCTTTGGAAGTACTGAAGGATTCTGTGCACCTGAGTGAGATGCTGACACTTTGAGTGGAGCCAGGATGGTGATGTCTATGAATTTCAGGGCAGCTCTGACTTTGAGGAGATCAAAGAATGCCTAAGAAGAAAGGGCATGATATGCACAAGATCATTGAAGATATTTAGCCTCATATGGTTGTGAATAACACAAACCATCTGAGCCCAGGAGATCTGGGCCACGTGTGACATGTGCTTCTTCAGGTCCTCGCCTGGTGCATGTCTCGTGTGTGCAATCCCTGTCTTCAAGTTTTCTGCTTTTGTTACAAGAAGCAGGGATTCCACCCTCTGCAGAGGGAGCGTATGATGAGGGTTTATTATAGGGTATCAACGGGGCAATCAGACAATAGGAGCTCATAATATTTACCCATGTGATTCAAGCTTCTATTAGGATAATAATAGTACTCACTGGTATTTAATTTAAAAAAGATAATCCACACACAGTGTGTAGCTCAGCAGATGGTGCACATTAGGTCCTCAATACATGCTATTTTTATTACCAATAATTTTCAATTTCCCCTAACTTTCTCTTGCTGTGGACTTCCATAGCTTCAATTCTATAGTCTCAGTCACTCTCTTGACTTCAGAGGTTTTGAACTCCTCCCAGTTGCATCTCTTATTGCCCTCTGCCTGATTTTCTTCTAGTTTCCAAACAATGTTCCTACAGAGCATCTGATTGTCTTGATTTGTGTTTTTGGGTTGTCCCATGTCATATGATCACTGCAAGTTAGAAACTCACATTCCAGAAGGAAGATGCATTCAGCAAGGAAAGAGCTAGTATTAGGATAACGAGGAAGCTAAAACAGCACATATTTATTTTCTCACAGCAGCTTGCACTGGGTCTAGGCCCTCCTCTGGGCTGACCATCAGGGATTGTTTTCAGGCTGAAAACATATGAATATGTGAAACGTCTCCACTGGAGAGTGATTTGTAAAACAATGTCCCAAGGACTGTCAACTGGGTGAGTTTCTGAGGGCAGAAGGAGGGGATGGGCTACAGAAGGATCGGGGGCAGCACCAGCACCACTGGATTGGGAAACAGGTTCACAAAGAGACCCTGGAGGAGGGCCATGGGTGTCCTGCAGGGAAATGGCAACAAATGTGGAAGAGTCTATGTCCTCACAATATGCCATGGGAGGCGAGGTTCGATGGTGTGTGGGAAGGAATGGACACCGAGAAGCTCATGACTTGCTTCTACTAGTGAGTGGGAAAGGAGTGATTCACATCCAGGATCACATCCAGGAATGAGGTCACGAGGGGAAGAAATAGTTGACACTCTTTCCATCCAGGAAGGCCTTCAGTCTGTGTGGCTGGGCCCAGCCTGCCCACTGGGGCCAAAATGGTGGGTTACAAAATGCTGACCCCTGAGTACATTGGGGTTGGAACCAGGGATTCAGTTACAGCCCTGAGCACAGGACTGTGTGCGGCACAGGAGTTTTACCAATGTTGCTTTTTGAAGTGGAAAGGGACTAGTCCTCGGACAGAGTCACAGTTGGGGAGAGTTTCCTGGATGCTGTCCTGCACACCCGGCCTTGCCCTGTGTCCCTTGTCGGCCCAGGTTTTATGTGAATTCCAGAGTGATCCTCCTAAACTTGCCCTCTTTGCGAAACTCTGTCGCTTCAAGTTCTCCAAAGGCTCCTTAGAACTCTGAGAAAAAAGTTCAGAGCTCTTGTCATATGAGATAAACTTCCAACCCAGGCTCATCCAAGTCCTTGTCCTTTCCTTAATGTTCCTTAGACTGAACCACTAGCCTTTGCCCATCCAAACCAGGCACTTCCAAGACTCCCGTGTTGTATAGACTCAGCCCTGCTCTGCCTGGCCAACTTAGTCACTTGCGGGAGTTAGTTGTTAAGCTCTATAATAACTCCACCAGTCAGACTATTATTTCCATTTCACAGCTGAGAAAATTGAGGCTCAATCAGGTTAAAATACTTCTTTGGTATACCAAAACTAGTAGAATCAGAGGCAGCATTTGAATCCAGGCAGCCCGATTCCAGAGCTGGACTCTTTGCCGCTATCCTATGTGGTCTTTCTCTCCTACTTTTCCAGAGTGGGCTCTTCTCACAGACCAGGTCAGATGACTCTTCTATGCCATTTTCCGTGATTACTCTTTCTTACCACCACCCTCAGATGAGTCAATCCATGGGGCAATTCACCGATAGTATTTAACACCTCTTATTTGGGTTCTTATTATGAAGCTTTTTGTTCTGGACTGAATGTTTGTACTTTCCTGGAATACATCCGTTGAAGCCCCCATCCCCACTGTGACTACACTGAGAGTTAATGCTTTTATGGAGGTAATTAAGGTTAAATGAGGTCTTAAGGGTGGAACTCAGATCCAGTGGAGACACCAGAGAATTTGCTCTCTTTCTCACCACGTGAACACACAGCAAGGCAGTGGCTGTCTGCAAGTCAGGAAGAGAACCCTCTGCAGAAACTTACCCTTTGGGATATTGATCTGAGACTTTCAGCCTCCAGAACTGTGAGAAAATAAATACGTTCTGTTTTAGCTTCCTCATTATCCTAATACTAGCTCTTTCCTTGCTGAATGCATCTTCCTTCTGGAATGTGAGTTTCTAACTTGCAGTCTAACTTGCAGTTTCTAACTCTCAGTCACCCTGAGTTTCCAACATCCAGTATGGCGCCCACTGACCAAATGCCTGGCGTGCAGAAGGCCCGGGGAAGAGCTTGTGGAATCATGCTTTATTGCATTCTCCCTGCCTGAGTCCCAGGATCCCACAGTTACAAGATGACCCAAAGCAACCTTCTCCTCTGCTGCCCTGTTCCCTGCCATGTACTCTGGCCCCTGGGGGACGCTGGAGGTGGAGCTGGCTCTTTTGCACTTAGCTTCCAATGACAGCTGATTTACTAGTGTCTTGCAGAGGGCCTGGCGGCCTGCTGTCTCCTCTGGCCCTCATAAAGTGGCCCCCTTCGCTTTGCTCTGAGCCAGCAGCCGCCCTGCTGACTGCTCGGGCAAAATTTATGACGAAGATTCATCAGATTAGGAGGGACAGGACATGGTCCTTCTTTCACTGTGTAGAGAATGTAGTCGAACAGCATTGCACGACCCTATGACGGTTGAGCAAATCCACGTGCTCATAGGGCATTTTCTTATTTAAGGAGTCGTTTGGAAGCATTATGATTTGACAAGAAATAACTTTCTTTTTTCTTTTCTTTTTTTTTAGCTGAACATTAACTCTTCCAGGCTCCTCTTGGGCTCATGACAACTTCCTGTCATGCTTGGGAAGCTTCAGGTGGTGCCATTCCACAATTTCCTCATAATCAGGACGTAAATGCAGCCTTGCTTGTTTGGTTGTTTGCTCCCCTCCACTTCCTCTTCCAAGATGGAAGATTTCTCACCCAGTCCTGACAACCATTCCTTTCCTCTCTACTTGCTGAGGGTTTGTGAAAGGGAGCTCACAGCTGCTCCCCAGTCACCCCTTTCTGTTACCAGATTGCATTGCTTCGGAGAAAATTGTTCAAAACTTGAAAAGTTTCTGCCTCTGCATCATTTGTATTCATTGGTCTTTACTTTTACCATCTTAGGCAGCAACTAAAGCAATAAAAGATCTGTCCCATCTTTCACACAGTGGCCTTTCACATATTTGAAGGAGCAATGGGTTTCATCCATCACTGATAATCAGGGGTAGAGCTGAGCACAGGACTACTGTGTGCAGTTATTTAAAATTGTTTTCTAATTTTTTAACTTGTACATTTTGGATATACACGACAATAGAGCATATTTTGACATATCCTACATACGTGGAATATAACTTCCTATTCTTCTGGTTGTACGAGATGAGCAGTTGCACTGGTTGTGTATTCAAAGTTATGTCTGGTTCATTCTACTGTCTTTCTTATTCTCATCCCCCCTCCCTTCCCTTCGTTCCCCTTTGTTTAATCCAGTGAACTTCTTTTTTTTTTTTTTTTTTAAAGAGAGAGTGAGAGAGGGGGGGAGAGAGAGAGAGAGAGAGAGAGAGAGAGAGAGAGAGAGAGAGAGAGAATTTTTAATATTTATTTTTTAGTTCTCGGCGGACACAACATCTTTGTTGGTATGTGGTGCTGAGGATCGAACCCGGGTCGCATGCACGCCAGGCGAGCGCGCTACCGCTTGAGCCACATCCCCAGCCCCTCCAGTGAACTTCTTATGCCACCCTCCGAGTGCAGTTTTGCAGCTGTGGACTGCAGAACACTAGGCTGATGTGTTCACAGAGACTACAGCCTGTACAATCACATGTGGACTGTCCTTCATGGATACTACCCTGTTCCTGCCCTTGGGGCACTGACAGATTACTCAGGTCTTTTGACTCTCCTTGCTCAATTGAACCTCCTTGGTGCTTTTTCAACTGTTCCTCCTTAGACAGGACATTGGGTATGATTCACTGCCTTGCTTTCTCTTCCCTGGATCTGTTAAATGTGTCAGGGTTACTTTGCTGGTGTGGTATCTTCAAGCACAGTCAGCACACCAGAATGATTTGGGGTTATCTCTGGTTTGGAATTTGAACTGCTGTTGAAACAGCTCTCAGAAAGAGACTTTTGCTAAGGTCTTGCTTTGGTGAGTGATTTTCCAGAGATCAACAAGACTTGGAGATCATTGGAAAGGACTAAGGGAAGAGGTCAGTCACCTTTTAGCTACATCTGACATGGCTTAGAAGAAGAATCATCTGTCTTGCTGCATCTAGTGTAACCTGTCTTCAGGATTCCATTTCTCCATCTAATGCCGGTTTCCCTTATGAGATTGTATGCTTCTTCCTAGGAGGGGCTGCATTTTATTTTTATGGAACTTCAGCAACAGCAGAGTGCCTGGCCCAGGCAGTTTTTAGTGAATGTGAAATGAGTGACATCTACTGTGCTCAGGCTTATTGAATGGACATGGGGCATGTGTGTGTGTGTGTGTGTGTGTGTGTGTGTGTGGCGGGGGGAGATCATAATGGAGAAGATATGGCATGTGCTTTTATAAAGACTTTGACCTGGATTTATCATGATGCATTTGGTAAGTTATTGGTGAGTTTTGAAAAATTAGTTTTAGGGTAGACAGTGCTGCTGAGCAGCGTTCACCGTCTCGTGAGGTTTTCTGTGCCCCAACGAAGAGGCCCAGGGAGAGAGGATAAGTTCTTGAGGAATTAAGGTGTCAATTCTGCCTGTAGAGCTTCTTAGAGGAAGGCGGACCAGGTCACTGGATCCTGGAATTGCTTTCCTGATTATTCAGGGTCAGCTACAAGCTAGGGCAGCTGTCTTTCCTCCATTCTAGATAATTCCTCCCGGTGGTCCAGAGAGTGGCAGGGCCAGGCCTTGACTTGAGCTCTTTCTGGTTCTGTGCATCTCCACAGCAACACAACTGGCCTTGTTTTTCATCAGTTTCCTGGAATAGATGGCAGTGATTTTTATGTGGGTCTGGTCAGAGATCCCTAATCACTGGACTCAAGAAAGGTCAGTAGATTCAGCTTCAGTTCCAGACACTAAGACACAGCAGCTTCAATATTTGGTATAGCACCCCTCCACACCTCCCACCCGCTGCTGCCCTTCTGACGTATTCCAGAATGCCTCTCACTTACTTTCATGGTATTTTATAAATTTCGCTTGAGGTTAAATTCACAACAATATTTGGAAGCTATCTTAATTTTATAATTACAGATTAAATGACGGGTCCAAAGTTCTCTTTCTCTCCCTACACATAATCTGGCAGTAAAACAAATCTCTGCTATTAAGTGGTATTTATTTAATTATGATTCGCTGTAGAGCTGTTTAAGAGCGGGTCATTAGGTTAAAACCATTGCGCTCGTCCTCGGAGCCCAGCACGCTCTGCGCTGCTGTCGTTGGGGTGTGCTCTCCTGTCGCTGAGCTGACACAGGCGTGTTTATATTACACACATTCTCAAGTTGCGGACTTTTTTTTTTTTTTTTTTTTATGTTCCTCCCAAAGGAAAAAGATGCAACACAGACAAATGACTCTATTTGATGTGACAGGTCGGGTGGGGCGGGACCCACGGCCAATACTTTCTGCTCCGATACACGGTCCCTGTTTCCCACCTCCCTCCCTTTACAGTCTTCCTCACCCCCAAGTCAGTGCTGCAGAAGCAGCCAGTGTTTCTGAAGATCTAAAACCTTTATCACATCTATCAAGAATCTTTTGGTGGAGAAACTCTTGAGGTGCTAAACCAACGGATTCCTTGAACATCAAGACCACCACCTGAGCCCCTGACTTTTCCCACCCGGTGGGTTTGGAAGCCTATGTAGAACCTTTTTGAAATGTTCAAACAAGGCAGAGTTTGCGTACAATGGCAAGAACGTAAAGGGTGGTGTAAGGCTCCCCCCAAAACCCCACTGGAGCCATCCCTCAAATAAGTTTTCCAAAGTCCCTCATCCTCTTCCTCTTGGCTTTGCATTTTCTTGGCAAATGTGAGAAATGTCACCATATTTTCTAAGAGAAACTGAGCAAGATAGATGGTCTCTGCCCCAGCAGGACACCTGATGGCAGCCTTATCTAGGGCCAAAATGGGGCTGCATGTGCCTGCCTGTTTGTTTATTTTCCTCCTGTTTGGAGACTTTCTCTGATTAATTACTTTCTAGTAATTGAGGCTGCCAACTAATGCCTCATCTGATTAGCCTGTAGTTTGGCCCTTGGTCCCAGAGGGTGGGCTGGCCATTCTGCCTGGGGAATTGAAGGAGGTCATTGGCCAGGGGCCTCTGGGATACCAGTTTGGGGCTCGTTTATTTGCTTTAAGTCTTGTTTGCTATTCCTACAGCAGCGACTGGAGACAGCTCCCCCCAAGTTCCATCCACTCTAATTGGCCTGCTGAAACAGCAGTGAACATAAGAGTTAAGAAATGTTTTCTTTGAAAACTTCTGGTCCGACAGACACTTTGAGCTCATATTTCACCCTGTTTCTATTGCACACCATTCCCTGGGACTTTTGAGAGAAATATGGTAAGTGAGTCTTACAGGAGAACTGCTGCTCTGTGGTTTGGGGGGTGCGAATGGGGGGCTGATGCGCTGGAGGTTGGAGGGGAGGCTGTGCTGAGGCAGCCCCTCATCTTCAGAATCTAGGGACCATGCCAACGTTAACACATCCGAGGAGGTATTCAGTATCAAAGTCCCCAATATTTGGCTCCACAAACACGATACTGGTTGCAAAAACAAAGCTAAGGGGCTCATGCTGATTACTTCAATAAAAGCTGTTTAATTATGAACGTTTGGGAAATGAAGTTACCAACGGGACCAGGAGTGCTCTGGCGTCCCATCGTTCCTGCCCCCAGCATCCAGCTGTTCAGCCAGATTGTCCACTCAGCTGAAAAGTCTGACATGGAGCAGGGCACGCCCCTGGCCCTGCGGGAGACCATTCACTTGCCAGGAAGCCTCCCTCCTACCACAGTGGCAATTCTCAGGAACTGATTAGTGATAGAACTATCAAACTTTGTCAGGACCATTCACAGGCCATCCAAGGGTTACTTAGGGTGGCTATTGGAGCTCCCAGAAGACTTGCACTGACTGGGCCAATTACTGCTTTTAGGTAGCAGCTGACCTTTGCCCAGTGGAAGTCCGGGTTCCAGGATGAGCAGAGTAGATGAAATTATGAGCAGGGAGCCAGTAGCTCTGACTTGGACAGAAATGTTTTGGGAATTCTCAAATGAGCTTTTCTTTTTCTTAATATTTATTTTTTAGTTGTAGTTAGACCCAATATCTTTATTTTATTTATTTATTTTTATGTGGTATTGAAGATCGAACCCAGGGCCTCACACATGTTAGGCCAGAGCTCTACCACTGAGCCACAATCTCAGCCCTCAAATGAGCTTTTTCTTAAAGACTTTTGAAGAAACATGATCTGCTTATTTTGCTTCTGTATAATTTTCCTCTATTTTTTGTGTGTGTTTATCTTTTTTTTAAACATCAAATGAGGCATGTAGAATTATCCATATAAAATTTTCATTAACAAAAATCAGAGTTGAAGCCGTGAATGTACATATTGTCAAGGAGTGAGCTTTTTGTCACCATTTTATATGTTGACAATTTTTTTCTCTAATAACCAAATTTTTAAATACTTTAGTTAGTCTTGGTTGAAACCTTTAAATTTTCCCATATTTGTCAAGCAAATACTGAATACAGATTAACCATTCTCGATCAACCCTGATGATCTTCTATTGTAATATAGTGCAATGTTCAGAAACCACCCAAAGACCCCTGACTATTCTGCCCTTGAAATATAATTGGTATTGCTTCATTGTTTATATGCAAAGCAGATACAACTGCTTCATGGTGTCATAATGACAGTGCTGATAGATACCACACACAATGTGGAATGCTAGCTACATTTCTTCAGTTTCATGTATTCAGTTGGTTTTTTGAAGATGCTTTTCCTGCTGCCCATAGCTGCTTCATTAGTTTATTCTATGCAATGTTAAGAGGAGGCTTGAGGCCACTGCTCAATTAATGGATTTTTGAGATTGATACCTATCACCAAAGATGTTGCACAAAACAGAAAGGACCTTGGAATTTGGATACAGATCATCCTGTTCCAAGTGTGTGCCCCTGTGTAATGTTACTTGACATTCTTGAACTTAGTGTTTCTCTCCTATGAAACAGGAATACCAGTGCTTATATTGAAAGTTTTGTGAGGCCTGAATTTTATAGGTGAGGAACCAAGAAGAATGCTGGGTACCCCTGGTCATTTGATGTTTGATCTTTTCTTCCTCAGATGAATCTTACTCTGGTAGATTCATAGCTAAGCCCTGGCTGGTTGGGATTAGTGAGATTCTGGATAGCCTGGAGGAGCATGTTCAGGGCCATTTGTGATGGGAATGTGTGTATCTTGGTGACTGTGTGTTGGGATTTGTGTCATGAAGATGCTCTGAGCTCTTGTAATGACTGAATATTTTCTTGATTTTGATCTCTTTTCCAATGTAGCAATAATGCTCTTCTTTCAGAGAACAAGATACAAAGTGTAAATCAGGAGGACTTAAAGGTGGGGGCAAAGCTCTTGCTTCTAAGTTCATCTTGCTTCTTGTAGTTTGGATTTCAAGTGCTCCCCCAAATTCTATATGGGTATTGGCCCCCAGTGGGGTGCTATTGGGAGGTGGTGGAAACTGAAGGGATGGGACCCAGTGGCAGGTCTTTAGGGCATTGGGGTCGAGCCCTTGAAGGGGAAGTGGGACCCCAGCCCCTTCCTTCTCTTCTCTCTTGCTTTCCAGTCATGGTGTGGTAAATTTTCCTCCACCACATGCTCCTACCATGATATGCTTCCCTGCCACATGCCCAAGAGCACTGGGGCAAGTTGATTGTGGACCGAAATCTTCAAGAGTCAGAAAAAAACTTTTTTTTCTTCATAAGCTGCTTATATCAGGTATGTGTGATAGTCATAGAAAACTGATTAGCACACTTCCTGGAGACAAAAGGAGAGAACATAGGGCTTGTGGGAGACAGAGAAGGCATGGAGGGAGGAGAATGTTTAAAGTTTTGGGGGGGAGTCTTAGAGTTACAGCTCAGGCCCTGGGGCCCTCACCTAGAGACCATGTGCCAAGAACTTTGCTTTTGCCCAACTTATTCAAAACTTCAAATTCACTTAATTATTTATGCATGATACACAAAGTTAAAATAACACCTTAAATTCCTTTGCATATGGATTTGTTTTCTCTCCAAATGGTCTGAGTTACCAAGAGAAGCTAAGATGGAAAAAAGGTTATTTGAGGTTCACAAGACCTCCTGGGAAGAGCCCACTTAATCAGATTAGCTACTGGGACTTAGAAAAATGCCAGTAGAATCTCATCACCTGACATCCCTGGGGAAGGGACACTGCCTGGCTCCCAGGAGCTGCCTGTGCCATTATGAACTGCAAACACCAGAACTAATATGTGGGGCAGGAAAGGATATCAGCCTGGGGATCCAGTGTCTCACCCTCCATTCGAGTTCTCCTAGTAGGTGATTTGCATCACCTAGGGTAATTCATTAGCTTTTTTGAGTATATTTTCTGATTTGTTTAATAAGACTAATAATGCCAAGGCTTTAGCATCATAGGAAGAGTTATAAGGGGAAAAGTAGTAGATGTGAAATATTTTGCAAAGATTACAAAATGCTGTGAATTCAAGGACTATTCACTTTACATAATTTAGTCACATTTAAATCCTTCCAGACACTACACACAGTATAACGAATTAGAGCAATGATGGTCTTGTCAATTATCTCATTTAGGGCTTTAATTTTATACATAGGAAACCAAAGGAGATAGGCAGAGAGAAAAGAATCTGTCTACAATGTAATATGGCATATTAGCACCATAATAACTAAAAGTGGGAAAAGGGGATCTCACTCCTTTTAGGTAATTTTTCCTCTCATATCATGTGACACTGTCTCTTACACAGAGGGTCCTTAATCAGTAATGTTGAGTTCAAACAAAACAACTTTAGACACTGTTGAAATTTAAGGAGAGTCAGGTGAGGATGATATAAAAAATGCAATTCACCTTTCTCAGCAAGTAGATGACAATCTTCATCCCCATAGGAAAACATGCTCCATAGGTTTTGGTGAGGGGGTGGGTCCAGGAGAATCCAACCTAAAGAGTGTATCTTTATCTAAAATAGAATGGGCTCTCAAGAACAAAGTTGGGACAATTTTCTCCTGACTGTCTTTCCTTTCATCCAGGTTTGGTTTTCTCCATAATGGACTTGTGGGCTGGCCCGCTCCATCCCAAGAATCCCAGTTTCAGGCATCTTATCCTATAGGCCCTGCATGAAATGGACTCAGCCACTGCTTCATGGGCTAGTGGGAGATATTTTGACTTTTTGAACATCATTACAAGTGGTATAGCTTTAGCATTTTTTAAATTGTCTACTTGTTTGCTGCTACATATAGGCAGTGCAATTGATTTTTACATATTATTCTTGCATTTGTAACTTAGCTAAATTTGATTTTTCCTGATTTCCTTTGCATATAATTATTATTTATTTGTTTGAAAATAAAGAAAACTTTATTCCTTTTTCTTCATTTCATTTATTTTCTTAACTTTTGGCACTCACTACTACAGTGCTGATAGAAGTCTTGTAATTAATTTTTCTAACACAGGTAGGCTCTTGATTTTTTTTTGTTTCTTCCTGCTGTCTTTGGGAAAATTGTGCCTTCTTCCAAACTTTAGTGTGAAAGTTTTAACTCTTTTGTCATGAAGCATTATATTAATTATTGAAGTTCTGAAGATGCCTATTGTTAGACTGAAGTTGTCCTCTTCTATTTCAAGATTGCTATTTTTTTTCTAATGTGAACCTGTATTGAATTTTATTAAATACTTCTTTGATCAGCTGAGATGACTGCATGTAGGTTTTTTTCTCTATTATTCTGTGAATTGAATTACATTGAGAGATTTACAAATATTAGTCCTACTTTATGTTTCTGGATATGAAAAATACGGAAAAATACTCTTGTCATTATTATCTTTGTTGTATTCTGAAGATTTGTTTTTAAAATAATTTAAAATTTTCAGTGTAATTTCATGAGGAATATTGATCTATAATTTGCTTTCTTGAAGAACTTCTTCAGGTTTTTGATTTGGGGTACTGCTGGTATAATATATCGCATCAGATGTATCTTCGTGCTTCTTTATCCTCTAAATTGATGTGTTTAAGGTCAGTGTTTTTCTTACTTAGGTTTTGGCTGAATTTACCAGCAAAGCCACTTGAGCCTGAAAATTCTTGTAATTACTTTAATTTTTCTAACACAGGTAGGACTCTTGATTTTTTTGTTTCTTCCTGTTCTCTTTGGGAAAATTGTACTTTTAAGTGAATATGTCTATTTTCACTACTTCACACAAAAAAATTTTTTTGTTATGTTTCTCCTTTCTGAGCTGGAAAACTTTATGTTCCATTTCCTTCTGGATCATTTTTTTTCTAGGGATTTATTAATTTAGTTTTTGGATTTTTATCTAATACTTATCTGTTTTCTATTTAACCGATGTATAGTCTTATATTTATTATTTTTCTCTTGTACTTTCTCTGTGTTCAATTTGCCCTTCTTTTTCTAGTCTCTCTTAGGTTCTATTTGTTTAAAACTGTTTTTATTTCACTTTAATTTTTTAATATTTTCACTGTACCGTTTTTGTTTTCTTTTGAGCGTTCCTTATTTTATTGCCTTCTGACTTTTCTTATTCCTGATCATTGGGAGGATTTCTGACAAAAATATTTGGGGGACAATTATAGGGATGTACATTTCAGAATAGCTTCAGAATGTGGAGGCATTTGAATCCTATGAAAATGCACCTCCAAATCTCCTGTTTTCAGAAGGGATCTTATCAATCAGCCAGGCGGGTGGCCGGGTCTGTAGTTGTGGGCCAGCCCTGCTCCACAGTGCTGGATCATGGTGCATGACCAATGGGGCGTGATGACTGAGGTGGGCCTATGCAAGGGCTGAGCAACACTGCTTTTCAGGGCTGGGGGGTTGCTGCCACTGCTGAGCAGTCCAGCTCTCGATCCAGCCAACCACCTGCCATGGCATCATGCTGGGGATTGTGCTGAGAGATGGCTAGCTAACCACCTGGTGGCTGTTCAATACTAAGAAACCCCTTTCGTCACAGGAGAGGAGGGAAGCATGTCCAGGTATGGATTGCCTTCTTTTCTCACCCTGTGGGCAGCAGTGGCTGTGGACTTGCTGAATGCCCACTCACCACCATGGGTATAGTGCAATGTTGCTCCTGGCGGAGCTCTGGGGGCTTTTATAAGCATCTGGGGGTGACAGTCTGTGCTGACTCTTCTCCATTTGCCTCTCCAGACAGACTCGTTTTCTACTCTTCTCTGCTTTGCTGTGTTCCTCAGAGGGCTCCCTCTGATTGGCTGCTCCACTGGGACTTCTTCACCCTCTGGCTCTCAGCTGGGTTTTGTCAGTGTGGGTACGGACAGGAGATAGGAGGGCAGGAAGAGGGAGATGTTGGAGTGTTCATTCCCTGCCATCCTCTGTCCCCATCTGGTAGTGGCCCTGTTCCTCTATGTGTGATAATGTGTTGGGGATAGACTCCGGGGCAAGGAGTACAGAAAAAGGAGACAAGAGTATTTTTCCGTAAGCATTGGGAGATCAGGGGGCACCTTTCCCATGTCTACAATTCTGCCTGGTTTCTGGGAACTCCTTCTCTGTGCCTTTTAGAGTGGAAGTAAGAATAATTTCTGGTTATTATTACTCCCAAGAAACTACTATTTTAGGTTGGGTCCCTCCTCCAGTAATCTCTTTAATAATCCTTATATTGTGCTGCCTTAACCTTCTGGGACCCTGACAATTATTTAAAACCCCAAATAGAGAATGAGGGCAAATTGGGGGCATATCCCTAAAAGCTTGAGTTTGACGGTGTCTAACAGTTAATTATCTTTGCATATCAGTTACGAGTCAGTAATTATGCCAAGATGTGCTTTACATGGGCTGTCTCATTTAATACTGCTAATCTACCTTATGATGGAGTAACTGTAGTTAACCGTCATTTCACAGCAGTGCACACTGAGAGGGTCTAAGACATGATAACTCCAGGCAGTAGGACTTAGTTCTGAGCTGCAGGGGTTGAGAGCGCCCCCTCTGCTCACTGAGTAGTGCAGTTGCACCAGGCAGGAGGTGCAGTGTTTGAGAAACCACCCTGGAGCCAGCCAGGTTGGAATCCTGGACGCTATGTGTTGGTTGTTCTTGAAAAAGGGCCTCTCTCTACCTCAGATTCATCATTTATATGGTAGAAACACAATTAGTCCTCACTTTAAAGTTGTTGTAAGGATTAAATAATTAGATACAAGTAAAGCACATGGAACCCCACTTGGGAAGTGGCACATGGTGATATTGGTGGAGAGCGAGAGCTCTTTCTAGAGAGACCTGGGATTATACATGCTCTGTCATAACTGAATGGTTCCGAAGGCATGAAAAGTGCTTTGTGTGGTCTACTGTCTTTTGTTATTGTTTGTTCTTGGTACCAGGAATTGAACCCAGGGGTGCTTAACCACTGAGCCACATTCCTAGCCAGTTTTTACTTTTTATTTTTAGACAGGATCTCACGAAGATGCTGAGGCTGGCTTTGAACTTGTGATCCTTGTGCCTCAGCCTCCAGAGGCATTAGAATTACAGGCCACTGTGCTCAGCCCCCTACTGTCTTTTTCAGCCCACTCTGTGAGTTACTTGTTTCCTGTTTCTGGGTGAAATATTGGACAGTTCTCAGAACTTTACTGTCATCCTCAGATAAAGTTTTCTGATCAATTTCAATCACAAAATAATCTTATTTTAGTAATTAGTTTGTTTAGTGCAATGGAATATCTTTTGAATTTCCTTCTATAATAAAGTTTCTCCCCTCCCAACTCTGTGGTATTTTGGACAGAGAAGCCTGCCGTTGGAGGGAGGGGTGTGGTGATTGCCTGTTCCCGGACTCATACAGTTGTCTCCCAGCTCTGCCTCTTGTAGGGTCTGGATCTTCTAGTGATGAGAAGGGGGTTGTGCAAAGAGCCAAGGAGTGAGAAAGGTGCTACTTGGTGGACTCATCATGACGGAATGTTCTTCCCCTCTGGCTTGGCTCTCTAGTGGAGTGTTTTGGTGGATTCTTTGCAGACACCCTTACCCTGGGGATCAACTGCTATTCCCTTAACACAGTCAATGCCTCATCAAATTGGCCACTTAGTACTCCAGACATGGACATCAGCTTTTTTTGGGGGGGGGTTATCTTTCCCACCAGCTCCCAGGAGATCTTCTTTGGGCAGACTTTCCAGAGCATGGTACATTTTGGTGTCTTTCTTCAGAGTTCATCCTGCATCTATAGGAAACTTGAAGCCAGGCCATGTCCAGTGCAGCCATCTTTCCTCCATCTGCTTTTAGGACAGCAAGCCCATGAGGGCCTCTTCTTTGGGTTCTTCAGTCTAGGATACAGCATGAACCTGTGGAGGCAGAAGGGACATAATGCCTTTCCTCATGGAATGTGCATAGCTGGGTGGTGACGCTAAGTGTTTTGCCAAAGAAATACTTCTATTGTTGTCCTTGAAAAATGTTGGGCAACAACACTATTATTTTTAGTGAAAAAGGGCCCCTCTCTCCCTCAGATTCATCATTTAAATGTAAATCAGAAAATCTGACTATATAAAATAAATCATGTTTTCTATCTTTTTAAAATAAATTTGCTGAATCTTCATTGGATACTGGCTGGTGTTTTTTGTCACTGAGGCAATTCATTAGCCAACAGTTATTTCCAATATCAGCTAGGTTCAAAGCACATGTGTCTTTCTTCTTAACAGAGAAACTACTTTAATAATGCCTGATTGTCTTCAAGTTAGTGGAATGGTGGCCTCTAGTGACTCAATACACGTTACTCACTGGAACATTTTGAGAATATTTCACTGTTTCTTTGATATGAACTGTTGGTACTCCACAAAGAGGAAGTAGGCATTTGTTGCTTGCAAATGAACTTGAGATCATTATGGGCACAAGAACACATAAAACCCACTAGGCACATATAAAAAAATGATACCTGATTTCAGTCTTCAACCATCCTGTGTCTGCTGAATACATTTGGAAGTAAATACAAGCGACTGGGGATTTGGGTTTGAGTGCATGTTGCTGTTGGTGAATTGGATTTGCCCTGAAGTCATTTTGCCCTTCTCTATGTGTTCTCTAAAGAAAAACCTGACAGTCTAAGCAAGTTTATTTCATGTCTTAATTCTCTAATTAACAACTAAACAACAACAACAACAAAACAAGCAGAAGGAAAAAAAGGTGGAAAAGAATGCATATTTTCATCTCCAATTTTCTAAAAAAAATTATTTGAAGTTTCAAGTTATAACCAAAAGATATGTCACAGCACTGTGAACTTTCCCTTTTTCCTATCCTAAATATACAATCTCTCAGGCTGAGTGAACAGCAAAGGGAGGTTTGTGGGTCTTTCCTGATTTTTCTAATCTGCAATTTCCAGAAATAATACTGTATCTTTTATTTCCTTTTCTGCAAACAATAGTCTGGAAAAACCAACCATGTGTGTGCATATATGTGTGTATGTTTATGAATATCAAAAAAGAAAGATAAAATGGGACATGGACACTAATTTTACTCAGTGTTAGCACACAGAATTATTTACCATGTGGCCCCCAATTTGGCTAAATCTTCCATTTGGTCTTTCAACAAATATTTATGGTCTCCCATATTCCAGGAATTCTGTTAGTTTCTGGGTCTATGCAGTTAATTAAACCCTGGTCCCTCCAGGTGCTTATATTGGAGTGGGATCCATTCCACTGTTGTATATGGAGCACAGACCTTGAAAATTATTCACTATTATACACACGTATTCTTTATTTGGTTGCCCAAACAATGAGATAATCCCTGTTTAAATGTTTTTTAGAGCTTTCATTTGGAAATGCTTTTTCCATATAACATTCCTATATGTGGAGATCTTAGTTTTATGAGGAGTGGGAATTTTTCTTATGCCGATTTTCTTTATAAATTTGGAACCATTGATGAGGTGGCAAGGTTGAGAGATTTAGTGGTGGCAGGAAGATATACACAACATCTTCAGAAGTTGCCAAAGTCAACATGAACAAGATGTTTACTATCATGGCTTTCAAAGTTTGGATCCATAAAAGTATTGTGGTTATGTCTAGGACCAACAGGCACTGATTTTTATTTCATTATAATATTATAGACTGAGCCATTGGCAACAGAATTTATCATACCATTCTTTTGGCAAGATAAAACAGTCTGGTTCCACTTCATTCTGCAGTTGAGTTGTCTGTGGATCTGCGGTAGATTAACTTATTGAGAATGAAGGGCCAGTGAGACTTAGTTGTAATTAGGTATCAGCCTTCACATAAAAGCAAAGTGGATTCCACCACAGCTAATTCTTGGGGTCTTCAGAAGACGTGGGGAAGAGGTGAGGAGTGAAGACTTGGCTTCTCCAATCACTTCTCCCAACTGAATAATTCTGTGTACTTCATACAATGAACTGTATGGTTCCCAAAGGTTTTGTGAAGTGAAATTTGGACCAGAGCAGAGTAATAATACCTATCCAAATCCACATCCATTGACAACTTTAAAAAGAAAACAACTTAATTGAGATATCATTCACATATCATAACAATTCACCAACTTAAAATGTACAATCTTATGATTCTTAGTCTGCCCACAGAGTGTACAACCAATACCACAATCAATTTTAGATTATTTTCTTCCCATAAAAAAAGAAACACCATAACCATGAGTCATTTCTCATTCCCTCAATCCCCATCCCTGTTCCTTTGGCCCCAGGTGATTGCTTATCTGCTATCCAGCTCTATATACTGTCTACTGGCAACTTCTATCATGGAGGTGAGCCAGCGTGGCCCTGGAGGTTCACCCTGCCTTGATTCTTCCTGGGATAAGGCCCGGGTACTCACACTGCCATAGCTAGTTGATTCTTCATCAGGGTATGAGCTAGTTAGTGTTTGGTTCTCATACCCTCCATATCCTGTGCAAATCAAACTCTTTAATGAAAGGAGAGAAAGAAGGTCTACCCAGGAAGCATTTGGCTTTTCCAAATGTTATCCAAGGTTGTAGACATGCCCTTAGCACATTTTTTCTTAAGACCTCACAGTTTTTGTGATTGTCTTGGGTTAAGAAAATTATATTACTCAGCCATAACCAGATTCTTGCCAAGACCTTCCATAAAATGCATAATAAAACAACATTTTAAAGATGAAACATTTATTTGGCCTTTCTTGTAGGTGGAGTAGTCATTGAAAGTCTGATTTTTCCAGGAATATAGGAAATCAGGCTGGTGAACTAATGGGTACACAGAACTGAGGTGCATGACAAGGACTCATAGATACAGTTATTAGAAATTTGCAAAAGGATACAGGGGGTTGTAGGCACAGGAGCAGGGAGGCAGAGGCAGGAAAGAGTTGGTATGGCAGGCATTCCTAGCCCAGGCTGTTCTACCACCCATGGCCGGGGCTAGAGGATGATTCATGGAGATGGACTTAGCAACACCCATGGGATATGCTGGGCCAGGTTGTATGGGGCAAAAGAGGACAAGGGACTTTTTTTTTTCAGCCATGTCTCACTAGAATGACTAGATAAAGATATTCTTACCTTATTTTTCTAAACTAAATCATATTCTATGCACTAAAGATAGGCCCCCGACTCAGACCTTTTTGTATGAACTCCTTTGAAATAATGCCTCTGTGAGTGATTATTCATTTTTGCCATCTGCCAAAACCCAGAAACCATGCCCACGTCTATCCTTCTGGAACCAAGCTGAATGTCTAAGGATATATTTCAGCCCATTCTGCAGCCTGAGCCTGATCCAAGGGTTCAGGTCACCCCCACAAAGCCATTTCATAAGAATCACACTTGTCAAATGGAAGTCTCTTCTTTAATAGGAGGTCCCATTGTGCAGACTCCCAGGATACAGAAGGAAAGAACTGCAAGCAATGCCTCTGCTTCTGGGGTACGGTGTCCCAGAAGCAGGACAAACTCATAGTGGCCCATTGATTCCTACACGGGATGCTGTAAAGGCCTTGGGCCCATTCATTCAACTGAGAATACACCACCTTCTCTTCTCCATCTACTTCTCACTGAAGATTCAAAAGCTACACACATTCAGAACACAGGTACTTATCCTCTCTCCCCCACGTGTGTGTGTGTGTGTGTGTGTGTGTGTGTGTGTGTGTGTGAGAGAGAGAGAGAGAGAGAGAGAGAGAGAGAGAGAGAGGAGAGAGATTTTAAGAGAGTTTACCATCTCACTTAGCTGAGGCCAAGTTAAAGGAAAGGGCTTTATGAGGAAGAGGAGGTAAGTTTTTGGATCTGGAAGATTCGTAGTCTCTAAGACAACCCTGATCTGTTTTCTCAGCATCTACATCCAACTTCTTCATGGGTGCCGTCATTTGTCTCTCTTGATATGCCCACAGCTAGGTGCCCGATGAGTCTTGTCACCGTGGGGACACATTTTGCCCTGAATAAGAAAGTTTCTGGAGGCTGTCTCATTACTGCAGTTATTTCTCATGGGTGTCAGTAGACCACCCACCTCCTCAGGGCAAGGAGTCCTGCTGGCAGTCCTGGATGGGCAGGAAACCCTGGGAAACATGGCTGAACCAGAGCCACGTGTCTCTCGAGTGCCCGCTAACAGAGAGGGAAAAGCAAGGCTGTGTTGACATCAGGCCTGGGTTTCTTCAGTGTGTGTGTGTGTGTGTGTGTGTGTGTGTGTGTGTGTGTGTGTGTGTCTGGGCCGTGGATTGGACCCAGGGCCTCACACATGCCAGGCAGGTAAGTGCATTACCACTGAGCTCCAGCTCCAGATGTGGCTTCCTCACTTTTGATGCCACCATCCTTTGTTAACCTACCTGAGAAAAAGAAGTGACCAGCAGACGCCAGTCCCCTGTGGATGACTCAGGTAAGTGAAAAGTGAACTAACTCTTCCTCGCTTCTTTATTGACCTCTTCTGATCTTCTTGGGCATGTTGCTGAGAGGGACTCTTGAAGGTTAAGTGGAAAGTTCACCTTGTAATGGTTTTAATGTTATCATCTATTTGTTTATTTATTTGTTTGTCCTGAGGAGTGAACCCCAGGGTGCTTTACTTCTGAGTCATATCTCTGGCCTTTTAATTTTTTTTAATTTTGATACAGGGTCTCACTAAGTTTTTTAGGGCCTTGATAAATTGCTGAAACTGACCTTGAACTTGCAGTCCTTCTGCCTCAGGCTCCCAAGCCACTGGGAAGACAGTGCCACTGTCCCAGGTTCGTTTGTTTCTTGAAAGAATCATCATTCATATACCACGGACAAGCTCTCATGGAGTGGTTTGCCCCTCTCATTGTTCAATTGCCCCTTTCCTTGGAACAGACATTGTCTGAAAGACAATTAAGCTTCAGGAAAATGACATCCAGATTGCAGGGTGACTTCTGATTTGGAAAAAAACAAAAACCCTGTATTTAGAACAAACACCATCCTTTTCTGTCTCCTACCCAGGTGTCTTTGGGAATGAAATGGGGCTTGGTTCCAACATCAATGAGCTCAGTCCAACCAATTTGGATGCAGATTCCCTGGACAGAGTGTAGCCAGAAGTGAAGGCTGTGGCTTGTGTCAGTGTCATGACAAAAACAGGGGTAATGCTTTGGGGCTCACTCTCCAAATGAATGAACCCTTCCTTACTCCTGAGCCAGTCAGAAGTCTTGGGATGGTGGGTGCTCGGTTTCACTCCTCCCCACAAAACAGGTCATTACGATGTGCATAGCTTTGCCTCTGGACAGTTGATCTGGGGACTGGAACGGCTGTTTTGTGGGGAGTATAAAACCCCAGTGGCAGGCCTGCAGGGTCAGCCACTGAGCTGCACTTATTAAGCAGCGTGCTGTGCACAGAGCAGCATGGGAGACATCCTAGGGAGCACAGAGATGAGAGCCTGGCCTCAGACGGATCCCTCTGGAGAAGAGACAAGTGAAGCACCTGGGCCAATGTTCATTAAATCTCTGGCATTAGAGGGGACAGGTCAACGGAGATGGCAGGAAGACTTCAGGGGAAATTGGGTCTGGGGGCAATGGAGATATGAACCAGGAGACAGGGGTCTTGCCCTCTTCTGCACTTAGGTGGCAATGGACATGGTGAGTCTGGGACTCTCAGCTGAGGTTGGCCCAGGCACCCAGATCATCCTGGAGACTGTTCACCAGAAGGTCCCCTTCCCTGCAGGGGCAGAAAAAGAGCTTTTGAAATAACCTTAAAGCCCTCCAGCTGGTACCTTGCTGCGGTGGGCTTGGGGAATCCTTGGGGATCATAGACTCAGGAGCCACCCTTATCTGCTCTCCTTGAATTGCCATTTTGATCTCTCCAGGGATTTTCTCAGACCATTTTAGTAACAAAAGGGAATTTCTTGGTAAAGGGTAGGCAGGATATTTTTAGACTGAAAGATATTTAAAAAAATAAGACAACTACTGCGAGATTTTGAAATTTGACAGAACAGACGACATTCTCCATTCCCATCATGAAACTTTGCCCAATTTCTTGGGCCCTTAAATACCTCAGATAAACTTCAGTTTCTGGTTGGCGGGGAAGGGGCTCATGTAGAGTTCTGTGGAGGCTCAAAGTGACACCTGTGCAGAGCCTGCCCAGGATTGTGGTGTTTCAAGCCCAGATTCCTCTTTCCCCTAATTAGCTGGAGGCTCACTTTATGGTAGACTTTGGCTGCAGAAACCTAGTTTTAAATTCCAGATTCAACCACCTTACTTGCTGTGTGATGTTGTGTAAGTGAGCTTACCTCTCTGAGCCTCTGTCCACTCATTTGTAAAGTCAGGGTAAATACTGGGTAAACTCCCAGAGGTTTTGTGAAGTGTGCAGCTTGTTTCATTTCAGTGTGAGAAAGGCCAGGCACATGAAGTGGAGCTTGCAGTCTAATAAGAAGACAGACTATCAAAACACTAGTTTGAATAAATGTGAGACAGAATTAAATGTGATTTAATAAATGTATATGTGCACAGTTTCTGCTGACAACTTGAGAGAAAGGCATAATGGAGATCAACGTGGTAAATCGGGAAATGCTCATAAGAAGAGATCTGAGGATGAAGGTGAAGACACTGGTTAGGGAACCGTGGTGGGGAGGGATCCTGTGCCTATCTAAAGACAAGGTCTGTGACTGGCGTATTTCACTAGATAACATCCTCAGACTCATGAATTCTGCCACAAATAGGAAGATTTCCCTTCTATTTTTAAAAGATAGAATAGTATTTCAAGATCTGAGCACATTGCACGTCTTTATCCACTCATCTGTTGATGGACTCACTCGTAGAAGGCCTCCAGTTTTCTACCTGGGGCTTTGTCAGTGCAGCATACCACCTCCTCCAATGACAGTGAGTCTTCACCCTATTAAAGATAGGGGTCTGTGTTGTGGACAGCTTTTCTATGAGCAGGATCTCCCTTGGTTCTCTTAATCTCTTATTGTGGAGGTGGAAAATGTGCTACTTTTTCACAGTTTATCTGAGCAAACAGTCCAGAAAAGAGCACACTGCTCATTAGTGAAGAAATGTGCCTAGAATCCATTTTACTGACTCCAGAGGGTCCTGGGCTTGCCTTGTGCTCGTACTGTACCCAGGGCCCCAGGGATTCCAGTGTTCTGAGCTGATGTGTCAATGGTCCACTTATCAGGAGATGAAGTCAGAGCAGCTGGTTTTAGATAGCTCAGCCCACACGTGGTCAAGTGATGGACAGAGAGAACCTTTGGAAGCAGGGTGATGGCGGACAGCCCAGCACTTTATCCTTGCTCCAGATGCAAGGGTTTGAGTTTGAACTCTATTGTCTGGGACTTGACTTTAAATTCTACAACTGTGTATAATTGCATTTTATGTGTTGCACAGACCTTGGAAGGGAGACTGATGGTTTTGTGAGAAGCAGAGTTTGAAGCTGTTTTAGCCCTCTCAGCACAGCAGGGGCCTTTCGTCAAATTCATTGGTGGAAACTCTTGCCCGACCACATTGCTACTGAGAATATCATCAATCAACAGAGATTTCTTGAGATAGCAATGTGAGAATTCAGTGCAATCATCTAAGTGGCAAGTTAGGAAGGCAGCATGGTCTGGAAGAAGGACATGGGCTTTAGAGACATTCAGAAGTAGGCTTGAGGATTGGTGCCAATCCTCTTGAGCTATATAAAGGCATATCCAAATTGCCTAAATTCACTAAACCTCTGTTGATCCATCTGAAAAATGGGAAAAGTAATACATCATATACTTTTGGGAAAGCACTAATTTCCTATTAATTTCTTAGCCTTGTCCAATATTAAAAAAAATTACAAAGTGATAAATCATCGATGGTTGTCAGTCATTCTTACGTACTTGCCATTGCACAAGGCAACGGGAGAGACAAGCAGAAGAGGAAGTCATCGTCCTCCCTCCTTACAGAGGCAAGACATTGGACAGATATGGCAAGGTCCAGGGAGGGAAGACAATCACAGTAAAGATGAAGATGGAGCTTGCGAGGTGGATGAGAACACAGTGAGGGAGATAGGATTCCAGGTGAGAGAATGGAAACAAAGCTGGGGTGTTCACCAGACGGCATGAAGGCTCCTCTGGCCAGAATAGACAAGATGTGAAGAAATATAGTGATAAACACACCCAATAAGTGAGACAGGAACAAGGGTATTTAAAGTTAGGTTAGCAAATCTAGACTTATTTCACTATCCAGTATAGAACCACCTGAGTTTTCAGAATGAAGGTGATAAGATTGGGGGCTGGAAATAAATCTATCTTTTTTGATATCAAATTTCCATAAAGTTGTGAGCATAGAGCTGATGTTTAATGGTGTTCAGTAGGCAAGTCTGAAATAATGAACAGGTGTCTATGGAGAAACAACTGGGCTTAGTGTATGTAATATTAATAGCCCTATGACTGCGGACCCTCTCACCAGACTCAAATGGCCAACATTGTAAACAACTCAGAGGCCCAGTTGAGTTTGTGTTTCCACACTGGGTTAGGCTCAGTGGAAATGATTCTATTTTTTCCATTGATGGTTTTCATTAATGCTTCTGAAAATACAAAGTGTGTGCATGCTTGTTGTAAAATACTTATGATATGGATAGTTTCCTCTCAATTTTAGGCCATATGATAGACCTGAGAATGCGTTCCTGACTAATATACATACAAGCATACCCAACATACATAGCACACATCCAAAACTACATACATAGAATAAATTATGTACATAATATACATAATAAATAAAAGACATAAGTGAGGATTCATATAAAGTTAAACAGTTTTTTAATCAATTATACCAAGATATAATTTTCATAAAATAAAATGCTTTGTTTTGCAGTTTAATGTTTGTTGTGTTTTAACAAACGTATCTTTCTACCCCAGATAATTTTAAAATAGAGAAGTGTGAACAGATTATTATGGATTGAGTATCCCTAATCCAAAAATCTGAATTTGGAAATGCTCCAAAATCAAAACTTTTTGAGTGCTGACATGATATCACAAAATGGGAAATTCCACATCATGAAACTTTGTTTCATGCATAAAAATATTAAAAGCATTTATAAAATTATCTTCAAGTTCTATGTATAAACTGTGTGTGAACATAAATAAATATCATGTTTAGATTTGGGTCCCATCCCAAGATAACTCATTATGTGCATTCAAATATTCCAAAATTTGAAAAAAAGTTTCAAACATAAACACTTCTGATCCCAATCATTTCAGGTAAGGGGTACTCAATCTGTACTATTTTGTAATATGTTTAGCACTCAACAATATGTCATGGACATTTTTTCATGGTAGTGATATTTTCTAAATTATTGTATACTCCCTTAGGTATGAATACTACTAAGTATGAACCATTTCCTCAGATGTATACATAAATCTCCTTCTCTTTTCACAATTCAAGTGGAGAAAAGACCTCTTTATACCTCTTTCACACTTCAGTAACTATTTCTATAAATTGGAATCCTATAAGTTTAATTGATTGGTTAAAATCTTTGAAACTTAAAACTAATAGGAGCTGACAATAGCTAAACTATGGAACCAACCTAGATGCCCTTCAATATATGAATGAATAAAGAAATCGTGGAATATATACACAATGGAATATTACTCAGTGTTATTAAAAGAGAATAAAATTATGGCATTTTCAGGTAAATGGATGGAATTGGAGAATATCATGCTAAGTAAAGTAAGCCAATCCCAAAACACCAAAGGCCGAATGTTCTCTCTGATAAGTAGATGCTGATCCATAACAGGGGAGTGGGGGCATGGAAAAATGGAGGAACTTTGATTGGGCAAAGAGGAGACAAGGGTGGGTAGGGGGCATGGGGGCAGGAAAGATGGTGGAATGAGATGGACACACCCTAGCTACATGTGTGATTGCCTATATGGTGCGACACTATATTGTATACAACCAGAGAAACGAAAAGTTGTGCTGCAATTGTGCACATTGAATCAAAATGCATTCTGATGTCCTATATACCTAATTAAAATAAGTAAATTAATTAATTAAAAACTAGGTGTTGAAAAATTGTCTTCCAAAGAAATTGTAACAATTCTAGCCACATGGTATAAGAAAGCAATCTTTTCCCACCATGATTTCAATTTTTAAGATTATCAATCTTTAAAGTTTTGCCAATTTGATAGGTAAAAAAATTATACCATGCTGTTGCTTTAAATTTGTATTTGCAAACTCACTAGAGAAGATGAGCATTTATTTATATTTATCTTTCATTTTCTGTGAGTGGCCTGTTCCAACATTTCATTTATCTCCTAGCTATTTTTTCAAATTATTTCTTTGTTGGAACTCTTTATATGAGGTCTTTTTCCCCCCTTAACAGGCATTCAAGTTAACATGCTAAAAGCTACCCCAGAACAGCGTTCCTTGCATTTTAATGTATATAAGGGTCACTTGGAGATCCTATTAAGATGAAGAATCTGGTCCAGTGGGCCAGGGAATGGGGCTGAAAATCGAAATTTCTATCAATCTCCCAGGATCCTCCAGTGCTTCTGGTCCACACATTGTACTTTGACTAACAAAGTCTTAGAGGTTATGAGTTTTTTCTGGCAAGATTCCACCATATTTAAGAACAATAATTGATACACATTTCTCTTTTGTTAAATAAAAATACTAAGAATTCTCAAATGACAGTGATCTGTGGAAATCAAAACCCAACTACAGTTGGGGAGATGAATAGAGTCAGAGCATTTCTAGGGGACTGATGGGGTGCTGCTGTGTTGTTGGCCTCTGGGATTTTTGACTTCAAGCTCAACCTCAACTTACCTTTAAATTTGTAGGCTTTCAGTTTCTGACTTCATATTTGCAAAAATAAATAGGACAGTAATCCTCCTTTGATTATTATATGAAATATATTTTGGAGATCAAAAGAGTTATTGGTATGCTTTAGGACTCTAACAAATTCAACATTGTAATTATTACTTCTATCCCCACAAAGCCTTTGGGATTGTGAACAGTAGATATTGAGCACATGGACATTCATTCCAGACAATGTTCATGTGAAGGCAGAATGCTTAGCACATTTTGCTTTATTTCTCAAATTCTTACTTGGATGAGCTCCCCGCCTCAGAGTTTGGACTGGATTAATATATCTGAACCACTGTAGCTTGATTTTAAGGTATGGAACTGCTTTGGAAGTTGTTCTTTTAAGATATCCTAAGTGTTTAGCTATGGCAAATGTCAGACATTGACTCTGCATGATTCTGTAACTATGTCATCGTGGTCAAGTTATCTAGATAACATGCGCGCACGCGCGCACACACACACACACACACACTCACACACACACATATATACACACACAGACACATGCAAACACAGGCATGCAGAGACATACCATACACACATAGACACACACCCAGAGCCAAAATACGATTCCTCAATGATCATGGTAATTATAACACAAGTAGAATTTAGAATGTGGAATGTTTCAGTTGGCTGTCTACAGCAGACAGTGGCAATCGTTTTACTGAATGCGTTTCTTCTTTATCCAGAACCCACAGCCAGACAATGTTCCCAGCCTTCTTTGCAACTGGGTGATTAAGTTCTAAACAATGGATTGTGAGGGGAAGTCATGTATGTTGTTCTGGGATGAGGTTTTTAAGAAGTGGATTTGCCTTTGCCACCCTCTGATCCCCTGTCTGCTGGCTGAATTAAGAGCACTTCGTGGCTCTACCAGAGAACTGAGCATATGGAAAGATCCTGTGCCTCCAAATTCTTACCAATCTCTATCACCATTTTGGAACTCATGTGAGCAAGTAAATTATTTCTGGAAATTGCGCCTGACACATAACATATTTTGGGGCTTGTTTGTTATAGCAATTAGAATTAATTTAAAGAAATGCACTCTCTAATTTGTGTAGATCATTGGGATACTTCCTGAGAGAGAGAATAATTGACAGTTATCTACTAAATGCTTACATAGGAGAGAAGGTGAGTAATATACGATGATGAGGATATGATTGGAGAGTCTTAGTTAAAGAAACAAAGCATTTGACATGTAGGAAAGGTCAAATTGTTCTCAATCTCAAAGCTTCGCCTTTTTTTGTTGTTGTTAATAATGGTCATAAAGGCTTAGAAAGCAGACAGTGAGAAATAGTTAAAAAATGCTTCTTGTGATCTCTCCCCACCCTATCTCCTTTAAATCCTTTCTTTCTGCCCAGGGTTGGAACAAGATGGCTATTCTTTGGAGAGCAAAAACTGAGTGAAAGTCATGTCAACGTTTTCGTTTGATGTTTTTGGCAGTGAAGAGGAAAATTCTAGACTGAAATGATACTGTACGAAGTCTGGACCTGTTGCTGGGTTAAAGTAGAATGGATTTCCTCTCTTTTAGCTGTCTGGATCAGTTCTTGGAGGAGTTAAGAGAATTTGGTCCCTCAGTCGAAACCACGTATTGTACTGCTAACACGTGAAGAACAGTCTGATTGGGCTCACCAGGCTTTTCCAACTTACCACTAATTCGAGCATTAGAAGGGCTTTGACAAAATAAATAGAACTTGCTGAGGTTTGTTAAGAAAGGTTCCAGATTCCATTGAGCAAAAGTGGAATGTTTAATACTCTACTGTAAAATAAAATAAAATAAAATAAAAATTAGAAAAACCTCCTTGGAATTCCAGGTCCCACCTGTTAAATTATTTGTCCTTCTAATAGAAGCAGGCATGGAAGGCGTATGTTCAACATCATTTTGGACCCATTTTCTGTGGCGGGACACCAAGGGAAACACATTTCTCCTGACGTAATTGTTGATATTAATTCAGCTCCCATGATGCAGGCGTAGCTCTGTGAACCGTTTCATTTGGACCTGTGCTCAGCTGGAGCTGGACGCGATGGTGGGAAAGCCCGAAACCTGCAGAAGCTGATCTGGGGGCCCCACTTTTTTGGGGAAGTCCCTGGCCCATGCACTACTCTAGAGAGGTGTCCTCTGGATTCCTAGCTCTCGCTTTCATTTCTTCCCATTTGTGTTTGGTAACATTCATCTCATTTCCTCACTTGGGTTGGTCCTGATTTCTGTCCTGTACATATGTCCTTTTCTAATCTTTCAGGGATATATACACACGTGTTGTTTGTACACACTGGACTCTCTTTTCTTTTAATTTCCCCTTTTTATGTTTGGTCCTCTTTTCTTATTTTATCCTGCCCCTGATGCTTTGCGCCACTCTAATATGTCAATGTGCTAGCATTTTCTCCTCAATTTGTTCCATACTTATATACAAACACATATGCTCATGTATATTTTCACTTTTTTGGTTTGTCATTTTTAAAACTTCCTTTCTTTATGCTCCTAGTTGAACAATAGTTCCCAGGGTAGCATGTGGTTTTGTTCTCAAGCTAGCCTCCCAGACACATTGGGCCCACCATATAACCATATAGTTAATTCCCTCATTTGTTTATTCTACAGATTTTTTTTTTTTTGGACAACTTTGTGCCCAAACAGCTTAGGCATCTTAGCTACAAAGAGGAGTTTGGACGCAGACCCTGATATGGGGGAGTTACAAGCATGTGCACTTAGTACTGTGAGAAAGGCCTCCTGGGGGCCCAGAGCAGGGGCATCTGGCCAGCCTGAGGGGCTGAGACCCTGCTCGTGCCACAAGGCTTATTGCTTCTCTGGAAGAATGCATTCCAAGTCCCAGCCTCAGGGTCAGGGTGGGAAGGGCCCCTGGCAGGGGTAGGAGAAGTGAGGGCAGGGGAGTGGGACTTCCTGCAGGGGTGGGACAATAATGTGAGGTGCTGCCCTCGGCAACTGTAGTGGTGAAAGAGGTCAGATGGACATGCTCTGTTGAGCATGAACTGTTGACAAGTCTAATATTTGTAGATCAGGCTCCAGCCATGTGGACATCTGTCCTGCTGGCCCATGTCACTGCTTACCATGTGTGTCCTGACCTCACAACCAGACTATATAACCAGACTGCATGGAGGGCAGGAACTGTGTGCCTCATGTGTTTTATGTTCTTCCTGTGGCAGGTGACATAGTGCTGTTCCTAGAGACAGTAATTCACATACGATGACCCGAGAAACAAAGATGAAATTGTAAATGAATGAACACTCACACATGAAGCTACGTCTCTTATAGACTTTTAATATGTGCTGTTTAATGTCTTAACTGCTCACAACAGAGATGCCTGCATTTGCACAGCATTAATAATGCACAAAACATTTTCCAGAACTTCACTGGGTCTTCACAATGAACCCGGGGAGCCTCGTCTTTGTCAGTGCCATTGTTTGCATTAGCATGGATGCATCAGAAGCTTGGACTTTTCATCCTCCTGCAGAATGGAGATAGCTGTCCCTGGGGAGACCTAGAACTTAAATCCTTGTCTTCTGGCCTTCTACTCCTCCCTTTGTGACTTTCTAAATTATACATAAGCCATCCAGAGAATGAGGCAGCTCTCATGGCCTTGATCTGCTGCAGGGCTCCTCAAACATGTAGAATTGCCCGTTCCTCGGGGGAGCTAGCCTTGACGGCCATTTGGCTGGGCAGGCATACATGCAGGTGGTGAGGAACACCACTGAGGTTCCAGAGGGCTCTGGGATACTGCTGTGTCTCCAAACGCTGGATTAGAATCCCAGAGCCGGAAGTCTCACCATCAGCAACGCCATCTGTTGAGCTGAGTGCTCTCTGCCTCAGTCTCCTGTTCAAACCAGTGACATCTGCCAGAGAGAAATGCAGCACAGCTGAAGCCACCAGTTACCATCCTAGGAGAGTTGGTGGCTCATGAACCACTCTCCTCCAAGGCCATAGGAAGAGACCAACTTCTACCAAAATATAAATCAATTTTCTGATTTTAGGAAACTTTGGACCTACAATTTGAGTCAGGAGAGCAGACCTGTGGGCCACATTGGGGAGGATGAGGAAGGCTTGGTGGGGGATCTGGAAGAGCCAGACAAGATTTGGCCTCTTGATTCTTGTGCTCCTGGCCCACAGGCTCTGAGGTCCATCTGGTTCTGGATGACTACTCTTGAAAGCATCCCTGTCCATCATCTCCACCTTTCTCAGGGTGCTGTGGGAGTATGAGAAGCAGGACAAGGACTTCCTTCCTGTCAAGTGGGTGTCAAGCAGGCAGGAAGGAGGGTCAAGCCTAGGCATGATCTGGGAGGGAAGGAGCTGGTCTGTCTTACTCTGGGAAAACAATCATGGGGTTCCTGATTTTGGAAATAGGGCAGCCTCCAGTGCCTAAGTGAGTCATTCCTGGTGTGGTGGGGTCAGTCCAGGGCCAGTGACATACCCCTGGTGGTGGGTGTCCTGCTGTAGCAGGAGGATCCTCAGCCCACTGTGGAACTACTGTACACATAGGCTGCTTGCATGAAAAACAAACAATCCTTGGTACTGAAGTTCAAAGCTGTGGCTCCTGCCTGTTCCTTAACATGACACAGGTGGGCCTTCATTGGAAACACTTTCTGCTCCTCCAGCTTCATTCTCATGAAAACAAACAACAGTGCCCTTTGCTCAAGTCAGAAGAGGCGGCCTGAAGTCTCCATGACTACTTCCTTGCACTCCTCAGCCTCAAGAAGATCCTCCTGCAGGGTCGAGGGCTGCGAAGCCATGTTGGAGTTCACTACAGCAACAGAGCAGAGCAGGGTGGGTGCTGGTCACAGGCCTCCTGCCATCACTGTGCCCATCAAGCAGCCGTTCAGGGGCCTTCCATATGGACCAAACCAGAGCTGTATCCCGGAGGTCTCCTGGTTTTTTTTTTTTTTTTCAGATATATATGTAATTTATTCTTTTTTTTTATTTTATTGTTGGTTGTTCAAAACATTACATAGTTCTTAATATACCATATTTCACAGATTGATTCAAGTGGGTTATGAACTCCCATTTTTACCCCGTATACAGATTGTTGTGTCACATCAGTTACATTTCCATTGATTTATAAATTGCCTTTCTAGTGACTGATGTATTCTGCTGTCTATCCCATTCTCCACTGTCCCCTCATCCCTCCCCTCCCCTCCCCTCCCCTTCTCTCTCTCCATCCCCTCTACTATAAATCGTTTCTTCCACTTATATAATTTTTCTCCTACTCCTCCTTTCCTCTTATATGTAATTGTGTATAACCCTGAGGCTCACCTTCCAATTCCATGCAATTTCCCTTAATTCTCACTTTCCCTCCCGCCTATCATCCCTGTTTAATGTTATTCTTCTTCTCCAGCTCTTCGTCTCTACCCTGTCCTTGGTTACTCCCCTTATATCAAAGAAGACATTTGACATTTGTTTTTTAAGGATTGGCTAGCTTCACTTAGCATAATCTGCTCTAATGCCATCCATTTCCCTCCAAATTCTATGATTTTGTCATTTCTTATTGCAGAGTAATACTCCATTGTGTATAAATGCCACATTTTTTTAATCCATTCATTTATTGAAGGGCTTCTAGGTTGGTTCCATAATCTTGCTATCGTGAATTGTGCTGCTATGAACATCGATATAGCAGTGTCCCTGTAGCATGCTCTTGTTAGGTCTTTAGGTCTCCTGGTTTTTGCTTAGGAAATTCTCTTCCCCAGACAGCTCTGAATTATTCATTGCTTCCCTCACATTGCTGCTGCCACTCCTGTTGAGGGTTCAACATAAAGCCTCACAGACAACGTAAGAAACAGATCTGGAGCCTGACTCCAAATAGCATGGGAACACTGCAGCTGGGTGAGTCTGTGCATGTCCCCAGTGAAACGCAGGTAAGACTAATGGTTAGCTTATAGGATTCTTTTGTGGATTAAATGGAATAGTCATACACAGGACTTAGAGGAATGACTGAAAATAAGCAAACACACAATGTGAGCTATTATAATTAATAAGAAGACATTTTTATTCACTTTATAGTCTTTATATTTTTAGAAGAGTTTTGGATTCATAGCAAAATTAGAAGAAAGATACAGAGATTTCCCATATGCCTTCTACCTCCATCTCAGTATAGTCTCCTCCATTATCAACACCCACTACCCGAGTGGTGCACTTGTTACAATGGAGGAACCTACATGGGCTCATCATAACTACCCAAATCCCATAGTTTACATAAGGGTTCATTCTTGGTGTTTTATATTATATAGGCTTGAAATGTCATGTATCCAACATTGTAGTATCACAGAATTTTCACTGCCCTCAAATCTTCTGTTCTCCCCCTGCTCATCCTCCCTTCACTCAATCCTTGGCAGCCATTGGTCCTTGTACCGTCTCCATTGTTTTGCCTTTTAGGGATAGAGATGGTCATGCAATTGGAATCATGCAGCATGGAATCTTCAGATCTGCTTTTTTTCACCTAGTAATATGCATTTAAGATTCCAGAATATCTTTTGGCAGCCTGACAGTTCATTTCTTTCTAGTGCTGAGTAGTGTCCCATTGTCTGGATGTATCACAGATTATCCATTTACCTGCTGAAGGACATTTTGATTGCTTCCCAAGCTTTGGCAATTACAATAAACTGTATAAACATTGTGTACAGGTGTCTGTGCAAAAATATTCATTTTCTATTTCTGTTTTTAAGGTACTTTACCACAGAAAATTTTTTATTTTTTGAGATAGGGCTTAAGTTGTTAAGGATGACCTAGAACATGTCATCCTTCTGCCTCAGCCTCCCAGGTCACTGGGATGACAGGTGTGCCTATGACCTTGAATGTGTGACATATGGCATTTACCTCTGCCATTTCCGAGTGCCTGATGTAAGTCAGGACTAAAACTTCATGTTCGACTCCAGACTCTTCCTTCAGGGACCCAAATAGGTTGCTTTGCTTAGCTGGTGGCAAAGGGAATCTGTAGGACCCTCAGCTGTTGTGTTGCCATCCACAGCACACACTTGGCAGTCCCATCTCCTTCTTTTGTATATATTTGTGCTCTTAATGCCAATGAGTCTAAAAGCTCAGGCACAACTTGCCCCTCAATCTTTACTGAGGTTGCCTTAGCTTTAAGTTTCAGAAAAAAAAAAAAAAACTAGTGTAATGATGGCTGCATCATTACAAGTTCCATGAAGGGTCCCATGAGATCTTACCAAGGCATAAGAACACTGAGCAGTTGCAAGGGTGGTGACTTTGTCAGAAATGCACAATAACACTGCTGCATTACTCTTGCGTGTACATGGGTCTAATGAATGTGAAGTTCTGATTACAAACACTCATTTTTGACCAACTTGTTTTAGGTGATTCATTTGGAGATGAGCCTGTATTTTAAAAAGATGAAAAAAAATGTTAAATGAGAAGAGCAAGAATAAATGCCTGAAAATTATTTTAAAAATAATGGGGGAACAATAGCATAACCTTACCACTTCAAACTAAGAATTTCACGAAATTTATAGACCTGCATTAAAAAGCTGAAATTTTGAGAAACTACTTTTATGTTGCCTCAAAATTTCTAAGAAGAAAGAAACTAGTAAAGAGGATTTTCATTTTCTACTAATTTTCATCTTGAGCTGCTGGTTTTCAATTAAGTGATCACTTACTAAATGAATGAAAAATCACATCAGATCTCCGGTACATGACTCTGTGGTCACTCCTTGGGAAATGTCTAATGAGGCCAGCCTTGCTCAGTAGACTCCTAATGGCTTTCTCCTTCACTTGCTTTGTGGCCTGGTGCAGCCTCTTCTCCTTTAGCAACTTAATGCCTCTGTATGGGCAACAAGTGAAGACGGATTTCAACCATCTGTGTGTCTGAAGGCCTTCTTACCTTTTCTGAGTTTCCACACTACTGTGCACCACCAACCCCCAAAACATATGTAAATGTGCAGGCCATGTTCTCTTGTTTCATCTCTACCAGTCAAGGATCATTTTAATCATGAAATCCCTAATGCCCAAACCACCAAAACTGATGGTCAAGATTTTGGATAGGAACACAGAAAGGGTTCTGGTTGTAAGCAAAAGAGGTAGTCTTAGCCCGGCTTGTGGTGCATGCCTGGAATTCCAGTGGCTCTGGAGGCTGAGGCAGGAAGATCACAAGTTCAAAGCCAGACTCAGCAAAAGCAAGGCACTAAGCAACTCATTGAGATCCTGTCTCTAAATAAAATACAAAATAGAAACAAATGGGACTTACTTAAACTAAAAAGTTTTTTCTCAGCAAGAGAAACAATAAAAGAGGTAAATAGAGAGCCTACATCCTGGGAACAAATCTTTACCCCCCACACCTCCAATAGAGCCCTAATATCCAGAATGTACAAAGAACTCAAAAAATTAAACAATAAGATAACAAATAACCCAATTAACAAATGGGCCAAGGACCTCAACAGACACTTCTCAGAGGAGGACATACAATCAATCAACAAGTTCATGAAAAAATGCTCACCATCTCTAGCAATCAGAGAAATGCAAATCAAAACCACCCTAAGATACCATCTCACTCCAGTAAGATTGGCAGCCATTATGAAGTCAAACAACAACAAGTGTTGGCGGGGATGTGGGGAAAAAGGTACACTTGTACACTGCTGGTGGGGCTGCAAAATGGTGAGGCCAATTTGGAAAGCAGTATGGAGATTCCTGGGAAAGCTGGGAATGGAACCACCATTTGACCCAGCTATTGCACTTCTCGGACTATTCCCTGAGGACCTTAAAAGAGCGCACTATAGGGATACGGCTGCATCAATGATTATAGCGGCACAATTCACAATAGCTAGACTGTGGAACCAACCTAGATGCCCTTCAATAGATGAATGGATAAAAAAAATGTGGCATCTATACACAATGGAATATTATGCAGCACTAAGAAATGACAAAATCATAGAATTTGCAGGGAAATGGATGGCATTAGAGCAGATTATGCTAAGTGAAGCTAGCCAAGCCCTAAAAAACAAATGCCAAATGTCTGCTTTGATATAAAGAGAACAACTAAGAACAGAACAGGAAGGAAGAGCATGTGGAAAAGACTACAGTAAACAAAGATGAATGGGGGGAGAGAAACGGAGAGAGAAGGGAAAGCATATGGAAATGGTAGGAGACCTTCAAGGATACATAAAATTATAAGAGGCTATGAGGGGCAAGGGGGAGGGAAAAAAAAGGGAGAGAATTGAACAACAGCAGGGGAGATAGAGAGGGAAGATGGGAGGGGAGGGGAGGGGAGGGGGGATAGTAGGGGTTAGGAAAGGTAGCAGAATACAACAGACACTAATATGGCATTATGTAAAAATGTGAATATGTAACAGATGTGATTCTGCAATCTATATTTGGGGTGAAAATGGGAGTTCAAAACACAATTTGAGTCTAATGTATGAAAGATGATATATCATGAGCTATGTAATGCTTTAAATAATCAATAAAAAATTAAAAAAAAATACAAAATAGAGCTGGGGATGTGACTCAGTGGTCAAGTGCCCCTGAGTTCAAACCCCAGTACCAAGAGAAAAAAAAAGGTGATTTTATAGTCAGCCATTGAAAATAACAGGAACCAATCCTTAAAATAATCCCATGAATTATAGTAACTTTGTCACAAACCACAAAGGTCAAGAGGCTCTATATGCTCCCATTCCCAGCTGTAGTCTGCTGTCTCCTGATTATTTTACCCTCCAATGCTGTTCTTAATGTCCACTGTACCCAACTTTTACCTCGTAATACCACTTAGCATTGTGTGTGCCTGGTTCCCACTATTTCTATATCTCTTCTTCAAAACAATGTTGAATCATATTTTCTCAAGTATATAAACATTTCCATCTTGAAGGATTTCATTAGAAAGCACAATATGGATTCATGGGATGACTCACTATATCCCTCTTTTAAAACATGAGGTATTTTGGGGACATGGATAATGATTACTTTCAACTTTTATTTTTCTCTTCATTATGGCAGTATCTGACAGCGCCCAACTATCATTTGATGTTGCATTCTTAGATCTGAGGATGAGTGAAGTGCGACATTGGGATTGGTGGGAGACATGAGCAGTGATATACCCATTTGGGCAAAGAACACATTGTTTTTGCATTCCATATTGAGCAAGGATGTCCCTTTACTTCATGACAACCTTGTAAAATATTAGAGATTATTGTCCCACTGGACAGATTAGAAATCAGGCCTAGAGAGAGAAATGGACATGTTGAGTCTTGCCTAAGCATCTGAGTATATAGGCATGAGCACACACTGAGTAATTTGTCCTGAAGCATCCCTTTCTGAAGAAGTCCTTCCTAAAGTAATACACCCTGCAGGGCAGCATCTAGGCCAAAGTAACTTGATAGTAGATGGCAGTCTTCCAAGAAGTTAGTGGTTTCCCTAAAGCTCAGGCTCCTTGCCTGTGTGAATATTAGGGCAAGTTGAGTGGGTATTGCAACACTGGGTTATCACTCACACAGTAACTAACATGGGAAAATGCCTCCCCTACACAGATAAATGAAGAACCAATTCTCTGGAATTCTCTCTTGGAGTGAATTTCTGGTGGTTTCTGGGAAGTTAAAGGGACAGAGACCTGCTTTCCAGGTTGCTACATGGAAACTGTTGAGGAGTACAGTGAGACGTGCAGCTGCTTTTGTAGAAATGCAAGCTATTTTTAATTAATATCATATGAAGCATCCAACCCCAGGATTTTCCCGAATTAATCCATATTTTGCTAGATGCAGCAATGATTGAGGACCATTCCTGAGGGCAACTGAGATAGTAAGAACCTCATGAGTCAGCTGAGGAGGTGTGGGCAGTAGCTTGAGTTAAAAAAAAATAAAGCCTAAGGTAAGATTAATTCCAGAGCAATTTATACACACCTGGAAGTCAGCAGGGAATGAAGATTTACTCTTTTCGACCCTTAGACAAAGGGAAATGCTCATGGGGTCAATGGCCAGACCAAACTGGAACCCCAATGCAGAAGCATCGCTTGTCATTACACAGATGGGAGCCAACAGGCAGCAGGAGGTTACACCAGTAGCTCACACCAGCAGTTCAAGGTTCAGGTGCTCTGGACCTTGGAGCTGCTGTTCCTGCCTCTAGGACAGCTCAGTCTTGCAGTGAGAGGCCTACATGAATTGAAAGTGCAAAAGGGTAGTGACTTTTGATGCCATATCGAGCAGACTCACTTTGCATTTATTATTGACAAATAGGAGGTCAAAGATGTGGCTCAATTGGGTAATCAGTGCACCTGGAGTTGAGCCTCACTGATTTAAATCAGTGGAGTGGCATAAAAATTTAAAAAGAACTCTTGGGATGCATTTGGGGTTAAATTGGTATCAGAATATACAAATACGCAAACTCATTAAATATAAAAAGTCCTTATCAATGTTTAAAGTGTCAGTAGGTAAAACACATGCTTGTCATACAAGCTACTTAGCAATGTCAGTTTACTTTTCAGGAAGCTATTGCAAAGATAAATCTAAATTACAAATCGGAGCGTCAAATATGTAGAGGTAAGATCTCAATGTGGGAATTAGAGGTAGAGGGTGGATAAAGGCAAAATATTGAGGTCTGGACCTTAAGCAATTAATCCTAAGGCTAAGAAGTGGTATATGTGATCTGTTTATTCTCTGCACCTCTAACTCCAGGGAGTATGAGCCCATGCTGAAACGAAGAGGATAAAGACAGGACAGCTGAGGTTTTCCATGAAGAATTACACCATTTCACTGTGCAGCCAATGACTCGATTTCCTCCATGCTGACAGATTATCTTTAAATCACAGTAAAAATGACCCTATTGGTCGTTCCCAGTCTTTGCTTTCCTTTTCTCTCTCTGTCCTAAATGTACTTCTGGGTTTTGATTTACTGTTAGAAATTTCCTGTGTAGTTTGGGGCTGAGAGTTAAGGGGTCAGGTCTGGGGATTTGAAACCCAAACAAATCTTTCACTACTTCCTACGATAGTCTCAAATTAATTTAGGGGTCAGAGGATATCCTGTGAAAATATCAAGAACAACCTCAACTTTTATTTCTACATGGATCCAGAAGGAAAACATATTTGAAGAATAGCATGAATTTCATTCTGGAGTTGCCAAATTATGCCATTTGTTGAGATCATGCATGTAGGAAAAATAATCTCTGAATCAATTGCTGAAATAAATATTCGAAAAGATAGGCATGTTTAACTTTGTGAAAGTTATGAGTACAGAACAGCAAAGCCAAGAACCCAGATAAAATTTCTAAAAATCAACAAAATAACCAAGTCTTATTGATGATCAATCCAATTCAACTAATGCTGACCAAGTAAGAGTCTATTCAGCAGTGGCTGGGATATAGCTCAGTGCTTGCCTAATATGCAAGAAGCCCTGGGATCAATCCCCAGAATGCCAAAAACAAAACAAAATGAAAAGCAAACAAACAGTCTATTCAAGGAAAGCTAAAAATATGCCCAGGATGGGAATGGATATTCCATAATAATAGACATGGTGAAACCAAAAGGTGAGCTTATGTATAAAATAGCAACCACAAGAATATTATTGACACAAAAAATTGAGTATATTGCACAGTAAAATGCTGTAAATGATGAGATGAGAAAAGAAGTAGAGAATATGAGGAGTTGTAGAGAATCAGGAATTTTCCTCGGAGGAGGTACCAATTGATCCATATCCTGGAAGATAATAATTGTGAGCATGGTAGTGAGTAGTGGTGATAAGGATGATGAGGAGCCATGGCAACCAGTGAATGCTAGTGACTTATCCAGCTCCACTTTATTTGCTCAATATGTTCTATGTTATTCAATTTAAATAGATAAAGCAGAGGAAGGGAGGGGTGTAAGATGATGAAAAACCCTGAGAAGAAACACATTGTGCATTGGTGTGTGGGGGAGAGAGAATCCTTGGGTGTGTCCAGGGTCAACTGTGCATGGAGAATTTTAGTAGAAGAATGAAAGAGAAATAGGGAGCAGATTGGCAAAAGCTTCAAATACTTTATGTGCTGGACTCTCTGGATACTTGTGTGGGAATCTGAGTCCATTTAGGCTAAGCAGGATCAGCTTATGGTGTGTACATCCTCCTCCAATACCCTGGAAAATACTCTCTCGTTACATCATCTTCAACAAACATTATGTCTGCATTTTACGAAGGAAAGACCTTGAATTCAGTCTCCGGATGACCCTAGGCTTTGGAGAGCCCAGAAGATATCATTAGCAAAGGATAGCCAATACAAAATGGCAGAAGAAGGGCCAATAACAGTTTCTCAGAAGATGTAGCATTCTCTTCTATTTTAATCCATATGTTTTCTAATGTATCTGAGATTCCTAATCCATATATTTCCTAATGTATCTGAGATTCCTTTCTTTTTAACAGTGATTCCACACATGCTTGAAATAACCTATAAGAACATTTTGCTAACAAAAAAATATTTTTTATTTTTATTTTTAAAAAATCAACTGATTATATTTAAGAGTCTACAACACAGTGGGATAAAAAGCCTATTCATGCTGAAAGTGTCTTTATGGGAAAAAATTTGGGAAATTCTGATAGCCCTGAAAGAGATAGAAAAACTGAAAAATAATGAACCTAGGGAAGGACATTATATTTTTCAAACAAATAGAAATATCTTACTGGTTGTAGTCTTTTTCCTTAAAGTATGTGGTCATTTGGGGAACAGGGAGGGAGTGCATGTGTGTAGCGGGTGGGTTTCATCAGCTTGATAAAGCTCACCATGTTATTCCAGTTGGTCTGGGTCCAATAGAGATTAGGAAGGAACAGAAAGGTTTGTATGCAAAACAATTAGTAGCTTATGAGGAATATTCAGTTCTGGCTTTTAGTTTTGGTAATATGAAGTGAAATGATCAAATAACAACGGCAAACAACACAGTCTAAAAAGACTCATGCCTGCACTTTTTCTGGATTTTACAAACTGCAAATTCTTATATTTAGGACTTGCTTCTCTGGGCTATTAAAAATAGAATCCTTGCTCTCAAACGTTGAATTCAGATTCCTTCCTGGTATCACTGGACATTCTTGAAGCAGAGGCACCTCAGACACAGGAGCCAGAGCAGTTTCCTGAGTTTCCAGACGTCCTCAAGGTTAAATTTGTAAGGAAAAAGCTTATCTTGAAAATTTCAAGGATTTCTAGGCAAGTTGTTAGCATAAGAATTTGTGTTTAACTATTCTTTCTCAAATTCACCTTAAAACCATCAGGAGAATACACACACACACACAAAAAAAAAAGTCAAAAAAGAAATTTTTATCAACTTGAGGAATCAGAGGATGGTACCATTCACATGCTAGACTTGTGGGGAATTTGGTTAGATACAATGGAATGACCAAACCTATGGTGAAAATGTTGAGATATGTTCGTAGTGGTCAGTGGACAGGCAGTTTAGGGGCTTCCTGAGTGATCTCATGCTCTTCTTGACATCCAGATTGTCCCTTCCTCCAGGAACCCATTAATCGCCCCATAATCTTAATAACAGGATAATGTTCTGCACAATAGGGAGGTCCCCAGAATCCAGCTTCAGTGTTATGTCTAATGTCCATTTGGATGGCCCAAGCTATATTACTTGTTAAATGGTTTGAATGTCAGTGCTGTGGGCTTGCCGACTAACATGGTGTATGAGGGTGGTGTCGTTGCTTAATGTTTATTTTCTCAAACAACATCTCTCTGTGGGACCTGCTTAATCCTTATATCAAATGTGATAGAAGATGACATCATGAACAAAGGATGACCAGTAGAGTGTAGGCAAAGGAAGAGCTGGTTGATGATTTCTCAGAAAACACAGTATTATTTTCAATTTTCGTTCATATAATTTCTAATGCGTTTGAGATTCCTTTATTTTAAAGAGTGATTCCACATGTACATTTGACTATAGTGATTGACTCAGGCATGACCATGTAACTCAAGCCAGGTCAGTCGAATCATTCATTTGCTTGTTTGGTCACCCTCACAAAGTAGAAGAACTTGCAACTCTCCATAATAATGTTCCTGTCACATGGGGAACTTGACTAAGGGGAAATGGCAGATATGTTCAAGGAAGAGTAGAGAGAGCTCCTACAGAAGTCTTCAGGATGTTGAACACCTGGGTCTACTTGTTCATGGAAATCTCATTCTCTTTCCTTCCTTTCTGATGTTTATCATCCCCTTGACAGAGTTTGATTTGGATTTTGTTACTTTCAACCAGTCTCGAGGTAAAAAGTAGATGAGAGTGCCCTAAAGTTCTAGAGCTTAGTTGTAACCAAAACCTTCTTCTGATCTAGTCCATTCTCTTGAAGTTCCCACGCCCTCTTCAATTGAGTTTCAGCTGGGTTTTTGACCATGTTCAACTTCATATCTAAAAAGCTTGACTACAGAGTAAGAGTAAGAAGACCCTGGAAGGCCCCTTGACAACCTCAGGCAGAGAGGGAAGCACTGGCTGGGAGATGGCCCTCTGTGAACAACCAGACAGAACAAAATGGCAGACCTCTGAGAGCCTTCTGCTTGCTAGCAGTTGTCTGCCAAAGTCCCTGACAATTCAGAACTCTTTGTATTGAAATAAATTAATTATAAGAACCACAACATTCGAGAAAGCATTTGATGAATATTTCAAAACTCAGTAGGGAACCAGAGACTATGACTCCAGGAAATTGATAAAAAGGACCTAACCAATGTGAATGCTTTATCTGGAATTACTTTATGGCAAAATTAAAAATTAGTATTTGAAACAAAATGGCAAGCGTAAAACCATGGAAAGCAATGAATGATGAAACAAGAGCTTGAAAAAGTGTTCCAGAGTTTTACGGAAAAAGATAAAGGAAAACAATAAGAGATTGATGAAGAAAGAGAGGAAATACATTTTAGAGATCAAAATGCATAGTAAAATTTCTAAAAGATAAAATAGTAAAGGTATTGTAAGAATAATCATAAATAAATAAAAGAAGAAAATTGGTTGAGAGAAGATCAGAAAATAGAGAAAAAAATCAGAGAAAGGAAAGTATTTATGAAGTTAGATGAAAGAAACAAGGACAAGTATAACAGATTTATGTTTCAAGGGAAAAATCACTCCAATTCATTTAAATTAAATAGAATACTAATAAAAGATCAAGTCAATACAACACAAGAGGATTAAAAATAAAATAATGGACATCAACATATCAGGGAAACATAAATGAAAAGAAGTCTGACAGTCATATTAAATGAAGTAGAAATTAAGGCCAAGAGCTCTTAAAGAGTCCCCAAAGTCCATTTTATATTGATCAAAGAATTAATTCATAATGAAACCATGGGATGGTGAATTTGTATGCTGTAAAGAAGATGACCTCCCCACAGGTACTGCTGGAACTTCAGCTCTGAGGAAAAATGGACCACACACTTGTGCTAGATTTCAACATGCACCATCAATCTATTAGAGTTTAAATAGGCAGTAGGAAAAAATGAAACAGAAAATCATGACAAAGGACCAAGAGGAATGGGGTAGACAGCAAGCTGAATTTCTACACTAGTGATCCACTTTATGTGCTTATAGATGAGGTACCTTCTTTTTAAGTGTCCTTGACATGCTCATAAATTTTGAATTTTTTTTTATGCTACAAAGAACATCTCAATAAGAAATACCCCCCAGGACCAACCAGAAAGTTCATCCACTTCAGTGTCTAACCCAAAAACTTTAATAAAAAAAGTAACTAATAAAGCCCGGATTCTCTAACTGAGGCCCTGGACGAACTCCTCCTCTCTCCTTTCAGACTGTCATGACCATAACTTTGAGGACAGGCATTATGTGCTCTGTGCTGCTGTAATTTTCACAACAAGGGAAACAATATGAAATAATATACCCCAGCAGGGGAGCACAGAAATTTACTGCAGGCGAATTCATGTTCGTTTTTAGAAAGAAGGAAATATATCAAATGATTAAAAAAATACAGAACTGTGGAGTTAGAAAGGGTCTTAAGCCTTCATTCTGTTTAACTCTCTTTTTGCGGAGGAGCCCGGAATGGAGTCCCAGAGAAGGGAGGATTTGTCCCGGGCAGCGTAGCCAACAAGAGTTGACTGGTGCTGGAGTCTCCAGAGGGTTCTCAGTTTTTGCTTCTGCCTGTGGCTCCCCCCTGGGACAAGAGCCAGGGCCACATTGTGCATGTGGATAGCATGGTTAGTACCAGGTCTGAGTGATGGTGGTGGGCTTGCTGGCCTCCTGAGTTGAGACTGGCTGCTGCTGGGGGACTCTTTGGAGCCCAAGTCCCTGCACCTCTTGCTGGAAGAACCCAAACAATGTCATTACCAGAGTCCTGGACTTTCCACCTCTGCCAGGTAACCTGTGGAACAACCTCTGCCATCATTAAACACTGAGGTCTCTGAAGTGTAAAAGCATGTCAGGGGGCGTTTTCTGGCAGTCTTTGGTGACCTCCTTTGGTCAAGGCTCTTCTTGTTATTTCTCCTCAGGATCTGACTGGTCTCTCCTCTTTCTTTCCTCCATCCTGGCACCTGGGGCTGGTTGCACCCTCTGTCTCCTCTTTGCGGACACCTCTGTGTGTTTCTAGGTCACACCAGGGGGCAGCTGCTTTTCCACATTATGGGGCCAAGACATGGTATCTCCGCTGTTGTCTGGCTGGACAGCAGTTTCCTACTGGACCTTATTAACAGAGCCGAGGAAGCAGAGATGTAAAAGTTGCGCTTGGTTTTCAAGGCTCTGCTGAGCTAAGTGCTTCGGGGGGACCTTGTTTGCAGCCATGAACTTATGAACTGAGGATTTTATGAAACCCAATCCTCATTGTTATTGTAGTGTGCTTCTCTTTCAGTTCCCCACCCGGCTTTCTGTAACAGCCACTCTTGCTTCCTTTCCTTGGGAAGAGACCTGGGCATGAGGTTGGGAATAGGCATCCTTTGCTCCCTTCTTTCTGGTAAAATGCCACAGGCCGGGCTCACAGAAGCCCGGTCAGCCTCCCAACTCTCAGTGGTGAGGGGGGTGCAGAGCCCCTCTGGGGTAGAGACAGGAGAACACTTCCTGAAATAACGTGCCTCCAATTATCATATCTTAGTTTGATACTTTCAGATGAGCATTTTGTGATGAGAAACAATCAAAAGTGAAGAGCATTAGGACAAGAAGAGCTCTTACAGACCATCCCCCACAGACTCCCACGTTCAGTTTTGCTGCATCACAATGACCCCCAACATACTGCCCAGCAGCCACCACTGTGGCTGTGTCTGGAGCAGGAATTGCTGAAGCTATCTCTTTGGCTACCAGGTGGGTTTGGCTGGGAGTCCTGGTTCTCCCCGTGGCCTGTTTCCCTGTGGTCGCTCACTATCTGTTGTCTAATCTGAGTGTCTTCACTTGGAAGTGGCTTCCTAGAGATAGAAGAAGGCAGAAGCAGTGTGGCCTCTGGTTGTTTCTTCCATCACAATTGTTGGGTGGAAGCCAGTCCTACCCGAGTCCAGCTTCTTAGGGAGGGGAGGTAGATGCCGCCTCTCAGTGGGATGGAAGGTAAGTGAGGAGCTGGCAGGAATGGGAAGGAGGCTGGGCGCCATCTTTGCAGACAATCCACCATACTTGGAGCTGTGCAGAGATGCAACTGTACCCATCAACACAGAGTGACGCAGGGAATTGATGGCACAGTTGGAGACTGCCTGAGTATGAGGACAAAAGAGCTTACTTTCTCTACTTTTGATGAAAGAATTGAAATTTGCTCTTAGATGAATCTGAAAATGAGAGAGAGAGAGAGAGAGAGAGAGAGAGAGAGAGAGAGAGAGAGAGAGAAGCAGTGATGGTGAGAGGATGGGGTGCAGGGAGGGAGGGATGTGTGGGCCAGGAGCTGCCATCGCAGCTCAGATTCTGCAGACATCCACACCCACGTTTCCACATGGACTTCTCATAAAATGCCCAGAGCTACATTTTACATTTGCTGTGTGACTATTGATAAAGTCACTTCACTAAAACTAATTTTGATCTGGAATACGTTGGGAAAGTATCAGGAGAGTGAGGATTGGGGCGTTCCAGTCCCATGTTCAAAGGCAGTATGACCACGGTCCTGTAGCTGGAAGGAGTGGTGGAAGATGGGGGACAATGTGGACCCACACTTGAGCAGGGCGTTGAGTCAGTGAATGCTGTGACCTCCGAGATCCCCCAGAACAACCTTGGCAACCTCCTGGAGGAGGAGGAAATGTCTCTGGCCATTTCTCTCTGTGGATTTTCACTTTGGGAAAAGGTTCAGTAGAAAACTGAGGAGTTGTTTGAGAATGATATTTGTTGACTTATTGCATTTTTCATTCATTTCAAACTGCTTGTTTCTGGTCCAGGGCAGTGAAGGCATCTGAAGACTGGCTTAGCTTTAGTAAGGAGGTGAGGCTGGGTATTTCCTCTGGGATTTAGCCGAGATTTGGGGTCTCCTGCTTACCTGATCTGAGGGTGAGTATCTATGTCATGCCCACTTTGTCGTCTTTTTCGGTGATAGCAGTGCACCATTTTGGAAGTCTAAGAGTTCTCCTAGATTGAGAAAAACTCATTTTAGGCCCCATTACACAAATCTACATATAACTGATTCTAAGACCTGACCTCCTTTGTAAATATTAGCCAATTCATTAGTCTGAGGAATTAAGTTGTAACTGCACCAAGAAAGTGGAAGATTTTTTTTTCAGTTGATGTTAAATATTTAACAAAAGTCTTTTAGTTATTATTTATCATGTTATTCCCTTAATCTTTGAGTACAGGAGCATCTTCTATGACCAAGGTGGTACACCCACAGCAAAAAAAAAAAAAAAAAAAAAAAAATCTCAGGATGATTCCCAGTTGAAGCATTGGAGGGTGGTGATGGTTATCAAGATAGATGAAGTGATGGTGACATTGTTGACCTCACGGTGGGGCTTTACTCTGTGGATTTGTTTCCTAATGCTGCTGCAACACATCATCACTAACTTAGTGCTTAAAACAACATGAATTTATTTTTTACGACCCCAGGGGTCAGAGTTTGAAGTGGGTTGGCATGGCTGTGTTTCTTTGGAGACCCTAGAGGGAAATCCCTTCCTTTGCTCTTCCTAGAGGCCGTCTGCACTCCTTGGTTTGTGGCCTCAACCACTCCAGCGTCTGCGGCTGCCACTACTTCTCCCTCTTCCATGAAGCTGGCACTCTCTTCTCTCTCTTCTAAGGAACTTTGTCCTTCTGTCGGGGCCACCTGGGTAAGACAGAATGATTTTCCCATCTAAGTCCGTAACTTCATCAGATCCACAAAACCCCTTTTACGATTTAAGGTAGCAAAGCCACACATTTCAAGGATTAGAAGGTGGACATCTTTGGGGAGGGGGACATTATTCTGCCCATCATATCATTGATATTGAAAACAGTCATATTAGTTGCAAATGCCTACAGGGTCTCTTCTGCTATTACAAGTTTCTTTCAATAAAAATAATAGCATCAATATAAAGGTGATCTTTTTTTTTTTTTTTTTTTTTTTTTCGGAGGGGCTATACCAGGGATTGAACTCAGGGGCACTTGGCCACTGAGCCATATTCTCAGCCCTATTTTTCATTTTATTTAGAGACAGGGCATCATTGAGTGGTTTAGTGCCTGGTTATTGCTGAGGCTGGCTTTGAACTCACAATCCTGCTTCAGCCTCCCCAGCCACTAGGATAACAGATGTGAGCCACCATACCTGGCTTATAATGGTAATTTTTAACTTAACCTTTCAGTGTTAACTTGTAGGACCATAATAGCCATTTCACAATGTATATGTATGTAAAAAAATCACATGCCTTATATATAATTTCTATAAAATACAAGAACAATAAATACCTCTTTAAAAAAAAACTTCAGAAGGAAAACAAGGAGGTATAAGCTTAAATTGAAGACCTTAAGAAAATAGAAAATCCTGCCTAAATTTCTCATGAGGTAATTGCTTTATTATAGTGTTACTAATTGTCACTATTTTTATTAAAGTTCTGGTTGAAATTTATTAAAGTTCTGGTTGAAATTTCATATAGGCTTTCCTTAACTTTCTCTTCACCCAAACCCTTCTGCTTTTAATGTGTGTTTTTTTTTCAAAATGTGAGGTTTATGAAGAACATATATGACATTATAACAGATAATTCTTCTTTTGGACTTCAAAGTCCCAGTAATTCCTCTCACAGCAATGGACAGATACCATCTGAGCAAGAAGTGCTAATTTTATTTTTTCCAAAAAATCCTATCAAAGGAGGATAGCTGACCCACACAGAAAGTGAGAGTATTTTGGAAAGTTGATAAGATTCAGAAAAGTTCTGTATAGGAAATCTTTAAGCCAGTTAAAAAAAAAAAAACCAGAAAAAACAGGCATTCCTTGGGTAAGGAAAGATGGGAGAAAGAACCAAGGGGTTTGTCAGTATCAGATGCACTAGTCCCCATGCTTCTCTGGAAGCATAAGTTTGACTGTTGGTATATAACCAAACGGCTGCACTATTTGTTGTATTCTGTTTAGCATCTTTTTGAGAAGGATTAGAGATTTCTAGCATCAAAGAAATTCTGTCTCTTTGGGGGAAATTATGCACCAGCATTCTGATTAGCCTGTGTTTCCCCATCCTCACTGAGCTGCCTGGCTTCTACCTGCTAAGTGATCAGAATTGATTTAGAAAAAGCCACCTTTGACACAAATGAAGCAGATGATCAAGCTGTCTGCATGGAGACGGGCCCTGGCAAGGGAGCCAGGCTCTTCCATGTGTGCAGGTACAGTTTCCTTTTAAGTTCAGAATTGTTTATTCATAAACAGGGTGGGTGGGGTGGGCAGAGAACTCAGACTGGGCTCATAATTCTCTTACTCTCCTGGGACTTATTTGAGGCAAGATTAGCGGGAAGGCCATTCATTGCCAGGGGGGCTCAGCAGAACAGGGAATGGGAAGTGATGCTGGGCACGGAGACCCGCTGCCCCTCAAGGTGGGAGCAAATATTGACACAGCCCCTCGTCTGCCTTGGTTTTGAAAAGAGGAGGTAAGAGGGCAAGAGGAGGTGAACTTCTGCTATGCAGAGAGACAATGTGAGTTTTAATTGAAATCATATCCCCAGCATTTTACTTTTCAAAAGCTGTTAGCATGATTGAGGTTACATTTTCCTGTGACTATGGTTATTACTGTCAGGCTGACTGCTCTGGGCAGGGGCTGAAGGTTACATGTGGGCTGAGAACACTGGGCTGAGTGGGAGGGGCTGGCAGACCTGGTGCCCCAGTGCCAGGCTCCTCCCAGCTAGGTTCTGGCCTCTGTGCCTCCTGTGCTGCTGGCTCGCAGGCTCTGGATACTGGGAGCCCTCCTCCTGGGAACATGTGCTGGAGATGCTTTGCCTTCTCATATCTCCCCTATCATTGGTGCCTTCGTCCATCCTGGGGAGCTGGATTGAACTGTGTAGTTTGTGCATCATGAAGAGATCCTTCTGTTCCCGATAAAGTGCAGGCTGTGTGTGCCTGGGTTCCATTCTGAGTGAGGGAACTAAAGCTTAACTGGACTTCCCAATCTTTGATCCGTTTGAATCTCCTGGGGATCTTGCTAAAATGTAGGTACTGATTCAGGAGTTTCTATAAGGACTTAAAAGTTTCTGTAGATTTAATAAGCTCCCAGGTGATGCCGGTGCTATGGGGCCATGGACCACATTAGCAAGGACTTAGAATATAGTTGGAAAAAGTTGATGAGACCTTTTAAGTTATGTGTGCTTTATAGAAAGAAAATCCAAGGAGAGAAAACTCAAAGGGGCTCTCTGTATTTACCCAGTGCCTAGACCATCGCTGCTTTGTGGGGGAAACCTAAAAGAGGTGAGAAACGGGATCCTGCTTCCAGCCCTGGGGGAGTGGATGCCCTGCTGGAGAAGACAAGACCCCCACACATGCAGCAATCAATCACGTGCCATATTTTATTGCTGCTGAAATGCCAGGCGAAGGGTCCGGATGCTGAGGGCTCTGATGTTGAGTGGCAGGCAGTCTGAGGGGGCTGGGGAACTCGGTTGAAAATGTGCCTTGTTCCATATGAGGAGTGCTCACCTCAAGGAGCAGGCATATGCTGCAAAGGACCTCGCTTTTCATCTTGTTTCCCAGGATGTTTTCTGCTCTCTAATATCTCCTGTGAGTTTTTTTTTTTTTTTATGCAGATCAAGTGGCCAGGGGAAGGAAATGAAGTTTCCCAATCACTCGGCTGGGTGTTGGGTGGGGTGCAAGAGGGTAAAGGTCCTTCTCCCAGGAGCCCATCAACCAACATTTCCCAAGGACCCAGTGGATTCCAGGCAGTCTCCACAGGGTTCTGGCTGCGCAGAAGTTAGCAGACTCAGTCTTCACCCTTCATAAAGCCAGAAGAGTGAAAATGAAATAATGTGAGGACTCTGGTTGAAGAAAAATTTGTGGCTTTTGAAAAACACGGAACTAAGGGGTTCCTAATCCTAAGCAGCAATTGAATTTCTTCAAAAGCAGTTTAGGAAAAAACACACACCAAAAAAAGAACTACAATCCATCAAGCTTTGCTTTGGGTCATTTGGACAGACTCCCACTACTTTTAGAAGTGGCTTTGTTTGGAGAAGGATGTCATCCTGGCTTTCCGAGCGTCACTGGCTTTAGGACAAGGAGGAAAATCAAGTGTCCTAGGTTTCTGAATATCTATGCTATTTAGCCACTCACAATTAGGTGATATGAGTAGGTAGGATGGATTATTTTGTAGATTCAGACATCCTTGTGGCCATGGGGTGTCCTGGTGATGATGTGGTCAGACTCCCCTCTGATGCATTCTGAACCAAACAGGACCAGCATGAGGGGTCACATTCCCTAAATTATATATTTTGGGGAGATGCTGCCTTAACTGTCCCTGAAAGAAAAATGCTATTCTATCCTACTCTTCTTGAAAACATTTTAGTCTGAAGCAACTTTGAATACAATTACTAAGAAGTTTAAAATGTTTAATGGGGCTTGTGGCCGTCAAGCTAAAATGCCTGTCACGTCGTCTCTGTAATGTGCAGAGAACATTCCTGCCTGGAGTGAGAACCGCGAGTGTTAGTTTTTGGCCGGGATCTTGGCAGGTGTGTAATGTGACTCCTGATAGCAGGACAGCAGATTACATTCGGCTATAAAACCATTTCTAAGGCTCTTGGCACCCAAACTGTTATTGCATGTCTGCAGGTGTTTAGTAATTGGATTAATGCAGAGCCGAAGGAATGTCTGCTCCCCGGCTCCGAGAAACATTGAGGAAAGACAAATTCATTTCGGAGAGTGACCTGGAATGCACGATGACAGGCCAGCGCTCACACATGAAGCCAGATCTAAGCCTGCACGTTTCAAATGAACTGCTGTGAGCAGTCACCTTCCATAGGAAAGTTTATCCAAAGCTAAATACAATAACAATGGCCTTGTGAGTCAGGCGGGAAGGAGCGTCAGCGTGGGTTTTGATCCTCTTCCAAAAGCAACTCAGACAACTTGAGCTTAAGCCTTCCTATCATGCCGCTCATGAACCCTACAATCCTAGGTGTGTAATAATAATAATAATTTTTAAAAGGACTTGGTAAACAGAAGAGGATGCTAAGCCTCCCAGTGGAAGTGCAGAGACCACACTAGATCCTGGATCTTCCTGCTCTTACCCGTTAATTCCCACCTGGATCATAAAGACACAGACTTCGCTGTGTGACAGACCTCTAGAGATAAGCTCCATAAAACAGCAAGCACTGTTCAGAGCCTGCTGCAGCCGTGATCAGGGTGAAGAAGTGACTGCTCCGGGGGCGTTTTGTCGTTTGGGCTGACTGACACTTCTGCTGTCCTCTGAGAGCAAGAAGCCAAACTCCCAGAGGCTCCCATCTGAGCAGATAAAACCTAATGGTTTGACCTTACAAAATGAACCTCTTTCTCAGCTTTACAACTCAGAAGGGAGGCGGACCATTTGGAGGGAGTCCAAGTAGAAGCGAGATAATGGTGAAAAGGCAAGTTTTGTGAAGAAAGGCCAAAGAATTGGTGCTGCTCAGCTTAAATCCTAGAGGGGTAACTTGTAGTTCACAAATATTATTACAGCAGGTGGTGAGAGCAGAATGGGGACGGGGAGGATGGGAAACCAGTCGTGGCTTGCGGAGTGTGAGTCTGAAGCGAAGAGCTCGTGAGGTGGAGGAAATGAGAGAGTCCAGGGATCCCCAGGTGGAGGAAGTAGCATGGCCCAAACGGGCTACTCACTCAGTCAATGGAATTTACTGATGGCAACGGCCCCTGAGTGTCGGGGGGTACAAAGACCTGCTTTTAGCCTGAGAGTTGCCATCCAGGAAACACAAGCATGTGGCTGTGATGCTCTGGAGGAGGTGGCCAGATGGCTGTGAGAGCTCACATAGAGTGTCAATGCCTGGGGTGGGGAGGCACCACTACCCACCGCTGGAGGACACGAGGCCACCTTGCAGTTGATGCTTCTTGCTGACTCTCCAGCTGACTTTCCAACTCTTAGCCAAGGGAAAGACGTTGGGCGGATGCAGTTCTCGTTGCAGGTTTGGTTGCTTGGGGCTGTAGGTGAGGGGGAAGCCGAGGCCTGGAAGGCAGCTGTGGTCACCTTGGCATGAGGGTCTTCCAAGGCATAGAAGAGAGGGGCCTGGAAGTCCAAGGGATAGGTCAGAGAAGAGGGGAACAGGGAGGTGGTGTGTGGAGAAGGAAGGGAAGGAGGCCCTGAATAAAAACCAACCAACCAACCAGCAGCCACAGCCAACGTTTCAAAGGGCAGGTTGACAGGGTGGGGGGACCTGGGCTGCTAAGTAGCAAGGTGCTCAGAGCCTTCAGCACTGAGTCAGTGGGGCAGGTCAGGCAGGTGCTAGGGAAGGCCAGAGAAGGAAAAGGGGCAGCAGCCTTGTGTGGGCTGAGGCCGAGCAGAGGGAGTTATGTGCAGATTCCTGGGAAAGGGGGAGGCAAGGGGTGAGATGTGGGATACGACGGCTCTTGGAAGGTCACAGGAAAACACTGAGAGTGGCATTCTACATTTTTTGGAGGTCAGAAAGGAGCTTGGATAATCAAGAGAGTAACAGGAAACCACAGGACTGAGAACAGAAAATTAATTTTATGTATTCTTTCAAAGGTTGAAAATAGAAAGAAATTGTGGAACAGCTGCTTTGGGAGCTCTCAAACCATCATTGAAAAGAATCACGTCCACCCAAGGGGTTAAACCAGGGAGGGTCTTTAAGACTGGGAGCCCAGCCCCCTCACTCTAGAGCTGAGGGAGCATTACAGCTGGATCACACAACTAGCTGGACTGGCCCAAGGGGACCCAGGGGTCCTGAAAGGGTGTGAGATAGGGGGTTGCTATGGTGTGGGCAGGTCTGAGTGTGTCCCCCCAGGGTTCATGTTCAAGTGTGGAGGTGCTGGGAGAGGGTGGAATCTTTAAGGGGTGGGAGCTGATTAAGTCTTCAGGGAGGACTAATGTTTTACCTCAGGAGTACACTCTTGTTTTGGGGGGACTTCCAGGGAGACTAAGAACAGGTTGTTGTAAGTAAACTTGGCACCTCTCCTGAATTTTTCTGGCATCCTGTCTTGCTATGTGACCTCTTTTCTTCTGTTAATAGCAATTCTCTTTCCACTTATGGCCATGTTCTGGTGCAGGCAAGGAAGTTCTGGGCAGGACACTGGCCCTATGCTCTTGGATCTCCAGAACTGTCAACTAAATAAACTTATTTTCTTTATAAATTACCCAGCCTTATGTATTTTGTTATAGCAACCCCAAATAGACTAAGGTAAGGATATAAATGGGGATGAATGGGAGGGAAGAGTACCTCCTATGTACCAGTTTACTATATGGAAATGATTCAATCGGTCACAAAGTAAATGCTAACTAAATGTAAGACGGGATGAAAGGTAGTGAAGTATTTGGTTAAGAGCTTCCAATTATTTTGAGAATGACAAGAAATCTCTGACAGAGAGAATGAGTTCCTTGAGAATTCAGCTGACAGAGACACCACTGTGGTATCTTTCATGGTTCTGGGAGATTTTGAAGTTTGACCTTGCATGATATAGATGTTGTGGTGTGTGTGTGTGTGTGTGTGTGTGTGTGTGTGTGTGTGTGTAGGAGTGAGAAAGAGATGAGGAAATAGCAGAGTCCACAAGGCACTCAGAGGTTATTTATTGGGTAAATCATGGTACAGCCTCTATTTATCCTGCATAAAATTGTGCCACTGATGTTGATATTAATTGTTGGTGTTTCCTCCATAAAACACTCGGGGCCTGGCCATGGAAAGCAGAGCAGAGCAGTTCCTTCAGCTGAGTGGCAGAAAACCTGAGTTCTCACCTTCCCAGGGAGAAGGTCAACTTTGGGTTGACCTCGTCAATGAACTGGTGTCTTCTTAGGCAGATACTGACAGAGCCATTGAGGACAGTGTTGACAGTGCAACATCCGGGGAGCTTTTCAGCTCTGAGGCCAGACTTGTAAGGAGAGTCGGGCTGGCAGAACTGCCTGGGCCAGGAAGGGAAAGGGCCCTCATCAGACTCCTCGAAATCTCCCGCCGCGCCACCTGCCCCTGGAAGGCCCTGGAAGCAGAGAGTCACTCTGCACTCTGTCTCTCTACTTGTTTACAAGATATTTGGGCCTAGATGAAATTATTGCATCATAGGTTAATTTCCTCACCTCCTTAAAAACATTTTATCACATAAAGTGCATGATGAAAGTTCTCAGTGCTACTGAAGATTGCACAACCAGGTGGGAATTCGTCTGTTTTGGAATTCCTTCCAGAGACCTTTCTGTGTGCATTCCAGGGCCTTTCACAGCCCACAGGGTACCTGCCTCTATACCCAGAACAGCTGGTCAGCCTCTTCACTTTGTTCAGGTCTAACAGATAACTCTCCTGCCGGCTCTTCCTGGGAGATATTTTCCCAGGTAAAACCCTGGTGAAATATCCCTGATGTGGACTATCTCTGGCAAGAGGAAGACTAAAATATGAATTGTTAAAAATCAGAAAAAGCTTGGAGGAAAGCTAAATACCCTAACTAGACTAATAGATGTTCCCCAGTTAGTGGGGGACTATATGATATATTTCCTCAGTAGATTGAATTGGTTCACAGTGAGCAATACACACACACACACACACACACACACACACACACACACTCACACACAAATATTTCATGAAAACAGTTACTTCATTAAATCAGACAGCAATTCTACTATATTATCCTGTTTTCTCTGCTGATGTTATTTAATCATAACCCTTTTTATCCAAAGATACGGCACAGGTAAATTTTGAGCCAGACACTCAATTAGCCCAGTCACTGATATTTTCCTGTTCACAGAAAAATGTCCGAGAACATAGGCTGCCTGTTCCTCTCCTCCCCTAGCCTGCAGGGCATGCAGAATAAAAGGCAGAAAACTGGCAAAATCCATCTTCAACCCATCTTCAAAACTGCAATCAATCTTGTTTCTCTATCTAAAATAAAAATAAGAAGTAAAAGAAGCCTCCTTTATATGAAGTTTGATCTTGACATTCTCCAAAGGGTTGACACTCTGGATTTTAGATAAAAAGGGTTCAGCTCTCTCAGAGAATCATCCAGGTCAGGGAAATCAAGGTGGATGGTCTCCTCCCAAAACTGCAAGAATTTCTCTTTAGTCACCTCCAAGAAGATGAAGAGAGGCATCTGGGGGTCAGGGAGATGAGTTGGCAAGAATCCGAGAGAGCCTGGGAGTGGAAGCTTGACCACATGGTCTCTGACGTCTGACCTGGGGAGGGGCTTGGCAAGCCTTCCTGGCCTTTCCTCCATCTTCTCCAGGTGCTAGTAACAAGTCAAGAGAGGAGACACTGAGGAGGAAGGTACTGAATAATTCCAAACTCAGAAGTGTCTGTTGGTTGATGGATTGATGCGGTCACTCATCATTCAAAACATCTCAAACATTCTGTGTGTGTGAAGCCCAAGGCCAAGGTTAGAAGTACAGAAATAAATGATTTATTTCTGTAGCCTCCAGGAGGCTCCTTACTAAAGACTCAGGGAGAAGCTGCCTCTCACTAGTGTCTTCATTCTGCTGTAGTTAATTTAGGTTTCCTTACTCATTGTTTACTTACTGCATCAGTCTTTTCCAGTTGATGAGGAGCGCCTCGATCTCATAGGGTGGTTAGTGAGGCCCTCGCCAAGAGCTTGGACTTGAGGTTGTGGTCAGGTTGTGGCTGTGGGGTAGGGAAGGAGAGGTGGTGAGAACATATACTCTAAGGCGGCACTCACTGTCAGGGTCGTGCAAGTGTAGCATCTGCTTGTCGTTGGCTGTTTGGAAAACTTTTTGTATAGGTCCAAAACTCTGAACCTCAGGGTTCCATCTATAAACCAAGACAGTGCCTAATCTATCATGTTGTTCAGAAATTAAATATATGATCTTTGTGAAAGTAAATCATAAACTATAAATGATGTAAAAATGCATGTTGCTCTGATCAATAGCAACAGACATAATTGTTTATGGAAATTTTCATCAGTCACTGTTACCATTGCAGTCTCCATTGTGAACACAACACATTATGTTAAAAAGTGGAAATGGGGGCTGGGGATGTGGCTCAAGCGGTAACTCGCTCACCTGGCATGCGCGGGGCGCTGGGTTCAATCCTCTCTCTCTCTCTCTCTCTCTCTCTCTCTTTAAAAAAAAAAAAAAGTGGAAATAGGGCTGGGTGTGGTGGTGCATACCTGTAATACCAGCAGCTCAGGAGGCTGAGACAGGAGGATTGCAAGTTTGAGACCAGCTTCAGCAACTTAGCAAGGCCCTGTCTCAGAATAAAAAATAAAAAGGATTAGGGATGTGGCTCAATGGTTAAGCACCCCTAGGTTCAATCCCTGAGATTATGTGTGTGTGTGTGTGTGTGTGTGTGTGTGTGTATGTTTTTTTTTTAAACAACTACATGAATGGAGTCCATGTCTTCACATTCATTTAGTGATTTAAGTATTTATCTTAAAGATTACTTTAAACTGAGAATTCAATATTTTGTTTATAAAGCACCGATTGGAGCAGGATCAGGCAGGATTGGGATGGTTGTGGTGAGCAGATGGTCAGCAAACAGAATTCTGAGCAGAAACTGAAAGAGATTAAGTAACTCTCACAAAATAATAAGAGAAAAGAGGTCCAAATCTAGGACTGTGTGACCTCAAAATCCACTTTCTGGAAACTTCTTTTGTACTAGCAGGTGGAGAAGAGCAGTTGTGGAAGTGAATTCTGTGGTAAGGGACTCCTCTGAGAGACAACAGGGATTTCATGGTCACTGAGCATCACAGGATAGCCCCTGGATCTCAAGAACAGCCTGAAGGGCCTCCTCAGCATTCAGGAGGCCATCGGATCAGCTGAGCAATCCAGAATGGGTTTTCAGTCACTTCAAAACCAGATTATGTAGCAAACATCTTGGAAATAGGAAATGCAAACCTTTTTAAAATTGTATTTTTAAAAGTTATCCTAAGGCAGAGTACATGAGTACATGTACAGAGTACAGAGTACATGCCTATAATCCCAGCAGCTTGGGAGGCTGAGGTGGGAGGATCACAAATTCAAGTCTAGCCTCAGCAACTTAGTGAGGCCCTAAGCAACTTAGAAAAACTCTGTTTTTAAATAAAATATTTAAAAGGGCTAGGGATGTGGCTCAGTGGTTAAGTACCCCTGGGTTCAATCCTTGGTACCAAATAAATAAATAAACAAACAAACAAATAAATGAATATCCTAGGGATATAATTGGAGATGTGCCCAAAGTTGCTCCTACAGGTATTCACTTCTGTGTTGTTTATATTAAAAAGATGGAATGAAACCTGTGGCCTAAGAGTGTGTAATTAAGTGTATACACATGCACAGTGTGGCATAAGCTGCTATGCTGATGTGGGAAGAAGATGTATTGACAGGAAAGGCTTCTTGTGATGTTGTTTATGGAAAAGCTAGGGTACAATAAAATGTTTTTATTTTTAAAAAGTATACTCATAGTTTTAAAAAAGAAATTTGGGTAAATAAAACATTTACCCAGACTGAGAGTAGTACCTGTGATACAGGGTTTCTCCTTAGTGTTTCTTCATTTTATTTCATCTTTCTGTAATGAGCATGTCTTACATTGTTAATCAGAAAAAATGTCTATTAGTGTCATTTACTACAAAACCTCCCGGCTGTAACACAAAACAAGAACCCAAAGCCAAGTCCTGAGCTCTTGCACTAAGCTCGGAGTCAGGCTGCTTTGTGCCCTCCATGTCACACAGAATGGCTGGCCACACAGCTATTTAAGAGTCTGGCTCTCTCAGACCCTCTCCTGAGGACCTGGCCCAAAAAAGGGAGAGGACTGGGCTGGCAGGCAGCCTGAGTGCCACCTTGCAGAATGTCGGTCGTAGCTCTCCTCTACCAGGCCAAGGGCCTAATCAGACCTCCTGCACCAGGCCTATTTTCCCTGAAGAACATTCTTCCCCTGCCCAGTGCACTGCCCGGTGGAATGGGGTCCTCTGGCTGTTGAGCACGGTAACAGCGAACTTTGTGGCTCCTCCAGGGACTTCCTCAGGGCTTCACGCAGGAGGCCCTGGGCAGGTTAACTCATGCTTGTGCTTGCCTGGATTTGTGTTGGTAACACACAGGGCTCTGCTTTGCTCTAAGGTCATGAATGAACAGTGATAATCCTTCCGGAAGGAGGTAGGGTTGAATCACATGTTGATGACTGCTACCCAGAGTGAGCCGTGTGCTCAGGACACTGATGGCTCCAGGTGGAAGCCAGCAGTTGGTAGGCCCCTGGATTTAGAAGGGCAGCTGGGCTTCATCTGTGGGAAATACTGTCATTCTCTGAAATGACAAGTGTTGCCCCGGTAGTTGAGTCTCACCTGCCGATTGCCACCCCTGATCGATGCTGGGGATGTAGCACTGGCTGTGTGGCGGGCAAATTTGCAGCCAGATTAGAAGCTGAGAAGGGTGGGCCCCCGGAGCAGGAGAAAGCCAGTTTTCCCAGAGCGGTGGCTGGGAAGTGCTAAGTCCTGGAGGACCAAGGCCCAGCTGCCTCTGCTTGTTACCATGTGACCCCAACTGAGAAAAGTGCCTCCGTGAGCCCTGGGGGGCCAGCGTTCAAAGCTCTGCTCGCATGTGTTCCCTTGCCTTCCTTCTCCCTCTTTGAAATGAAAAATAAAGCCACCTGTCAAAGCTGGTGATATGTTCAGACCTGTAACCCACACAGATTCAGGAAGACTTCAAAGTGGAAACTCCTCGGGTCTGATTACATTTCGTCGCAGATGGGGAATTTATGCCCTGCGCCCCCTCCTCTGCTCTGACTTCTGTATTTTAAGCTGTGCATAGACTACACGGGTGGTGTTATTTGCAAACTAACGAGTTAGATACCATTTATTCTCTCAAACTTTGGAGACTATCTGGGTTTCCACAGCAACAAGCTGAAAGTTAGCTTCTTTTATAGATCCTGGGCCTATTAGAAGACAAAACATTCCCTACCAGTTTTCTGTCAACTGTATAGACTTCAGCTTATAAAAATGGGGATGCAAGTAGCATGTAAGTCCCAGACTGGTTTTGAGAAATAAATGAGTCATCATGTATAAAGCACTAGCAACGTTGCCTGAGAAAAACGAATTGCTGTGTACGTGTGAACTACTGTTTTCCTGATAAAGCAGGTACAGTCAAAGCTTGAAGAAGGAAGGCTGTCTCTTCATCAAGAGCTTTCTTTCCCCCCTTGTCGAGCGAACCGAACACTCCGTTGGTAGCTACTCAAGGCCCATCAGGATCTGGCTGCAACTCAGCAAAAGGAGAGAGTCACAGGTTTATTCTGGAAAAGACTGGCAAGCCACCTTCTCACAGGGGCTTTGTCTACCCAATCTTTGCCCTCTCTGTTATTTCTGAAGTTCTGTGATGCATTATTCTGAGCCATGGACTTTGGTCTTGAGATCAGGCAGAGTAAAAAAGATATTTGTTGCATTTTGACTCATCCTGGGAGGCTCTCTTTGCTGTTTCTCTAAGAAAATCCCACATGGCTTCTCTGATGTTGTGCACATCTGTCAAACTTCTGATTTATGTTCATGGACTCAGATACAATATGCTCATTCAAAAAAAAAAAAAAAAGAGTATCCATGATCTGGAGGAGATGTTGGGGTTCATTCTATGCCATCTCCCCAGACTTTGGATAGTGTCTTTTTAAAAAAAATTAATGTATTTATTTTAATTAGGTATATATGACAGCAGAATGCATTTTGATTCCTTGTACACAATTGCAGCACGACTTTATGTTTCTGTGGTTGTACATGATGTGGTGTCTTAAGGCGAGTAGAGCAAACCTGGGGAGGGTCTCCCACACAGACAAGAAGGGAGGGCCCAGCATCTCATGGACGGAGCACTCATTTGTGTTCTAGATTGGCCACGGCTGACCCTGCAGGATGGCCTGTTACCTTTTCCCGGGGTTATTGCTGTTTTCCCCGTTGGTGGGTTGTAAGGGTAAGCCGTGATCAGGCCTCTGCCAACTCTTAGGGCACCCAGCTCTGGAAAAGAGTCTCCAGACACTTCACCTCTTGCTCATGATTGGCTCCTGCCTGATTTTTCATCTGGCTGAGAATGGATCCCAAAGGATTCTGGTTTGATATAGAGTAGGTCCTCATGTGTAGTTGGCCACTGGTTAAAATGTTGCTAGAGAAAGCTTTTCTAGATTGTCTTCTTAGACTAAGAAAGGAGCTTTGGGAAAATGTTTCCATTCAGGGACCCAAGTTGACTTGAAGACTCATGCCTCCCTTCTTTTCTTCTTTCCTTGTGGCATTTTCTACACAACCAGAGGAAGAACCTGTCGGGGGCAGGTCTTGAATAAGAGGCAGAGTATCTTTTGACAATTGCTTTTAATCGCTGGTCCTTCAGCCCAGAGGAGATCATTCAGCACCCATCCCTGGAGTACCAACTATTCATGTTCTTAGGGAATCGAAATGCTTGCAGTCCAAGGAGCTCATATTCTTGTGATATGGATGAAGGTATCACAGGAGAACTGTCAGGAGCCCGAGGCTGCTGGAATGGAGGTCTGTGTGAGGAGTGGTGCTGGGCCCCCAGGGATAGTGTCTTTCTTTGGAAAATAGTGTCTGGGCTATGTCTGAAGGTGCTATGAAGACACTTACTAGAGAAAAAAGCTTTCCTTTGGAGACTGATGCTAATATTAACCATGGATTTCCCTCAGGATTTCCAAGAGTTTCAGAGAGATCCTGTGTCCCCAGAGAGCTGAGCCTGGTTCTCAATTTCTCAGACTTTTGTGAGTCATGGCCTTCCTCCTCTCATCCTTGAATTATTCAGTGGTTTGGCTACCTGCTCAATTTGAATACCAAATGCTGCTGCAGGTAAAATGGCTATAATTAAAATGATAAAAAACATGACAAATGCTGACAAAGATAGGAGAAAGGAGAACTGTCACACACTGGTGGCAGCCATTACGGAAAATGGTATGGAGGTTTCTCAAGAAATTAAAAATCCAACCATCGGATTCAGCAACCCCACTACTGGGCATTCATCCAAAGGGAATGAAATCCATGTATCAAAGAGATAACTTCAATTCCCTGTTGATTGCAGCACTGTTCACAATAGCTACAGAGGATGAATGGATAACGAAAATGTGGCACATATACGATGGGATAGTATTCATCCATAAAAGGACAAAAATCCTGTCATTTGTGGCAACGTGGATGGAACTGAAGATCAAATTTAAACAAAGTAAGTCAGGCACAGAAAAACAAATAAAACACAATTTCCCTCCCAGGTTAAAAGCTCTAAAATACTGAGCTCCTAGAATCAGTGAGCAGAATAGCAATTGTCAGCGGCCAGGGAGAGGACCGAAGAAGAGGGAGAGATGGCTTAGTGGCTACAGGGTTATCACCAGGTAGGAGGATTAAATGCAGGTATTTTATTACAGAGAAGGTGATTATAGTTAACAATATTGTACCACGTAATCCAAAATAGCCTGAAAAGAGGATTTTGAATGTCCTGATCACAGAACACAGAAAATTGTTTGAGATGGTAGATAATCCAAGAATCTTGAGTTGATATTTTCACAATGTATAAGTGCACCAAAACATCATAGTATACCATGCAAAGGGGTGTGTGTGTGTGTATCCAACAAAAATTTCCAAAAATGAATACCAAATGATTCTGAGTGTTCTTTTTCTGGACTCCCCACCTTTCGTACATCCATTACAGCCCAAGTAGGATGGACTTTCTTTGCTTACGTCTCCAATGTCAGCCGACCAGACCCTCATGTAGAAATGGCCACTTGTACCACAGACCTGTCTCTGAGGTTGTGATCTCATATTGCCATCAGCTTAAAATGCTGCTGGCTTCTTCAGGGAGCCTGAGAGAGAGCTTTTCTCATAGATTAGCAACACTTTGAAGACCAGTTGAATATGAACTATGAGCCAGGCTGTAGATATCTTGCACATATTGCTTTATTTTAATCCTTGCAATAACTTTGCAAAGTGAGAATTATGTATCTAATATTAGAGATAGAAAACTCTGATGGCTGTTTGCAAGAGTCTGAATGAAAAAAAGAAAGCCAACCTCTGCACTGGCCATTCATTCATAACTAGCTAGACCCACTCTCCAGTGTAAACTCTTCTGCCAGGGAACAGAGGGCTTAAAGCGGGTGGGGTGGAGAACATGAGGAGACAAGTCGTTTCAGGGCTAGTGAGTTCCTCTAAATTGCAATTTGTCTTTTCCCTCCCCTTTGGCTAAGTTTGAGGCAAAACTTAATTCAAATAAAGCGATGACAAAAAAAGACGATCATTTGGACTTTTTGCTCATCACGTGACTAGGGTCCTCCATATGAATCTAGCACAGCTGTGTTTTTTAATAATCTAAGCCAGATTAAAGGGATCCATGTTTGAAATGTGTACTTTATTTAACAATGTGTTACTTATAGCACCTCAGACACAAGTGGGCTCCTACGTCTCTGTTGAGGAAACTGCTCAAACGTTCGGCAAGCTACAGTTTTCACAGGACTTTTCTTCACTAAATCTTACAAAAAATAAGCTTCAGTAGCTCATGTGTCCCTCAAATAAACGAACGCTAATTAACTCACACAGTTCAGTTCATTTAGTTTTTAAAATAGCTCCATGCTATTTTTACTTTAAAAATCTTAAGAGATTTCCTGAAAAGATCATTACCACCAAGTTGGTACTGACTTGTGTAGGCAATAAAACAAATAAAGTCATTAAAAATAATTTGAACAAAAGGAGTAACTTGATATTACGCCATCTACATTTGGTTAAAATGACATTTTAGAGTTCTCTTTCATCTTACTAAACAGATCTCTAAAAGAAAAAAAATGTGATTAACAAATTATCCTCCATAAATCTTATGATAACCATTATAGTCTTTGGAGAATTATGAATCCACATCTGGAAAAAGTATTTTATATGCTACCGCCTGTAAAACAGCATGCCACGCACTTTACAAGTGCACGTTAGTAAGTAAAAATACGGTATGTTTTTTTGTGTTCATCATTTTTCCCCTCCAAAAGAAGTGTAAGCCTAGTTTATTTCATAATAAAGAGTGCTAATAAAGTTTATATGACGCTTGTTTTCCTCCCTTACTTTGGTGCTAATGCAGTTTCTCTCGGTTGTTTGGAATGAGCTTTCGATGGCAACTCAAGGAAGCCTTCATTATAAGAGAGTCTGCCGGTGCCCTTGAAGGAGGGAGTAGGCAGAAGCCAGCTGGTCCAAGGAGGTGGCAGAAACAGCTCAAGAGTGTGCTAAAGACTTAAGGGCCACTCGCTTCACTGTGTGTGTGTGTGTGTGTGTGTGTGTGTGTGTGTGTGTGCGCGCGCGCGCTCTTGAATCTAATTCCTTTTATACTCTTTTCAGTGCACAGGTCTCAAAATGCAAGGTTGGCTCATTTTTGGAATTAGAAATTTCATTAAACTTAAACATTCGTTAAATAAAACGAGCAAAGTACTTGGAGAGCCAACAATGTCCCTTGGAAATAGAAAATGTTTTTTCGTTTCCAAGCAGCTGTTTGCAATAAGAAGTAGCTGGTGAGTGAAAGGGAAGGACGCCGTTAAGTGAAGGTAACCCCTCCAGGGTTTTATGGAGCGCTGCAGTCATGTGAGCGCCATCAGTGATAAATATCACAATAGCGGTTGCAATGCGCCTGGTTTTATTTTCATGTGGATCCTTGAGTACACTTTAACTCAAGTCACAGAATACATTTAATGACCACGGAAAAGCACGATCTTAATGTACACAAAAGCAACCTTAGAAGCAAGAGATGTACAAGTCTTCTTTCTAGAAAATTAACCTCCCAGAACCCATAACAATAACACCTGTAAACCAAATTTTCTTTTGTTTGGATTTTTGGAAAGCAGCAGGAGAGACTCTAAGTAGGTACCAGGCCTTCAGTCTCCAGAGAGTTTTCATGCATTTATCTTTGGGGCCTTGTTTCCAAACATTTAGAATGATCAGATTAAGGGCTTGAGATGCTGTTGGAACGTGAGGACCTTAAAGTTCATGAGTCCAGCTCCATTACTTCACAGATGAGGAATCTGAGGAGTTCAGTGAGAAAGGAAATCGCCCAAAGGCCAGCAACTAGCAGAAATGGGACCAAGACCCACATCTCTTGAATTGAGGTCTCTTAACACCTGACTACCCCAGCAAACAGGAAATCTTTCCAGCCTACAATGAGGGCAGTGTGACACAGGAGGGGTAGGTCTCCAGTCTGTTAATAGTATCATCAAATTCGTCACTTAGAGTCTGATCCCACTCATGAAGTGTCATTTGTGGAGTTTGAAAGCATCCGTTGGTCTCTATGGGAGAGGTAAATGTGGGCAATTTTGGTGCACTTTCAGGCATAAAGATAAGTAGCACTCTCGAACTGCTCTAGGATTCTAGGCTTATTTCTGCCAATAGCTAGCTGTGTGAGCCTGCAGATTTCTCACAACAGCTATGCTCCTAAATCTCTTTAACTTTAATATAAATAAGAAAGTGTGATTATAAAGCTACCTGTTAGAAAAAAAATAGGTTAGGGAATTATTCCAAGATTGATGTCTGAGCTTGGATGAGTGACATGGTCTTCTAAAATCAGTTCCAATTTTTATCCAATGCCTATGAATGTGACTTTATTTGTTATGCATTTCTTTATCATGATCCACCCCTTCTTTTAACTTAGAAGCTTACAGCAGCAACCATTTATGTAGTTCATGATTCTGTAGGTTGGTGATTTGGCCTAGGCTTACTCATGTGTGCTGATAATCCTCTTCTGGGAATTTATTAGTGGATGACTTTTGGGGTGATGGAGGCTTCTGGGCATATGGTTTCTTTCATTCTGACCAACTGGTCTGGACGTGTTCACACAGTGGTTGTAGCTTCTAAGAGACAGAGTAGAGTTGATTGAGGTCTCTTGAGACCTGAAACTGGTACACCATTGTTTTCAGGCCATTGCATTGCCAAATCATGAGCCAAGGCAGATTCAAGAGGGATGGGCAATGGCTTCTCTCTATTTATGGAAGAAGTTGAAAAGTCACAGTGAAAAGCCAAAGTGCCATGGATACAGAGACAAATGGAGCATTTTAGCCATTTTTTAGTCTACCCTCATGACTAACTCTTGTTATGAATCATTGGTGGTAGGACTTAGATTTCATGAACCCATAAAAAGTAAATAAAATACAGTGTGGAAAGTACACACAAATATTCAAAATTTGATGATTTTTGATTGCAATAATTATAAACATTTAAACCCAAATGTCAGATGTCCTTTAATTCCATTATTCTACATAGAAAAACAGGATGGTTTATTACTAAAAAGTATAGGAAGACTATAATCTTAGCTTAAAGGAAAGGCAATTGTATACTGACATTTTATATATCCATAATCATTTTTTATTTTCTTGCATTTCTGCGGACTAGTGGCCCCATCAAGAATGGCACTGCTCTGTGTTGTAGACAGAAAGACCACGGAATACCCCGGAGAGCCTTTGTGCTAATGGTCAGGAGGGGAGCAGCTATTCCTGTGTGGCTTTGCACATACTCTCTCTGCAAGTCTGAGTTCCAGACACAGCTCATCTGCAGATTAGTTGGAGTGAAACGGTGAAATCTTATCCTAGTGATCTGGTCCCATTGGTCTCCATATTTAATTTGCTGAAGTATCAAAGACTGCATGAGTCTCTCGGTTTAGTGGCACCATGTTGAGGCTTGGTGCCCTGTCTCTGTCTTCCCTGGTAGGAGGGTTTGGCCCTCAGAGACCCTGGTTCTTCCCTTAGTCCTGTATTTGCCATCTGAGAATCCTCCATGAAACCATTTTCTTGGTCAAAAACTTGAATTTTCCCATCTGAAAAATGAGATAGTAGTTAACATTTTACTTTTTTCATTTTTGCAAGTATTAAATGAAATAGCATGTGTACAGTGCTTGACACCACACCAGACCCATGTAAAAGATTTACTATAAGACCAATCATTTTTGGATAGCTGGTTTTATTTTTAAAACATTTCTTGTTGATTTTTGCACACCAACCAGTTGTTCCAACACAGGGTTAAGTGTGATTGTGGTATATCACAAACCTCTTTTTTTTTTTTTTAAGCAGTGATTGGATTGTATTAGAAAAAGGATAACAATAAAGGAAGTTTGAAATTATAGCCACATTGTGTGAAAATGTAAGCAAGTAGTTATAACTGGATACCTTTCTCAAAGTGATCCCACTCCCATCAGAGCCTCCATAATTTAATCCTGATTCTTTTCACAGCACTTACCTTCCATAGTGGTAAATAGTGTCCCAGGGCTCATCAGATACCTTAGCAACTTCTGCAAGATTTAATTCGCTAGTCATTCTTTCTTTTTTTTAATTTATGTGTATTTAGTTTTTCCACATTTTTTCTTGGTGCATCATAGTGGTACACAATGGTGACATTTGTCGTTTCGTATTAGTACACGCACACATGTAACAATGTAGTTTGGCCAATTTGACATCCCAGCACTCGTGTCTTCCCTTCCCTCCTCCTACTTATAGGTCCCTTTCCTCTACTGCATTGATCTCCCTTTGATTTTTCATGAGACTCCTTCTTTCCCTTTTTCCTCTCTGGCTTTCAATTATGAGAAAAAACAAATGACCCTTGATCTCCTGAGTTTTTGCCAGTCTTTTTTCTCTTCTACTAGCTTTTGTGACTACTACTTCAACAACGGATATACAAGGAACCATTCAGAACTTCTCTAAGCAAAGTCTCTCATTTATCCCTTTTAATCCCTCACAATTGTCTTAGAATAAAGAGGAAGAAATAAAACAAAATAACGTGATGGACCGGATCATGGACAGCCGCTGTGGAGGGGTAGAGGTGGGAAGCTTGGTTTTGTGTAATCCCTCCTACCAGCTGTCCCGGCAGCCACAGCTTTCTTAATGCTTAATTTACACTGAACAGTCTCTTAGCAGCTATTACCAGGACAAGATTGCACACAGAGCTGCTTCTAGGTTCCACATTGAGTTATAAAGATTTCAGTGATACTCCAACGATGAAGGCTTTAAAGCTAAGACAAAGTGACTTTTCAACAAGTCTATTTGCAACATGCCCTGTCACCGAGTTTCCCCCACTGCTCTTTTTATCCAGTTGGCTTTCCAATTCGAATTCGGAGTTGTTTCCACAAGAGGGGATGGAGAGGGAGAACGCACGCATTCATGCACACACTGAACGACGACATCCCTGCGGCAGATGACCATCCTGGGGCCTCATTTGCACAGGTGACATTCTCAGCACCTGTATGCGCATTGACTGAGGAATTGGTTTTCCCACCTCTGTAGTACCCCTCTGCTCCCAATCCTATGATGCCCAGGTTAGCTCACCCCTTAGGAAGTCTTGCCAAAGCAATGCAAGAGCTAATTCTTTCTATAAATATCTTGTTATTTTCTTAGCATCCTCAAAGACATAGCTATTGAAAAGAAATTAATCTCAAGCTTTGCTGTAGCCAAACGAACCACCTAGGCAGCTTTTTTAATGCCTCAAGTGTCAATGAATTCTCCTCTTTCCAAAATATGTACCTTTCTATGTACATGTTGAAAATCTTCTGTCGGGAGGCTGAGGCAGGAGGATTGCGAGTTCAAAAGCCAGCAAGGTGCTAAGCAACTCAGTGAGACCCTGTCTCTAAATAAAATACAAAATAAGGCTTGGGATGTGGCTCCGTGATCGAGTGCCCCTGAGTTCAATCCCCTGTACTTCCCCCCCAAAAAGAAAAAGAAAACCTATGCATGTGTGTGCATGCACACAGGTGTGCTGTTTCATTCTCTTCTTTGCTTGGAATGTGATGTATAAGACTGACATTGCTCATGCTATTTTTGTATCAATTATCCATATGAAAAAGACGAAAGAACAGAAGATTAATCGATAAACCTTAGAAAAACAAAGGGAGGTAGGATATGAATAATAGCAATAGCGTTAACTGCATTGTATTGACTGTCAATTTCCTGAACTACTTTTAAAAGCCTAAGATTGGGAGTGTGAAAATTCCCTGGTCTGTTGAGATGTGTGTGCCCAGAGCTGTGCTTGCTCTAATCGGGTTGAGAGAGCCATATGGATTTTAGCCATCATATATGTGTAACCCTTCATTTGGATTGTTAAGCTTTGTTTGGCGAGTACAGCTTAGTGTCATTTTATTTTTTTACTTTATTCAGAAAGAAGAATACCTCTGTGATGAGGTGGCATGCAAATCCCTCACTCTACAGAACATGGACTTTAAATACGATCCTCTTTGAAATGGAGCCGACCTCCCTGGAGCACAAAGTAGGAAGACGGAGAACAGAATGCCTCCCTGCAATAGAACCCAGAGGCTAAACCCAGTCATTCTCCAGAGGGTTGAAAATGTTTCCCTTTGAATTAAGTTAAACTTGTGTTTCCATCACAGTGGCTTTAGCAGTGGAAATGTGATAGGGATGGCCATTGTCCTGTATCCAGATGGTCCACAGGACCTGGATGCCTCCCAAACAAACTACCCATGTTCCTGAGCAACAATCCTTCAATCAAGTTAGGTACATTTTCTCTAGCAGTGTTAATGATTAGCTTGCTCAAGCTGAACTTGCACATCTCCTGAGGTTAAGGAGCACAGCTCTGGGCACACATACCTCAACTGTGCGACAACTGGTGTCTTTTGAATAGAATTTTCAGGAAGCAGAAACAAAGAAGAACCAGCCTGCAAAGGGACAGAGTCACATTAAGTGCCAAGCTAGGCTGTCTCAACGCTGAGGTGAGTATCTTTGTGGAAAAACAAGGAAATCAGGTCAGATAGTTTGGGCAGGCAGCTTCTGCCATGGCTCCCAGGGATCTCTACCCTCCAGCATTAATGCCCCTCAGCACTCTCCTGCTCTTGAGGATGGACTAGACCTGTGGGCTTGCTTCTAACAAACAGAATACAGCAAAAGTGACAGGATGTCCCTTCCATAATTAGGTCATAAAAGACCGACTTCCTCCTTGCTGGTTCCTTAGGTAATCCTTTCTATGGGCTTGCTCTGCTAACAAGCTGCCATGTGATGACCTGCCCCCTGGGAAGGACTCTGTGACTAGGAGCAGAGGGCATGGTCTGGCCGATATTTAGGGGACAACTGAGTCCTCCATCACAGCAACAAACAACTGAATTCTACCAACAACCATGTGGATGAGTTTGGAAGTAGATTCCTCTGAGTTACCCTTCAGGTGGCAGAGGCCTGGTAGCAGCCTGGGTCAAACTTCCAACACACAGAAACTGTGAGATACTAAGTCTCTGGGATTTGGTATGACTCGTCATGCAGCAGTGGATGTTTTATTAGTCAATGTCCTCCAGAGAAACAAAACCAGCATGATGGGTACAAATTATATAGAGAGACTGTAAGTAGCTGGCTCATATGATTATGGAGTCTGGTGAGTTCGGGCTTCCATGTGTGCCAGGGAGAGCTGAGGGAGAAGTGCCAGCCTGAGACCTGGCAGCAGAGATGCAAGAGATGACGACGGGCAGATGAAGTCCTCTGGCTGGGGCAGACTCCTGTTTTCACTACTCAGGGACCCACCGGATTGGACAAGGCCCTCCTATGAAATGGGGAACAATTGGCTTACTCCAAATTCACTGATTTAAATGAGACTCTCTTCCAAAACCACTCTGCAAGATGACAGGTACTGTTACCTTTCGCAGATGGAGAGTTAGATCTTAAAGGCATTTTTTTTTGAGAAGTTGAAGGACTATATTATGGGAAAGAGAGAACACATTTCAATTCTTATCAGGCTGCAGGGTGAAAGAAGCAGTGTTCTGGGAAGAAGAGTTTGACAACTTTGCGTGAAGTTCTGAAGCACAAGGCTCAGATCCCAGCATCGAAGGAGCTAAGGCCTGCATTCCTTCATGTTCCACACTGTCTAAGGAACAGCTAGGTTCAGGTTCAAGTAACCCAGGCTTCCTCTCAGTTATAGAGTTAATTATAGCTTGACTCTCAGGTTGATTTTGAGGTCTTGGGAACAGATAATAACATGTACATTTTAACAAATTGTTACACCTAGGTTACCAAAGTGCGCATTACTAGACCCAAAGATATCCTCGTGTCCCCAATTGATCACCCCCTCCTTTCCTCTATTAGTTTTTGTTAGCTGTCAATGAAAATTTAGATAAACAATGAAATTTGGGGAATGTTGACAATCCATAATTATGAATATCAATGGAATGCAGAATGTGTTTTAATCTTCCCTCTCAGCTGGATTAATTCTCTTAAAAGGAATGATCTTTCTTTTAGCTTATTTTTAGTATTTTAAATTTATTTTTGGTCTTGGGGATTAGAACACAGAGGTACTTTTACCACTGAGCCACATCCCCAGCCCTTTAAAAAATTAATTAATTTAATTTATTATTTTTTTTATACAAATGGAGCACAATTTTTCATTTTTCTGGTTGTACATATGAAGACTCACACCATTCCTGCAACCATACCCTTACATCGGGTAATAATGTCTGTCTCATTCTACCATCTCCCCATCCCCCTACCCACTCAATCCAAAGTTCCTCCATTCTAAAGGAAGGGTCTTGATTCATAAACCTCTGGAAACCCATCATCCCATCAGTGCCCAGCAGGTTCCCACGTGAGATGGCTTGATAGTGGGCAGTGGGAGCAGTTTCAACGCCCAGATGGAAGTGGTCAGAAGGTAAGATGTTTTGGTGAAAGAATACATGTAGGGCTGAGCCCAAAGATGGCTCAGAGTGTTAGGTCTGTAGGAAAAGCCGTCTGTCAGTAAGGACAGAACTGGAGGCTGCACCCTAGGGCTATGTTTTATATAGATACAGTTGAAATGATTGGAACTCTGTGCCTTTCATAACTGTCTAAAGCTGATAGCTGGTTATCAATGTAAGCTGTTTAGCTAAGCTTGTGGATGCTTCAGGGAAGTTAACAGGCATCTAACCAGAGAGTACTTTAGTTAGAAGGTATGTGTGTGAGTGTGTGTGTGTGTGTGTGTGTGTGTGTGTGTGTGTGAATAAAATGTGCATATGTGATACAGGGAGAAAGAGACGGTCAGAAGCACAAAGAGACAGAGTGACAGAGGCAGCTATCACAGGCCATTCTGAGGTCACAAGCGCAGTGGAAACAACTGTCCTGCCTGTAGTATGTTACCAGGTGATGAAATTTCTAGGCTCCGTGGAAAATATAATCTGAACTTCTTCTATAAATTGTAAGTGTCTGCTTCATTGTGGCTTGCTGGCACTAGGATTTGGTCTGTCAAGGGTGTACTAAAAATGAACATAATGCTTTGAAATTGCCAAGAAAAACAAATGTTCACCAGGAGTGTGCGCAGGCTAAAATATGCAAACAAGCCAAGGGGTCTTATCCCAGCAGCAGCATGGGGAGCCTGGGCCACGCAGGGAAGAGGGAGGTCATTGGAGAGCTGTGTGGTTTCAAAGCCCATGGTGAGGACACTTGCGCTACAGGCCGGGGGCCTGGGACACTTGATGTGTGTGTCCACCTGCAGCTTTCTTTGAGATTAATGCACATTGATGAGCAGTTCTATCCAAAAGTTTCCAAGAGGAATCAGATTCTGATGCCAAGCTGCCTCAAAACAGATGGGCGAGTCTCTTCTGTGGAGCAGGAGCACAAGGTGAAACGCCACATGTCAGGAGAAGGTATTTCAACTTTAATTCACAACAGGCAGAGACGATGTAGAAGAATAAACTGGCTTGCAGAGAATTCTGGTGTGAACATTGAGAAGAAACCCAAAGCTCTGTTCTTAGCAAGATTGCCCTCTCTCACTGCCCTCTCAGGTTTCCAGAGTTCACCTGTTGTGAAATGCTAGCATTCGTTGCTGGAAAATGACACCGGATGATATATTTTCACCCTGTGGAAAAAAAAATCTTTATTTTCGTGAATTCAGTGTGAGACCAAATATGTCATTGCTTTTTCTTAGTGTTACAAAAAAGGGAATTCTTTCAGCTGTCTTTATTGGAACACAGCATGTTTTTATACTACGCTGTGTCAATGTCTCCCATTTTTAACTCTTGTTTTTATTGGACACTTCAGATTTTTCAGCCCAAACTGCACATATCCAAAACCCACTAGATGTTCGGCCAGCTGATTGGGCCAGGCAATAGCCACTTATTCCCAGATTCATGTCAAAATGGATTGAAGTTATGATCTAAACATGCCACCTGCATAATCATCAGCCTTAATTCTCTGAGAATTCGGCTCTTTTCTGAGCTGGCGAGTGTTGGTTATAACCACAGGCTCATTTCCACTGAGTTCTAAATTTATGTTATTCAGGACTTAAAAAAGACTTCATGTCCCTAAGTCCCTAATAGGTGTGAATTCCCACCACCAAGGCTCCCAAACCTGTCCTGTGGACTGCAGCTGAAGAAGGAAATGGTAAGGGTTGTGTGTTAAGAAGTTGCAAAAGAGTGGAAAAAAAAAAAAAAAGGTACCTTACCTTAGAAGTCCAGTGAGAAACAGTGTCAGAATGTTACTAGCACATGCAAATCACTGGTGAATACAAAATGGTAACAATGACCAGTTTCTGTATTTACTCTAAATACTAAAATTATTACAGATAGATCAATGAATTAAATAATACATAAAACCCTAGACATATTCCCTACCATGGAACCCAAAAGTCGTAAGTGTTATTTTACACTTGTTAAGGACAAGTGTGGTGCAATAAAAAGAACACTGGTCTAACTTTGTAATCAACTTTATTAGTTATTAGCTCTTTGAGCTTGGGTAAGTGACCTAACCTCTCTATGTTTATGTTTGCTCACAGGAGGGTGGAGACAGAAACCATCATCAAATAGCCATTGCTACAATAAATAAATGATATAAAGTATTAAAAAGCATTAGCACTCTGCCAGGCACATAGAAGCCATTTAAGAAATAATTGTTATAAGAATGGGTCAAAACACCACTTGGCTTTTATATATGAGGTCCCTATGGGGTGTTTTTGCACTAGTGGGAGGACAGCAGATTTGAGAGTGGCCTTTTGGAGTTTGGAGTGAAGGTACCATGACAGCTACAGGGAAAGGGGGTGTTTGGCTTATCTGTAGCTTTTGAGGGTGGGGATTATTCTCCATGTGTCCCTTTGCCCTTGTGGGCTATTTCTTCATCCACAACCCAGTCCATGCAGAATGACCTTCCACAGGGTGTTTCCAAAGCATTGCTACGGAAGCCTCTGGATATAGGCAGAGGGAAGGTGGGAAGGTGTCAGCTTTGGAGGTCAATCAGCTCTGGCAGTTCTCCTGGGCAGCCTCCCTGGCCTCTGTGTGCAGCAAAGGACCAAGCGCACCATCCATCCTGCAGGACTGAGGTTGGAGTTCAAGGGAGCAGCACCCCCTGGGTGCTCTGTTGTGCAAGAGAGGCCTACTTTCTTTTTCTTTTCTTTTTTTTTTTTTTTTTAAGGGAAAAAGCCCCAGGCAAAAATACTTTCACCCTCAGTCACTGTTTCTTTTCTGAGCTCTGCCCTACTCAGTTTCCTATTTTGAGGATTCAGTATTTATCCCATTTGACTTGGGTTGTTAAATTTTGCTCAGTAGATATTTACTAAGTTAAAGTTCTTGTTGTACCCTGGGGGAATTTGTCAACTCCTCATTTCCGGTACTGGTATGGATTCTCTCTCACACTGCTGCTCCCACGCCCAAGTTGCACTTTCTTTAAAGGTAAATGTAACTTTCCAACCTTGCTTAGGGGACAGACTTAGGGAGGGCTCTGCTGTTAGCATGGTAGGAGATAAGGAAGAGGTTTCTGAAATACCAGGTCCCTTTATTAAGGCAGCGTGGTGGGAAAGCTTTGCAGGGAATGATGTAAGGGCTGAGAGGCTCCCAGGACGACCTTGAGCACATCAGGAGAGGAGACAAAGTCACCTCCAGGAGAAGGGTGCTGGGCATCATTCCAGACAGGCCCGGAAGACTGAGAGAGGCAGCAGCAAGCTGAGGATTAGAAGGCAGAGGACTAGAAACCTTCTCAGGTAATGTTGGAAAGGAGGCCAGGTTCCTGAAGGGGGAACATAATCTATTTTTCCCATAAGTTGTTAAGAACCTTATTTTACAAAAGTAACAGATGACTGCCGAGAGTCGTGACTCTGCACCCGTAATTCCTGGGTGATCCGTGCAGATCCAAACTCCCACAGAAACTTCAGGAAAGTGGCAAATGCCTGAGCCTCCCAGAGTAGAGGGAAAGCTCTCAGGAGAAGGTTAAGTTTGAGTTTGGACTTGAAAGAGGAGTGAGGCCAGACTGCAAGGCCCTGTTGGCCTTCCTCTCGGGTACTCCCCTCCTCTGCCTCGCTTCCCCACCAAGCACAGCAGCTGAGTTGCCTTTGACACCTGAGGAGGTGTCAGCTGAGAAGCCTCCCCTGGCTGGGCTGCTCGCCTCACCCCAGCCCCCTCAGCCCAGTCTCCTCAATGTTTCAGCCCTTCAATACCCGCCTCTCCTGGAAGCCCCTCTCATCAGCACCAGGGAGACAACCACTAAGTACCTTCCGGAGCTGAGGGGTCTGCTTCCTCATCACTCCTGCTCTACCTGTTCTCTTACTACAGGTAGCACCCACATCCTCTCCTACATCCCAGGTCTGTCTCCTGCTGCCCCGACACAGACTTTCTACTTCCCTCTCCAGACAGCCTGCCAAATTGTGAAGCTCACCTGCTCTTCCCCTCTCAGCCCACAGTTCTTCATCTTTCACTTGCACAAAGCAGATGCAATTTAGTCTGCAGGTTTTTATTAAGCACCAGGTATGGCTGACTACTGAACTGGAGTTGCATTAAGCCCAGAGGTGCACAGATGTGACAGCTGCACATTTGTAATCATTCTCTGTAACAGTGCCTGGTGGCTAACAGGCAAGTGTTGTGGGGGACATTATGGAAAAGGGGTCGGAGGGCTGCAGGGAGGTCGGTGACTAACACAACCCACAAGCCCTCCATTGGCAAAGCCAGGACAAGGCACGCAGTCTTCTGACTTGTGGGTTTGTGCTCCTTCCCAGCCATGTTCCCCACCACTATCTCCATCCTAAGACAAGTCTGACTGTGGGCTAAACCCTGATACTGTGCTTATATTTCAGATGAAGTTAAATTGAAGAATTTAAAAAAACTTGCCCAAAGTTAAGTGCATAAGTCGCAAAGGTGGGACTTGACCACATGACAGAAGGACTACAAAAATCCATGCTCATGGCTGTCATGTCATCTAGCTGTGGCGAATGGAAGGAATTTGCTCCTGGTGACTTTGAGGCAGAATCTACACTCATGGATGGAAGAGGAAGAGTCTTGAGTTTGGTCCTATGTAGACAAGAACTCGTCACAGAGAGTGGAATGAGGAGACAGCAAGATTGTAAGACAGTGAGTCCCCTGAGTGTCTGCTCTGTTGGAAATGCTAAAGAAAACTGGAAGAAGAAGCTTCTGAGGTTTCTTCTGGCCTTGGCCTCCTAAATGTCTCTGAAATCTGTGCTCACCATGGAATCTACCTGAAATTTAAAAAAAAAATATATATGTTCAGAAGCTCCATTCTGGAGCTGGGGTTTAGAAAAGTGATCTTTCAACATATTTCCTTAAAGGTCTAAGAAGTTGTGACAGGTTACCTAGTTACCAGTGCCCATTTGTCCCGTCTATAATACACATCAGGTCCCCAACTCCTGCTCTCTGCCTTCCTTTTTCTTATCCCCTAGAGAGACACCTAAAAGTCACCCCAAGCTCACCATTTCTTCCCTTTTCCTCACAATAATTTTTGTGAAAACTCCTTCAGCAAAGAATGACAAGAAGCTAATCGGCCTCTTGGTTGGGCTCAAGTCTAGGCTACCTGACTGTGGTTCACATTTGTGTTTGCTTTAGGGTCTGATCCAAGATGTGTTACGGAATGCACATCCTAATATGTCAGCTCCATCCTGCTGAGTGTTCCATCAACACCCCTAACCCAGTTATCTGCAGGGACCTTGACCCTAGACGGGGAGCCCCAGATGGAAGCCAGAACATTGTTTCAGGAAGGACTATGAAAAATGAGTAGAAGATACAAAAATGTGAATTATGTGTGAAACAAACAAAGCACCAGGCAACAAGGAATTCATGTCAACAAAAGCTTGCTGCAAGCAGTTGCTTGATTCTAAGGGAGCAGTGGGCTCTGGGGAGGAACAGTAGCTGGGAAGAACTTTTGGCCCCAAAGTAGTAGAAACAAAAAAAGGTGGGCCTTTTTGACTGTAATTGCTTTCAAGTTCTTAAGCTTTCCTCTGATGCACATCCCCTTTCCCACCAGTTGGTACGTCACTGGGGAAGTCACTGACCAGTGACCCAATCTGAGTTTGGAAAGGGAATAAGGGACATTGAAGCAGTTTTGACATATTCAAGAGATGAGAAAGACAGTCCACAGGCCGGGCCTCCAGTTGAGTTTTTGTTGACAATGACAGACTCCATGGCTGGATAACTTGGTGAACCAGGACAAGGTAAGGTTCTCAGCAAGATCCATGCCCTGTAAAGTCCTGATCGGACATGATGTCACACTCTAATTGTAAATTCTGATTATAATAACTTTGCAATTTCCCTTATAAAACTGTACATTTCATATAGAAAATGCCAATATATACAAATTTCAATTTGTGTATTATTTATGACAATACACAAGTATGCTAACACCATATTTATATATGATAATCAATAATGCAATAATACAACTATGGTTGTATTATAATTACGTTATATTTAATACAAATATTAAGTTCAATGTACAAATGCTGATATATAATCTTACAATTGAAATATTGTGCTTAATATGCAATATTATTGTAATTGCTCCAATTACAAATTGGAACCCACGTTCCAATGACAATATTAATTCTGGCAATATTAAATTATACAGACTTCCGGTGCCTCCAACACAAACTTTTTTGTACTGGTTTTCAAACTAGTTGTAGAAATTCTAAATTATCATTCCCTCAGTGAGAGATATTTCTAGATAGTAGATAAAACAGTGTATATACTTTTTAAAGTAGATTTTTTTCATTTATTTAAAACAATTGTCCTGTTCCTGTCCTGGCTCTGTCTCCAGTGCCACTGGAGACACTGGTATTTAAGTGCCACAGGTGCTCTGTTGAATTTAATGAACCACTTTCTGCTTCTGGGGGCCACACACACACACAGCTCTATTTTGGCTCCGAGCCACCCGTGCTACCTCTGAAACTGCCTTCCTAAGGAAATCTGGGAGAAAAGATCATGTGCAGTCCAACTGGCAAGAGTTGTGCATAAATATGTCTCCCTTTACAAGGCAGATGAGATTTTGTGGCCTATTGGTGACAACCTCAACCCAAGTCCATGACCAGCACTCACTTTCATTTATGTGAGAGGTACTGCTCTTTGCTCTTACTTCTTCAAATGGTTCTCGGGACTCATCGCAGTCTTGTAAAGAGAGAGTGAGGGCAGCAATTTGCCAGGGCCTGGTGAACTGAGGCCCCCTAAAATGAATTTGCCTTTGTGAAGAGAATATTCAATTCCACTCCATTTAATTCAACACACATTTAGTGACTACCAATTACATACCAGGTTCTTTCTGTTAAGAATATCTCTGATAGAGATTTCCTCCTTAGGACTACATCCCCCTTTGAAGCTGCCAGGTTACACTGCTGATTTTATAAGGTCACCATTGATTTGAATGAAATGACATCTGCAAAACTCTTAAGACATATTTAGTGCCCAGTAAATTTCATGCCTTGTTATTACAGCCATCTCTCTCTCCATCTATCTACTCATCAGTCTATTTATACATCTAAAAGCTTATTTCAGCACGGAATTTTTTCTTGACTGGGAACCTCTTAGATTCTGGAGGTCCATGGTCTACTACACCTTCTCCTGGGTCCTTAAAGAGTTTGGTCACTCATCCACTTCATAAGCATTGAATGAGCAACTGCTAATTGCAAATACTTCCTTAAGCCCTATTGTCATCAAAAGAGGTTGGACCACCAAAACTGGCCCAGCAGGGTCCCTGGCCTCTTACAGCTTGCAGTTTGCTCGGGAAGCCAGAGAAGCTAACACACAATTTCATCTCCAAGTAATAAATTCAAGGGCAAAGGTCAACATGGGGTGATGTGAGCATCAGACTATGCTGGGAAGGTGGAAAAGTAGCTGGGCATTCTTGGGGGAGACTTGTCCTCAGGGGCAGAAGCAAGCCCTCTCCCTCCATTGGCCTCTGAGGAGCACTTTCTCAATATGTGTGCCTAAGCCCAGGTTTCCACTGAGGACTGTCCACTGTAGATGGCTCCACACACCTGTGTCCTCAAGGGTTCTCTAACTGGTCCAGGGACCAGGAAGCACACCCACAAGCACAAGGACAACTCCTCCTATTAGACAGCAAGGAAAGGGAGCCCCAAGAGGGCCCGCCTCCTCTGTGCGCACCTACTGACCATGCTTCCCCCCCAGGGGAACAAACCGCCAGGCAGATGCCACAGTGACGGGTGGGACCTTCATGACACCTGGGCAGGAAGTGGCAACCGACATTCAAATCCTACAGCCCTCCCTTCCTATTGTCTGATAGACAAAATAAAGCTCTGGGGTATCAGGGGTGGCTTCTTAGTTAATGCCTTTGAACAAAGGGAGGTCTGATTTCATGGCCCAGGCAGAACCTTTCCGGGTCCTTCATTTAGGAGCTTGGAGCTTCCATCAGGCCTGCGACTGACACAGGACTGGGGGTAAGCCCTGTGCTGCATTGATCCTTCTATTTCCTCCTCTTGCATTTTCCTCTCATCCTTGACATCCTTGCTAATTTCCTGTCCCACTCTTCTTTTTCTTAGGAAGCCCTGAAAATCACCTCAAATCTCAGGAAAAGCCAAGCAACTAGCTTAGCTCTTGTAATTTACAATGAAGCAAATACTAGTTTCTTTTATGAGCATACATTAACTTTTAAAACTCTCATGCATATGATCTTAGATCCCAGGAAGGTGGCCTCTGCTCACTTTGGGACTCTTGAGTCCTCATGGACTTTTTTGGTAATGAGAGCACCCAGGTCAGAGCCATGGGTCACTACACTCATGGTGGATGGGTGACGATGGGTTTATTTCTCAGTTTTACAGCACAGTGATCTTCTATCATACTGAACTTTGTGCTGAAAATGACTTCCAGTGAGGGTGAACAACATCAATTCCTCCTGGAAGAGATTCTTGAGTATTTGAACTGGATTTTTCAGAAGGACCTCCCTTCCAGTACCTGCTATTAGTAGCAATAAACCAGGAGTAACAGTAATGGAAATAGCAAAACATGACAATCATGATGACAGTTTTCTTGTGTGCTGTGTGGTACAATTGAAATAGCCCTTTAACATCTGGTTTCTCATTTGATTCTGTAAGAGTGAAGGTGTAGAGGACATGACTGAGACCACCATTCCCACTTTTCAGGCGAGGAGGTCAAGTTTTAATGTGACTATCGCATAAGGTCAGGGCTACGCAGCTGTTAGGTGTAGTAGAGCCAGGTTCCAACTGAAGTCTCTGGCACTAAGCTCATTAATGTGTCTAACATGTAATTTATACAAAACACATTCAGTGAACAACTACTGTGCTCTGGCTCTTGGCTGGGGTGGGACATAAGAGAGAGAGGCCCTCTCAAGGTGGTGTTAGAAGCATACACAGGTCACTTGGGTACAAAGTCCCATGAATTCAAGTTCAGGTCATGGGCTCATAGGCAGCAGTGACCATTTTAGGTGGTGGGTCAGGGTAGGCTTCGAAGAACAGAAGTCTCTTGACCTAGGTGTTGTCCTTCAGACAGGTGTCAGATGAATGGTTGTTACCTAGCAGGACACTGGGCATGCTCATTGCCATAGGGGAATCTCTCATGTGATGCCGCACAACGTCAGGATGTTGAGCTCCTTTGGATGTGAAGGGCTTTTCATGGGTAGCTAGGGTCATGGGGATCTAACCCTGGTCTCATCAGGGCCTCTTCCTGGCCTGCTTATCAGGCATTGCCTTGTACAGTGGCCTCTGGCTCAGGCAGGTTGAAATGCAGAGACATGGCACATTTTCAGTTGGGGGAGGTAACCATGAGCACAGTGGATACTGCCCCAGGCTCTCAGCATCTTTAGCACTTAGCTGGACACCAGAGGAGCCCACTGAAAACTTCCCCAGCCCCGTGCCACTTGGGGAAGAAGCACCCACTCCTCAGCAGTTTGCACAGGATTCCTTTCATCTGAGCTGCCCTTAGATGTGAAGGACACAGAACAGAAAATGTCTGAAGGCCTGGTGAGTGTGTGTGTGTGTGGGGGGGGGGTGAATGGGGAAAGGGAGGAGGGCCAAAATTCAAAGCCAAGGTCTTCATCGGCACTGCTCTGTGGCAGCTCATCAGTTTTCCCTCCTCTTGCCCGTGTGGAGCTCGAGTGCGCCTGCTCTTGCCTGGCTTGGGCCTCAGCAGCATCTGTTAGCAATGAGTACAGAAGGGCAGCAGAGGCAGCGCTGGAGGTGGGGGCAGGAGGAAGGTCTATTTAAACAAAATGTGTTTTCTCACACACATAAAACCACAGGCCTCCCGGAGGCTAGCACCCCGGCAGGCCCCCCTTATTCTTGAGTTTATAATCAGGAGCATGTGATTGAAGGCTGGCTTCAGCATCCTCATTCTTAGGCAGCAAGGGGCTTGGTAAGGAGTGTTCGCAGGGCCTTCCAAGGTCTGATATCTGAAGTCCAATGGGGTGATCTAGAGTTGACACCCCAAAGTCCTCACCCAAAGCACAAGGTTCTGCAGAACACACGGTGCCTTCATTCTGGGAAGAAAGTTGGCTCTCCTCTGGGTTCCTGATAGGGTGAAGCAGGAATTCTGGAAAATGGCTCCATGGTGCTCACAGGTAACCTTAAATGGTATCATGTTTGCATCAAAGTCACATCCTCCCAGGAAGCAAGAGTTTAGAAGAACACTGGGAAGGTCCTGAAACCATAATGCAGAGTCACTAGAATATTCTAGAAAGCTGGGCTTTCCCTCTTGGCTGATGAAGGTGGTAGTATACAGAGGAAGGAGAAAAGCTCTAATTTCTCTTCAGGCAAGTACTTTCTCCTAGGGAATTACTGAGAGTGGGAAGAGCTGGAAGTTCCCCTAAAGTCTCTTAAGATCATGAAATGGGAAAACCATGTTGAGCATTCTCCACCTCCTTCCTCCTTTGGGCCGTGTGGCTCCTATATCTGTCCTTCCACAGCAGGCATGAGGATGGGTCTGTGGCCTCCATCAACAGGCCAACAAGGGGAACCCAGAATTGCACCTCGCCTTGGAGTCTCCATGCTCTGATGATCTGATGACTGAAAGATTCTGGGCAGTGGTGCCATTTTTAAGATTGTCCATTACCTTAGGGTGGTGAGTAGGTGAGAGAGGAGAGAGGAGGGGGAAGGAGAAGATGGTCATACAGGATAAAAGAAGGGATTTAATGGCCTACAAGTCTTTCTTGTCTGCCTTGGTATAAGTGGATACATCCACCAGAAGAGAAATTATATTCAACTCATTTTTTTCTCCCCTGGAGTCAGTCTTGACTTTTTCCTCTAATAGAGCGAAGCCGTCATTTCTGTTGAGAATGCTAAATATCCTGTGCCCCCGTTATAAACTCTGTAATCTTGGTCATCACTGACCCTCTGTGCAACCCTGGAAATTAGCTTGTTAGTTCCCAAGTTTGCTGCATGTCTATAAATTGGAGATTCCATTGCCCAGACTCCTCTGCAGCCTTGGGGATTAATGAAAGCCTTGTTCACAAATGTCTCAGAATCCATAAAGGTTTAGATCGATAATTAACAAGAAAGAGAAGGCATAAACATTTCAAATATATATCAACTCCTCAATCTATAACAGCCAATAAGTCTAAAAACGGAGTGGCCACAATTTCCCTCTGTGACAGGCAGCCCATGCCCTTTCAAAAGTAATTCTTCAATATGCATAAATTACCACTTGGGGAAACCTTCCGTGTATGCCATGGCTGTGGATTTATTAAGTGAAAATGAAACTTTTAAATAAATATCTGGAACAAAAAAATGTATTTCCCATCACATTGGGCCACAGGGTAAGAATGTTCAAAGTGCGTTAGAGCCAGGACTCAAGGGGAGGGAGCTGGGCACATTTCCTTTGGCCCTGTTCTGAAGAGTCAGCCATGGCCAGCAGTTTCCCTCCTTAACTCTGCAACACCTGGACCCCCTGATGGGAGCCATGAGTAACAGGGCCCAAAAGTCTCTGAAGAACCTTCCCAAACCCTTGGGGAATTTGAAAGGCTCTGAGGCATCTTGTTTCTAGAAAGATCTTGATGTCAATCCATTCTCAGATTCGGAAATGGCAGATTTTATTCATTCACTTCCCTTTCAGGAAAGAATAAGTTAATGTCACTTTTGACTTTTGATTCACTTTGTTGGTATTAAAAAACTTCTTGAAAGAATTAATGGAGTACAAAATGTGAGATAGAAGGACACATCAAAATTCTAATCATCACACAAGTTTGCTGGAATTTCCTATAATGTCTCCTGGTTCATTTCTGAGATATATATATTGGGTATGTGTGTGTGTGTGTGTGTGTGTGTGTGTGTGTGTGTGTGTTTGTGTGGTTCTGGGGATTGAACCCAGGGCCTTGTGCACGCAAGGCAAGCTATATCCCCAGCCTTTGTTGTTGTTGTTGTCGTTGTTACTGTTATTAACGTATATATTATATCTATATACTTGATAATCTGTTTATTTATATATGAAATATATATATTTGATACTCTGTTATCTCTCTTTTTCTCTTATTTAATTGGCTAGTGGCCTACAGACTTTTTTATTATATAAAAGAACTAGATTTTTTTTAGTTTTAGTTTTGTTAATTTTTCTTTTTTGATTTTCTATTTTCAATTTCTTTGAATTTTGCTCCAATTGTTATTATTTCTTTTCTTTTGCTTACTTTGGATTTAGTTTGCTGTTTTTTCTCTAGTTGACTAAAGTGAAAATTTAAATCATTGATTTTATGTCTTTCTTCTTTTCCAATGTAAGTATTGATGCTTTAAATTTTCTTGTAAGCACTGCTTTTACTGCATCCTATAAATTTTTGATAAGTTGTTTTTTTCTTTTTCAGTGTAAAATACTTTAAAATATCCTCATATTTTGGGAATTTTCAGCTGCTCTTTCTGATGTTGATTTCTAGTTTAATTCCATTGTCATCCAAGAGCAGTCATTGCATGATTTCTATTATTTGAAGTTTGTGGTGTGTTTTGTGGACCAGAATGTGGTCTCTCTTGGTGAATGTTCAATTTAAACTTGAGAAGAATGTATATTCAGTTTGTTGGAAATGAATAAAGATGGCAATTATATACAATTGATTGATAAGGTTGTTGAGTTCAACTATATTCTTGTTGATTTTATGCGTGCCAGATCTGTCCATTTCTGATATAGGGATGTTGAAGTCTCCAAATATGAGAGTGAATTCATCTATTTCTACCTTCAGTTCTATCACCTTTTTCTTATATTTTGACACACACTTGTTAGGCCCGTACATGTTAAAGGTCATTATTTTTCTTCCTGGAGAGTTGACTCCTGTATCAACAGGTACTGTCTTTTTAATATTTCTGGTAACTTTTCATGCTTTGAAACTGCTCGGCCTGAAATTAATGTTTTTTTTTTCCTCTAATGTTAACAAGATATTCTTTTCTCTCTCTATTTACTTTAAATCTTACTTTAGAATGTGTGATTATACTTAAAATGGTTTTTTTGTAGACAACATATAATTGGGTCTTAATTTTTAGTTCACTCTGCTATCTCTATGGTTTAATAGGTGCATTTAGACTACTGATGTTCAAAGTGATTATTGATATAGTATAATTACTATATACCATATTAATAACTGCTTCATATCTATTGCCCTTATTCTTTGTTCCTATATTTGTCATTAACTTTTTTCTGTCTTTTGTGGTAACCTGAACATTTTATATAATTACTTATATCTCCTTTCTTAGCATGTCAGCTCTTTTTAAAAACATTTTCTGAAGTAATTTCCCTAGGCTTTATAATGGTACACTTACAACTGTGTTACTATGTCTTTACAGTACTTAATACAGGTAGTGTAGTTTGTAAAAATAAGATAACACTAGATATTCCCCCTCATCCCTTGTATAATTCATTTTACTTGTTCATGAGTATGTATACATCATACATACAGACACACATACATATATGCACATAAGCAGATGCATTTGGATATAATGCTGCTGTTATCATTTTAAACAAAATAGTTTCTGCAAGATTAAGAATAAGGAAAAGTAAAGTTTTTATTTTAACTTCATTATTTCTTCTTTAATCCTTTTTTAAAAAATAATTTTATGTAGACCAATATCTGTCTGAGACCGATCTTAATTTTTCTTCAGTTTTGAAGGATAAAATTTCAGGGTGAATAATTCTAGATTGGCGTATCTTTCTCAATTGTAATATTTCACTCCACTCTTTTTAGTTTTTATAGTTTCTGAAGAAAAGACCCATTTCTTTTCTTTGTTTCTTTATAGGTAAGATGTTTCTTTACTCTCTCTTCTTTCAGGATTTTTTAATTTAGCCTTGGTTTTCTATCATTTGTAAATGATACGCCTAAATACCTCTCTCTCTCTCTTCCATCATTTACCCTGTTTGGTCTTCTCAGGGTTTCCTGGATCTGTGGTTTGGTGTCTTACATTAATTTGGGGAACTTTGTAGTATTACTGTTTGAAAGCTTATTTTTCCCCTCTTGTCCCTTTGGTAGTCCCGTTACACACCTATCACATCTTTTGTAATGGTCCTAAAGTCCTTGGAATGTTTTCTTTTTTGACTCTGTTCTCCTTGCTTCTGAGGTTTGGCAGTTTCTACTGAGATATCCTTAGGCTCAGAGGTTCTTTTCTCAGCTGTGTCCAGTCTACCTCAGTGAGTCCCTCAAAGGCTGTCTTTATTTCCATCACAGTGCTTTTGATCTCTAGCATTTCTTAATGGTTCTTTCTTACAATTTCTATATTTTTGCTTACATTGCCCGTTTGTTTTTAGCATGCTCTTTTATCCGAGTACTAGAGTTCTCAGGTGATTAACTGTCTTAAATTTCTAGTCTTATAATTTTCCATATTTCTGCTATTTTCTGTTTCCTGCTCTGTTCCTTGATTATTATTATATATTTTATTTATTTATTTTATTGTTATTTTTTAGAGTTTGTTTTAGTTTTTACCTTTGTAATTTTTTTCTTGATAATCAGACATGATGTGCTGGCCAAAATGACCTATTCTATAAGCAGGCTTTTAGTAATGTGGTGGTGAGGTGCTGGAGAGGGTGGGTGAGGAATACTAGATGGTCCAATGATTGGGTCTCTGTATTTTAATAAGCCTATGTCTTTGCACCATCATCTTTCAATGCTTCTGTTATTTTACCTCCCATCAGGTGGGGCAGGATTAGTTAGAGTGGGCAGGATTTGAGCATTTTCCTTCCCCTCATTGGTTATGCTCTGATAACACTCCAGCAGGCTTGGTTCTGGCTACCTAGTTTCCACTGAGCTCAGACCTTCTGAGGAAGAACAAAGGAATTTGGCATATTTCAAAATGCTTCTGTCCCCCTACCCCTTCCAGAACCACAGGAGTGTTTTCTCCTGATGTTTACTCTGAGAACCTAGTCATGTTCCTGCACCTAAAACTCACAAAAGTATAGGGTCCTCCCTACGACTGTGTCCCCTTGGAATTTTTAACTCTCAGATTGGTCTGCATTAAGTACCAAGAAATCCATTACTAACAGCTCAGGTTTCCCCGCCCTACTAATTGCTCTTAGAAGTAGTGACTCCCACTATTCCTCTGTCTCTCTGGTCTTGGGGACAGTACTTATCCTTATATCCTCACCTCTCTCACAGGTCCTAGATTGAATTTTTCAATCTGTTTAGTTTTTCACTTATTCAGATGGAGTGAAAATTTCCAAGGTACTATGTAAAACTGATGTCAAAATTTTATCAGTTTCTCGTCTGTTCTCTCTCTCCTCTCTTTCTCTATTTAGTAAGATTTGTGTTTTGTGACTCATGCTTGAGATGGAGTTTTTTTTTTTCCTTTAGTTCTTGATGAAGCAGTACTTCAAATGTTCCTATCATGAGGGCCTATTGACATTAAGTTCTTCTATTTTTTGGTTATCAATGTACATACACTATTTTGTTCCCATTCCAGAATACACTCTGTATATGAAATTCTAGATTTTGGCTATTTTTCTATAGCACCTTGAATTCAGCAGTCCACCATCTCCCCCTTTGATTGTTTTACTGAGAAGTCTGCTCTGAGACCAAGTTTTGCAACTTTTTGGTAGCCTATCTTTTTCTCCAGTTGCTTTTGTGATTTTTCTCTTTATGATTAATCTGTATTATTCTTGTGCATGCCTATTTTTATTACTTAGCAGGTGAAGTGCAATTTTTTATTCAAGAATTCATGTCTTCCTCCAATTCTATAATATTTTCAGTTTTCTTTTTCTCCATTCTCTTTATTTAAAATATACATTTAGTTTTTCTCACACTAGATTTTATATATTTTAAGTGAATACTAGTTAAATTCTTATGTGCTATTTTTCAGTTCACTAATTCCTATTTTTCTGTGTCCTGCCTAGGTATTATATTTAATTCCCATCTATTGACCCTATTTTTCAATTTCTGTTCTTGTTCAATTTATGCCAATTTTTGTTTTACAGTTTACTCTTCATTTTTATAGCATGATTCCTTTACCTTTTTGATATTCCCACACAAATTTATTTTACATTTTTCCTCGAATATCCTATAAAATTAATTTCATCTGAGAACAATGTTTAAAACATTTTTGTTCTAATTAGTTATACATGACAGCAGAATGCATTTTGACACATTGTACACAAATGGAGCACAACATGAAAAGAACTTTTTAATGTGTTAATATTTTTCAGTTGCCTTCCATACCATGAAATTTATTGTGCAGTTTAAATCTTAAATTTTAATTTTAGTTTGATTTGAAAATTTATTTCACTCGCATGCCCCTTTGTGTGAACCCTTAGTATCTCCTGAACCTGTAGGTCAGCCCTGCCATTTCCTGATGGCACTTCTGCATGCCTCGCTCTGGCTGAACTGTGGGAAGGATGGAGCCTGTCACTGACTCAGCAGGTCGCTTGTCTCTGTTCTTGGTCTTTGTGTGTTTTCTCCTGCACCTCCATGATCATTGTGTCCTCTCATGTAAGCCCTAGGGAGAATCAGCAATCCTGCTTGGGCTTTGTGTCTGGGTAGGGGAGTTAGCCTCCGGTCCTGACTTCCAGCCCCCAAACTGACTTTTGTCTCCCAGTCTGTGTGCCATGTTTTGCTCCATGGTGCCCAGTGGGGACTGAAGTACTGACTGCTACTGCTAGAGTGTGGATCCTGAATCTGAGGGCTGTGGCTTCAGCTATGCTCACTGCTTTAAATTTAAGTTCTATTTCAGTCCCTGGTGATGTTTGTTATGTTTTTGAGCCCAACTATGTCTTTTTAGTTTTCTCTTTTTATATGTAATTTATTACTGCTATGCATTCAAAGCTGACAAAGTGTACCAGACATAAACTTAATATGTCATATTCACGAGAATGCTTCTTCTCGTTTATAAACAGAGCTGGGGCTCAGAAGCGGGGGTTGTCTTGTCCAAGGCATTAGAAGTGAGCTTGTTCCAGAGCCTGAGCAGATACTGTTGTCTCCTGACTCAAGCCCTGGGATTTCCCACTGTCCCTGATGCTGAGAAACTAACCCAAAGGGCAGGTATTTGCATTCAACTGCTCCCTGCCTTCTTGTAGGCATGAACTCACCTGATATTTCCTGATAAGCAGAAAACATGTCTAACTTAGATTTCAACACCCCCAAGTACAGGTCTGACTCAAAAACCTTTCTTTCAGCACGCTGTCATGGGTCTGAATTAAGGGCCTCACCTGGCAGTGTGCTTGTGCTTCATGAACCCAGGGATCTTGGCATTTACCATAACAACCAAGCTCTAGAACAGTATTTCCCCTCTGGAGGCAACATGGCTTCCTTATAATGAAGAGATAAGGAAGAAAATAAGCTTCCAATCTGAAATAGCAAACACTTCACTGTATGTTGTACAAATAATCTAATACAAATGTCAACTGAAAAATGTCACTCAGGTTAGGGGGAAAACAAAATTCCACGTGGTTTGCATGTGTGTTAAAACAAGTCTTTAAAACCTGATTGCTGGGAAATGTCACGTGAACAAAGACTCATGCTTCAGAACATTGTGCGGCTATGCCATTGAGGACTATCAGACTCACTTTCATTATTAGACTCTGTAAAGATAAAATTATCAAGCAAATTATTGGTTATATAAAGAATGTAAGAGTAGTTATTTTTCTTCTTTTTGATTACTGAAGAAAATTAGCTACAAAATGTTTTTGGCCTATCTTGTCACAAGCAAACACACTGCAATCTGAAAACAATATCAACTTGTCTTCATGCCCCAGCTCGAGTGCCTTCAGGCAGTAGGACTGCTTCAATGGTCTTCTGCCTCTGAGGTTTGCCCGGTGTCTGTAGTGTCTGTATGTCCTCTCTCTCCTTGATCTTTATCATTCAAAGTTCCAAATAAAACCATGCACACTCAGAAAAATACATTTACTTGCAAAATGTGCATTGGAAGATGATTTTCTAAGCTCTGTGCAATGTTCCCTCCAGCCCCTCACCAATTGTACCTAGCAGAGGTATGAATAGGTATTTAGTTAGCTGCATACAGGAAGGAAGGTGGCTGTGGAGAAAGGGCAGTTGAACCTCAGAAAGTTGTGATTACAGAATGTAGGAAGTGGGTCTTTCCTATACTATGTTCTAAGATTAACATGTGTAGCAGTTGATTGAAGTGAATAGGCCAAGTAGAGGCGATTAAAGCATCAAGCCCTTGGGTACTTTGAAGATTAAGGTGAAGATAATGAGCAAGCTCTTGTTATTGCTAATCATCTAATAATTATTATAATAATTATCCTCATCCAACCAGAGACTAAAAAACTAGAGATGTCAAAGCACACTGAGTTTCATAAAATATTGCATGCTCTTCAACTGTAGTACAGCTCCTTTAAGTACGTAGATCACATCCCCACCAGCAGCAGGGCCACTCTGCACACTTCAGATTGCACTACCTCTCTACACCTGGCAATCAAGTAACATAGAGCATCAAATGCACTGGAGTGGGCTGGAGGGAGGCCAGGGTGGGGAGTGGGCAGCCCAGCTCCCAGGTTTTCTGTCTCTGCAGTGGTAAACAGTAGGTGGGTTTCTCCAATGAACCAGTTAATATTTTTGTGTTGAGCTGACAGGTTGTTTTGACATCGTTTAGACACAGACAAAGAATGAAAACAAATTGGCAGCCACCTTTCACAGCTCCTGATTATAGGCACGAAGCAATCAAACACACCTGCAAGAATCCTGAAATGCAAGCTTTGATCAGACCTTTGTTCAAGGTCCCCACCAAGCTCTTCTCCTTCATGAGGTTTTTTTCTGCTAAAGTAACCTTGGGACATGTCTGGGTCCTGGGTTGATCACAGAGAGAGACTTATCTGTAATGCTTACACTCAAAGCAGATGTTTAACTACAGCTGATGTGCTCCATCATTGTGGAGGTAAGTATGAGAGCATGAAGGAGGGGTTTCTATATATAGAACATGCTGGAATTTAGAGACCAAGCCTGCATGTGGGAAGAGGTGATCAAATAATTAGGATTTGGCCTAGCTTCCTAATCCTGGAGTTGTAAAGCCTTAAGTTGAAAGGTTAGAGTGTTATGGGAGTCCAAGAGGTCTTACTTTATGTAAAGTGGTGTCAGTTTGGAAATTGATATTATAGAGATGGATCCAAAAGAGATTTGAATCTATTAAGAAAAAATATGACAATTATATGTTAGGAAGGAAGCTGTTATGTTCAGGTATTTTGTCTTAATCTACTTCTGTATGTACTTCTTGAGTCCCACTTAGGGAGAGAGTCTGGGGCTGGATGAATGATGGTCTTGGCAGGTGTCTCTCCTCTGATGTAGCAGGACAAGCATCAGCCCTGTCTGAGATCAGAAGCCTGCCCACCCTTTCTGCTCTTAGCACTCCTGGAGCACATTTCCTGGGAACAGGTATGGCCTTTGCTTCAAGGACCACTCCAACCTTGTCAGGACAGTCCTCATTCAATACACAATCGGTGAGCTCTCAAAATCAGTGGCAGAGAGAGTTATATGGTGAACAGGAGAGGGGGACATAGTGACAGTTTTCCCAAAACTTTGAAGTTCTGGTCAGGAGGCCCATGAATAAAATCTCATCTGTGTCATCAAGAGCAAGTTACTGGGATTTCCTAAGGAGTAAAATGCTCCTATGGAGTTAGCGTGAAGGTAGAATGAGGTGATCTTTTTTGAGTATTGCTTTGGTATATTACTTAAAAATATCTTTCTATGTGTAGATATTAAAGATGTTATTTTGCTAAAAAGTTTTTTTTTTATTTGAGTTTTTCATTCAATCCTGTTTAAATGGGTCACTATTTTTACCTCTGTATGGGTGGACTATTGTCTTAATATCTTTCATGTAATAGACTGTCTTTCCTTAAGTGATTGCTGAGCAGTATTTTTGTCAAAAAACAAGACCCCTTAATAAGCAAGTTTGTTTTGGGGCTCCCTATTTCTTCATTTGTTAATCTGTTTTTGTGCAAGTATTTTATTTTACAAATCCCATAACTTTGAAATGAACTTTAGACTCTGTAGAAGCTATTATTCCTCCTTCTTTTGCTTCTCTTCTTTAGATTCCTTCTTCCTCCAAAAATTTTTGGTTCTGTCTAGATTTTTATAATCCCAAGTGCATTTTAGAATCGATTGGCAAGATTTTTACTTTGTGGAAATCTTGTTGGAATTTTGATATGAATTGCATTGGATTCCCAGACTAATTTGGGGACATTATTATTGTTTTATTTTTAACAGCTACTGCTAACTTATCAGAATGTTCTGTCTTTGTCTTTTCCATTGACTTTATACCCGCTATTTCAAATATAACTTATTGAACAAGGTTGCATGTTGATTTTGGTTGGAGGATGGGACATTTTATACTTGCCATCACTATTCCCTTCAAAGCCATATTTATCTCACAAAATATAGCTTTGCAATTAGCTTACAGGACAATATGTATTAATCTTACTCTGCTCAATCACTGTTACGCCTCAAAAATTCAGAATAACTAGGAAAAAGTCCATTCAAATTATATTCCATTTAGAAAACCAATAGCATTCTGTGCCTCTTCATCCCCATACCCCTCTTTACTCAGGCTGTGGCATCAAATGTCTGCTAGTAAAAGCTTCAGGATTTGACAGAATTAAGAAAAAAGATTTGTCAGTTGTAGGTACAGTGGCTACTTGACTGAAGATGGGGTCATGTCCTGATAAGCCCTTCATAAGCTGAAGACATTAAGTCAAAAATGTACTTACTTCACTTGACCTACGGAATATCCTAGCTTAGCCTTGCCTGCCTCAAATGGGCTTAGAACACTTTGATTGGCATAAAGTTGGGCAAGGTCATCTACACACGCTGATTCAAAAACAAAGTTCTGAATTTCTCATGTGATTTTCTGAATTCTGTGATGAAAGTATGAAACAGAATGGTTGTAGGAGTAGCTTTCTACCTCTGCAAAGTTGAAAAATCCTAGGTCAAAGCGCATTGAGTCTGGATCTGCGAGTTCCCTGCACGCTTTGGCCCCGGTGCTTCTGTGTGGTGGAAGAGTTTCCCCCACCTTCACCATGGCTGTTGACACTGGAATCCTTCACTTTTCAGAATCAGACTTGACATGTGGTATAAGCTGGTGAATAAACTTGAGAATTTTAGTATTTTTCACATTTAAAACTAACACGTCAGTCATTTAAAAAAATCATTTTTGGTGGTAGGAATTGATATTATGTCAGGACCTTCCTTTGACATACTGTGGCTCCCAGCCTTGGGGAACTTAAATACGAAGAAAAATATCTTGAAGTTTGATTTTTGCAAATTCTACTTACACAAATTATTGATTATGAGTCAGTTCATCTCTAGCTCTAAAAATAAATGATAAGGTGTGTTCAATACTAGCTGTATATACACGAGTTACCACAAAACTCAGGTTTACTGTAACATTTTTTAGAAATATTAGTTCTGATGATCTAAGTATACATGATCACATGACTATGTTTCTCTTGTACATCAGGCAAAACATTAAACTTTCAACTTTTTCATTTAAGTTTCCGTTTGCATATAATTATTTAATAAATACTTTGCCTACTATTTTAAAATGGACCGTTTCTGATGTGTTTAATATAGATTAAATGAATAATCTTGACTCACCTTTGTCTTTTCTTTCCATCCCTTTGTATCCTCCTTTAGGCCAAGAGCTTCCTGAAGACAGAACTACTTTGGTTTATTTCTGTATTTAAAAAAAAATAAAATCAATAAAACAAAAAACAAAAAGAATGTTACCCAGGGATTTACATGCATCAGGAATGTAGTTAATTCTTCCTAAATTCATGAGTTTATGGACATGGTATTCCTTTTAGCCCCTACTTTTTGGATGAAGAAAGATGTATTTGTGGGATTATTTCTACAAGGGATTCTCAGTTTGCAAGTTGACCAGAGCATGTCACTCTGTCCATTCTCTCTATTCTAGCTAGGATTAGTGAGAATAAAGAAAAACTAGTGGGGGGGGGGATTTATATGCTCAATTAATTTATAAAGAGACTACCTGTAAAACACCATCACTTACCTGGGTGTGGCGAAGCTCCCACCCAACAACACTTAATAAATCCGTGGCTGAAAAAAAAATAAATGAATCATTATAATTTCCCAGGTTCTGAATGCCTACTCAGCACTGTCCTTTATATCAGACACACTTCCTCTTGGCCTACACCTAGATGTCTCGGTGCTTACTGTCTGGACTTACTCTATAACATTTAAACAAAAGTCTGAGTAGGTGTACATGCAGACGTGGTATTAATGGGAGAAAAGCAGGCGCCATTTACATCTGGCACTTGTCCAGCATTCAGAAACAGCTGTGACAGTGTCAGGAGGATATGCAGGCTCCTCTGCTGTAATCCCGGAGTGCAGAGGGAAAGGGAGTTGGAGAAAGGGGGCATTGCCAAGGGCAGACAACCAGATAAGGTGCTGGATGGTTCCCAGTCATGCTCCTGCCATACACCTCGTAAATGATAACTTGGGATAGAATTTCCCTACTGGCAACTGGAAAAGAAGTGAGTCAGGCTGACAATTCTCAGTGCACAAAACACAGGTCATCTCCGTAATCCGGGTAGGAAGTCACTGTCTGCCTTTGCCTATCTTGTATGCAGCCCATATCTTCCAGCGTGTCTGATTAGAAAATAATGATAAGTTTAATGAGCAGGTCACATTTACTGAATGATGACCAGGTACCAGACAGCAACTATGCTTTGTGTTTTATACATATGATCTTATGTAATCTTTGGAAAATGCTCACTGTAGTAATATTTGGATCTAGTAAGTAAAGTTGAAACTCAGACAAGGTAAGTGATTTTTCTAACATCTTAGAGATAGTAAGGTACAGGTCAAGGGCCACAATCTGAGCTTAACTTGATCTGATGACAAAGCCTATTTTTCACAGCTCTTGTTCACCCTCCCACTCCCCTGGAATCCCACTATTCCCTCCACAGACTGTTGACATAGGTCTTCCAACAATTTAGTATGCTTTCATGCCACCTCAAAGTACTGTGAATACCTTGAAGGCAAGAAGCTGTTCCTCTCTGTATTCTCAGCACTACGGAGAATCTGGTGAAGTCTAAAAACACAGAACATATTTGATCAGTGAATAGATAAGTAAATTAAACCCATATCTGGTAAGAAGCAGCTTTGTCTTAAGACCCTTTGCCAGTTGCTTTCCTAGTACTCTCTCCCCTGGCTGAGAAATTGTCACACTAGGGTTCATATTTACTTTTCGATGTAGATGCCAAACCAGTTTTCTTGGTAAGATGCTTAAAGAAAATAAAAAAAAGCATCAAGAGGAAGTAAAAGATTTTCTTCAGGAATGGGTGATGCAGAAGGAAGGTGAAAGTTCTTGGTTAGCATCTGAAGGACAGGAAGTCAGCCTGCTAGGGGCAAATCAAACACGCTTGCTTCTCTTGTGCATTGGAGCCCAGAGTAAGCTGTTTCCAAGCAAATGAGCAACTGCTGCTCTTGGGTATAAGGCATTTCCCAATGGCTGTATTAGGGCTACTTCCAAACCTCTGTCTCATTCTTTCTGAGACATTCTGGTTAGTACATCTAGTGTCTGAGCACTCTCCTAGAATGTAGCCCTCACTCTACAGAGCACATTGGAGAAGAGCAACAAATGCGTCTGAGTTTGTCAAAGATGGAGCTCAGGGGAAGGAGCAGACTACCCCTGGGCTGACCCTATGGTTTCTAGTGTGGACTACACATGGAAGAGTTCAAACACACATGGGTCTCCAGGCACACCGGCAAGTTTCTCTCCAGCAACTTGGATAGAGACACTGGGAACTTAGACATGTATGTGCAGTGTGTCCTTAATCCTCTGTCATCTCCAGGGGTCCAGGGTAAATTGTAGCAAGTTCTCATGCTAGAATGTAATCCCGAGTATTCCCATCTGATCCTTGAATTGAAGAATTAAAAGCTCTTCCAGATATACACAGGAGATAGTCTGTAAGTTTGTTAGAGGAGGCAAACCTGGTAGGCTGCTTTAGGTAGTCTTCCATACTGAGAGCTCGTGTCTTCTGCCCAGATGGTTCCGAAGAAAGGTATTTTGGGAATATAGGAGTATGTGTAGAAATAATGGGAGACAGGGCCATAGAGAGAGGCCTACATAGGTCTGACCCTCCCCAGCTGAGCCATTCATTTCTGTGGTGTCTGGAATGAGCATTTCACAGATAAATCCCCAGTTGTTAGGAAGATGTTCCCTCCATTTCATTATATCCCAATGGCTTTACACTTAGAATAATATATGTAATATTGAATAATGAAAAAATACAGATTGCAACAATGTAAGACTGAGGTGTGATGGAACACACCGTGAGGGCTGGGTGACCTGGGGGGGGGGGCTGTTAAATATTTACCCTATTTGTTGGCTGAGAACTACAATCTCCCAATGAAGCTCAATTTTCTCATGTACTGATTGATCTCTTCTTAAAAGGTTAATTTTCTAAAAGACCATGCAAAATTATAAGAAGAACCTTCTTTTCCACTATGGAATTCTGTAAAAATGTACTTTTCTATGATAATATTAGTCACAGATGGGCACAGATTGATTTTAAGGAAGGTGAAATATTTTTAGATCAAACCACACAGAGGGCATGATTTGAATGCAGCCAGGGATGGAAATAAGACATCTGCTTTTTCTCTTTTCCTAGTGAATCCAGATTAAGCAGTCATCCATCTCCATCCCCCATACGGCCTCCCCCGGCACACACACACATGTGCACACACACACTGCTGTACACACACAGACCCAGGCCTGGTGCAGACATTGTTTCCTGTGTCCAGCCAGAGGCTTCCAACAGCTGGAGTGTGGAGCACCTGCGAGGCTCTGCTTTGTGTCCTCTGCACTCACTCACAAGCAGGCCTGGTTACCATCTGCACAGGTAAGGCCCAGGCCTGGCCTATAACCACCAGCCCAGCTCCTACAGGCACGAAGGCAACCTGGACATAAAGCAGGCGCCCCACCCTACTCGAGGGGGCCTGCTTCATGTCCATGATCCTTGCTCCCCCAGAGAAACCTATTTACTCCTCCCCTCTCTTTTTTGATAGTCTTCTCTTTGTTTCCAGTGGTTGAGTCATTCTGGGAAAGGTGGGGGGAGCTGAGGAGGACTCAGAACTAAGTAATTCACTCGTCCATTTAAGAATCTGCCATTGTCATGCTCTGTGGAGACAAGCTTCATGGAACTTCAGTCCCACCCTTTAGGACAACCTCAGAGTCCAGCGGGAGAGACAAACTTGTAACAGCTTAACTGCAGCCTCCAGCCCAGTGTGATAAAGACTCAGGCGAATGCTTGGGAAGAAAGGGCTTTGGCAAGGATAAAAGAGAAAGTTATAAACTTCATCTTCCAGAGTAGGGGAAGATTTTACAAAGGCCAGAGAGATGAGCATTGAAGAATGCAATATAATTGGCTGGACAGAGAAGTAAAGAAAGGTATAAAAAGTCAAAGGTAAGATATCACAATGGAGTTCTAGAAAAAGAAGATTGGGGTATAACAAGCCAGAATTAAATTAAATATTAGAAAGATCTCAAGAAATCATCAAATATTTGAAAATGAAGTAATGTATTTCTAAATAACCTGTGAATCAAAGAAGCAATCAAAATGGAAATTTAGATTTAATTGAATCAAAATGAAAAGTAACATCAAAATTTGAGGGAGACTAGTAAAGCGGAACTTAGGAAGAAATGTATAGCATTAAATACCTATGTCATAAAAGAAGAAAATCTCAAATAGATGACCTGAGTTTCTACCCTAAGAAGCAAGGAAAAAGAACAAATTAAATCCAAAGTAAGTATGAAAAAATAAACAGCAAAGATACAAAATTAATATCAGAAATAACACGAATGGAAAACCTTCCCTCAGAAAACCCCAGATCTAGATGATTTTATTGGCGAATTCTATCAAATATTAATAAAGAAATATTACCAATTCTGTGCATAGTATTCTAGAAAATTGAAAAGAAAGGAATATTACTTAGCACATACTATGAAGCCAGCATTATTTTGATATCAAACTCAGAAAGAAGCATTAAAAGAAGACTACAGACTAATGTCTTTCATGAACATGTGTAAAATTTTAAGCAAAAACTTAGTAAATTAGATACATCACAATTAAGTGGATTTGTCCATGTAATGTATGGTTGATAAAATATTAGAAAATTTGATGCAATCTCTTTTAAAAAGCTAATTAATTAATAAATTCATTCACAAAGTTTCCAGGAGAAAAGGTTAGTTATCTTTTGATACACTAGCAGCAAATAATAAGAAATAGAAATTAAAAACACTACTTATATGAACATGAGAAATAAGAAATTCTTATAAGGATCTGAAAAAAATATATGAAAGATCTATAAACTAAAAAACTATGAAATATGACTTAAGAGAAATTGTAAAAGGACTAAATAAACAAAGAGATGTATTTTGCTCATGTGTCAGAAGACACTATAGTGTTAGGATTTCAATTCTCCTTAAGTTGATTTATTGATTTATTGTGATCTCACTCATAATATCAAGAAGTGTCTTTGTAGAAATTGACCATATTAATTTTCAAACTCATATGGTAATACAAAGGATCTCAAAAAGTAAGGTCTGGAAAAAGAAGAATCAATTTCAAGGGATAACACATTTATCTGGAAAAGTCATGCAGAAATTAAGTACCAGATAATAGAGACTCTTAAATAATATATTAGTCATTTAAAAAATAAGAATTTCACACAAAAACTGGCACATGAATGCTTTCAGCAGCTTGCTCATAGTTGGAAAACTTGGAAGGAATTAGGATGTACCTTAGTAGATGAATGGATGAATGAACTTAGACACTGCCAGACAACAGAGTATTATTCTAGATAAGAAATAAACTTTTCAATGTATACCCAAAGGACTTAAAAACAGCATACTACAGGAACACAGCCACATAAATGTTTAAAGCAGCACAATTCACAATAGCTAAACTATGGAACTAACCTAAATGCCCTTCAGTAGATGAATGGATAAAGAAAATGTGAGATATATATATATCTCACATTTTCATATATATGTGTGTGTGTGTGTATATATATATATATATATATATATATATATATCACATTTTATATATACATACATACACACACACACACAAAGGAATCTTATTCAGCATTAAAAGAGAATAAAATTATGGCATTTGTAGGTAAATGGATGAAGCTGGAGAATATAATGTTAAGTGAAATTAGCCAATCCCAAAAAACCAAATGCCGAATGATTTCTCTGATTAAAGGATGCTGATCCATAATATGCTGTGTGGGGTGGGGATGGGAGGATTAAATGAACTCTAGATAGGGCAAAGGGGAAGACGGAGGGAGGGGAAGGGAGAGGGAGGTGGAATGTGATGTCATCATTACTCTAAGTACATGTAAGAAGACACAACGGATTTGACTCTACTTCGTGTACAACCAGAGATAGGAAAAATTGTGCTCTATGTGTGTAATATGAATTGTAATCCATTCTGTTATCATAAATAACAAATCAAAATTTTAAAAATGGTTAATTTTTGTAAAAAATTGAGAATAGTAGGTGATCTCAAAGTAGGAAAAATAAACCATGTTAGGATAAAGTGACCAAAAAAAAAAAAAAAAAGAAATAAACTTTCAAATCCCAGAAAGACATGGAAGAACCTTCAAAGCATTTTACTGAGTGAAAGAAGCCAGCTGCACACTGCGTGTTTGGAACTCTGTGACCTCCTGGAAAAGGCTGCACTGCCCACAGTCAAAAGACCAGTGGTTGGGCAGGTCTTAGGGAGGAATGGGAGAGGAGGAGGAGGTAGAGCATGGATTCTTAAGGCAGTGAGGCTATGATGCTGGAACAGTGGACACATGATACATTAACCAACACTCATAGAACTGTATAGCACAAAGATTGAGCCCTAATGTAAACTATGGACTTCAATGATAATATGTATTGTTAATGATTCATTAATTATCACCCATCATTTCTACCAATGCAAGATGTGAACAGTTTCGGAGACTGGATGAGAGATGTGGAGGAACTAAGATTAGGTAGGGGGGCATATTAGAGCTCTATGTCTTTTGTTTGATTTTTTATATGTATACCTAAATTTGCTCTGAAATAGTCTATTAAAAACAGTGAATGATTGAAGAGACATTTTAATAAGAGCTGTGCTAAATACAGATTTTTAAATAAGGGCTGTAGGGGAGAAGGACGGAAGTGCATCACCTGGGAGGTTGAGGACAACCTGTAAGGCATTCTGGCCTGGTCGGGTGGGGGCAGCAAGAATGGAGAGAAATAATGTGAGTGGAAGAGCCAGGAGAGCCCAGTGACAGCTTAGCTGAGACCCTGAAGAGAGAAGTCAGCATACATTGTGCTGGAAAGAACACTTGATTAGACTTTAGAGACTTGACCGAGTCTTGGCTGTGACACTGACATATAGTGTGAGCTCTGGCAAGTGACTTGGTATTTCTGGACCCTGATTATCTCAGGAATGCCCTAGAGGCATTGCTCTGATACACAGGCTCAAGTCCAAAGTCTGGAGCTGCTCTGTCCAACACATTAGCTGTAACCTTGTGTGTCTATTACCCCCTGGAAATATGGCTACTCCAAACTTAGATGTGCTTCGTATATAAAACAGCAAAAAAAAAAACAAACAAACAAAAAACCCTTAGAAGAATAGATATAAAATATCTCATTCACAATTCTCATATTGATTACATGCTTAAGTTGTAATATTTTAGATTTATTGTATTAAACAAAATATACATTATTAAGCAAATGTCACCCATTTTATCATACATATATTTTAAAGTAGTTTCCAGAATATTTACAATTGCACATACGGCTTGCAGTTGTGGCTCTCTTTATATACCCACGAAGCAGCACCAGCTTTGAGCTTCCCCAGTGGCTGCACTGTGTTCAGGAACATCTACACTTGGCCTGAGGGTACATCCTGCTCACCCAGAGCCATGCCCCACTCCAGGGTGGGGGTGGGCTGGAGCAAGGCAGAAGAGTCAGGCAAGATTCCAAGGTGATCTCAAGGTAACCCAGGGCACCCTAGGAGTCATTTTACCACCCACTTGGGGATGTCATCTGGAGAAATCCTTTTAAGCAGTAGCCCAATCTGGAATTTCCCAGAATATCTACATGAAAGGTCAGGATTCCTTCCCCAAATACAGAGATAATCCCAATAACTCCCCTCTTCCTCTGCCTCCAGGCATCAGTCATCAGTTTAAACCCTGGCGTGACTCCCGTGGCTGCTTCTCCCACCTCACCCCACCCTGATACTTGGCAGCACTAGGAAACCATGACTGGGAATCGCCATGTTGGTTCCAGACTGACACTATCACAAAAAGCACCCACCCTCTCCACCAGGAAGAATAAAGCCCCAACAGGCTGTGAGTGCGACTGGGCACCTTTAGTGCGCAGGAACCAGAGCACATACACCTGGTGGCTCTTACTTCCTCCAGGAGCATCACATGGTGTGCATATCTGGCCTGTATCCATTCTGTTGGGTCTTTTTAATGTTGTCTTGGTGATGCCTGACTTAGATAGAGACCCACATCCTAGTCACATCCCCTCACCTGTGACCAATGACACTTTTTTGAAGGATGGGTACTGGGGATTGAATTCAGGGCCACTCAGCACTGAGCCACCTCCCCAGCCCTATTTTGTATTTTATTTAGAGACAGGATCTCACTGAGTTGCTTAGCGCCTTGCTTTTGCCAAGGCTGGCTTTGAACTTGCTATCCTCCTCCCTCAGCCCCAGCTGACCAATGACACCTAAGCAGCCACCTACCTCTAAACCTGTCGCCTTCCTCTACTGCTGTTAATGAGAGCCCAAGTCCTCAGTTTGTCATTTGATCTTCCACAGAATGACTCCAGCCACCTTACTTGATGCACGTCTCTTTTCTTCAGCAGAGCAGAGTTCCTCCTTCTCATCAACAAATTCTTCTACAAATAAAAAAGAGAATGTGGTATGGTGACAATCCTGCCATGTGTGGTTAAAGAAACTAATTAGAGGCAAACAAGACAGGTCTGGGCAGTTTCCTGTTAACTCAACATTGATGAAATATTTGCATTCTGCATACACACACACACACACACACACACACACACACACACCCTTGAACTCATCATTTAGTAGAACTATTACTCCAGGAAGATTTTTCACAATTACACCATGGATTTATGCCTGGCACCTCCACCAAGCACTCCCAAAGGTAGGTGTGATTTTAAGGAAAATGAACAATAGAAACCTTCTATTGCAAACTGGTTTCTTCAGTTATTTAGCGAGTCTTCTCAGGTTTCTGTGACCCCTAGGAGGTTCTTGCCCTCTTCCCCGGGCCCGGTGCATCTGACTCCTCTCTACATATTGCAGTTCACTAGCTGTCAGGGTTCACAGCTTCTGGCATCTCACCTGGCTCCAGCAGCTGGACACAGGTTCTCACGTCTCTGAGTCACTGCTGCACTGTCTGCCTCTCCTGTTCTGTCCCTTGTTGCTAGGTCACATGCCTTGCAGCTCTTCCCTCTCTCCCTCCTATACCATGGGTTTGAAAATGCAGGACCTGGTCAAGGTTGCTCAGAGCTTATTCCCAGAACTTAGCACCATGCCTGATGTACAATCAGTTCTCACTGAGGATTTGGTACATCAGTGAATGTTTAAATAAATAATTTGGTGTGATTTATCTTAAGAGATGATGAGTCTCTTGGGGCAGCATCTGCCTTCTATGCCCTGGTGCTTCCTGCACCTAAATGATTAACCCTTTTTGGAGGGTAGGATTTGGATGCTCCATGTATGGAGAATTTAGAGAGTTGAAAATTACCAGTCACCTCATTTTCTTTGCAAAATTACTAGAGTGAACCAGTCTTTATTGGATGTTTTATGCGGGCATATGTTTTAAGCTATCTTTTTATTTTGGTACTGCATGTAATCAAACTTGGATATACTCCTGAGGGCCATGAGGGACTGAGGAGCAAAGGGGGTTTTCAGAGGGCTTCATGAGAACAGATCATGGGTGGCAGAGGGACAACTAGGTGGCAAGGGCCAGAAAGAGGATACGAGTGCTTCTGCCATTCACATCCTCAGTGGTTTCTGCTGTGTCTGTCACACCTGCATAATTTGGATGCCTTTGGTGCTGAACCGTGACAAATGGTTCACTTGCTGTCAGGCTTCAAATAAGCCAGGTAGAGACTGAAGGGACCATGAATCAGTCTTTTTCAGATTCAATGGACACAATGGAGAAATGACAGAAGTCAGAAAAGAACACAGAAGCCTGAGGAGTACATGCTCTCCTGGGAGAAGGGATAGGTTGACAGGTGTGAGGAGGAAATTTTACAGACTTTGTATTCAAGTGTTCCTGGTCCATAATGAGATTTTCCAAAAGTGAGAAAAGTTATTATGAAGAATTAGAGAAAGAATGTATAACAACCTGGCACTTTAAATAGACTAATTAGGATTAATTTAGAATTGACAAAAAATTAAAATATAGTTGTCCCTCTGGTCACATGAGAAGAGTGAATGAATGATTAACTTCATGATGGTAGCCCTAGAAGAGACTTGTGCAAGGTCTGCAGTGAGTCAGGAACATATCAGAGCTCAATCCAGGACTCCAAGGCCAGCATTCTACCCAGGACCTTCCAACACACTTAGACTCCACCACCCCAGGATTCCTGCACTAATTTTATCTGGCATGACTACTTTTCACTAACTATAGTCTTTTACTGCTACAGTGTATCAGTGACACCGCTGAATAACCAAATATCCATGACCTTGGTAACTCCAAGGGTGGTCTGAGGACTGTAGCCTTTGTTCACCCGGAAGTCCTGGGTTTCACCCTGAAATCACAAATAATAAGAATTTGAATTTAACAAGATCCTCAGGTGATTTTTTACATGGACTTTATAGTTTGGAAGAACTGTCCTCAATCCCTCTTCACTGGGCTGTTTCTTTATAATGGCCATTCTGGGCCCCTAAGATTTCTAACACTTCTGTCTCTTCTGTCTCAAATTACCTCCTCACATCTAGTCATCAAACTGCACTGTTTTTCCTTTGTTTTGTCTTAGAACTTGCTGTTCCCAGCCTGTTTCTGACAGGGCCTCTTTCTTTCCTGGGCACGAGTCTTCCAAGGTTTGAACATTCATAGGGAGAGGAAAGGGACACATCTTAAAGTCCATTTAAGTCTTTATCCAATTATTTAAATTCACATATGACTCACGGGACATGGCTTTATTTTCCTAAAGGTATTGGTTCTTAATTTCCTGAAGATACAAGATGTTAAATTTTAGATTGTGTCTTGATAAACATGACATGAACATGTTAGATCAAATGACAGTTTTGATGTGAGCATGCACCTTTCCAAGCTCCATAAATGCTAATATTGACAAAATAGAAGCCCATTTACATGAAGGAACCTTTATTAGTCTTTTGATGTTATTTATCATGCAACGTTTCACAGCCAATCCAGAACAGGAAGTGTTGTCTGCACAGCACAGCATGGCATGCTGAAGGGGCAGGTCAGCTGGTCTGCACCCCAAGAAGTGTGGAAATATGATGAGAATAAAAGAGCCTGTTAGGCAATGAAGGCAGTCTTGGCTGAGGATTTAATTTGTATTATTTCATTTGTAATATTGTTACATTAATATCGTTACATGTAATATGGTAACATTGTTACAATAAACAAATACTGATGGAGAGGGGATTGCTTTGACCTTTTATAGTTTCCAAATGTTCACTAAGGCCAGTGTACACTGGCTTTTGGATTAATCTGGCACATTCCAGTATTCCAGTTTAGTTATACAGAATCTGTGACCCTTCAAATTTTCCTGTTTGCTAGTAAGTTTTTCTCAAATACTCTAAAAATAAAAGATCATCTCCTTCATATTGAGACAGATCTAGATTCATAAGCCAGTTCCACATTACTAGTCCTATGAACTTGGATGACTAAAGTTTTCCTGATCTGTACAACCTGGAACTTCTTGACAATAATGAACTTTAGAGAGAATGGATGCACACTGGCCCATAGTCAGAACTCAGTAGCAGAAAAGCAACTGGGTGGTGCTTGGAAGTTGGATCTGAGTGAAACACCTGGGAAAGCAATGTCCCAAGTTTTACCCTTGAGCATGAGTGATGACCTTAACTGCAGAGTGTTCATTTTAAGTGATTACATGTTTGCTAACTAAAAATTTAAAACCTAATTTAAACAGTGCTCATAAATAGACATTGAAACATTGATATATACTTTAGATTTCTTATGTAATGGAGGCAATTTGCAAAGTTAAGGTTTATGTTTGGATGTGAAGGGATTTGGGGCACAGAAGAGAGGCACTCCAGTAACCTTTGCTGCATCTCTTCCAGGTTGCACTGGAAAGGAGGTCCAAAGTCGAAAAAAAAAAAAAATCTAAATGACTAAGTAATATTCCTTGATCTTCCCCTAAAAAGATAAAATAAACCATTATTCTAAGCAGTTATATTTATTTCTGAGAATCTACTTATTAGATTTTTATTTTTTAATCTTATCTTTACAAAATACATTTCCATTTTTTTATTTTTGAATTCTTGTGTATTTTGTCCTTTTCTTTGAAAAAATTAGTACATTGAAATAATTAACAATTTTCATATATATTGGTAGAAAACCAAAAAGGAGTTTCTTCATATTAAAGAAAGACTTATAGGTCCCATTGCTTTCTGAGTTCATAATCTCAGTTGTTTTTTGAGAAGTCTCTTAGGAATTAAAATAGAAATTTTGAGGCTAAAGATATAGCTCAGTTGGTAGAGTGCTTGCCTCGAATGCAAAAGGTACTGAGTTCAATCCCCAGCACCACAAAAAAAAAGAAAAAAAAAAGAAAGAAAAAAATTTCCACTCATGCAGTCACATTCCACACAAGAGCTAGAAAATGACAAAATACCATGAAACACTATATCCCATCTCTTCTTTTCTCCCCATTTGAGATAACATTCACTCTTAATACTATGTTAATTATACTTTTTAAAGAAAATTTTATTTTAAATTTAAGGACTACAACATTATAGACATGTAGATATTCAAATGGTTTACAATAGTCAGCAAATTAATATATCTATTTTCTCATAGTTCCACATTTACACCTTTTTAAGCCTTTAAAACTTCATCTTTTTAAAAATTTATATAATGGAACAGAATAGATAGACCAGAAATAAATCCACATATATATGGTCAACCAATCTTTAACAAGAGCATCAAGAGTATACAACAGGGAAAAGATGGTCTTGCCAATAACTGTGTTGGGAAAACCAAATATCACTATGGTAAAAAATGAATTTGTAACTTTATCTTATCCCACTCAAAAAAGTCAACTCAGAGTGGATTAAAGACTTATACACAATACCTGAAATATTCAAACTCTTGGCAGAAAAAAGTAGAGAAAAATCTTTTTGACTTGGACCTTGTGAACAATTTTTTTGGATATGACATCAAAAGCACAGGCAAAAATAAACAAGTGAGACTACATCAAACTCAAAATCTTCTGTACAGCAGAGGAAACAGAAAGAGAGAAACACTTGCAAAGTATGCATTTGATAAAGGGTTAATGTCTAAAAAACACAAGGAACACCTATAACTCAGTAGCAAAAAAATAATAAGTTGATTTTTTTAATTTGTTCTTTTTAGTTATACATGATGGTAGAGTTAATTTTAACATATTTATACAAACATGGAGCACATCTTATTCTAATTAAGACCCTGGAATTGTGGATGTACATGATGGTGAGAGTCACTGTGCTGACTCATATATGTATATAGGAAAATTATGTTGAGTTCATTCCACTGTCTTTTCTATTCTTATCATCTCTCCTTTCCCTTCATTCCCCTTTGTCTAATCCACTGAACTTCTATTCTTCTTCTCCCCTTCCTTGTTGTAGGTTAGCATCCACATATTAGATAGAACATTTGACCTTTGGTTTTTGGGGACTGGCTTATTTCACTTAGCATGATAGTCTCTGGATCCATTCATTTATCAGCAAATGTCATAAAGTCACTCTTCTTTATGGCTGAATAGTATTCCCAAATAACTTGATTTTCAAAATACAGCATGAACATGCAATGAAATGTGATTCAGTTTTAAAACAGGAGACCCACCATTTGTGAAAACACGGATGAACCTCATAATAGGACATTATGCTCAGTGAAACAGTCCATGTGCAAAAAGGCTATATGATCTCATCACATGTATGTGGCATCTAAATTAGTCAAATTCCTAGCAGCAGAGTGGAGAATGATGGCTTCCAGGGGCTAGAAGAGGGTGGTGGGACGGGACAGTGTCAGTTAAGGGTGCTAAGTTTCACTTTCACAAGATGAGTATGTTTTGGCAATGTAATGCATAGCATGGTAACTCCAGGTCACATGCTCTACTGTGAACTTGAAATTGCTGGGAGGGTTGAGTAGATCTGAACTGTTCCTATCACACACACTCACAACTCTTTGAGGTGATGCATATTCTAATGATCTTAATGGTGGTAATTTTCACAATGTGGAAGTAAACCAAATCATCTAGTTTTATGCTGAAAATATGTTCGGTTAAAAATTGTTGATTGGAAATGCTCTAAATTTTGCTAAGAGGCTTGATATAAAAACAATTTCTACACAGATGATGTCAATATTGTATGTGAGAATTTGTTGTGTCTGTGTATGTTGTGATTTGACCTCAAATGTCAGTTATTATATTATTAGACATCTAATGTCAACATCTAAAAATTACAGAAAAATTAAGGTAAGCAAGCATAGTCTACAAAACAGAAAGGGGCTTTCCTTTTGAAATGACTGATGTTATTTATGTCTTTTTGAAACTAGGTTCTCTCTGGTGGCTTCTGTTGAATCGCTATCACGTGTGACCTCTGAGGGTCGAGAAGGCTCTAAACCACCTGTGATGGGATGTTACGTTTCCCTTTACGTTGGATCTGAGAATGGATCCCATGTCACAGAAACAGTGAACACACCATACAACTTGGAAGCATCATTAAACTTTCACCAGCCAGCAGAAGCTGGGACATTATAGGGGCCACACCCTATCTGAATGTCTTTGCCCTCTACTGGGAGCAGGTATGCATGGGGTCAATGGGAGAGGCAGAGTTACCCAACTCACATGAAGGGGTCAGAGAAAGCATCTTAGAAGAGACCAATTTTAAAGATATAGCTTGACGAGTTGTCAGCCCAACACAGGGCAACTCTCATGGATAGAGTTTATGGAGATTCAAAAGATGGCTCTTTGTCCTTTTGTGATTTGGGAGGCGTGGGGATCCTGCCACCATCCTCATCACCCCTGGAAACCACCCTGGCAGTAACCACCTGGAAATATGGACTCACACACATTCATTCAAAGTGACAGTCATATCAAAGTCGATCACTTCACACCAAGGACAAAGGGCACACTCTAGCCACAGATTGTCTGTCAAAATGGTGGTTAAAAAAAAAATCCCAAAGGTCTCTTTCCTTACGAAGGGCAAAGTGTTTGTGTTCCAGTACAGTATTATGCCACATGTTTCCATTCGAGCAGATGGCAGAAAGGTTGGTCTGCAATGTGGAACTTGTTAGGGAGAAGGCCTGGCTGATAGAGATCAAGAAGGCAGCTTAAATTTACTTAGTGGTGAGATGGTTTGTAATCCATTCATGCTTGTGAGTGTAATGCCTTCGTAATGACTTGTAAATCGATTGAGAGCCTCCAGAATCAGCTCATGGGGAAAGGCTGCTGTTCCATGCTATGCTAGGCTTCTCTGAACACTCCAGACAATACATTTGAATCTTTTCTAAGCCATTGAATTAAAAAAAAAAAAAAATATATATATATATATATATATATATATATATATATATATATATATATCACTTTGCCTCTCACAGGGAGAGGGGTCAAGGACCATAAAACATTACTTTTAGAAACTGACTTAATGGTCTTTATGGACGATATCATGACCAATGATGGGAGTCACCAGCCCCTGGCATATTAGTTGGTACAATGACACACACTGCTTTGCTACAGTAACAAGTGACTCCCAAAGCTCAGTGATGTATGATAAGAAAGGCTTATTTTTCTCTCACATGATGTTCACTCTGCAAAACTTTCCAGGGTAGCCATCCTCCACGGGCCGGTTCAGCAGCCCGAGCTATTTGAGTCAACGGCACCTCCGTATCATCAAACACGTCCAGAATCTCCCAGGCAGGAAAACAGTGCCGGAGGGTTCTGCACTGACAGCTGAAAGCCCAGAAGTGGCTCAAGTCTGTTCTGCTCACATCCCATGAGTCAGAATCAGTCATAAGATGTGGAAGAGCGACTGCAATGTCTGATGCTCCCCTGTAACGAGAGGAGGAAAATGGTTCAAGGCAAGTGTTCAAGGCCTATTTGAGCACGAATGGTTAAAAATTTGCAAAGCAACTTTATAGAGCAGGAATAATGTTCTCGTTTCAAAGCTGAGAGACAATGTAGATGAGGTGCCGAGAGCAAGGGTTTTGAGTCCGTCTTGACATGCAATCTTTGAGGGTTTAGACAAGATTAATCATTAAAACTATTTTCTTCTTTGTGAATTCAGGGTGAGACTGGGTCCTATCTAGATAGCTTGAGGTTTCCATTGAGTAGATAAAAATGAATAGATTCTGACTCATAAGTGCTCCAACAAACTCTAATTCATATTATTAGCAGGACACTGATTATCTGATGTTAAGAAATAGATGTCTGATGAGGAAAGATGATTCATCTGAAATACTTTAGAGAAGCAAATTAATTCAGAAGACGAATATTTTCAATCCAGAGAAATGTTAATTCACTTTGCTCTGGGAAGTCACATTTGTCCAGTTCCAAGGCTGTGCTTCTTCCACTGCCTCAGGGTGCCTCTTGCTTGGATATGGATGAGCACCTGCTCCAGGAGCAGCCTTCTTCCAACACAACCTGGTGACCACCAGGCAAACTCTATCGCTAGGAGACTTAGGTTTAAACACAATTGCTCAAGCATTTAGCATGCAAGTCCAGCAATCTGCATGTGTCAGAAGGTGGGGATTCAGTCCTCATTGCACCATTCAATGTTTATGGGACCTTAGATACTCACTTAAATTCTCACCCACTAACTACAGGATATTAGGGGTTTGTGTACCATAAAAATCTAACAGTGGAAGTTTCTGTTCTGACTTCACAGAGCAGTGGGAATCAAATAAATTAAAAGATTTCAAAAACATTTAGAATATCCAGAGGACTGAAACTCTGGCTGTTGATGTTGCTATCATGACTTCAGGGCAGAAAAAAGTTCTAAATAGCAAAGAAGCAGACTGCATGGGGACCCAGATCAGTGTGGGACACTTGGGTCTGGTTTCAAGTAGGGACCTACAGTGAGAAAGGTTACTGGTCCAAATGTCCTAGGTACTTTAGTCACCTGTATACCCTGTTTGTCACCTAGCCTGACTTGCTGCCTGCCCATAGCTTCCACTCAGGTTGCTTCCTGTTGAAAACAGATGAGATGTATGTCATGAGCATTAGAACTGCTTCTCTGGCAAACATGTCTTAGCTCACAAAAGCATGATGGAAATTTGTACTGAATCACAAGTAAAAACCTGTCCTCTTCAAAATCTACTGTTACGAAAGACACTGTTAAGAAAATTAAACAAACTACTTACTAGGAGAAAATACTTGCACAACAAATATTTGCCAAAAAGTATTGTATCTGTACTAAAGAATTGTATAGCCAAAGAAAAAATAATGAAAATTACATTTTAAAAATATATTTTTATTTTCATTGACATACTAATTATACATATTTATGGGATGCAATGTGAAATTTCAGTACATGTATATAGTTTGTAATGTTCAGATCACAGTAATCGGCACATCTGTCACCTCAAACCTATGCTGTTTATTTATGTCGGGAACATTCAAAATCTACTACTGTGAAAATAGTATGGACATTTAAACAATAATTATTCTAATTGATAAATAAGAGATTCTTTCCATTTTTCCAATTTTTCCATTATGTTCTCTTTCACTTTCTTTCATTAATATTTTGTTAATTTCAGTGATTAAATTTATTTCAAGGTATTTTATTTTTTGTTAGCTACTGTGAATGGGGTTGCTTTCTTGATTTCTTTCTCAGCATTTCATTATTAATGTATTAAAAATCTAGTGACATATAGGAATTTTGCTTCCTACAACCTTATTGATCTCATTTATCAGTTTTAACAGTTTTTGACCAGGTCTTTGTTTTTTTCTAGGTACAAAATTTTACCATCTGCAAACAGGGATCATTTGATCTCCTCCTTCCCTATTAGGTGCCCCCTCTTTCTTTCTCCTCCCCTTTCCTCTCCCCGCCCCTCTTTCTTTCATTGTACTGATCTGGCTAAAATCTCCAATGTCACTTTGAATGAATGGGGAAAGCAGACTTTCTTGTCTTACTTCTGATATTCAAGGAAACCATTTCTGTGTTTCCCCATTCAGCGTGATGTGTGCTGTGGGTTTGTCCTGTACAACCCTTACTCTGTTCAGGTACATTCCTATACCTAAGTTTTTTTGTCATGAAGTGATATTTAATTTTACTGAATCCTTTTTTCTGCATCTATTGAAGTGGCCCTTTGTTTTTATCCTTCATTCTGTGAATGTGGTGTATTATATTCATGGATTTGAATATGTTGACACATATTCCTTTCAATCCCTGGGATGAATTCTACTTGATCATGGTATAAAATCTTTTTATGTTGCAGAATCTTTTTATGTTGCAGAATCAGCAGGATGAATTTCTGCTTATTATTTTCCTATTTGTCTTGGTTCTTGATAGTGTGGAGGTTCCTCAAAAAATGAGAAATAGAACTACCATGATTCAGCAATTGTACCTTCAGGTATTTATCCAAAAGAATTGAAATAGGTGCTAATAGGTATCAGCATCCCTATGCTCATTGCAGCACTATTCACAATAGCCAAATGTGGGAGGCAACCTGAATATCAATAAGCAGATGAGTAGATAAAGAAAATATAGAAAAATACAGCATATACATCCAATGGAATATTATTCAGCCTTTAAAAATAAGAAAACTCTGAAATAT